>NC_137226.1:21995657-23195657 GCF_949987685.1 Ammodytes marinus
CACACACACACACAAACACACACACACACACACACACACACACACACAAACACACACACACACATACACGCTGCCTCCCAACGGCACACACCCAGAGCTGTGAGTTCAGGGTCATGTGGAGCGCTGTGTGTTGGGGGAGAATATCTTGTTTTGGAATGGAAGGGGAGCTGCCAGCAGTACAGCCCATACTTACTCAACTGACCGCAGATGGAAAAGTCAATAATGATGTTTGGTATGTGTATTCCTTTTTTTGCTGATTAAGTCATATCAGAGAGGTTGCCGTGGTTTAGTCCTCCACAGTCAGCTAAGGAGAAGAGTATCTTCACAGTTTGATTTAATGTCTGGTGTTTGTGTCCTCTTCTATCCTCCTCTCTCATATCAGATGTGAACAACACTGGAGCGTTCTCAGTGAATACACAGCGTGGGAATACACAGTACACCATGGCCTTTCGCTAGGCCAGAAATCTCTCCTCAAGTGCGGTGTGTGTGTGTGTGTGTGTGTGTGTGTGTGTGTGTGTGTGTGTGTGTGTGTGTGTGTGTGTGTGTGTGTACAGTAGAGTTCAAGGCCGACGTGCAGACACCATAGCAGACCAAACATCAGAATAAGATTATCTTTGCTTCCGTTCACTCACAATCCAAACATACTATGTGCTCCCACTCTGACTCCTCAGCTCTATCTCACTGACACCAAAGGTCTCATAACACAAGGTGCAGTTCTAGCTAACTTGGCTATTTCTTCACTTAAAGTTGCACTAAGCAGTTTTAGTGGATGGGGGTTTGTTAAATTTGCAGAGCCTGCAGTGAGTATACAAACATGTTTATTATACATGTAATTATTTGTATTGAATAATGCTATCATCAAAAATTATTTTGAGGAACTGTAACTTTTCAAGAAGCTTTCTAACTTCAAACAGTGTTCCACGGATCACATTTTGCTGTGAGGAAAGTTTGTTTATTCAGTTATGAGAATATATCTTTAACAGAGGGAGAGGACACAGCTGTTCTTTTCCAATCTCCAACTGTCAATCAACTGTTTTTTCATAGCAAGACCACGATCGTTCCACAACCTTAACAACATGGTCACCAATACTGATGTATAAATACAGAAAACTCATTCAGAAAGGGGAAAGGAGTAGGCCTTCGTTAGCCTGGCAGTGGATGACCACATTGCAAGTTTTCCCAACAGGCATTACATTACATGTCCTGGGGAGAGTAAATATAAACCTAGTTTATCTTGTTGCCAGTCAAACAATATGAGCCAACGGTTCTGACACTGCCAGTGCCAACAGTGCCATAACGCTCTGAAATGTCAAGCTTTAAATGAAAATGTACCAAACTGTAGGACTTCAAATATGATGCAAGTGAATACAGAAGACTGAATCATTTGTAGTTATCGCAGTGGGGAAAGGGTGTGGGAACAGGAAACAGATCTGGGACTCAGATGTCAGATTGTGGGATTTAGGAGTGTCTTCAGTCTGATCCTAAATCAGCCCCTAGCTGCTCCCTAAAGAGGCTTAAACTAAGATATGGAGATAGTTATATGATTAGAGGTCAGTACCCTGGGCAGAGGGTGACTGGGACCCACCCAAGGCTGTTACAGTCGACGTATGGCGCTTTTCCACTGCGTGGTATCAGCTCAACTCGACTTTTCTCAACTCCCATTTTTGGCGTTTCCACTGCAAAATCATGGTACTTGGTACTTGGTAGAGGCTGCTTTTTTGGTATCGCCTCGCTCTAAGTTCCAAGCGAGCTGAGCTGATGCTAAAAGGTGACGTGGGCAGACTGCCGGCTTGCATTTGCAAACACGTATCCTGAAACAAGCACAAAACCGTCAACTTTATCATGCCCGTGTCTACGTGCATAGGGATGTACGTGACACATCTCTACAGCTGACTGAGTGGCAGAGTCACACATCAGAACACCAACCCTCCCTTTTAATGGCCTGTCACAATATTATTCTACTTCTTTTAGCAAACATTTTCCATCCATATTTTTGCCGGTTGGTTCAGTTAATATTACAACAACTGACCGTAATTTCTGCTTTGCTACTTGGCTCCGGAGTCGGCTTTCTGCCCCTTTGAATGACGACCCAGCCCACATTCAGGAGGCACTATTTGCAGTGGAAAACGACCCGTGCTGCTACCAAACCAAGTTGAGCTAAGTCGAGTTGAGTCGAGTAGAGCTACATGTGCGGTGGAAAAGCTTGAATGGAAAAATGTCCAAACCAACAGCAGCCACAATCATGATGGTTTTCTTTATATGACCAACAGATGCAGACACATAGAGACCTCTATACATTGTCCAACACAGGGCAGGGTTATACATATTACAACATTCTAACATTCTGTTTGAGCTTCTGAAACCAAAGGCTTTTTGTTAGTGTGAAAGGAACCTAACTATATGGCATAACCTTTAACACACAGCAGTCCTGGAAAAGCTCCTTGACCAGGAACAGGGTTTTTTCCCTCCTCCGAGACATTGTGCAAGGCTAGCATGTAGCATTAGCATGTGTTAAGAGATGAGTGAGCTGTCCTGTTCCCTTCCTCATATACACAGCAAACCAAGCATACAAGCTTCCTGTCCAAGGAGGCCATGTTTGCATTTCTGCACCCGTGTGTGCTGCTACATTCATTATATCCAGCCCCACCCAACCAATCAAAATAATACTCAGGAGACCTGGATCATAATCATGAAACGGTTATTAGTGGAAAAACGCTCTGTCTTTCTGCTCCTCATCATTTTACACAAAATAAAAATATCCACACTGCAAAGCATTCTCTTTTCTTCTTAGAGCATTTCAAGCCCAGACACTCCACTGTTACCTCTCACACTGTTATGAGTGGGAGGACCAAGCCAGGCTAGCAGGTACAACATACCACACACACATGAAGCAGAAATCCCTTTGGCCACAGAGCCACGTGACAAACGCACACACAAGCACATACAGTTTCCTATAATGCTAAACCATGAGTAGGCCTCTGTCTTTCTCTAGAAGCTATACCTTACTGTGCTTTTACTACCGGGGAAAGGTCGTGCATCATGGTCATTTTTTATACATGAACAGATGATACAACTGAGATGTGTTGATCTTACACAGAAATCAGTATTTGGCCATAGTCCAATGCTTTGGATCTGAACTAGGGATGTCATATCATGCTTTTGGGTCATGCTCCTTATGTTAGGCCTTAGATAGGCCTACAGAGTCTGATCCCATATTCACCTGTAGTATGATGAAATATGTATTGTGAGATAACAGCTGCTACTACGTTACTCTGAAGATGAGACACTTCAATTATTGATATAGTCAGAATGACAGTTAAAGTGTGAGAAGGTAACTTCTGGAAGTGACAAGAGCGTTTAGGGAGAAGAGCGCTAACTCTGCTGGATATGTGAGAACTAAAAAACTTGCAGTATCACAGTGTTACAGAGTGAAGCTCCTTGTACTTATAGTACACACATAGACAGGCTGAAGAGAGCAGTTACACCAGATAGCAGATATGTTTAAGACAAGCAAAGCACTGTATTTGCTAACCTGGCTGTGACAGATAATGCATCACAGTTAGCACACTTATTGTCATCGGCATATGGAGCAAAATGCGTGTAGTGTGTAGCTTAGCTGTCATTAAGGAGAAAGCAGTGCCATGCAACATTAACATTTTTTATTATAAATACAATTTTAAATCTGAGAAGACTCTGGAGCTTGAAGTGACATTGTTTAAACAGTAGGCCTATCCTTGACTCATATACCAAGGCCACAAGCCTCAAACACCTGCTCTCACTAAGAGACGCACCAGCATACTAAGAACATGTTTGAATGAATGTGACTTGACTTTAAAATTGCAAATAAAAGCAGCAGCTGCACAGGCACAACATTTTCCCCCAGTCAAAATATCTCAAGATAAGCAGCCATGACTTAAAGGAAAACAGGAAGGGGTTAGATACATTCAAAACAAATGTCTTACCTGGTGAGGAGGTGTGGGACAGGTGTACAGGAAGTGGACATGAAAATAAGAGAGGGAAAGAGAAACTGTTAGTCGTTATGTTTGTCAGAAACACTGAACAGTTAGAAGCATTGGGTGGGTTGTTATGTATAGGAGCATTTGGATATAACTTCAGATTTTTATCTAAAACCCTGAAATTCACAAGTGCTGACTCAATATGTTGCACCTCTTAGTGTTGATTAAACATCCACCCTGCTAGGCAAGTAGTCCTCTAAACTGATGACCAATGAAATAATACTTTCCAAAACATTGTTTTTAGATAAGACGTCTTGGTAGCATCTTGTGCCCCAAGCCTCTTCTGGATCCACTCCTTTTTTTTTTCTTATGGTAAATGGACATGACTTATATTGGGCTTTTTAGCTGATTTTCTCAGCCCCAAAGCACTTTCCATTTCTTACCACATTCACACACACACACTCATACACCGATGGCAGTAGCTGCCATGCAAGGCACTCTCTGAACCATCAGGAGCAATTTGGGGTTCAGTGTCTTACCGAGGGACACATAGCCATATGGCGGGGAGACGGGGGATCGAACCTCCGACCCTGCACTCCAGAGGCGACCTCCCTACCCACTTCGCCACTGCCACCCCTTTCACCCTACTGTGTGAGTTACCACCAGGGGCTGTAATACATACGAACACTGTCTACAGTTTATTCATTACTATGCAGATGACATGCAACTCCTAACAGCTGTTAATCCTGATTTAATGGCAGCCCTTACAACCTTAAACACTGCTCAATCAGGACAGAACAGATACAAATTCCAATTCCCTTTCTAGTCTATCCAACTAGCTACCGATATATTTCCTCCACAAATTCTATTATTGCCAGTTAAGTATGATGTTGCCTTCACCAACATCTGCTGTCCTTTCTCAAGTACTGCATTTCTTTAACATCAAGGCATAATACTGTTGGCCATCTGCACTGATTTGAGTTTTCTGACAGATTATATGTTAATAAAAAACAAAATGCACTGCATAGTAAATGGAACAATTTGGACATTGGTTTATTAAAGGTGCTACGACGAACTTTTAAATATTTCTGAAACCGTCTAATTTTTCCTCTGATGATCATGAATGACATGTAACAGCAAACGAGACCATCAGTGCAAAGAACGCTATTTGTATCAGTGTTAATTTCGTAGACTAAGACTATGACGAAAAATATTCGTCAACAAACCTTTTTCACGCATGATAAAAAGGCATATGTGATGACGAAGACTGAGACGAATATAACTGACACTATAGTCTACGAATAGGAACGAGACGAAACTGTTGGGCGGGACGAATGGAGAACAGATCCAATCAGAACTGTGGGACAAGTTGGGAAGAAATCCAATCAGTGCAAAGCAGCGAATGCAACCCTGTGTCGGTGAAAATCGACGGGAGACCGCGCCAGTGTGAGCGGGTGGAGAGAGCCGACGTGCAGAAAAACTCTGCGGTTTGATGGACAAAATCATAGTCAGGGATATCCTGCCCGTTAACCTTGTCTAGGGGAACGGCTAAGTTCCGCGATCTGTTTGTAGTAGGCTGTGTCTCGAGCTTGAATACACAGAGCCATGTCCCCAAACTGACTGCCCAATTATATAGGAAATTAAATGTGAAACTGCCGCCTCCCTCCGTTAGTTTCTGTTTTCACCCGAGTAAGTTACAAACAACTCCGACGCTTGGACAGCGTTCAATTAAAACCTCTAATTTTATTATCAAAAAGGCTTTGATGCAAAAGAAGTCCGAACACACACAGCGGCAGCAGTGTTGCTTAAAGGAAAGCGCAGTTGCTCAATTTTATTAGCACGTAACTGCATGCTGCTGCTGCCCAGGGGCGGCCTTAACGATCTCGGGGCCCGTTTCAAGACCTAGTGTGGGGCCCCCGACTTATTTTTTTTATTTTCTATTTTTTATAAATAATGCTTGAGCATGCTCCCCCGCTAAAAGAAAAAAGATTGTGGAATCCAGTTGGTTCATAGACAGATCATGAGATAATGGGCCCCCGGGCACAGGCTCTTAAAGCCCCCCCTCCCCCCTATCCAGTCAGGTACACTGATTTTATGTGAGATTATTACGAATGAAATAGAATACATGTTTTGTATTACAACCATTAAATCTGTGTCTGTATTGCATATTCAGACCTTAATACCATTCAATGAAGAAAAACACTTAGTCGACTAAGTCCGCTGTAGATTTAGTCAACTAAAATCTGCTTATATTTAGTAGACTAAGACTAAAAGATTATAGATTACTTAAATAGGACTTAGACTAAATGGTGTGATATTCAAAAGAGTAAGATTAAGACTAAATCAGAATTTGCTGCCAAAATTAACACTGACTTGTATATAGTTTTTCTCAATGCCTTTTTCACGGGTCCCTCACCCTGGAACTATAGTTGGCGTTGTAAAAACTGTGTTGAATGTATAAGTGGATCAAAAGCGGAAGAACCTGGCAATATCCAGAACATAATGGACACGGTTGCCTTTTGGTCATTCCCACTGACAGCCTGCTGTGGCCCTAACTTTCTCACTGGCATTGAGTCAAGCTGATGGGAGGTGTAAGGAGCAGGGAGAGAGAGAGAGAGAGAGAGAGAGAGAGAGAGAGAGAGAGAGAGAGAGAGAGAGAGAGAGAGAGACGAGAGCAGAGTGCTCCAGGTTCTCACCCTTAGAAAGCTATAATCCTGGACTGATACCACTGAGCTCATTGGAATGAATGGTCATTTCTTCAGGAGGAAGGCTCATTTCTTCCAGTGAATATAAACTGAATGAGTCACTGACAACCAACCAATGAAACCAACCCAAGCTGATTTACACTGCTGGAACCATCAGCTCATGTGAGATGTATAACAAGCTAGGGAAATGACAGCCAATCTGGAGAACACTTTTTGTCTCATACCTGTCCGTACTGTATGCACTGTAAGAAAATCCAGTATCAATACACAGCCTAGACTCTGTAAACTGGTTTGTAAAAAAAAATGTATTTAAACAAAAGGGGGCACTGTAGATAGTTACATGCCCATTTACAGAGGCCATTTTATTCAATGGACACACAGTAGTAGACATGTAGTGGATCATGAGCAGATATTCACTGGTTTTGACAAAAAGTGATTTTGACACCAAGCGTTCTCCACAATAATTGACTCGTTTTTAAAACTGTGTGACATGGGGAAATTAATGTGCAGTCACCAACTTTAATTGTGTCTTTTCAGTGCCATAAAAAGTCAAGTGAAGTTACCACCACAATAGCGGAAGTCGCCAGATGATGTCATCCTCATTCCCTCATCATTTATTTATTTTTTTTAGCTTTCATTTATTCAGTAAAATCCCATTGAGACCGGAGACTCTTTTTCAAGGGAGACCTGTTACCATGCCCACCTTGCCATTAACACACACATTAATACACCGATAGCAGGCTAACTATCGGGAGCAATTTAGGGTGCAGTGTCTTGCTCAGGGACACTTGGACATGTGGCGGGGGGACGGGGGATCCAACCACGAGGGTCGACCGCCCTACACACTTCGCCACAGCTGCCCCTTCATCAGCACTGACCAAACGTTTTGCAATTGGTCCGTGGCACAAACTCACAGTTCACTAAAATTGATCTTGGCACGACAGTTTGTGTGGAATGACTTTGGCCCTGTGAGAGAAAATGCATTACAGATTACAGAAATTCTATTGAAACAATTTGATTTTGCTCAAAAAGATTACCCTTTGAAATGACCACATATATCACACATCACATAAATGATGAATTGGTTGGTGAATGTTGCTCTCTGGTTTAATACAGCAATATGACACACTTAGAAACATAGAAGACGGATGCTCTGTTGTACTGGTTGTACTTGACATTCTCTAGCATTCATTCCAGTTGAGAGCAGATGAAGCAGTTTGTCCTGACTCCAATACATTATGTAAGACTCTGAAAGCACCATAGCTGCAGGAAACATCCATATCATTCTACCTAAAGCGCTATACTGTATTTCAGGGGCTTTGCTGTACTGTTTTAAATGGTCTTCTCACTCTTAAACCACATTGTAGTTTACATGGAAGAGATCAGACCATGGACATATAAAGAAATGGACACCGGATTGAAACTCGGCGCCCATTCATTCCTATGAAAGCTGCTCATTGGCGCAGAGAAGCAACAAGGAAGCATTTATCCGGAAATGCATGCGGCCCGGAAGCATGACGTAGCATGGACGTAGCGACATTATGGACCTATCAAGAAAGAGGGCGGCAAGCGTAGTGGACTGGTAGCGGATGTAGAATCATTCTCGTTCTGTAGCATCTAGCCTGGCCAAAACAAACTGAAAGCCGTTGGGCTAATAAAACGCTTGGGTGGCGTTTTGAAATGAGAAAACTTCCATTTTAATAGTATATGGTCTACAGATAAGTATAAGCCTATGATTGATATCCAGAATTTTTTTGCAGAGACACAATCTTGCCGCTTGTACTGTGTGGACGGGGATATCTGCCTTCGGGTCGCATGAAAATAAGCTCCTCCCACAACCATGCAATACCAATGGCTTGGCCACATGTCCATGCTGGCTGCTTGGAGAAGGCATGCTCGGTCACACATCAGGTTGCAGTGTCGTCCATGACTATTCAACTTGTTGCCAAGTTGAATAGTCATGGACGACACTGCAACCTGATGTGATGTGTGACCGACAAATAATACAGGAAATATGATTTTTTTTGCCAGTTTAGAGTTAGGGTTACGGAGTTAAGAAATTTAGTCAACTGAGGTCCACACAGCCGTAGTGTGTGTGTGTGTGTGTGTGTGCTGGTTTTACTCTAATGTTGTGGGGACATGTTTCTATTTACACAGTGATATTGTGGGGACGTACCATCCTTTTGGGGACAAAATGGAGGTCCCCTTAACACACCCTAAAGACATGTTAGGGTGAAGACTTGCTTTTAGGTGAGGGTAGACTTATGTTTAGGTTAAGGTTAGGGTTAGGGGTTAGAGGGTTAGGGCAAGTCTCCCGGAAATTAATGTAAGTCTATGAAATGTCCTTGCAAGTGATGAAAACACAATGTTTGTTTGTGTGTGTGTGCGTGTGTGTGTGTGTGTGTGTGTGTGTGTGTGTGTGTGTGTGTGTGTGTGTGTGTGTGTGTATGTGTGTGTGTGTGTGTGTGTGTGTGTGCGTGCGCTCAGAGACTCATCTTATTTGAGACTTAAATGTCTGAAGACTACTTTAATTGGTGGCCTATAAATACTGAAGATAATGCTGCATTGTGCATATTGCCTTTGGGAGCTCTGCCAAACTGTCATAAATAATTAATAACATAACCATGATGTTCACTTTAAGTTGCAGCTGCTGGCCCCAGAGTAAAATGGAGAATACTTTATTATTTAAATGAGAGAAATGTGCCTTCATTATTAAATGACTGAACTTACTCTCTACACATAAATGAGTTAGCTCAATACTCTCTCCCCGTCTTCGGCATGTTGCCTATTTCCCTCCCAGCAGTGAAAATGATTGATGCACAAATCATTTATGTATGTGCTAGTACCATTTAGTTATACATTTTTTAATTTGCTAAATATTTAAGATGATAATAGACTAATGTGTTTGGCTCCCAAACAGGAGCAGTCATAAATAGAAACAATCCAACACTCCAAACAGACAGACACTCACCTTGGGACTTTTTAACTCAGTGACACATTCCTTTGAGTCATTTCATTGTTAAATGATGAATTCAATTGACAATATCAAGCTAAGAAGAAGCAACTCCTCCCTATCAGTCTGCACTGTGTCCAGCCTGTACTCTCTAGTATAACGCTCAGTATAACCATGCAGCTTCCTAATGGCTCATTCTACACCTGTGTCACTACACTTACATTTCAAAACAGCACCTTGACAGTTGCACAGGTTAACCAAATGTTATTAAAGACATAGCATTATTCTGAAGATTGCTTTTCACTTATAGTATTATGATGCAAAATGTGTAGAGCAACTAAGTGGAGGATATTTAAAATGAGGAGAGACAGTGACAGAACCAGCCAGTATGTCTGTCATTTACTCACTATGGAACTTATCATCATCACAAATCCACAAGACATGCAGACACCCCTTCCTCCTGTGTTGCCATAGCAACACACACACACACGCGCACACACATACACACACACACATGCTCACACACACACGACAGACACTCAACAGGCTCTCTTTACTTGCAGTATAGGAAGAGGCAGTGCAATCAAACAGCATTCAGAGCCAAAAAGCTTTTCCTGTAATTATCTCCTTGAATTCAAGCCAGAGGTCTGACACATCTACTGTCGGTGTGTGTGTGTGTGTGTGTGTGTGTGTGTGTGTGTGTGTGTGTGTGTGTGTGTGTGTGTGTGTGTGTGTGTGTGTGTGTGTGTGTGTGTGTGATCAAGCCTGCACACAAACACACACAATTCAGTTGATAATTTTTGGGATAGGACATCGGGAAACCGATTGTTTCTCATCCTCCCTCTTACAGAAACAAGACAAGCGTGCGTGTGTGTGCGTGTGTGCGTGTGTGTGTGTGTGTGTGTGTGTGTGTGCGTGTGTGTGTGTGTGTGCGTGTGTGTGTGTGTGTGTGTGTGTGTGCGTGTGTGTGCGTGTGTGTGTGTGTGTGTGTGTGTGTGTGTGTGTCCTCAGCAGGCTGTCTCTCTCTCCAGGGATGAGAGCAGATGAGTGCTGAGAGTTGCTGCTGTGTTTATCTTATTTAGGGTGGAGACACACACACACACACACACACACACACACACACACACACACACACACACACACACACACACACACACGTGTGCTAGCTAAACCCTTTACTTTGATACAGTGCTGTTCATACTGGAGTGGTGACTGTGACCCTGCATTCATTTGGTTAGAATGAGTATGTAGGCTTTATTCCTGTGAGTGGTGCATGTGTATAGATGTTTCTGGAAAGCATTCAGCCTCTTACTAACCAGGTCACATGATGGGTGTAATATCTAATTATGTCTTTTTTCCTTTTTACTAACTATAACTTTTGGCAAATGAAAAACCAAAATAGCCGGACCGAACCGTTCCGACCCGCTGTACTCGGTGGAAACGAGGCATTAGATGTTTAGCTGCTCAACAGCTTTGTGTAGGAGTCTGCAGTTGTTAATCCAAAAGAGGTCTTAGTTTGTGGGTGTGCGTGTCTGGAGTCTTCCTCTGTCTGCTGTCAGAATTAAAGCTGCCACTGCCCTTTTCAACTTCCATGTGTTGTGCCTCTCTCTGTGCACGCTTCATAATGAGCTCCTGAGCCCCTATCGTCAAGTCTTTCAGATCTCTAACTCTCTGCTATACCACCAACAGCTTCCACACAGCACAGCATAGGGTGTCATGGCTTTTTACATAACGTGTCCTCCATAGCCCGGACCATTAACAGACCCGTACCATGCCCACAACCACACAACACACTCAGGGAGAAGAGCTGTGTCACTTTAAATATCAAGCCTGTGCCTTATGCATCTTTAAATCCACTTCTAGAGAGAGAACATGGGGTGAGAAGAGGATGAAAATGGGATGACATATCCCTGAGGTTCACTGCACACACACACATTAGCTGATGTTTCAAATATTGCTGCACGATACCAGGAAAACATGCAATATGCCATTACACTGAATATTTTGATGCTCTTTACCACCTCAGCCACTAGCATTTACATGGGGGGGGGGCATTAGAGCAGCAGGGCTTCATCTGATTTGCCAGATATATTGACATGCAGAGCGTTAATGCATGGCACATGGAACAGGCTACCATTTATTGCAGTTCAAGCTGTCTTTGTGATACCTACCCCGATATGAAAATTGGCTTTAACAGTATATTTTTGGTGCTTTATTCCAAGATAAGCAATAAAATAAATATCCACCAAAGCTTAAAAGGCTAAAGGAAGAAAATATTTAAAAACATCTCCACAAATATAGAGATTCATTGTTTAAAATGCTTCAATAATTGACCGTAACAGTTGGCAATTGGGAGATATGATTGCATTTGCAGGGGACTATTTTCAGTGATGTAGCCTAAACTATCATTTAAACCTTAACAAATGTGAAGGTATTATTCACTTTTTAACCATCTATTATGTTTAGTACTCTACTTGCCTCTAAACACATTTCAAGTTAGCATGTTGAGTTGACCTGCTGCATGCTAGCATTTCATTATAGTTTATTCATTGGAAGTGTAGCAGACAATCAATTAAATGAGTCCCAAACGTCACCGTTATTTACTAGGAAATTATCTGAATAATATGGACCTGTAAAACAAATTCAGTGTGCATTGAATAAGTCAAACATTTTGCTTTTCAAAAACATTAAATAGCCTGTTTTGAAGACAGACAATTATTTTTGATGCCGACAAATACCACACTCTTGCATACTGCACAACCTGTGGCAAGCACTTCACATGCCTGTCCAAACATACACACATATAAACACAACACACATATGTGTACCTCATAACTATGGTTAAAATGATCACTAATTAAACAACAGGAGTTTTCCACCAGAGAAAGACATCAGGTCTAACCTGCAGCACTCACATCTGAGTGTCTGTTAAAAGCTTTGGAATACAAGCTGTCTGCTGCTTCCCTCTCTAAACACTGAACATTACTAAAGCACAAGGCCTGCTCTTTTCTACACACAGCTAGAGCAAATGAAAGACAAGGATTCAACAAGTAGAATAAGAATGAAGCATTTCCACTTTACACAGTTCATTACTCCTCTTCTAATCATTTCATACTTAATGACTCTCTCCATTTTAGACTGACCTGCTGATTCTATTGTGACCTAGTCATTTGACCTGAAAGTGAATGAATTGCATAATCAATCCAGCTCTGGTTAAGCACAGTAATGCCTTTTCTGATCCAGCCACAATGAATGTGATAAACTACACTGCATCTTTTAACATGCTTTTCCCCCTGGCTGTTTTACGTTGGATATGTATTGACTGAGTAAAGCAAATACTCCTCTTCTTCTTCTGTGATTTTGCCACATTGTAGACATATTCCCTGATGGGAGCTGCCCGCTACTACAGCAGCCAGCGTAGGGCTGCCCCAGGTCAAGTGTCTTGCTTGTGTCTACTTGTCTGTCTGCCCTGCTCCCTCTCGCTCTCTCTCCATGTAAGGCTGGGTGTCTACTGAGACATGGCAGCTTTAACAGACGGCATATACACACAGGGAGCACTGTGTGTGTGTGTGTGTGTGTGTGTGTGTGTGTGTGTGTGTGTGTGTGTGTGTGTGTGTGTGTGTGTGTGTGTGTGTGCGTAGAGAACCGAGGCAGACATACAGGAGGGAGGATGGATAAAGAAATAACTGAAAAGCCTTCTTGTTATTAATTGAAACTCCAAACTCAGCTCAATCCATCTGTCAGTCAGTCAGTGAATACTCACTAGCAAAACAGCAGAGGATCATGGGAGATCAACAGCCATGTGGTTGAAGCCGTGAAGAAGAAGAGGGCTTTCTCTCATTCCTACTGTTGGGATGTGATGCTGTCTCAGCCAGCCGACTAGTGATGGTGCAACGTTGTCACGTCCGCTTTTTAGAAGCCACTTTGGGATGGTGTTTTGTAAAGTCGCTTGAAAATATTGATTGTTTTTTTCCATTTGCTACGATAAACATGATATAGGAAAGTATTTAGAATAAAAATATGAGTGATTTCAGAAGTAAGGACATTGCTGATGAAGTGGGTGGAATAGAATCCCTTATTGTTATTGTAGAAATGGACCAGATTGTAGGACGTGTATAAGATGGATGTTTAAACTGGAAGCAATTGAACAACTGTTAAAGCAATGGTCCAGGATATATTTCTTCCCTTGTTTTAATAGGCCTGGTTGCTTGTTTCTTTGGTGGGATCTGGCAACACTGGACGGTGGCTGTACAGAGGACAGCAGCTTTGCTCTGGGTCTTTCCACTGCATGCTCTTATCTTCAAAGGCTAGGAGAAGCAGCCACTACTTTTCAGTCTGGCACCAGTCAAAGGTTAGTACTGCTTCTTATCAACAACAATATGGGACAACATCAACAGGGGAGAAGAAAGGGATTTGACTTTGAGGTAAAGGGGAATCACCACTTCAGAATGAAGAAGAGACAAGTGTTGAAGCCTGTGCTAAAGGGCCCTTTGCTGAAACCTTTCTGATAGTCAGAATAGGGCTGGATGGGTATCAAATACTGTCCCACGGGAATGTCATATATATCAGGTATGGAAAAATCGAAGGCATCCAATGCTTGCTGACATAAGGGAATATTTAGTTTGCAGATTTGAATGAAGACATTATGTTCCTCTGTGTTGATGCAGGTTGAGCCTTGAACTGTGTTTGATTTCACAATCCTTTTTTTTTTTAAATCACACTGCATTTCAAAACCCAATATGTCCAAACCTCTGGTCCAGGCTGCCCCATGCAAAGGCTTGTTCCATGGGGCTGCATGAGGCCATCTTCTGCCCGACGCTGGATGACACAACCAGTGTCTGCATCCCCCACTATCTACACAGCGTTTCACCTGTAAAGCTATGTCCAGAAGGGTTGCAATGAAACTATATATGTGTAGACCATCACAAGTGGAGAGGAGGAAGATAGTCGGTTTTACAACTTGCATTTCCTTATAACTCTTATCTATATAACTCTAACAAGTTATTTTCTCACTTCAAACTTAAGAAGGGCCAAAATGACTGCCTTTATATTATAGCCAGATCGTTGGCAGTGTTTCTTTCCTCCTAGTGTTCATTATGATGATTCATGGCAGCCTCTGTCAATGTGAATGCATCATTATGGAACAGGTCAGAGCAGGCTTTAAACTATGACACAGTTCATATTAGCCCACATACGGTCTGATCATAAACCCAGAGTATTAAGAACAGCCAAGTCATTCTCAGTCAGGCCGCCTCACTAACATGATAGAGCTGTGTATTGGCAGGGACTTCACGCATCACCATATATACCACATATATATACCATATAGCAATATTCCAAATAGTTCAATCAAAATGTAGAAACAGAGCTGTAATTCCATCTACATGAGCGGAGGTTATACTTCACAATCCATCTAAAAAAAAATTCTCTCAAAAATATCAATACTGGAGCTGACGGTACGATACAGATATCACGAAAATAAATATGACAATATATTGCCGTATCTATATTTCAGCACAGCCCTATAACATGATAAATAGGCTAAAACAAGATTGAATTTTCAAGTAAATTATGTTGGAGCAAAATAGGAGAAGGGTCAAATCCTCATTTCCTCTATTTGTTCCTGTGTTGTGTTGCTGGGTGTGTGAGGGACAAATCAAATCAAATCAGTTTTATTTGTATAGCCCAATATCACAAATAGACATTATAGCCTCAGTGGGCTTAACATTCCATACAGTATGACACCCTGCCCTTACACCCTTAGCTCAGCTGAGAAAAAACTCCCAGTAAAAAACCCTTTACCGGGATTTAAAAAATTGAGAAATCTCAGGGAGAGTTGACAGAGTAAGGGATCCCTCTCCCAGGACGGACATACTGCAATAGATGTCGTAAGTAGAGAAAATCATAAAGGAGTCAATCATTGACCAGATGTTTACATGGTAATACTGAATTAAAATATGAATAGTGAATAGTGTGGATGCAGGAGGGACAGAGTGAGAGGCCCTCACATGCACTCATCTATTTCAATAACACAAACACATGTGTATGTTTGTGTGCAGTGGCGGGTCAGAGGGAGGAATGCTAGCAGAAGATCTGGTATGCCTGGCTGGCTGGCTGCTTTACAGCTATAGTCTACATTGTGCAGAACACAGGAGCTGAGAGGACTCTACACAACGGCTATGAAACATCTCATTTTGATAAAGGTTTGTATGAATGAACTGCAACACTTTCATATCAATGTAAGTTTGTGTTGTTTGATTAGATTTTTGTGATCTGTAAAATAACAAGTGACCCACTCTACACATTCCAGGCCTTCTCTTACAGCATTACACTCCTTATTATATTAGAGATCGTACGGTTTTTTTAACCCTATATTTCTCTTTCTCGTGACATCACAGAAAGAGAAATATAGGGTTAAAAAAAACGTACTTTGTAAATATTACTGTGATGTCACAGTAAAAGACATCACAGTAATATTTACAAAGAAAGTTTTTTTTAACCCTATATTTATCTTTCTGTGATGTCACGAGAAAGAGAAATATAGGGTTAAAAAAACACTCTTTCTGCCTTTTCTCAGGCTAGGATGAACCGATTTCCATTTTTTTCGCACATTTATACTACATAGGATCTCAGAATTCAATACACCTTCATATTCAAACCGGTGAAGTAGGCCTTTAAGGTGAGTGCAGTTTGTTACACAGATCTAAGTGTGGCTTGTAGGTGTACAGTTTAAAAAAACAGGCCAATGGCGAGGTAAGAGGCAATAACTCTACATCGTTTATCACCCAATAATTACACTAATTCATCTGGCCAGATGACGTTTCACTCCCACTGCAGTCTATTCCAGAGTTCATTCACTTTTGTTAGCTGTGTGTGTGTGTGTGTGTGTGTGTGTGTGTGTGTGTGTGTGTGTGTGTGTGTGTGTGTGTGTGTGTGTGTGTGTGTGTGTGTGTGTGTGTGTGTGAATGCTAATCAGTTCCCCGTTGCTAGCTATCCGTCACGTGACTCCTCTAGTTTTACTCTCACCCTAAATATAGTGCTGCTCCACTTCTCCCTGTGAGTGAACGTGAGCCAATACAAATAGAGACCCGCTACTTATCAGCCGTCATCATGTGCTGGCGTGTGTTCAGTACTGTCTCCAGACGACTAGCTAACAGAGCTACCACGCTAATGCCACATCTGTATGGGAGGGTCGGGGAAGGAAAATACATCATGCGTGTCAACATTTCAGCACGTTCTCATATAACAATTGGAGATGGATGGCATTTTACAGTCAGATCTGCCTGCAGTGATTACATATCCCAGTCCAAACGAAGCTACCAGAGCACTGAATGTCAACTGATAAGAGTTTGTGTTTTTTCAGATACAGAATGGACTCAAATCAACCAGAAAAATCCAAAGAGGATCCTGGGCAGTGTTACCAACTCTTCAGTAAGGAAAGTACCTATTGGCTGTCCAAAAAGTCACTAGAAGTCGCCAGATGACGTCATCGCCAAATTTGCATATTTGTAGACAGGGATTTTATTCAGTAATATTTGAATAGGTGAGGTTCTAGTGTTATGAATGTGACAGTCGCATAAACAACCAACATGATAATGTTCAGTCTAGCAGTAATCATACATGCTCCTAGTTTAAATAAGCACTGCATGACATTTTGAACTGCTCTACTCGTAGACTGTAGAAGGAAAGCTGCTGCTACTACAACTGCTAATAGGGATGCTAGCGGAGAGGTGTGTATCTCCTGCTCTGACCGCAGCTGGGAGGGACTGCTGCGCGAGGACCGGGCCGTCTGTCAGTGCTCTGTGACGGGGGAGGGGCCGTGGAGGCTCCCGCTGCTTGTTGAGAAGCGTTAAAAGTGATATTTGCTTTGGCAAAAAAGTCACCAATTACACCAGAAAAAAAGCTAGATTTGTCGCTTGTCGCTGTTTTGAAAAAAAAGTTGCCAGGGGGGATGAAAAGTCGCTAAATATAGCGACAAACTCGCTAAGTTGGCAACACTGATCCTGGGTATTATTTCAGTCTCATTTCCCTAGTTGATGCCATGATGGGTAGCCTAATAATCTGAGTGACATGTTTTTTTCTAGATTTAAATCATGCTTGTGTTAGCTGTAGGATGACGCAACACTGAAGCAACAGTGGCGGTTGCTAGGAGCAGTTAGCTTAGCATGTTTCACAACACTGAAACAAAAAGGCCTATGTCAATTTCAGGGTTCTTTCGGTGAGTCAGTTTACATTAGCATGTAGACCTGTGTCAATCCCATCTTTACATGTTGACATTCTTCTGGCAATTTTTCTCTTGCCAATGTATGGATGTAGCTAGATACAGTAGCTATGTAGTCTAATCTACCATCTAATCCCACCTATAATCCCATTGTAACTAATGGTTAATTGTTCAGGCTGAAATCATCTGTAAAAGTAACAAGACAATTGGTCTAGGAAGAGTTTTATTGTTCAGAGGAAGTCATGCATTTAGTAACTGTATGTGTTTCCTGTACGTTCTAATATAAAATGCTTTGGATAATTTGCTGTATAAATTTCTAGTTTTATTCCAAAATGTCTGCCACTATATCAGTATGAACCTTGTTAACATAACCAACATGCACCACAAAGCATGGAGGAAACCTACAAAAATAAAACCCAAGTTGTGATAAAGTTGAGTTATTCATTAAAGAGCACCTATTATGCTTTTTCGTCTTTTCTGATCTATAAATGTTGTTAAAATGTTTTATAGTCATGTTAAACGATATCAAAGTATCAAATATTAACATACATGCATTTAGACGTATTCCCTGCTTACTGTCTGGGGTGGCTGTGCACAGCCTCAAAACCAGGATGCCGTTCACGGCAGCCTAGTGCTTTATATCCTGGATCGTATGACGTGAACAACACAGATTTTCCAACGGTACAGCTAGGGGGCGGTGCCTGTTGCCATCCGGTTACTATGAGGGAACCTGACCAATCACTGCAGATCCGGTCTGCTCTGATTGGCCAGGTTCCAGGCAGAGGGCAGAGGGCAGACGGGGGTCGTAAAGAGAGTTGTATTTTGGGTCTAAACAGATTGTTTTCGCAGAGGCTTTACTGCAATACCAGTTTGTAACCTGAAAAATAGCATAATTGGTGCTCTTTAAGTCTTTGATTTAAGAGTTAAATGCTCTTAAATCAGTGGAATTAATAGTGGACTTCAGGAGAAACCCGCTCCCTCCCCCTCCAATCATACTGGGAGGCACCCCAGTCGCCACAGTGGAGTCTTGCAGATTCCTCGGGGTGACGCTGTCTGGGGACCTGAAGTGGCGGCCAAACATCGATGCCCTCACAAAAAAGGCCCAAAAACGTTTGTTTTTCCTGAGGCAGCTCCCCCCCCCCCCCCCCCCCCCCCTGACCTGTCTCCCCACTCAGTGACCTAATGGTCTGTCGTACCCAATCACTGATCTCTTGGCATTTTGGCACTTCTTTATTTATTATATTATTTACTCATTTTGCACTATTATGTTGGTTTGCACTGTCTTGTCCTGTCTTGCACCTGTCCTGTTGCAAACTCCTCTGTACCAAAACAAATTCCAAACATGTTTACATGTTTTGGCAAATAAAGACTTCTGATTCTGATTCTGATTCTTTGAGATTCAAAGGATAATTAATATCTAATGGACACTATGAAAATGTTAGCTAGGAAACAATCTCAGGAAGGAGTTACGCTTATGCGACCTTTCATCATCATGTCATTATAAATGAATAGTAGTCATTTACTGTCCCCTAACGCACAGTCAAGCCATTCATTTTTGTCAGCAACTTAAATGGAAATGTATGTTTACTTCTGATAAAAAGCTTAATGCTATGTCAGGGGGCAATTGTGTTGTATTCAGAAACCTCTGTTACAGAAAGAAAATACACAATAGCATTTTCCTGATCCAGAAAAATCTGATTAACATTATATGTTAATAATGTTAATGTATGTATGGCAATGTGCTTTCAATGCTAAAAATCAATAAATAATGTTCAAATTAATTCAACTGAATTTATAACAGCATCACATATCAAAACAATTCATCCATTCCTGTTGCAAACAACTCCATCACGCTCTCTCTCTCACACACACACACACACACACACACACACACGCACACGCACAATGAGCTTGTTGTGCCACCGATGGAATCAGGAGGGCAACATTTCAATCCAAACAAAAGCTGCTCAACCCATATTAGTGGATCCTCTAACCAGGCACACACACATACACACTCAGCCTGCTGTACATTGTCTCTCCCATTGAAAACAGATTCAGCATGTCCTTGTCTTTGTTCTCAACCTTGTGCCTTCTCCAGAGGGAACCACCACACTCCCACCAATGGGGACAGAGAGGACAACACTCCCTGCGTTCCAAATCACATACTCTTTCTTTTTCCTACACTACATACTAAAGTACACAAGAGTTTTGGGGCCACAGACAAGAGAAAAAAAATCAGATAAGGAAGAATTATTTTCACTTTGTCGAGAAATGTCAAGAATAAAGATGAATACTGCAAAATGCTATCGGAGTTACTGGGGCATTTATGTATTTTCAGCATACTACAATTGACGTTCATGTATTGGGACATCCTAAATCTTTTTCTGGCATACTAAATACCGGTAGTAGGGAAAAATTGGTATTAAAACGCAGGGACTGTTTCCTGCTTCTGTGTCAGTACAGATCTCAGACCCCGTTTCCACTTTTCTTTAACATCTGATTTTTGTGATCTGATCACAGCTGGACAGCTCTAACTACAGGTGGAAACACTCTCAGGACGCACTGAAGACGCATTGAGATCGGATCACAAAAACCACATTCGGAGGTGGTTTACGTCGCTTGTGTCCGATGTGTCTGCATTCAAGTAATAGTAGCAATGTGACTTGTCCACATTAGGGACCTCCTACTCAACTGCCGCCCCCTGCCTGAGCGGAAATACGTTGAAAATGCATCACTGGCGTTCATGCAGCTTTTATAGAAGCCTCATGAACGTTAGTTGCATCCGCCAGTATTGCAAATGACAAGCTTTCTGTCCTCTGTTTTCATTTCACTGCGTAAATCTGAAAACACGGAAATTGCTGCTATTCATCAGTGACAATCAGATGAGCTGCTTAATGCATTTGCATGACAGTTGAGAATAGAGATCTTCCCTTGAATGCTTATAATGCAATATAAGTATATAGTTAATGGTAACACATGATGTAGTATCTCTGTAGCCCTGAAACTGTACTAATGTTCAATGATGATGGTTAAGAAAATATCTGCTCTTAATTATGAAAGGACACACACTGCCTCAATAGACCTGAATGTAGTGCAACAGCTGGCCCTGTTGTCTTATGGGTAAAAGGATGCAACTCCCTGTTTCTCTTCTGGGATGATGTAATGCTTTGACATTCTTTGCTCTTGTCTGAGGGTTATCCAGAGGAATCCTGGGAAATCACTGCCTCAAGTAAAGGAACATTCAGAAAGGGACGGGGGAAAAATATTTAATCAACGCTGCTTGATCTCCTCACAATGTGCTACCTGTCCGTACTGTGTGTGCACTGTAAAACAATGTAGTGTTAGTACACAGCCTGGGCTCTGTAAACGGGCATGTTGCTAGCTAAGGTGGGCCCCCTTTCTTTACAAACCCTTTGTTGATATACCAGTTTACAGAGCCTAGGCTGTGTATTAACATCAGATTGTATTTCCTGTTCACATACAGTATACTGACAGGTAGCAGATGGTGAGCGGATGTTCACCGTATTTGACACAAGGTGATTTTGAGGCCAAGCATTCTCCAGAATCGCTGACTACACATTTCACTTTAAAAAAAACTAAACTAAAAGCTGCAGCTCTACTGAATGTCAGCATATGTCCCCTAGCATGAGCACCTTGACACAAAACACACAGTGGACAGAAAACAGGCCCAAACATTAAAGCACATGTCTTACCTGGTGAGGAGGTGTGAGGCAGTGGTAGAGGAGAACATGGAAGAAAAGACACAAACACAATCTGTTAGCTGTCAGGTTTGGCACAAACACTGAACAGAACTACATGTAGCATGTTTGAATGACTGATGAATTGCTTTTTTATTTATTTAAAAACGTATCTCTCTAAAAAAATGATACGGTAAATCTTGCAGGTGTGTACTTCAAAGAGGACTGTAAATATGTAACTGTGAATTATCAACCAACACACACACACACACACACACGCGCACACACACACACACACACACACACACACACACACACACACACACACACACACACACACACGTAACTCCTGCACATACAAACTCTTATGTGATGCCAGTGCAGCCTACAGGCAGAGAGCGAGCTGAGCCAGGTTTCTCTGGATGAGTATACTGTAGCTTCTGGAATCTCTGCTACTGTTGCTGACAGAAACAACTCTCCTCTCCTCTCCTCTCAACCTGCATTCACACATGAGAGGGACACTGGCAGCCAGACCGCCATTCATTCTCAATGTACGCTCAGGTCCAAGGACGTGCACTGGCGAGCAGCGCGCATGCAGAGATCTGAGCACCCAAAGCGTCAATTGAACAGAAATTATGATGATTATGTTGACCAATCAAACAGATAGCAGTGTGTAGCTTCAACCCTTTGGGACTGCACGGTACCACGAAAGGGTGACAAAAAAAGGTACAGCACGGTTCGCTTCTTTTGGTACCCTTTCTTACTTTTAACGGTTGAAATAAATGCTTGCCGGTCCTTAAACAGTGACCTTTCCCCTCCAAACGTTCTCCTCTCCGAGCAATCAACTCTGCCTCACCTGTGTTCCCCTCAGCATCTTCACGGTGTCACTGCCCACTCACAGACACACCAGCCACATGTACATTAGTATACGTCATTTATACAACGTTCACATTTGACTCTGCGCTTCCCTTCATTCCATTGTCTTGCTGCCTACTCACAGATCTAGCCTCTTATGTAAAGTCATCAGAGAAGGGATTCCCTTTTGACAATATTGAAACACCCACTCCTGAGTCCAGCCTGATGTATAGTACTAGCAATCCAACACAAAGGAGCTAGTAGGAGCAGATGAGCAGTACAGATAGAGTTGACACTAAGCTGACAGACAGGAACATACTCATACTGTCAAGCTCAGGAGCTTTGCCTTTCCTTCTCTACCTCCGCTTCTCCTCCTCCTATTATTCCTCCTACTCTCATTCTAGATTCTCTGCTTCCTTTGGTTTTTTTTGCACTTCTTCAATTGTACAAATCTCCCTCTCTCTCCCTGCAGCATGACGTGGTGCGTGCATGTCTTTATTTGATAGCTGTGTTTTAAAGCGTAGCACCACATGAGAAAATATGATCGTTAAACAGAAGAGCTCAGGAGTCCTGGGGGAATTATGCAAATGACTGATTCCTAGTGTTACTTAAGAGGTTTGAACATTGTTAGGGTGATAAGTATGGACTTAAGACAAGATAATGCTGGAAAGGTACAAACTTATCATTTCCAATTGTTTTACGAATTACTGCTGTCCAAAGTTAAATACTTTAAGCAATGCATCAAAAGGAACACAAGATACATTACATTACATAACATGTACATTAACAATCTCGTATCCGTCCTGAGAGGGCAAACATGATCATTTTTCTGCACAAATTCTTTTGTCTGGACCAATTACAGTCTGTCACAAATTATTATGCAAATTGGAATTAAGTGTCATAAACATTAAATTTTTTCTAAACTCATGGATGATATTGTGTCTCAGGATGCCTTGGATCATTGAAATTAATCTCAGACACCTGTGATAATCAGTATGCTAAGTAAGCCCAATCAAAGGAAATCTACTTAACAAGTTCCACATGATTAAGCAGGCCACAGGTTTCAAGCACTATGGGAAAGAAAAAGGATCTCTCTGCTGCCTAAAAGCATCAAATAGTGCAATACCTTGGACAAGGTATGAAAACATTAGATATTTCATGAAAACTTAAGCGTGATCATTGTACTGTGAAGAGATTTGTGGCTGATTCAGAGCACAGACGGGTTCATTCGGATAAAGGTAATATGAGGAAGGCTTCTGCCAGGCAAATTCATCGGAATAGGAGAGCAGCTGCTAAAATGCCATCACAAAGCAGCAGACAGGTATTTGAAGCTTCTGGTGCCGCTGGAGTCCCGCGAACCTCAAGGTGTAGGATCCAGAAGTTTGCAGTTGTGCATAACGCGCCCCACACACATCCTGCGTCTACCTCTGGAGCGCGTCGCCTTACCTTACTGCTGCCTCTCTCGGACTTTTCTCGGACACACATGCAACGTCTCAGCAGCTGCTGCTGCTTGTTGGAAGTTTTATTTTGAAGGGGACACACCAGGAAATGGTGAAACTACAGCGAAAGCTGCCAGTATGAAGTCAATATGACTCTCAGCAGAGTATTTCAAAAATCACTTTACTGATTTATACGGGAGAGAGAGAGGGGGGTGTGGTCGGGGAAGAAGAAGGCCGTAGACACAGATAGAGCAACGGAAAACTGTTGCGCTCATCATGATCTTTTTTATTTCTTCACTATATTGGATCTCTATATGTGTCATTTATCCAAAAATGAAATGCCAGAACTAATTGAAAATTAGGTTTTGAATCCCTCGGATTTTGATTGCACAATTACATCGTGAAATAAAGGGATTATTTGCGTATACGACTGAGGGATGTTTTATTTTGAAATAAACACACCGGGTAAACGTGTAACTAGAGTGAATGCTGCTGGTATGACTGTCAGCAGAGTATTTCTCTATCAGTTAAAGCACAGAGACGCGAGAGAGACGCGCTGCTCTCAGAAAAAAATAGGCGAGCCTCCTGAGGTGAAGGGGAGCGGCGCTGCAGACGTGCCTCCGACGCGCCTCAGCAGTGCGTCTGAGGATGGATGTGTGCTCGCTCTACGTTGATTTCACAGTCTGTGACCAAAAGTCAGACGCAGACGCGAGGTAGACGCGCAGTAGAGGTAGGATGTGTGTGGGGCGCGTAAACCTATTTTTCGGCCACACCTAAACAATGCTCACAAGCAGAAACGGTTGCAGTGGGCTCAGGAATACATGAAGACTCATCTTCAAACAGTCTTGTTTACTGATGAGTGCCGTGCAACCCTGGATGGTCGGATGGATGGAGTAGTGGATGGTTGGTGTCTTGGTGAATGGCCACAATGTCCCAACAAGGCTGCAACGTCAGACAGGAGGTGGTGGAGTCATGTTTTGGGCCGGAATCATGGGGAGAGAGCTGGTAGGCCCCTTTAGGGTCCCTGACGGTGTGAAAATGACCTCAGCAAAGTATGTAGAGTTTCTGACTGACCACTTTCTTCCGTGGTACAAACAGAAGGACAGTGCCTTCCGTAGTAAAATCATCTTCATGAATGACAATGCACTATCTCATGCTGCAAAGAATACCTCTGTGTCATTGGCTGCTTTGGGCATAAAAGGAGAGAAACTCATGGTGTGGCCCCATCTTCCCCTGACCTCAACCCTATTGAGAACCTTTGGAGCATCCTCAAACAAAATATCTATGAGGTTGGGAGGCAGTTCACATCAAAACAGCAGCTATGGGAGGCTAGTCTGGCATCCTGCAAAGATATTCAAGCAGAAACTCTCCAAGAACTCACAAGTTCAATGGATGCACAAATTGTGAAGGTAATATCAAAGAAGGGGTCCTATGTTAACATGTAACTTGGCCTGTTAAGATGCTTTTGATTGAAATAGCTTTTGATTTCACTAAATATGACCTTCACATTCTGCAACTTCAACAAATGACCATTTTTAGTTGTTTACAACCTATAAAATGTTTTGAAACTGTTGTGCATAATAATTTGGAACAGTGCATTTGGAGTTTTTTATTTTTGAAAAAAATACTGTTATCATTAGGAGGTTTGTCCAATAAAATTTGAAATATACTCTAACGGTTGATGACTTGAAAATTATACTGACTGTGATTTGCATCGATAATTTGGAATGCAGTGTAATGTGAAAATTGGCAATTTCCTTATCCTAAGGTACTCTTTATAATCTTCAAGGCACACACTAGACACACTTCTGGGGCCGTATTCACAAAACATTTTAAGGCTAAGAGTAGGTCCTAACGTGCTGATTTAGGAGTAACTCTCAAAAATAAGGGGCGTTTCACTCCTAATTTTAGGACTCCTAACTTTTTAAGATAAGTGTAATTCACAAAGCATTTTAGCGCTAAAACTAGCTCCTAAATCTATGAAAAGCTAGGAGTCCTCGAGAGGACTCCTAAGTCACTAAGAGTAATTCACAGACAACCATTTGATGGTGTTTTGGAGAGATTTAATGCTAGTGAGCTTTACATAAGGTACCTTAATAGCTGTAAGGGGTTAATGATCTTAGTAAAGCTATATTTAGAAAGTATAGACACATTTATATTTATTAAATTTATATAAAAAAATATTTATTAAGTTCCTTTTCCTGCAGTTGCTTTGGGTTTACAATGCACTGAAAGTTACTGTTGGTGTCACGTTTGGGTTTAATTTCCTACTAGAGGCCTATATGTGGCACTTCGCAGCATCTCCTCCGTTGCTCTCCCACAGTGTTTCTATCATAAATTCACTCTTAGCTCTCATTCCCTCTCAGCCAATCACTGTGGGCATAGAAGGTATGAACATGACATCATCCATAGCAACAGGGTCAACACCGCCCTCTAGACTTAGCTTAGGAGTCCCTCCCATTCCTTAGTAAAAGTTGGTCTTATCAGCTTTGTGAATAGGTTTTAAGAAATAACTCCTTACTAAGAACTTTTAGTGCTCCTTAGGAGTACTCTTAGTGCTAAGATAAAATGTTTTGTGAATACGGCCCCTGATCAGATATTAAAGAGTTAACCCTTTAGGCGCCACAGTCGCAAAATTGCGACAAGACGGTTTACTGAATCAAACAGCTGTTTTCTCTAAATAGAGTGTTATATTTTGTTCAAACTCCCCTCCACTAGTTAGCAGACATCCCATACCTAGACCTTAGCTCAGAAAAACGTCATCCTGCAATGCAAAATATTCGCGGAAATCCGGAAATCCCATCCGGAAAAAAAAAAAAAAAATCCCATCAAAACTTTTTTTGTCATATCCTCCTAGCGATTTTTTCTGGTTTTATTGAAAACTTTTGTGGTGTTTGGAGACTCTGATGTGAAAGCACGTTTCTCTCTGCAGTTACTGTGCTCATTGCTCAACGAGCAGCGGGTGCTGCCGCGAGCCCCTCCCCGACCAAAAGCACTGACAGGCGGTCAGTCTCGGAGCAGCCCCTCGGAGCAGTCCGAGCCGGCCGTCAGAGCAGAGAGGTGACACACCTCCGCGTCCAGGCTGCAAATGAATCGCGCAGTTGTTGGGTGTGAAATCGGAGATAGTGTGCCACTAAGCTATTTATGCTGAAGCTGGATTTAGGAGTTATTGAGAGAATATGGCAAGCAAAAGTAGGGAGTTAGTGTGCACTCTTTCTACGGCCCCGGTGCGTCCATGCGCAGCAGTGGTGCAGCCATGTGACGCAGCATTATATAAATGTATTTTTCATTTCATTTAATTTAACTTTTATCTATCCTCGAGACCAATTGAGGGGTGACCCTCATTTACAATGACGTTGAGTTCAAACAAATTCAAGGAAAAACAACAATACATACAATATTCAATGCAAATACATCAAGTACACAACAGAGAGAAAAAAACTATTGAATATGAATATATATATATATATATATATATATATATATATATATATATATATATATATATATATATTCATATTATCATATTATAATGGTAATAATAATAATCATAATAATAGAAGACAAAAGTAAATTAAAATGGGTAAAAAATCTAAAATCATAAAAAGTGCCTGTTTTGTGGTGTAGTTCTAGTTCTAGTTTACAACTGTTGGCTTACAACATAGTGGACATCATTACAAATGGATGGAGGGGGTGAACTTGATGAAATAAGTTCAACTCTATTTCAAAATATCAGGTATTTCATGGAAATTACATAATCCAATATGGCCGCCGCCATATGACGTCATAATATGCAAATTAGATGAAAAAATGTATTCCCTAGATAAACTTCAGGACATTCTCAATATTTGTCTCATTAACTTTTTGTCTCTATCTCAAACCACTTTCAATCCAGAGCCTTCTGAAATTTAGGTGTCAAAATAAAGTATTTTTCAAAATTAAACCCGGCGCAATGTGTACTTATTCCCTCATCCAATGAGAAACTTAAGAGAATCGATAAGCAATACCGGAATCGAAAGAATTGGAATCGTTAAATTCTTATCAATTCCCATCCCTATAGCTAAGGTTGCCTCCCTTTGTTTACATACTAGTTTACAGAGCCTAGGCTGTATATTCACAACAACAAAAAATGTTTATGCTCACACAGTACGGACAGGTAGTGGATCATGAGGAGATATTCACTGATTTTGACAAAAAGGGATTTTGAAAACACGCGTTCTCCAGAATCACTGACTGTACCTTTAAGATGACAGTTTGTACGTCTTTGCCCTTGTTCTCTTTGGCTCGCTGTAGATCACAAACATGCTTTTCAGTCAACCTCACAAAGCTGCAGAGACACACACACACGCACACGCAAACACACACACACACACACACTTTCATATCCAGCGTTTGGAACAGAACCTGCAGCTCCTTTCACGTTGTCACTGAGGTTGTCCTTGTGAAAAAAAAAGATTTATACAAGGCAACCAAAATAATTGAGTCCCAGTGGCAGGGGAAGAGCAGAGAAGCAGTCTCTCCATGCCTGGGATTGTGTGCACGCATTTCATCCAGGCACAGGAGATATGACAGGATTTGAAGCACAGATTATGAATAGATTAGTGTGTTTTTCATGTGCAATAGAAACTACTATAGAAGGAAACATGTTAGGCTGTACTAGAGTATGGAGCTCTCTGTTTTCACCAGCTTTGCCTTCTAAATCAGGAATTTACCTCATCCCAATGACATCATCTCCTTTTCCATTAGTGTGTTAGAGTGTGTGTGTGTGTGTGTGTGTGTGTGTGTGTGTGTGTGTGTGTGTGTGTGTGTGTGTGTGTGTGTGTGTGTGTGTGTGTGTGTGTGTGTGTGTGTAACTGTTAATTACGTGTAATTGAATCAATGACACCGACTGAATGACTATGTGTGAATACATGTGCAGGCACATGAATGCCAATACTGTGCTAATGCTAATACTGTATACTAAATATTTCAACAGCACCCTGCTCTGCCCACCGGTGTGTTGCGTGTTTGGACTGCAGTATAACTACTTGTTAACCATTCAGTTTAGGACCGATCATGAACATTACATGACCAACAAACACAGAGTGAATTTTAGCTCAGAAGAAGAAAATACATCACCATCAACACATGTGGCCCTGGTCATCCACTGTTAGTGACCCCCCTGGGCAAGTGTAAGACTACAGCTCCACCATGTTCATGGGATTTGTTCAATGGGAACATCAACCTTCTGCTTACAGGTTTCAGCTGTATCTTCCCTTACGACCACTGCTCTGTATCTGATTAGGAACAATCAATCTACCATTGCTCATCAACCACCTGTACCATACACTTTAGGTTCAAAGATGTGAGCCCATATCACAGCCAATGTAGCCAACTAATATGACAAGCATTGTCCTTGCTACTACCGACCACTGTGGCACAGCTGCCATTATATTTTCATGGGACACCATGTTTTTAGTGCCTTAAAAGGGTCGGTATGACCTACCACCACACCACAACCTTTTCAACATTAGAATTAGGGGGGGGGGCTGGGAAAGACACATTGAACCCTCTCTCTTCATCCCTTCTACAGTCTGACTTGTCCCCATGCAGGGTACTGCCATCCAGCAGACAGCAGTCACATACTCACTGAATGGGCAGCAGTGGAGGTGGAGGTATTCTAACAGTAAGACCTGAATCTGCAGCAGCACAACACTGCTGCACCAACGTCATCCCATGTATGGCTTCATGCTCTGTGCAGGGAAACACAATGCTCCATAACTTCACAACCAACAACATGGGCGGCAGTGGCAAAGTGGTATCGCCTCTGGAGTGCAGGGTCGAGGTTCGATCCCCGGCCTACTCGCCACATTTCGAAGTGTCCCTGGGCAAGACACTGAACCTCAAATTGCTACCGATGGTTCAGAGGGCGCCTTGCATGGCAGCTACTGCCATTGGTGTATGAGTGTGTGTGTGAATGGGTGAATGTGGTAAGAAATGTAGAGCGCTTTGGGGCTGAGAAAATCGGCTATAAAGCGCTATATAAGTCAAGTCCATTTACCATTTCTCATTCAACACCGGCTCCACATCATCCACTTAGGATGAGTATGGAATGAGGGATTTATGCTGTGTGCGTGTGTGTGTGTGTGTGTGTGTGTGTGTGTGTGCGTGTGTGTGAATGTGTACGTGTGGGAAGACAGATGAAAAACTTTACTTTGCTGAAACTGAAGGTGCCTGCACACTGACTGTTACAGCCGCTCAGTTTCACAGTTGCATTTCATTTCTCTACCGTCACAACACACCAGAGCCATCTTCAGTGTTCTCAGCAGTCTGTTTGTGTGCTGCCATCTCACACTTTTAAATTCATAAACCAAACATAAGCCTCCATTGACTCCAGAGACTCACCTCCAAAATCCTATTCATATTATTGCACACAAACACAAACACACACACACACACACACACACACACACACATGTGCAAAGCTACACACACATACACACAATGAGGAGGGAATTGGTGGGCTTGAGCTGAGCTCTTCAAAGCCAGATTGAGAACATTAGCGTAGTGAGAGAGGCCTGGCAGCTTTGAGAGAGTTTCATACGCTTTGGCACAGAACAGCTGAGATCCTCTTGGTCATTGTAAGCCTGGTCCTCAGTACTAGATTACCTATCCATCCAGCCTGGTGCATGATGGGAGATTGGCAGAGGGCAGGGGGGGCTGATAGGTGAAGGACTGGGGATGGGAACTTTAAAAAAAACAAGAAACTCCTTAACATTTACCAATGTCTTCGTAGAGTATGCCATGTTAGCTGTTCATTTTGTTTTGTCTTTTGTTTGTGTTCGCTTTTTCAGTTGGTGGGTTTGTGTTTTTTGAAAAGAAAAACCCAAAAATAAAGTATTAAAAAAATAAATGAAAAACAATAACCAAAACTGTAGTGAAAATCAACATCAATTACTTTGGTTTAGGGACAATTTTGGAATAATTCACAACTTCTTTGGTCCAGTGAAAAGTAGGAAGGTCTGTTTTAAGTCAAAAATATGTTTTTTTTTAAACTTGGTATGTTATCATTTCAGGTTTTCCAAATTGCACAACTGAAAAGCCAAACATAATAATGTGTCACATAGGGCTGGCCCGAATTATTCGAATATCCGAGTATAACATCGCTATATATATATATATATATATATATATATATATATATATATATATATATATATGTATATATATATATATATATATGTATATATATATATATATATATATATATGTATATATATATATATATATGTATAGCGATGTTATACTCGGATATTCGAATAATTCGATAATAAATATGTATATATATATATATATATGTATATATATGTATATATATATATATATATATATATATATATACATATATATATATATATATTATTTATATATATATCTGCTCATCCCTGATCAGATTATACATCCATTCTCAAAAATCACTTTTCATTAAAATCATGACAGTGTTTCATAGCATTATGACCTTTTCTCATGGCATTATGATGTCATCTTCATAGGATTACTTTGTATTATATATTAACCTTTCCTTCAGATGGTGTGAATGTTCTTGTCCATATGAGGCTCTCCTGTGACCTTTTATCTAAACCTCAAACTTTATTTTTGTAATGGTCTGGTTAAATCAAAATATCATTCTGGTCCACATTATTTTTCTGTTGAAGACTTGATCTCACGTCACCTCTTCCTCGTATATTTCATTCCATCACATTGAATCAAATGTTTTTTTTAAATGTTTGTCAAAACAGAACAACTTCCCAGAAGATGGGAAGACTTGATCTGATAATAGCACGACGTTTCATTATAATAACAAGCCATGAGATTGGAACTCTTTGTTATAAAATCACATTGTCATGCCACAAATAATACTTGGTTCCTGTAATATTCTAAATAAATAATTTGAATTTTAGATCAAGCTGTGAACCTGAGCTTCAGTGATTAGTTGGAACCATCCCAGCCTCTCTGCTCCTGTTTAGAAGGCTAACACAAACCCAGGGATTTATTCTTTTGTGTGTGTGTGTGTGTGTGTGTGTGTGTGTGTGTGTGTGTGTGTGTGTGTGTGTGTGTGTGTGTGTGTGTGTGTGTGTGTGTGTGTGTGTGTGTGTGTGTGTGTGTGTGTGTGTGTGTGTGTGTGTGTGTGTGTGTGTGTGTGTGTGTGTGTGTGACAATTTGACAACTTTATGAACTCTAAACATTTGCTGCTCTTTGTCTGTACCAAACGTGTGTTGTGTTACCGTATACTAGGATGCTTGTTTGTGATTGAACATTTGACACAAAACCATGCTGTCCAACTCACTACTGACGTGTTCCTTTCCAATGGAAATACAGATAGGTATTAGTAAACTATTAAGAGTAAGTGACAGTCTCCTATAGTGCTTCAATTGTATTCAAGATAATCAGGTTTTTTTTATTTATAACTTTCCGAGGAATCCTATTTTTCCCCATCAGTTGGTAAGATGGACTAAATACTACATTACCCATGAGCCAAAGGGAAAGTATGTTCTCCGTCACAGAGCAGCGGAGTCTCATCACTGGATGAGAGGAGTTTTCAAACTACAGTTTTTTGAGTGACTGATCAGATCATTTTATGGATTAACAAACAGAAAAGGCAAAGATAACTTCAATTTATTTTGTTCATCAGCTGATGTGTGATCAGGTTTCTACAAAGTGCAATCTAGCTTCTGAAAACCATTAGTCCCATACACAACTCATTGTAAAGCATTGGATGTCTCTCCTTGAAATGCACCATGGCCATTGAAGCCATCCACTTCTCTCTGTAAGGTGTATGCACATAGGTTTGTATTTTTGACAATATTTATAAAAAGAAAAAAACTGATTTGTATAATAGTTGCCTATCGTTGGCATTCACAATGTAGCAGGTGAGTTTCCCATAAGTCAACTAACACTGTGTTAAATGAATGATGAGACTTGGACAGCTGAACTCTTCTCCCTGTTGTATATGCAGGTCATTAGGAAAAGACTGCTCAGCCTGGATGAAGATATACACAGCCTGGCCAAAGAAAAAGTCACTTACTGGATTTTACTAAGTAAACAGGTAAGAGCCCTCCTGCAGTGATTAATATGTATCAGTTGGCAACAGTAAGCAAGAAAACAACTGTGGTTGAAAAAAAAATGTTGATTGATAGTGATGGGAGATCACTTAAACATTTAATGAAATCATATTGTCAAAAATCAACAGTAAAACTCAAGTCTGTTTAATAGTGAAAGCACAATCCGAAGAGAACTCACATGTCCTTCTTAAGGCTACACAGCTGTATAGTCGCGAGCCCTTATCAGTGGGGCTCATATGGAAATAAGGCTTCAATTTGCTGGGGAGCATAAAGTCTCGGTTCAGCATCCTTGTGTGCCAGAATAAGCTTATCAAAACCATTCTACAGCCAATGGGTGCCCTTATCAAAGCTTAAGGTGGTCCAACAAAGTATTGGAGGGTGGGACTTTTTTGGGGGGCGTACAATGTAAATAACCCTCAACAACCTTGCCCCCGCCCTCCCCCTCCCCCCCCCCCCCACCTTACCGACCTCCTCAAACAACACTCCCCAACTCAGATCATCTAAAACAAACCTTCTGACCCCCATCACAAGATCAAAACACTGCACCCTAGGAGACAGAACTTTTGCCATTGCTGCCCCAACACTCTGGAACTCCCTCCCCCCAAACATCCGGAACTCAGACTCAATAAACTCATTCAACTTCCATCCCTCAAACACATGGAGCAGCTCCGGCAGAAGGGTTAGCAGCCTGTTGGTTGAATCAGAGCATGTTCTTCCCACTAACGTTATGTCAGTCAGGACAAAGGCTCCTGCTGTCACACAACCAGGCCTGATGACACACACTGTGACTGCATCAGAATTGACTCAGCTAACCTGCTGACTCTCCCATCATACACAAGCACCCTTAGAGTAATGCACGCACATGTTGTTATTACTGCCAGGAAGAGTGTGTGTGTGTGTGTGTGTGTGTGTGTGTGTGTGTGTGTGTGTGTGTGTGTGTGTGTGTGTGTGTGTGTGTGTGTGTGTGTGTGTGTGTGTGTGTGTGTGTGTGTGTGTGTGTGTGTGTGTTGTGGGCCAGCTTAGCAGTGCTTAATAAGCAGAATGATCTTTAACTGTCTGCCTACAGGTATGTACAAGTTTGTGCAGGTCATATTTAAGAGGGTTTTTTTAGACTCAGAGATGCACAGGCCAGAGAGGGAACCCTGTCTCCTTAAAATATATTTTTTATATTAGTCATTTGCTTTAGCACATACCTTCCTGCCTGCTTTACATAAAATAAACTATGAGAACGTTTTAAAGTTATGGTTACAATACTGAAAAGACCAAACAAAATAACTTTGTTAAAGTAAGGTAAATATTGCAGTTTACTAACGGACATATCTGGTCATGAAAAAACATCATTTTTGTGAGACTAATTCTAATTATTATGTCTATTAAATCCTGATCATTCTTCCATACAAGTGACATTTTTTAGAGAATTTTCCAAAGCAAAGTTGACTGAGCTTAGGCCAGCATTTATCCAAATATCTTTGACCGGCCCTCAACTACAGAGACAACTGGAAGAAAGGAAAAGCTCTAGCAAATGTATGACACTTAAATGCTTAATGTGTGCAAAGCTTTTTCACACTTCCAAGAGTGCAATTAGCAATTATTTTGCCAGTCAGTCTGCTGTTAGATATGCTGTTGTATAAGTTCACATCTAGTACTGCCTCCATGTAAAGGCCAGTCGGAGGGGGCGGGGACACAAATCTGTTTGGTGTGTTCGGTGACGTCGGCCGTCGTAGATGTCGTCGGGCTTCTTTTCAGCCGATTCAACATGTTCAATCGGCGTCGGCCAGTCTTTCAGCCGGAGCAATCTGATTGGTGGAGGGCTCGCCCGTCTCTGCTCTGCCACGGCAGCGGAGCAGATATTAGTTTCACTTTTGTCAAACATGATTTAGGAAGCTATCGATAGAATCAGAGAATGTTGGGATTGTTATGTAGGCTAAACACAATCAGCACATAGCATTAGATTGTCCGTGCATGATGATTTCACATGTTTTCAGAAAAAGTCGAGGTAGTCTGGGCGAGGAGCGGCCACAGGTGTGTGTGTGTGTGTGTGTGTGTGTGTGTGTGTGTGTGTGTGTGTGTGTGTGTGTGTGTGTGTGTGTGTGTGTGTGTGTGTGTGTGTGTAGCATGCATTCTCTCCGTTATAATGACAGCCTACATTATGATAACAGCTACATCCGGCGCAAGCGCATAACGTACAGCAAGTCAGTAGTCAGCTCGGTGTGTTCTTTGCATTTTTTTGACCGCGTCGGGGAGAATGAAGCTGCCTGCATCGGCAGACTACATTTTCTGGAGACGGTCGGTAGTCGGACCCCTGTGTCCTGGCCTCAAGCTTGGTACCAGCCACCCATGCATATAGCTCTACATGTTCCTTTAGGCCTTTAAGGATTGTTGGTCCAAAATCCATAAGAACATCCACCTAGACACTGCGACAGTGTGAATAATGTCAGGAAGGCAGTGCACTCTGCTCCTGAAGAGGCTGGTTCAAACCCTCCACCTTTGGGAGGCAGACAGAGGCTTTTCCTCCATAGCTTCCCTGGAGCAATGTTTGGCTGAATGTGTCAGCCCTGCTCTGCTTGACTGTGCGCTCATGCCAGAGACTGCCTCAATACACGCTTACTTCACACGACATGTCAGTGCTCGCATCAGAAAAATGACAATAACCTTTTCAGGAGAGCCTTTGGAATTGTGAAGTGGGAACCAGAGATATTAATAGCAAATTGAAACAAAAATATCAACCTCATAGTTGCACTGCGGGAAGTCAGGTGAGTGCAAAGGTTATATTCCAGTAGGAATTGTATCTTAAATAAATTTAAGTTTCTCAAGCTAAGATTCTGTTTTTGTCAATTTAAACAAGGTACAGTACATCGATATCCCCTCTCAAGTTCCCAAACTCTTCCAGCATTCAGTATTTAGACGCAGGAAATTGAGTCCACCATGTTTAAATCCATTTCCCACAGAGAGGTCTTATCAGACTAGTCAGACGAGGATGGGAAAGAGAGCAGATAAGGATTAAAAAAAAAATCTGAATTTCAATTTTTCAGCTGTACTATTTTCCTTTATGTGTTATCCAGCACTGGTACCCTGTTGGGCTTTTGTACTCACTCATGTCTGTCTTTGTCTTTCGTAGAATGTCCTCCAGTCTAGAATCACAAAACACACACACACACACACACACACACACACACACACACACAACGCAAGGAAGAATAATCCCAGTCTGTCTGCTGAATGTGTATGTATGAACAGCCACCAACTAGGGATGGGGCCGATCCCATCAAATATCAGTATCAGTCCATGTTGGAGACAGTGTGGCTGCTTACAAGCACACCACACACATATTTTTTGGAGTTGTGAAAAACTGAAGTCATTTTGGAAAGATGTACATTTAGTCTTAATTAATGTGCTTGGATATAAGATTCCTTTGTCTTGTACTTTGGTCACATTTCACTGGTTACTCTACAGAGGGACAGATACTTGGTAAGTACTCCTTACAGCAGCAAGGAAAACCATAACTAGAAGCTGGTATAAGCCTGATTCACCTAAACAGTAACAATGGTTTGATGTCATTCAGGAAGTAAGGACAATGGAACGACTGACTTGTGTGTTAGGTTTGAGGTTAGATTTGTATGCTAAGAGATGGCAGAAGTGGATACTTTACTCAGATAAACTATAAGGACACTGGCTCACAGTGTGTTTGCATTTACCGTGTAAGGCAGCTACTTGAGCTGCGCTTATCTTTACATATGTATGTATTTCATCTTATTGTCTACATCACGTTTTCCCACAGGCTCTGTTTTTGTTTGTATTTGTTTTAATTGTTTGTTCATTGTTGAATGTTTTGTTTTATCTGCACTGAATTAACATCTGCAAATTGATCTACTATGTGAAGATGTGATGTGCTAAAAACTCAATAAAAACTAAAGTATAAAAAAAATATCAGTATCAGCTCCGATATGGCTGCAATCTACAAATCCGATTTAAAAAAAGAAAAATATAGCTATATATTTTTTTAGAATCTTAATTATTTTAACTATGAAAGAAATGAAAATGTTAAGACCATAGCTATGTGATACAGCACACATTAAAGCTGGGGTGGAGAATTTGGGGAGAAAATAGCAGTTGGGATAGAGATTTGAATCCAAATACCTCAACCGCTCCACTTGTTCTCTTTGGTCCCTCCCTGACACGCTCTACACCAACAACGTCGGTGCCAAAGTGAATGGACAGTCCCAACAGCCAATAAGAACAGAGAATCTTTTTTTTTTTCTTTTTTTTTTAGAATCGGAGCCTCGGTCTGATTGGTCAAAGTGTACCGCTCATGTTAATTTTGACCAATCAGAAATCACATACCCCAGCTTTAATATTAGAATTAGCAATTTAAAAGTTGAGTTCTGATGTTCTGCATTCAAACAGTTCAAAGCTGTTAAGATAAACCTATATGCATTTGTGTATACTTGCTGCTCTTTTAAATAATTGCAGTGTTGCTAAAGCCCCTATCTCACTGGGCTGCGACAGTGTGCGACAAGTTGGAGACACAAAATTGCGAGAAAATATGTGAATTAGCGACAAGTTTATCTTGCAGTCTCACTGAGTTGGTTCCTCACGACACGTTTGCGAATGTCCTGGCCAACACTTGCCAGGAGCTCGCATTTATGTCTCGCGAACGTCTGGCGAGCGTCGCACGAACGGAATGTCAGTCTCATTTTTGTCTCAAATCAGTCACAATTTAGTTTCATATATCGCCAAACCCTCGCAAAGTTGTCTCACATTTCTCGCACTTTCTGACTCCCGGAAACTAAATTGAGAAGGGTTTGCAACGCGTTTGAGACACATGCGACCACTCTGAGACTATTTTGAGACTAGATTTGTCGCACACTTTTTTTGAACATGTTCAAAATTCAAGCGACAGGACTGCGCGGCTCTGCGACTCATGCGAGGAAATTGAGACCCCCGCAAACATTTGGAGACAGTTTAGAGACTCCCTCGCGAATGCAGTCTCCAACTTGTCGCAAACAGTCGCAGCCCAGTGAGATAGGGGCTTAAAGCCTTCCTAACCTTACACATAACATCAGCACCAACATAGAAATGTAGAATATTTACGATATCGGATCAGTGCATCTCTACCACCGACACCAAATGAATCAGTTCTCTAACAGTTCTGTGTTGCTTTGTAGCTCAGGTGAACCCTGAAGTGTTGCTGCTGATCAAGGCAAGGCAAGGCAAGGCAAGGCAAGGCAAGGCAAGGCAAGGCAAGGCAAGGCAAGGCAAGGTCTTGGTTGATTTTTTCTGGTAGCTCCTTAAAATGTATAAGGTGCTTCCATTCAAAAGGGGAGTGCTAAACATCAGAGAGGTGCATTGAAGAAGGCTGGGGGGTTATGACCAGGACAGGCAGGTCAACAGGCTAAAGTAAAGTGCCACTTACTGGGAAAAGGTATTAGAGCAAGCATTTGAGCAAGTTCTTAAATGTTGTCTAAAGATTAGATTCTCCACCCCAAAAACATTGAGGTGTCACAAGATACATCCATCACACAGAATAATAAGCTTTTTCATTGGAAAATTCAGTATAGTATTAAACCATTTCACGTACAGCAGCCACAGAAAAAATGTGTCCCAAATAAAATACAGTCTAGATTCATTCAAATTATGATTACAAATCTGATCAAATCTTTCATGACTTTGCATTTTCTTTTTAAATTGGTGTTATCAATAAAAGCATACTCAGGTAACCCAAAACTGCCATGAGAAAGACATACATGGAGTGGCCCTCACTCTCTACAGAGCCACGTTTGAGGAAGACACAGAGCAGACATTCACACTAATACTTAGAAAACAGAGTGCTACATATCAAGTCAAAATTGTAAGGGTCAGAATTTAGACTGGGTGTCAAGTGTCAGCATAGACAGTGTTTCAAATTGAAATGAGTCCACAAAAAACCCTTAACAAAATGCGATGCCTTCTCCTTTAAGACAAGAAGCCAACCCCAGACGCTTAACAATTACCCAATGTACTACTGTTCTCCTGGAACACATCATTCATATGCCTTCATTTGAGGTTGAATTGATTTCTTGGCTTTGCAAACATCTCTTAGGAATAAGAATCAAGCTCCTAGCTCCATTACTTTCACAGGTTAGGCGCCAATCAATAATGGTTTATTGGTGGAACCCTCAGTTCTGGATCACCACCAGGTTCTAATTGACTTTTCTCCAGCTCAAGGCCAGTCAGTTAGTGCAGTAAATGTATTGGTACCCCGCAGTAGTGCTGCTTTCGTCAACAACAATTATGACTAAATATGGTTGTCAACGAACCTTTATCACGTGACGGAAACGAGACGAGACGCAACATAAATGGTGGTCATGTGACAAAAAGTAAAATCAAATATATAATGCAATATTGTTGACGAATAAAAACAGGACTAAATGTGGTTTACAAAATAAAAACTCTGCTCAAATATCTCTTCATTTTAGTTGACCAAAACGAGAAAAGACAAAATGTTATAACGTTATTTTGTCTCACTATTATTATTAGTTTGCAATACTTCTGTTTCCTTAGTCTCTGGGCTGCAAACAGAGCGTTAAGGCTACGGCTTCACATCAAAAGCATTTCACTGGCGTCACATTAGCATTTCAATAGTCTGGCTTGCCGGGTAGTATAAAATAGCAAGTAGCAAATGTACACTCTCAAATAAGAGCACGAGCACCTAGCTACACGTAATTATTTCAGTGTATATTTCCACCACTGATTGTTGCCATCATCAATTGAAATGTCTAAATGTTCATTTTACACAGTGGCATCACACACCTGTCGGCCCCACTAATGACAAATGGACCTTTGGAATTTTTGTATTAAAATTGGTTACACTTACTATCTTATGAGATAATTGAATCATAGCTACATGAATTTAGAATGATTTGTTGATTAATTAAATTGATTGTGTCAGCATTACAGATGATCTCTCTCCCACACCAGATCCTGACGTGTGTTGTGTTGAGGGAGGGGATGGACCATCCTTTGAATGGAAGACACAGCATGTGTTTCTGAGAAACCAAACACACCAGCACAACTAAAGCAGTCAGAAGACAGAGGAGGTTAATGTGGGGAATACAGTCTCTCATACCAAACTGTATAATGTAGTATTGGTTCAGACCAGAGTGTTTACACAAGGACCTACTAGAAACTCTTTGTCCCCCAAAAAATAAACTACATTCATGACATCGCAGATATGTAGTTGCTGTGGAAAACAAACGCACACACACACACACACACACACACACACACACACACAGTCAGTGTTGTCAGCACTGCTTGTTAACATGGAAACACCTGCAGAGTGTGTCAGACTGGGGAACATGTCCTCGTCTGCACCGCTGTCTTCTCCTCACTTCCTCCTTTCCTTAATTCCCATCATTTCCTCTCCTTCTATCTCTCTCTCCATCACATGATGTGTAACCATAGCAGAATGCTCTAGTGCTGGCCTGTAGACAGCTTACGCCCACCGCACGCACGCACCATACCATGGGTTACACTGGACTGTTCGCACTTCCCTTTAGTGGGGCCTCACACACACAAAGAAACACACACACACAAACACATACACACACACACAGACACACGCAAAACAAAATCTTCAACCACATTTACATAATCTCACACACACTCTCTCTTTCACTTCCTACTCACAGACACGCTTTGCAATGGTGTAGGTTTGGTTTCTGAAGCAGGGATAAATGTATATACTAACATTTCTCTTGATATCAAAAAGGATTCAAATGTCATCATAGAGACTGCAAAAAACATTATCTAAGTCTCCTGAAAATCCGCTTTTGTCACAGAAACATTGCCCTTTGATTTGAGGTATTCAACTAAAGTAGATAAAAAAAATGCAATAAAAGTGAACCTTCTGAATAGATGAAAAATCAGAGCAGCCCTTCTGAAGCCTGACAGACAAACCCTGGGGTGAAACGGAGCACTAAGCTGCAGCTTGTAAAAACTGCCTTTAACTCTTTAATGTTTAGAGTTAAAGGCTGCTCCACAGGTTGAGAACATCAGGTTCTCTCATGGATCATGACACCAAGCAGAGATGAGTCAAAAGTGAGTGAGTGAGTGAGTGAGTGAGTGAGTGAGTGAGTGAGTGAGTGAGTGAGTGAGTGAGTGAGTGAGTGAGTGAGTGAGTGAGTGAGTGAGTGAGTGAGTGAGTGAGTGAGTGAGTGAGTGGGCCATGTCCCTCCCATCCCCAATGGAAGTTACAGCCTAGTACGAGTGTAGATCACTATAGCAACAGAAAGGTCAACCAAGGGAAAAGAACTTGGAGGAATAATGAAAGCATATTCTTGAGAAGAAAATCCATTTGAAGTGAAACAGTCCAGATCTCACATTAAGTGTATGTTATGTTGTGATAGCTGGATGGGAATGTCTTTTTGTAAACTTAATCGAGTAAACTAAATACCAGAAAAATACCTTACATGAATGTATAATCATGTACCTCCAGTAAATATTCCAGCACAAACCCCCGCATTTTCTAACTCATTCATACATCCATCCATTAATGGCTAATACATATTTGGATGACAGCGTTGGTAGCTGCTCAGAAAAGTGAGAAGTGTGAGGAGGCTACCAGATGAGTCTAGAAGATAAAGCTTCTTCGTTGCCATTGGTTTCGTTACATTTGACAATAATGTATTTTGCTGAGAGATTTCGGTTTGTATAACAACTTAACTGCTTTCATTCTGTTTGAAATGACAGACACACTAGCAACACAGAGCATGCACCTTTAAACAGCAAGCAGAGCCATGCTGTCCTCACTCAGCCCTTGTTTGCTTTTGAAAACCTGTTGTGTGCCATGTGTCATGAATGTGTCCCTGCATGCTGCTGCTCTCACCCACTCCCTTCATAGAACCTGTCCTCGGCACGGACATGCAGCTGCACAGGTGTATATACTCAATCACACGCATATACTGTGTGTACTGTGTCTTCAGAGCTTCAAGGTATCACTTTACAATAACGGTACATTAGTGAACTATAAGTACAAATGCTTAGCTCATGCTATTAACCCATTGATACCGGCTGCTGTGCGACACAACATTGTATCACCTGCCAGCTGCCATTGGTTCAAATACACATGAGGTGGGTTTTGTTGATTTTTTAAAACCATGTGACCACCCAAATGTTGTGTGGTTTAAAAACAAAATAAAATAAAATAAGCCGACTGTGTCGGCGATAGTATATTACAGAACAGTTAGTGGCGTTAGGAGCGCAGAATCTAGGTCTACTATAGGCTACTGACACAACACATTGCATCTATCTATTAACAATATTTATGAATTTAGGCTATATTTTGCTGCTCCAACTCAAATTCAGCCCAGCCAGGCGATAATCAATTTTCAGTTTTGTTTTCATCTCCCTGTTATACAGCCGTACTCCCTCTGTCTATCTTTCTCTCTCCACTGCACACTCAGTCACTACTATCCATGCTTAAAGGAAGCAGGATTATAACCTCATTTAGCACATTATTTTTAAATATTATTTATTAAAAAAAATCCCCCCATCTAAGCATGTTTAAATAAAACCTGTGAACCTTACCTTTAAATAGTATTTTATTTCATGTTTCTATGTGCTACACAGGCTTAGATATTAAAGCTCACATATTATGCACTTTGCTGTCAATTTTATATGGTCTAAGTAGTCCCTAATACTTATTGTTTTAGATGTTTGCTGAAAAACCCGTTCAGATCATTTATTGTAGCAAGCCTCTATACCCTGATTGTCCTCTGGTCTCAGGATGACCTATATTTGTGCGATCTGGCTGGCCCCTCCCACCTCTCTGCCGGGCTTTCTTTATATGTCCATGGGGCTCTCCCACCGTCTTTTATGAGCAAAAGCTGATTGCTTGTCTCGAAGCTAGCTCGGAAGCTACCGGCTAAAAATACCACACAAATCAGTGAAAAAAATATCTTCAAATTTGACTTCCACACTATTGAGTTCCAATCCTTTGTCCTGTTAAAAACGAGGCATTTCCAGACTGGTGTGGGTAATAGAATTATGGTTTTATGAGCAAAAGCTGAATGCTTGTCCCAAAGCTAAATAGCTATACACCAGTCAGGCAAAAATACCAATAAAAACATTTCTTTCAGTTTCACTGTTTGAAAAAACCCACAAGTAGCTTCCTATCCGTTGTGTTATTAAAAACGAGGCATAGACTGCTGTGGTTAAGATAAATTAGTGGAGTATGAGCAAAAGCATTCTGTGTTGGTGTATGTAACATTCAGGCTGTAGGCTACTATGGGCATCTTGTCGCTTAGCGGGGAAAGCAACATGGCTGTCGCTCGGAAAATTTTCTAGAGGATCTCGGGGCCGTGGACCACTAAGAAATGGGGCGGGTGGGGTTATCATAGACTACTGCACGGTGGACATTTCTGGTTACTAATGTGGGGGGGAAGCATGGACATATAAAGAAAATATGGGGATGTGGCTGTGCAGTTTATGACGGCATAAACCGCGAGAATTATGAACGGAGTATATTGGGGGGGAGGGGTGGGGGTTTCAGAAAGGGGGAGAGTGAGAAAAGGAGAGATTGTTATTTTTTTTTATATTTTGGCAGTCTCTAGGCACACCGTGGACCCATGGATATGTTGGAACACATTTAAAAAGTGCATTTAGCATAATATGTGACCTTTTAAGGTTTTGGTAGACTTGACAATTCGTAGTATTTTTTCAGAAAACCCTCAGGAGATAAAGACACATATCCTAGTTTGCCATAGTCATCAATGGGTTAACGGTTAGTTAATGCGTAGGTCATGCCTATTGATTGATTGATTTAATTTTATTCCAGACACAGAGAAAAACGGTCCATAATACAATACAAAAACAGTAAAAAGACAAACAACAATAAAAAAGACTAAAAAAGACTCCAGCTGTCAGTTCCACACTACACAAAGAGTGTTCAGATATTAGCATATAGGCTAAAGCGCCAATGGTTCCATAATGTGGAAGTGAACCTAACCGCACTCATTTAGGGTTCACTAGAGTTGTGATTATGCCATTACATGACTCCGATAGTCTACACATACATCTGTACATAAGATTCCTGAGCACAGCAGGACAGGTGGGCACATTAACACTGACAAACATGTTAAACTATTAAGCATTAAATAACAATTAGGGCTTAGTTATTAACGGTTAGTTAACTAATGCTTACTTTAGCATTAATTAAGCATAACAGTTAGCCAAAGCTAAGTTAATGCTTATTAATCATTAACTAAGCAGTTATTAACGTAAGTTAATGTGTAGTAAATGCTAATTAAGCATTAACTAAGCATTAAGTAACAGGTGTACCCTTGTTGTTAAGTGTTACCACTTCACTCACACAAACAGACACAAACAACTTTGTGAAATATTCCCAGAGACTATCACTGCCATTATCCTACTACGACATCCCCATATCATATCCAAAGAGATTGAAGCCCAAATATTGTTTTTTTTACAATAACAAGAATGATGATTCATTTGACAGGAGTCTCTCATGACCCAGACATCTCTTTAGTTCCAGCCAGGTATTCTCCACTAGTGCTAATGTAGCCTGGAGCCTCTCACTTCTGCTTAACTCACTTCTTTCTAACCCTACACACCCAAGAAAGTTGTCATACTTCTATAATACAACCAACCTGCTCATTGCCAGGATTAAAATCAGTGAACCTGACTTGGTTCACTGATTTTAACTTCTCTATGGTTATAGATTACTGTCCCATTATTGTGTAGTACTTTGAACTGTATGGAATTACATTGATTTTGTCCTTTGAGCTATGTTCACTTGAGCCTTCAATGTGTGCTTTCATCAATGTTCTATTAAAAGGAAAACCACCATGTTGTTGACTTCTTGAATCTCAGACGTGTTTTCACATATTCATACAAGCACACAGACTAATACACATTCATGGAGCTTTTCAGAGCTCACTGAGGAGTTTCACACACTGCTATATAATCAGATGCAGCTGCAGTGGACAAATGAATGTTTTTTTTCCGGTGGATGGGAGCAACAAGTCAACCTCATGTTACTCAAAATGTTTTTCTCTCTTTAGTGAAGCTGTGAGTAGCTGCTAAGCTAAACCAAAGAAGTATGCAGAGACAGCCGGACATGAACCACTATCTTCTGCAGGTTCCACTCTTTCATCTCTTTCATCTCTTTCATTTCATTCCTCCATCCCTTTCTCTTCATTCTCTATTCATCCGTCTGTGTGTTGGCAGCACACAGGTGAACTATGGCAGCACACAGGTGAACTACCATGAGCTTTCACAGCTCCATGGACCTTTGATCGCCTCTCCTCTTTAATCTCTGTCTGATTTAGTCTAACTGACAACTCAATAAAAAGAAGAATAGAATAAATAAATCCCAGGACCTGTTTTTATAACACTTCCACTGCAGAGGTTAAAGGTGGAGTCGGATCTAAGAACTAATTCACTCACTTTGACAAACAGTGATTCTGACAACAAGTCAGCTGTATATCAGAGTGAGTAGTGGTCAGTTAGTGAGGGCATCTCAAACCTTCCCATTCCTTTAAAGCGCTTCAACACTATCCGCAGCTCCTTGTGTTATGTTTCTACATGTGTATGACTGCTGTATGGTGGTGGTCAGAGGGGCCATAGGCGCTGAATGTCAGCCACGCTTCCGTCAGTCTGCCCCAGGGCAGCTGTGGCTTCTATCGCAGTTTACAACCGCCGGTATGACTGTGTGTGAATGAATGGAACCTGGAACACTAGGAAAGAGCTATATAAATCTAATCCATTATTATTAAGGAGTCTGCAGCATTTAGCCAATTCACACCTTCTTTACATACATTGCAAGTCATTTACATACAGCTTTATATTTGGTTTTTATTTGACAAAATGTACCCTGGTTTTGCAGAATATGTTCTTTGCTAAGTCTTATTTGAGCCGTTTAATATAACAATAACATGCAAGATGGCGGCAAGACTGGTTGGTGTTGTGGTCCCGTATCTGTGCAGAGCTCGTACTCTTACAGTGAGGCAGCATATTATTTTGCAGACTCAAAATACATCATTATTGTCTGCCGACCCCACGAGTCAGTTAACACAGAGGACACTGACTGGCCACATCTCAGTAGTAGTAGCATGGGAAGAGACGTAGAGCTGCTAGTCAAAGCTTACCAGTCATCATGAGAGGCTATTATCAGGGCATACTTAGACTAAGACATCTGTACCGGCGGCCCAAGTACCTTTGCCCCCAGTGTGAGTGCTCGGTTCCGTACTCAAGCACGGTACACTTCCTCGGCCCTAGCACAGTTGGGAGAGGTGTGCTAGGACAAGGTACAGATTCTAATGAGCCGAGAACAGCAGGCGCATAGTTGTCGATCCTGACCTCAGTTTATGAGACTGTTCCCCGCGGTCCAATACATCCATGTAGCAACAGACATTAAAACAAGGAAATGCCGAAGCATTCCCGTTGGTCTGAAGTGGAAGTGGAAGGTTTCCTGCTAAATTGGTCGGATGAAAAAATAAAATAAAAAAAAGTCTGATACAAATTCACTCCAAGTCCCATCCCGCAACTATATATAGACGTGGTGAAATAAGGCAAGAAGCAACGGTGCCTAGGCCCAGATCTTTAGGAGCAGTGTGAGTGCAGGCCAGCGGGGGAGTGAGGAGGGGGCAATCGTACTTGGGCTCGGAACTGGGCTAATGGCCCTAGTGTGAGTGCGCCCTCAGACTCTCTGCCACAAAGTTATGGAGTGTGGTGCGGCTTAGACAGTCACTAGGAACACATTGAGAGAGTGTGTGGCGGGCACCGGGGTTGGAGCGTGGATAATGCCTCTACTATGAGACACTCTGTGGGGAAGAGTCAGTGCATAGTTTTCATCCTGCTGTTTATCACAGTCAATTGGTTCAGGCCTGACTATCCAGTGAGGCTCAGAATGCGTTTACTGCTACTGCACAGGAATGAATCTTGCTCTTGTTCCGATGTGCTCTTTTTCTGTCAGCGCTTCTATCCTCTATTAATACTTAGTGGAGCAGCGGCCTGGTGTAATACGTCACGGTATGGGAAGGGACACAGAATTAGTTTGGACCCAACTTTCAAATTCAAGAAGTCTAACCAAAAAGAACCGCAAAACCTCATCTAAGGCTGATATGGTGACATGCCCGTTAAGATGTTGACAGATGGTAGAAAAAAAGTCATCTTCTCAGTATATTGGCAAGGTCTCAGACTTTGATATGAAGATAATTCATGCCAATTTCAACACCATCCTTGAAATAAAAGTCCAGCATTACGATGGTTGTACTTTTCACTCTCTACAAAGGGTTTGCAATGCGCTATAACAACACACTACGTCTGAAAAGGTAAACTCCCACCACAACAGGCCCTGTTTGGAAATGTGGGTTGTTTAAAGCATTTAAATTGTTTTTCGATTGCTAAACCACAGTGGGCACAACTGGAGCGACATGTGCAAAACTCTAACAACAGTATGCAGAGCAGCGGTTCATTCGGACCAAACTCTAGCTCGTTTTAGCTCGTTTTTCATTGCTTGAGCACAATTTTCAAAACTCTACACACCTATCTCATGGCTTAACCACAGCCTACACATCACTGTGGATTTCCAGCACTTTTTTCAAATGCTAACACACTACTGTCACAACTGTAAACCACACATTCAAAACAGAATGAATGCCTAGTGAATTTCAAACACTGTGGATTGCAATTTCAATTGAAAAACTAAAATGTCTCGTTTTAGACTCGTTAGTGAACATATATAGGGGAGAACGGGGTAATCTGAGCCACTTTTTACATTTGCTCCCCTCTAAGCGAGCTAAAATGATTTATCACTCAAATTTACACATTTCCAATTAATTCAGGATGTTTCCTAGAAATGGGCATTAGCAGATTTTTTTCAAGACAAAGGGCAGTGAAAATATGATTGTTTTAAAAAAAGTTGTCATGTGGCTCACTTTACCCCAACTGTGGGGTAAACTGATCCACTTACTTTTTCCACTCTGAAACTACCATAACAACACATATTGTAACAGTAAGAATCCTGAAAGCTAGCCACACATTACAGAACTAATGTCGGACTAGTACAAGAATGATGGGGTTTGGTCAATTACAGTTTTTTTCGATCGCTAAACCACAGTGGGCATAACTGTAGCTCAATGTGCAAAACTCTAACTACAGTCTACACTACCAACAGTCATTGGAGCTGAACAGTTCACTTCACCTGCAAAATAGGCTCAGTGCAGCAAACACTATGAATTGTCCTCACTGAGATAACACACACTGTCACTCAGAATATGCTCTGAGTACAAACACTAGCATCAAACCTCAATACACAAATTACAAACTTTTAATCTTTACAGTTTGAATAATTTGAGTTATTTCACACAAATTACATAATATTTTCTTTGATGAAAGGGTAAAATTCCTTTACATGAAATTGTTTATTTTATAACATACCAGTTTTTTTAAGGAAAACAAAAATAAATTAAAATCTGAAGTTTGCTTCAAACACATTTTGTATATTTTATTGAAAACATTTCCAAATGTAATATTTATCTGTGTAAATATTCTATAATTGTAATACAGAAATCTATCCTGTAATGTTGTCATTTACTGTAAGGAAAGGCAACTCTAAGCCGTTTGTTTGCTGGAAACTCCGTATTACAGATGCAACTTTAGATTTTTGCAGATTGGGTTGCACTCTCAACCCTGCCTCTCTCAATGAGAGACCATGATTCACAACAGGGTCTATCAGTGTAGCCCTTACTGTATTTCATCAGACATTACAGCTCTATGTCTTCCTCCACACATCCACACTCTCACTGCCATTGTTCTCCCTCCAACAACCTGTCTTCATTGGTCCATTTCCAAAAAAATATATATTTTTGAGCTTTCCCTTTATACTGTGTGTATATGTTCACTAACAAGTCTAAAACAAGACATCTTAGTGTTTAAGTTGAAATTGCAATCTGCAGTGTTTGAAAGGCATTCATTCTGTTTTGAATGTGTGGTTTACAGTTGTGGCAGTAGTGTGTTAGTGTTTGAAAAAAAGGGCTGGAAATCCACAGTGTTGTGCAGGCTGTGGTTAAGCCATGAGATAGGTGTGTAGAGTTTTGAAAATTGTGTTTAATCAATGAAAAACGAGCTAGAGTTTGGTCCGAATGAACCGCTGCTGTGCATAGTGTAGTTAGAGTTGTGCACCACAAGTGTGGTTTAGCAATCGAAAAAAACTGTAAGCAAAGCAAATTTTCTAAACACTTGAAAGTAACTCTGAACAAAATCAAATACAACACATTATAATTCAAAAGGTTTTAATAAGATTCAAATGAAAGATAGAACCAGTTAGATTAGAACACAGTCTGGGGGTCAGAACACAGGACCCTTAGAGCCAGCTTGTGTCTGGGGGTCAAAGCATAGTAAAATCAGAACCAGCGAGAACAGCCTGGGACTCAGGAACTGGATTATAACATCAGCCTGTCATACTCTACAACTAGGCCTACTCTACATTCCAGCCCTGAAGGTTACAGGGAAAGATGAGAAGGCGCTCTTTCCGTGTGGTTGCCCCAGGTCGTCTTCCTGGTGTATTTCCTTGGCATGATGGCTTTTCTACAATGTGTATGACATTAAAATAAAACATATGTTATGTAATATTACATTAAGTTTAAGACTAAACTTAACTTGTGCCTCATGGTGGGGGAAAGTGAGACAGTGGCTCACTTTCCCCCACAGCATTTGGCTCACTTTCCCCCACCACCACAATTTGAGAAAAAACTACCTCTCTTAGCATTTCAGGCTAATCTTCAGTTATCAGCATCACATGGTTTCATATGTTGGTAGTTCATCAACACGTATGATAGAAGTTTTTCTACGTGAATACATTTGCTTTGGCACAACAGTTGATTAAGTTGACAGCAAGAAAATTTACTTTTACATGCAAAATACCTAGTTTGGTGAAAAAACATGCTTACCACAGCACCATGAGGTCCTCTCTTTCAGGGCCATGGGGAAATGAGAGGGGCTTGAAAACATATATCTCACATGACCACACGTGTTTTCCATATATATATATTTTTTTTTGGAAATGGACCAATGAAGACAGTGAGTGTGGATGTGTGGAGGAAGACCTAGAGCTGTAATGTCTGATGAAATACAGTAAGGGCTACACTGATAAACCCTGTTGTGAATTTCATTGAGAGAGGCAGGGTTGAGAGTGCAACCCAATCTTCAAAAATCTAAAGTTGCATCTGTAATGTGAATTTTCCAGCAAACAAGCATATTAGAGTTGCATCCTTACAGTAAATGACAACATTACAGGAATTGATTTCTGTATTACAATTATAGAATATTTACACAGATAAATACTACATTTGTTTCAATAAAATATACAAAATCTATTGAAGCAAATTTCTGATTTTAATTTCTTTTTGTTTTCCTAAAAAAAACTGGTATGTTATAAAATAAACAATTTCATGCGAAAGAATTTCACCCTTTCATCAAAGAAAATATTACGTAATTTGTGTGAAATAACTCAAATTATTCAAACTGTAAAGATTAAAAGTTTGTAATTTCTGTATTGGGGTTTGATGCTAGTGTTTATACTCTGAGTGTGTTCTGAGTGACAGTGTGTGTTATCTCAATGAGGCTGGTTCATAGTGTTTGCTGCACTGAACCTGTTTTGCAGGTGAAGTGAACTGTTCAGCTCCAATGACTGTTGGTAGTGCAGACTGTAGTTAGAGTTTTGCACATTGAGCTACAGTTGTGCCCACTGTGGGTTAGCGATCGAAAAAAAATGTAAAGCATGAAACAATGCAGTTCCTTAATCCAAGTGATTAGCTACTGTACATAGAGGAGCTATCATCTCAAACAACAACACATTAACATATAGATTTAGTTCCAGGTTTCCCAAATCAGGGATCAAATCCAGCATTGTCCTTTGCTGTCTTGTCATCATTCCATCTAGCAGTAGAGAGCTAGTCAGCTGACTCTCTGCCTGCCTGCGGTCTGTGAGCAGTGTGTCCTGTGTGTGTCCTTCCCCCTGCTATATATCACCATCACTAGCCTCCATCATGCATTCATGTTATGAATCACTGAATATCTCCTGCAACACACCACAACCATACACAAGGGCAGGAATTTAAAAACCCAGAGCTGTGCGTGCGTGTGCCTGTGTGTGTGTGTGTGTGTGTGTCAGTGTGCGTGTGCGCGCGCGCGTGTGTGTGTGTGTGTGTGTGTGTGTGTGTGTGTGTGTGTGTGTGTGTGTGTGTGTGTGGAATAATAAGTGATTTGGTATAGCAACCTGATAGCTCTGGAATGTAATCACTTTCAAAATCGAATATTTTCAGGACGTCAATAGTCAATCAAGGTGACATTCAGGATGGATTGGTGAGGACACACGTCTCTTACACAGAGCGAGTGTGAGAAGAAGTCCAAGTTCTGAAACCTGCCGGGCTTATTTGACAAACAAAATAAAGAGCACAGATAGGAACAAATACCGAGGTCAGGTCAAACTGGAAGTGTGCAGTCAGTCACACACACACATACACACGTGGAGCTGGTAAAGGCTTAAAGGGATAGTTCAGTATTATTGAAGTGTAGTTGCATGGGGTACTTAGGCATAGTTAGTGTGTTACCTTATGCAGCTGGTGGTTTGTGCAGTCACTATAAGGAGTTTGGGGGAGACGTCGCTGTAGTTTTTGTACTCATGATTGTAAAATATTTCTCCAAATCAACGTGTTATCTTACTTGTAGCACCTAAAATGTGAAAGTAACATTTAACCATGCACCCAAAGCTTGAGAATAACAGCACATTATACCACCAATACAGAAAATACTTACAATGGATCTACTTTTTACGATACAACAAAGTGGATACGAGTCACACTGTTTCATACTTTCTGAAAAATTGTTCATAAGCTAATATGGAAAACACAAGTAGCAACCTCAACCACTAATGCCTCGTTTCCACCGAGTAGAGCGGGTCGGGTCGGAGCGGTTCGGTCCAGGTATTTTGGCTTTTCATTTGCCAAAGGTTGGGTAGGGTACGGATATAAGCGCACCTAACAGCTCTAAGCCGCTCCTAATTTCGGTACTCCTCCGTTGGGGTACCAGCCGCCTGAAAGGGTGCCGAAAAGGCGGAGCTACACACTGCCTTCCGCTTGTGTTTTGGCGAAAATGTGAGCACAGCACTATTTATTGTGGGGTGTTTTTCCTTGTCATTAAATGAATCAGTTGGCTACACTGTGTCCCACTGCTACGATGTCACGTAGCTGCCGCTCACTGTCTCTATCAGTTGCACCGAGCCGTCTCTGTGCTCACAACAACACGGGGGGAATAAATAAAGAAGCAGCTGGTCTGACCAAGCAAAAACGAGAGACCGCTGGCTTGACCACAGTTGTTCCACAGCCCGATAGTTTGACCCATATTCTGGCGGCGGCTATCGCAGTCCAGCCTAAACCCCGCCCTACCAGTAAGGGTAGGGTCGGCGGTGGAAACACCACAGAGATTCTTAAAAGTGAGCTGTCCTGCTCTGAGCCGCTCCGACCCGACCCGCTCTACTCGGTGGAAACGAGGCATAAGGGGCTGAAACCAATGTGGAAGCTGCAGTTACTCTATAAGCCTTGAAGATGTCAGCTCCATAATAATCTAACTGCATAGAATTCAAAGTCAAGACATATTTTCCTCAACCAATAAAGCCCAACAATAGCTGATTTTTGCTTGTTTGGTTGTGAACCTCTGAACCCAATTTGCATCAAAACTTCATTCTGAACAATCCTGGGCTGTGTTCGGAAAGCCATACTAACGTCCTCCCTCCTACACACTCAAGATCTTTATACTACATGCTTCATACTATACTGTCTACTTAAAGATTGATTGTGTATGCAAGGTGCATCGAAATGTTCACACTGAAGCCTACTCAAGCAATAAAGAATTTCTTCTTCTTATGAGATTCCTGCCGTTTAGACGCTGTTTAGCGTATTACCGCCCTCCACAGGTTAGATATTGAACTAGATTTTTACAAACAGTCCTGTGTTGTGCAGGAAATGCAGAATTGTAAATAAAGAATTTTTAAAAAAACGTCCTTGTCGTTTGAAAAGACGCAGTGCAATGAGTCTGATTGCGGTTGAGTAGGAAAAGTATCCAATCGATCCATACCCAAAATCTTCCCGCCTACCCAAACTCGCATACACAACTGCCACATACTCAAATTGACGTCAAAATGAGTATGAATAGGACGTTAGTATGGCTTTCCGAACACAGCCCTAGACCAAACCGCACCAGTCACATCAGCACTATAGGAAGTCATGTTGCTACAACGTCACCAAATGAAGACTGTTTTAGCTCTTTGCCATACTCTCTGGCTCAAGCACACAAGCACACAGGAGTGTTTAGTTATGTTGTAAAGTTTATCTTTTGACCTGCTCCCCTTGACTACCAGTGTTTGAGCTAAGCTAACCTGAATGACAGACCTTTGTCCATTGCTATATCAAGAATGCACGCACAGTTACAGGAACCGTTTCTGTCACCTGGAACTATTCCTTTAACTCAAAATCTTTGCAGAAAAGTCAAATGGGTGACATGGGTGTCTCGTTTAACTGAGTGGAAGTGACTAATGAGAACACGGACACATGAGAAGCAAGCGTGTTTCATTCAGAGCCAAGAGGCTCCTCTGACGTGTCGGGCAATCAGTTGGCAGTACAGAGCTAAAACATCTTGGCAGGACTTCAAAATCAGGCCAATCAAAAGAAAGAGAAACACTTTTGAAAGGCATTTGGAAGACATAGCAGCAGCTCTGAACACTGATCACAATCTAAATGAGAAACATGCAAACCACCCAAGTGAAATGTGGCCAGGGCTTGATGTTTCACTTCCCCTGAAACAGCAGTGGTCTGGGCTGAGGAGGCAGCCTGTCACAAAACAGGGAAAAGACAGTTATTTCTCTCCCTCATATTCCACTGAAATCAGCATTGGCCCTGCGTTCCAATCCCCATACTTTCTGCTATTTAGTATGATAGAAAAAGATTCAAGATGTCCCAAATATTGTGATCAGATTTAGAATGCTTAGAAATACCCGGATGCCTAGTATATCTGGCTGAGATTTTTAGTGTTAAAAGGAGAAGTAAGTGATATATAAGTCAGTGTGGGAAACGGGAGTCAGTTTACCCCCCAGTGGGCTTCATGACATGTTGAAAGGAATCCAACAGGCTCAACCCAGGATAGTAACACTTCTAGATAGTGACATAAGGATCAAATAAAGGCAGGAGCAGTTTGACCCCCACCCTTGTCCCGGCCAGTCAGCGCCTTTCAACGCGCTCTCACAAGACAGCAGTGTCCCTCCAAACCATGCAGGGGTGCAGGGGTGCAAAGGGGCCAGGATTCCAATAATGGGCAGAAAGAAGAGTCACCCAGCTAGAATCTGGGAGGAATTTGAAGTATTTGAAGAAGTGGTGATGAAGCAGTGTTGTTGAGTGAATATGAGACTATGCCTACTTGTTCACAGTCAAATGGTGTTCATTGTATTCTAGACTGAATGAGCCATCATCCAGCCTGCAGTCTGAGTCAGCCAATAGCAGACAAACAGACCTCCTCTCCTCTATCAATGCCCATCCACAGTTGACACCTAGTGCAAAACATGTTGCAAATGTACAGTTTCTGACCAGCTTCTAACCCCAAATGGTGTCTTCAATGTATGTATAGGGAAAGGAATGGAAACACATTGGTGAAACACCATGGAACTAATGGAGGCCTTTGGGAGTTTTCCTGCACCTTGCTTCTGGTTTGGTTTGGTGATCTGTCAATCTGGCCAGAGATGCAATTACGTGGGGGGTGCTCGTGGTGTAGTGGTTAGAGCGCCCCCCCCCCCCACCCCACCCCACCCCACGAGGCTCAGTCCTCGTTGCAGCAGACACACGTTTGAATCCAGTCTGGGTTGTTCTCTGCACGTCATCTCTGTCTCTCCGAACAGTCAATAAAGCATGAAAAATGACCCAAAAATAATCTTAAACTATTACGTGTCCTCAATCCTCCCGATTCTTTAGTTTGGAATTTAAGTCAATAAATATAACAAAGTCTACTTGTTGACTTGCTAGGGACGTGCCGTATACATTTATGTGATAAAAAATGATATAGCGATGTAATGACCCATTCACTTTCCCTAACGCGCATGATGCTCAACAACAACACACACCGAGGGTTGTGTTCGAGGTGCAGTGGTGTTAGAGCGCCCCCCCCCCCCCCCTCCCCTATGAGGCTCAGTCCTCCCTGCAGCAACCCAGTTCAAGTCTGTGGTCTGGTTCTCTGCTAGCATTCCCCTCTGTGCCCCATATCATCTCTGTCTCTCTGCACTGTCAATAGAAAGCCTTGAAAAATACAAAATAATTATTTAAACCAAAAAAAGCAGCAGGTCAGGCAGCAACACTACTGACAGTCTTTTCTCCAGCTGGGTGAAGATAGAAGCCGCTAGGGACCGGGGTGAGCAACGTGTTTATACAAACAAACACATACATGAAACTGCAGTCTTTCTACACGGTCGCCAATAAAGTTGGAATAAAATATTTGCACCTTGGTCAACTGAACATGAAACACAAATTTGAGGGTATTTCCTGCATAGGAATGTCCAATATTACTCTTTCAAATGTCACTCAATCACTAATATTGAGTATGGCCCCCCCTCCCCCCTGACAGGCATTACAGCTTGGGCACTGGTGACATGTTGTCTTTATGGATGAGAGCCGGCGCTATACCCTTAAAGTGGACCTATTATACTTTTTGACTTGTATGATCTATAAATGTTGTTATAATGATTTATAGTCATGTTTAACCATACTAGCGTATCAAATAATTACGTACATGCATTTAGACGTATTCCCTGCTGACCGTCTGGGGTAGCTATGCAGAGCACTAAACACTAGGGCAGCCGGTCGAGAAATCACGTGACAAATCGGTTCAGAATTTCCTGATCATTTTGTCGTCACGAAAAGCGGATATTTCCATGTATGGTAATGCTGCTCAGGCAAGCTCCGGCCATGCCCCCACCTTCCTGCTCTGAAATCTCCCCGCACGCTGCTGAAAATGTTCCGGAAGGAAGGTAACCAATCACAACAGAGTGGGGTTTGCAGGAGGGGGGGGGGGGGGGGGGGGCGGAGAAGCACAAAGCCGTGTGTGGAGCAGACTGCTGTGCTCGCTAGGGTGAGAGGAAGAGTGTCCGGAAAATCTACATGGTTTTTTGTGATGTGATTCGTGTCAGGTTGCTCTATAGCAGTTTTTAACAAGAAATTAAGACCAGAAAAGTAGTATAATAGGATCTCTTTAACAATATAGATGGAAACGTCAACTCCATCCTGTACAGGGACATCCTGGAGAACTATTGCCTCCCACAAGTAAGAAGGGTCTGGGAACAACTCTAGGCTGCAAGACCACAACCAGAGACCACACAGGGCAGCTGCAGTGAGATCATTTCTTGAAGCAGAAGGGGTGCAGAAGATGTCATGTTATGTCAACCAATCATCTCTGACCCCACACACCCTGCACACTATGCCTTCCAGCTACTGCCTTCTGGGAGGACAATTGCCTCCAGAACAACCCGGTTCAAAAACAGTTTCTTTCCAACTGCAATAAACATGCTGAACTCTGAGGATTAATCATGGCCCTAATGTATTGTGTACTGTGTATGTCTGTATGTATATTTGTGTTATACGTTTTGTATTTAATGTAAAGTTGGAACCTCTACCAAGCTGTACTGAAAACTAATTCCACCAGCCTGGCTGTGCGTTCGCCAAACAATTGTTGATGTTTTTGCAGGTTTAACAGGTTTAGCTATTGATAAAGTGTTGGCTTTTAACTGGTGAAGGTTGTGTTGCACTCACGGTAACAATTCATTGATCTGTAGAGATTTTCTATTCTCAAAAATGAACAGAAAGACATGACTAAAACAGTAAAACACAATAACGCAGCTGCCACATTGTTGCAATAGACACTTTGAAATATCTTTTTTAATGAGGTAGTCTGTCAACAATGCAGCTAGTTGGAAAAGAATGAATGTAAATGCCCTTCATTTTATTTGCAATAATAAATGCCTTTGAACTGCAATCACCAATCAAATGTAAAAGAATCGTCATATCGATAATTTTCTTGTAATATGGTGATATCATTTTGAGGGCGATATCATCCATGACTAAACTGGAGTTCTGTTACACCAAGACCCAGACCCAGAGTGGACTGCTGACCCTCTATGTGTTCTGATGCATTCCTTACTGTCCTCTTCCACTCTGTCTGTTTGCATGACAGCACTGACCACGTGTAACTGTGCCTGTATGTATGCCTCGGCGGTGTCATGTATGCACACAATTATGCATACATGTAGGGTGTGCGTGTGTACATTCTGCATGCATTCATACATACCAATAAGCAGCGGTTGTGGGCTATTTATAGACTTGCTATATTAACTCACTGTATGTGTCAGCTGCTGCTCTCAAAATGGCCTCAGACAGCACAGGCAACAGCAGGAAAAGTAGGTGGAAAAGTAGGTAGACCAAATGAAAGTTCCTGCTCACAACCTCAGAGAGACTGAGTGTGTGTGTGTGTGTGTGTGTGTGTGTGTGTGTGTGTGTGTGTGTGTGTGTGTGTGTGTGTGTGTGTGTGTGTGTGTGTGTGTGTGTGTGTGTGTGTGTGTGTGTGTGTGTGTGTGTGTGTGTGTGTGTGTGTGTGTGTGAGGCTGAGTGCTGCAGGCAGTTTTGTTGTCAAACAGGTCCACAAAATATACATGTACGCAAATGTGAACAGTTTCTGGAGTCAGTAATAACCCTGGAAGGGTTACACACACACACACACACACACACACACACACACACACACACACACACAGACACTAATGCAGCACGCCAACAAGTAGAGCCTGTTCAGCGCAGCACAGCAGACTGAGTCACACCACCAGTGCTTGTCAAACTTGAATCCCACAGACTGCAGAGACTTGTTACGGAGCAAGTGTGTGTGTGTGTGTGTGTGTGTGTGTGTGTGTGTATGTGTGTGTGTGTGTGTGTGTGTGTGTGTGTGTGTGTGTGTGTGTGTGTGTGTGTGTGTGTGACAGAGAGAGGAAAACTAAGGGTGAGAAATTGACCGGTAGGAAGAGAAAGCTTTATCGTGAGCGGCGAGATACAGTATGGACAGTGTAGTTATCCATTTATATCGAGAGAGTGTGTGTGTGTGTGTGTGTGTGTGTGTGTGTGTGTGTGTGTGTGTGTGTGTGTGTGTGTGTGTGTGTGTGTGTGTGTGTGTGTGTGTGTGTGTGTAAGCACTTGTTTTGAGAGGAGGGAAAGAGAGATGTTCGTGGACCCGTCCAGCAGGGCACAGAGACAGGGCTGTAGGCGTTGATGTCCAAACAAACCAGCTCTACACCGCCTGAGACGCTCATTCACACTGCCTCTCTCTCTCTCTCTCTCTCTCTCTCTCTCTCTCTCTGCCTGCAGACAGCACTCTCTTCCTCTCTCTATCTCTCAACACACTTCCTACTTGATTTCATCTGGCCACACATTCCAACTCACTTGATGAAGCAGCGAGCTCCTTCGAATGTGTATCCTTCCTCCCATCCTGTTGGTAAATCTGTGAGGACAGGGGAGGGACAGAGAAAAACACCGACACATTAGCAGCTGTGCATATATATATATATATATATATATATATATATATATATATATATATATATATATATATATATATATATATATATATATATATATATATATGAAGCTCATTACACAAACACACACACACACACCTGCATAGCAATGCAGAGAGTCACGATCACAAATTGCTGTTGGCTCGTGCCCTTTTTATGAAATTCCGTGCCCCCCTCCCCAATAACCAGGATTACTCAATCGTGCTGTCTCTACGCGTGCACTGCTAGCCTCAAGCTGTTCCAATACACTGCTGATCTAGATTAAACGATGCCTTTCCGCCCCTTTTTCTTGTCGCGACACAGATGGGTTATATTATGGAATATCGGCTTCGCACTGACGCACTGCATTGTTCGTTATGCAGCTTCGGTCACCGATACGTGCTTGGTATTACTGTTGTTCTGCAGCAGGGCGGCTTTTCGTTCGGGGAATATGTCAAATGTCACTGCAGGGAATCGGATCTGAAATCGGTTGACGCCTACGTGACAGAACTTTTAAAAAGTGTGTAGCGGTGTGTCCAGGTGGAGGAGAGGGGGAGAGGAGGCTGTTGCTCTGCTGCAGAGAACACATCTCCCTCACATTCTACCACGGCGGGCTCTCCGCAACTTGTCGCCCCTTTCTCGGTCCGAGTCAACAACCTTTCCCAGGCGCTGCGGGAGCGTGTGTCGGTGTGTGTCGGTGTGTGTGTGTTGGAGTGTGTCGGTGTGTGTGTGTTTTGCAGACATAGGAGAAAAGCCATTGTCTGCTTGTTTACCTGGAGTTTTTCTGTGGCCGGTGATCACGGCTTCTCCAGTAACAGGATGCAGCCAGGTTGTACTCTTTGCTTCTTCGCTGTTGGTGGAAGAAAACGAGGGAAAAGGTGAACAGAAAAGCCCAACACGACAAACAGGAAAAGATGCGACGGAAAATGAAGCAGTGCGTATCCATGTAGGCTATCCAAGTATCCGGCTGATATTTACTTGATGAAGAATATGCGTCCATCCCGAGTCACCCCATAACTCCAAGAAGAGGGAAGGCAGGAGAGCCAGTCCGGCTTAGGATCCGCCGCCATGTCTAGCTGAGCTCCACTGCTCTGGTTACTACACAGTACACACACACATACACACACACACACAGGGGCTGGAGCGCGGCACCGTGCCAAGCGCGCACGGGGGAGTCGCCGTGTGCGCGCTTGCTGGAGACGGGAGCGCGCCTAGAACATTAAGACACAAGCAATGACTTTCTGCTAAGTGAGGGGAGGCGGTGGGGTGTTTTTTTTGTTGTTTTTTGGCAGACGTCCTTCGAGTGTGTGACCATATTGGCCCAAATGAAAGTTCACTAATCCTATGATTCCTCTACGGCTTCGCTAGGAGTTAAGAATCAATCCAACAAACAAACTCTAATACATAAGACTGTGAGCAATGCACAAACACTTCATGACACATGCAGAAATAAATACAAATATGAGGAACATTTTACAAACTGAACAGAAATTACCTGAAAAAAAACTGATAGAGGGTATGTGCAGCGTAGACATAGGTTTGTTTGTGTGTGTGTGTGTGTGTGTGTGTGTGTGTGTGTGTGTGTGTGTGTGTGTGTGTGTGTGTGTGTGTGTACAGTTGCCATATGTGTGTTTTTCCTTACACAGATATGGTTAGTGCATATTTCTTAAATGTTTTATGCACATAGGGCTTCTATACTTTTCTTCATTACCACTCCATTCTTTTCCCCGTTGCCGTTCTCTATTCCATACAATTGCTCTCTGTCTCTCTCTCAACCATAGATATAAATAAAATAGATGTAGCATCCGGGCTGACCTCAGTTAATTCAACTGCATCCAATCGTCCTGGCCTATCTTCTTCTTGTCAGATTTTTACTCTCCCTCATTTCCTCTTGCCGAAAAAGGGCATTGATGTGACATCTGGGGGAGGGAGATACGCCCATCTAGCTGATGTATACCTCTGAGGCGAAGTGAGGGACAATGGGCGGCTAGCTGTCACTCAAGAGGCTGCGCCCCTAACTATTCGTAAATTTGAACCTCCAATAGTTTAAAAACTAGCGTAATCCCAAAAAATTCACCCCCCTCAGTGTTGTCATGGAGATATGACCTAAACATACAGACTAGAAAGTTTTTTTGGACCAGGCCTTAAATAGGTTTAATAATGCTTTGAAAACGGCCTATTTAACATGGGAGTCAATGAGAAGTTGCTCTGTTTTGGTACCAGCCCTTAGTGGCCACTCGGTGAACTACATTTTTTGTCACTTCCGCATTGGATGCTGGTAGAACTCGCTGTGGTAGGGGCTTGCTCTCAACCCTAGCCTGGCACCGCCCGCCATTTTCATTTCCCTTCAGTATAGTCAGTCTGGGTCTGCGTTATATTCGCGGATTTTCTCCTGTAGATTTTTTAGCGGTCCAATCAGTGAACAGAGGGAGTGGCTGAGAATAATGACGTGCGCTTTCAGTTAGTTTCAGCCGGCGCATGCCATCACGACCAAACGTTATGCGATTGGTTGTCAGATCCAGAGTGGCACTGGGCAGATCCAATAGTTTTAAACTTCAACAGACACCCGCCTCCAAGTGAGTTAACGTTTGTCAATTGAGCGATTCCAGACCTCCTGTACAAATGAAAATAAGTAGGATGGTGTGGTAGGACCAGGCTATCTCAACCCCAGACTTTATGTAAAATCTAACTCATTCAGTTTTAAAATCATACACAGAATCCATATCCAAAAATGTATTCAAGCATTCAAGTGTCTACACTCATTATTTCAGGTTCTTAATTTGTCTGTATACCACTGGGCACTGATGTGTCTCTATGACAGTGATCATAAGATTGTTCAACTTCTTAAAGGAACAGTACAACATTTTAAATGTTTAGCTTTTTGCCTCACTCTCCAGCTCAAGAAAAGGTGACGGAAACCGTTCCTGTAACTGTGTGTGCATTTTTTTATAAAGAAATGGTCAAGGGTTACTCATCGAGGTTAGCTTAGCTCAAACACTGGTAGTCAAGGGTTACTCATCCAGGTTAGCTTAGCTCAAACACTGGTAGTCAAGGGTTACTCATCCAGGTTAGTTTAGCTCAAACACTGGTAGTCAAGGGGAGCAAAATGACATAACGTGTAAAAATATATTTCGCAACATTCATTCCTAAAAACATTCCTTTAATGAAGGACATGTAGCAAAGTCCTCGTCAATTAAACAACAACAAAAAAGGATCCAAATCCAGTACGTGTAGTCAGGGCCAGTGCTACTTTACAGCAATGTCCTTCAGCCCTGTTGCTTTAATCCTAAAATCCTGCTCCTCTTCTGAGAGCTAAAGACAGTGTTAATGTATAATATGGGGGGCTGCTTCAGGAGGCCCACCCTGGATCAGGACAAGGAGATTATTATTTTGGAGCCAAATATTGATCAGATGGTGAAGCCCAGTCTGGTCTGTACCGTCAAGTGTTTCTGCCTCAATCACCTCACCACATCTCACAGAGGTTACACTTAATCCCTCCCCTTCTCCAACATACACAGAGCTTTCCTAATGAGTCTAGACAAAGCACACACACACACACACACAAACACACAAATAACGCGCTCGTCTGTCAGGAATAGCTCACATACTGAACACACACACACACACACACACACACACACACACACACACACACACACACACACACACACACACACACAGAGGTCAAACGTTCTCCCAGGAGAAGGAGGATCCCCTCCCTCTGTGTACTGAATCTATTGCACAACCCTTCACCTCCAGCCCTCTGGCCAAACGCCGGCTCATATCAACACTCCTACAACGGCACGCCACAAGGACTTCAGCAAGTTCTATTGTCATACATTTATACACAGTACAATATGTAGGGAAATGATTATGTAACCAGCTCCATTACTGGATAGATAGATAGATAGATAGATAGATAGATAGATAGATAGATAGATAGATAGATAGATAGATAGATAGATAGATAGATAGATAGATAGATAGATAGATAGATAGATAGATAGATAGATAGATAGATAGATAGATAGATAGATAGATAGATAGATAGATAGATAGATAGATAGATAGATAGATAGATAGATAGATAGATAGATAGATTTGTTATTTTTCATATTATGCATAACAAATACAGGCACAGTCGCTGGCAATGGAATTCTTACATCTCCAGCTCCCTTCAATAATGCAACATACAAAAAAATAATTAAGGCAAGATACACTGCAGGTTAATGAGGTAATGTTTCTATCTTAGATTTCAACATGAAAAGTTGCCAGTGAATTACTTACATTAAATCTATTCTTTTTCTATTACAACTTTTTCAGAAATGTTTGAATAAATATGCAAAATTGTAAATATCTAACTAATTAAGCATCGGCATCTCTTTTAAAAACAAAGCTCTAGATGTTGGATAAAGTCAGAGTTAAAATCTTTATTTCAATTTTGAAATTATTTTTATTTTGGTTCTGTAGGAGAAATATACAGACGCAAACAGACAAGGTTTAGTCAAATAAACTACTACATGTACGTTTTGGACCTTTGATTTATATATTTTTTTTATAAAATGTAACAAATAATTTACTTCAAATACAAAAATATGTTGCATAACATCAGTGAATTAAGTAGTGGTGCTGTGTGATCCATATTTAATATCTTGTATGACTTCAATGAGCTTGAAGGACTGCATCCATGCGGTTTGACAATGATTCATACAATGTATTCATCAGGAATAGCAAAGAAAGCAGTCTTACATGCCTCCCAGAGTTCATCAAGATTCTTTGGTTTGGTCTTCCATGCTTCCTCTTTCATTCTACCCCAGACATGCTCAATGATGTTCATGTCTGGTGACTGGGCTGGCCAGTCCTGGAGCACCTTGATCTTCTTCGCCTTGAGGAACTTTGATGTAGAGATGGAAGTATGCGATGGAGCACCATCCTGCTGCAACATTTGACCCCTTTTAGGGTTGGGAATGTAAGATGTAGCTAATACTTCTTGATATTTTAGGCTATTGATATTGCCTTCCACCCTGCAAATCTCTCGCACACCCCCATACTGGATGTAACCCCAGAACATGATTTTTCCGCCACCAAACTTAACTGTTTTCTGGGTGAATCTCGGATCCATGCAGGCTCCAATAGGTCTCCTGAAATATTTGCGGCGGCTGCTTTCTTTGCTATTCCTGATGACTTCATCAATAGATTGTATGAGTCATTGTCAAACCGCATGGATGCAGTCCTTCAAGCTCATGGAAGTCATACAAGATATTAAATATGGATCTCACAGCACCACTACTTAATTCACTGATGTTATGCATACAACATATTTTTGTATTTGAAGTAAATTATTTGTTCAATTTTCACATTACTCTCTGTAGGCGACAAGACTTTTGTCCTGCCAACATCTGACCTTTCTGTGTTCATTAAATGATCTATATTTCTTCAGTGAAGCAAATTTATTTTAGTTTATTAAACATCATTTGGGAGGGTTTTATCTTTCATATGAGCCATTTCTAAAACCAATGGATTAATTAAAAGTCAGGTTATAAGCTGTTGTTTCTACAAAAGTGACAAGACTTTTGTCAGGGACTGTAGAGTATGTATACTGGAAGTGCGTCCTTTGGGCAGATTAGACTAAACTAGAGATTTGGCCACAGAGACACTTACAGTCATATGAAAAAGTTTGGGAACCCCTCTCAGCCAGCATTATAATTGACTCTGCTAGTGCTTTCACAAAAAAAATATATAAAAGTGGTATGTCTTTAATTTACCAGGAACAGCTAACTACTGGGATGTTTTCCAAACAAAGATTTTTTGAAAAGCAGTATTTAGTTGTATGAAATAAAATAAAATGTGAAAAACTGGCTGTGCAAAAATATAGGAACCCTTGTGGTTTTGTTGATTGTAATGCCTGTAACAGTATGTAAAACTGATGACTTTAAACACAAAATTGGTTGGATTATGTTGTTAAGCCTTGAACCTCATAGAAATGTCTGTTTAATCAGCTGCCTGAAACGGCAGACTCCATTTTCGGGTAGTCGGATCGGTGTGTCCTGGCCTTAACAATAATAGCCTACTCAACTCATACACACATTCACTATCTGAGTTACAGTGATGGCAAATGTAGGGTCTGCTCACTCTAACTAAGCAGAGATTGTGTGCCCACTGGTTGCACAAACAACACTTTTCCCTTACCTCCCCTGAACGGGTGCTGGAGAACGTTTCCACATAAACTATCCTCTTCATCTGATAACGATCGTCATAATAATATCGTCATCATATAACGATTGTGACAACCTACCCGTGTGACATATTACCCCGTTCTCCCCTAGTAGGTTACACCAAAAAAAAACTCTATGTAATAGGTTACACACAACAACAAAAAACCTATGCAGTAGGTTACACAAAAAAAACGATGTGTTATGAAGCACAAAAAAACCTATGTAGTAGGTAACACAAAAAAACCTATGTAGTAGGTAACACAAAAAAAACTATGTAGAAGGTAACACAAAAAAAACTATGTAGATGGTAACACATATCTATGTAGTAGGTAGGGGAGACCGGGGTAAGTAGGCACACTTTTTACTCTAGTGAGAATTGCTCATCACCTAAACATCTTTCAATAGTCATTCCTACATTAAATTGAAGCTTAAGGTGTTGGCTTGAAATGTGAACCCCTCACTTTTTCTAACTTATTGTGACAACCAACCCGATCAAGGGGTCGGTTGTCACACACTATGGGGTTGTTTGTCACAATGTTATCTTTATGGGAAAAATCTTAAAAAGAAGGCAAGAAAGCAGAACTACATTTGAAAGTTTAATTTCATTGTCAAGTTGAAAAATAGGCCTACATAACTTTATGCATCTTAACACAAAATGAGCAAGGAATTAACAAAAAGGAAATCCATATTAAGACCAACCTACTGTATGTAACAACATAAAGAACAAAACAAATAGGTCTAACAATAATAGCCTACTCAACTAGGATACACACATTCACTATCTGAGTTACAGTGATGGCAAATGTAGGGTCTGCTCACACTAACTAAGCAGAGATTGTGTGCCCACTGGTTGCACATACAACACTTTTCCCTTACCTCCCCTGAATGGGTGCTGGAGAACGTTTCCACACAGACCAAACACAAACTATCCTCTTCATCTGATGAAGATTCCTCCGCCTGTCTCTTTCTCTTCATTTTCTTATTCCCCAGCTGGGGTGGAGTGCACTGGGATGCAGTAGTCTTGGCAACTGGTCTAGTTTGGGATGCACTGGGTCGTTTTGATTTTGTTGCCCTTTTTCTCTTTTGCATACTAGCTGCCTTTCCTGCTCAATTCTCTCCTTCTCTGGGGTGTCAGTGAGGATACAGCTTGACATTTTCTTTTGTTATTGGGTTCCTTTCCTGGCTGCACCCTTTGGATAACATGTGACAACCAACCCCCCAAAAAATGTGACGACCAACCCCAACTGTAATTTATTGCTAGCATCAAGGCCAACAACCATCTGACAACTAATTAACTTGCTAACAACAATCTAAACTATAGCTTACCCTTCACACTTTTTTAGGGTAACAAGTGTTTTGTTATAAACCCATTGTGCCTAGAAGAAAAAATACTGAGGAGCTAAATATTTTCAATTTGACATGAAAAACACTGACAGTCCTCTCACCTCAAATGCAGCAGTCTAACTCCAAGGAAGACTATGTAGGTGACCTCTGATCCCAGTTGTGGATATTTACATACCAAAATTTAACAGACAGCGCCTTCTGGTTCCGAGATATAACGATTGTGACAACCTACCCATGTGACAAATTACCCCGTTCTCCCCTACTACAATTTTGTGTACCTTATTGTAAAGTGCGGTGACGTAGGGACGAGGGAGGGGACTGCTAACTGCAGTCCCTGACAGGATGTTAGCTAAAGTACCGTTTCGCTCACTTCACCTTTATGTTACCAGAGTAAACACTGCATGACTAGTTCATTCCCGTTCATTTACCTCTTGAGCTCCTCGAGGGCTAAAGTGTATGGTGTCTTGACATCCCGGTGAGAAAGCAACACACTTTGTTTGTTACTTTTGTCAAATACTAACAGGCCAGCCCAGGTTTCCCTCCATATAGCTCAAACTAAATCAGAATCATAACCAGAAAACATTTATTTATCCCAACATGGGCAATTTAGTTCACAATTCCCAGTCTCACAATAAAAAAACATTTAATAAATACAATAAATAGCAGTAAAGAGGTAGACAAGAACATATATAAACAGCAGTCCAACAATCACATTCAACTCATTCATTTCAGCCTGTCAGTAATACCACCCTGCACCTGGAAACACCCAGCAACACTGTGTGCTCTCCTCCTCCTGACTCTTGTCATCATTTAGTAACCTGATGGTTGCAGGGATAGAATAGTGGGAGTATCTCACTGTTCTTGTCCTGATTGCATGATAGCGCCACCCTGAGGGCATTAGTGTGAATTAACTGAGGACATGGTCAGGCTGACTGATAATGCATTTAGCTTTCTTGAATGCATGTTTGTTCCACAAGGAACGTATGCTCTTCAGCTGGTTTCCAGTGATCTTAGAACAGATCTTTACGATGTAATTTAAACTATTCTGGTCCTTTACTGACAGAATGTTAAACCAGTGTGTAAATGAAAAAGTTAAAAGACTCTCAATGAACGATTGGTAAAAAGTTCTCAACATTCTCAGTAAACTCTTTGTTGTCCCTTCTTAACAATTGCCTCAGAAATTGCATGAAATTTAAGCTGGTTATCAAATACTGGGCCTAGATATTTGTAGGTGTCTATAAGTTGGACTTTCTCCCCATGGATAACACTCGGTTTAGTCTCTCCCTTCACTTTCCTAAAATCTAAAACTAGTTCCGTTGTTTTTTGTACATTTAGATCTAAGAAGTTGTTATCACACCAGTGTTGTCAAAGCAAGGCCATGTTTGCAGTGTGGACCTTGGAAAAGGGACAGCAACGCAGTGTCGTCTGAACATTTAGCTAGATAACTTCCCTGATGAGAGGACCTACAGCTATCTGTGTACATAATGAACAACGGGTGAGAGTACACTCCCTTGGGGTGAACCAGTAATAATGGCCTGGGACAAGTGTCCATTTACAGAGACCCTCTGAGTTCTGTCTGTTAAGACATTTAAAAGCAACAGCAGAATCTGATGGGGTAGCTGAAACCAGACCCGTCGCCAGACCTCAGTCTTAAGGGGGGCATATGAAATGCATAGGGGGGCACAATTATTATTAGCCTACAGTACACTGTATATTTTTAATAGTCCTATACTCTATTCGCGCAGCACGTAATCATCACGTTAAACTAACCAACAGCGGTAGCCTAGCCTATAACATGTCCTCATAATTTAAAGCAATAGGCCAGGGGTGGCCAACCCGCGGCTCGCGAGCCGCATGCGGCTCTTTGCACAGCTTCGTGCGGCTCTTCAGTTCATATCAAATTATGTGATTATAATTTTTTTTTAATACTTTTTTTTTGTGTGGGCCTATGTGTGTGCATGTTCGCAAACGTTTCATGCGGCTCTTACGTTCGTTTTACATGTTGTCTATTATTTCATTTTTTATTTTATTAATGTGTATGCCTGTTCGCAAATGTTTAATTGAGGACGCAACATAACGTTCGCAAACGTTTGGTGCGGACGCAACATAAAACTGCCCGCTCAGCTTGGAGGGAGGTTTTCCGTGAGTAAACTATTTGTGTCAAGTTCGCTTCGAAACAGAGTGGGAGAGTTTATATTTTTTGTTGAACGTTATACCAAGCCATTCTGCTTATATGCCAGGTGTCATTTGCGCATTTCAAGGCTTCAAATCTTCGGCGCCACTTCAGCTCTCTCCATGCTAAAAGTAAGTCCCACAAAGCAACATGCATAGTAAGAGAAAAACGCTATTTTAAATTGTTATATTTTTGTTTGTGGACTTGGTTGAACTGAGAGTTTGTGTGTGAGGCAGTGCACACAATGTTCATTGTTGAAAATGACTGCCCTGTCGTCTTTAGTACTGTAGGAGTCCAGTCCTGTCGTTATCACAGGGGCGGCCTTAACGATCTGGGGGCCCGTTTCAAGTCCTAGTGTGGGGCCCCCTTTTTTTTTTTTTTTTTTTTTAATAAATAATGCTTGTGCATGCATGTGCAAGCTCCCCGCGAAAATAAAAACGCCCCCCCCCCCCCCCTGAAATCTTACTGGCCACCCCAGTGCCCCCCCCCCCCCCCAGTTCAAATGTTATTTTTTATTTTCATTTTATTTTTTTAATTAAATTTTTTTCCTGATATGTATCCTAGTTCAGAGATATGTATTTTTTTTTCTTTCTTAACTTTTTTTGATAGGTAGTTGCCAAACACTCCAATCCACTGATATGAGATCAGTTTTCAATTTTCAATTACTAAATTAATGGTAGGACTGTGGCCACTAGAACTGGTCTCTGGTCAGCAAAGGTCTTGAAAACAGCATAAGTGTGCTTGTGACATGCGTGCCACCCATGCATGTGTATAGGCACGTGTCCCAGCAGATTTTTGAAATCTGAATAAAAAAATTAAAGTTTGTAGTTAGCGAGTGTAACATGTTCTTAGCAAGGGCAGACTTTCATAAATAAAGGTTTATTTTTTTAGCAAGATATTTGGTCAAAAGCTAGTGGTCATCCGTCCCTCTGTGCAGTTGTTAGGCATCTGGCTGCTAGCAAGTTATGTTGTCTTGCTAATTTTACTATTCATCTGAGCTGAAATAAATATTGACTTTTTCCTTTATTATCTTCGCCAGAATGCACCAGAATGCTTAGATTACATGTTAAAAACACAAAAAAATCTTCTGGGGGGGATGCCCCAAGACCCCCCTTCAGGGGTTTAGTTTTCTGACAAACATGATTTGGGCATTTGGGATTATAAATCAGCTTTGAATTGGTTGTACAGCATATCACATGCTATTCATTCAGGGGTGCGATGGCCACCCCACTCTAACTCTGTGGCCCACCTTGGCCACCCCCAGTCAAAATTTCCTGGAATCGCCACTGTGTGTACCCGTGTGTACGATGTGGCTCTTTGCAGTAACACAGTAAAAAATGTGGCTCTTTGTCTCTGACTGGTTGGCCACCCCTGCAATAGGCCTACATTACATAGAAGCAATGTTATGAATATCCATAAAACACTTGACTATTCAACATATTAGATGTAGCCTAACACCAGACTAGATAGTAAATAGCACCAGACGCATATCTCAAACATTGCATTTTAAAGCAGTCACACACACACACACACACACACACACACACACACACACACACACACACACACACACACACAAACGGTAGCCTACTTTGAGTGGAGGCAGGGCTGTGCTCTCTCCAGTCCCTTCTATCAGTACAGCGGGAGGCGGCGTTTCTCCGAGCTCAACCTCCTCATCAACATATCTTTCGGCCTCCGGGTTCAAAGCAGCCAGTGCGCCAATGAGCTTGCTACTACGCTCTCCAAAACGCGCATCCATCTCTCCTTGCACAGCTTCAATAACACTGTAAAATACTCTTGAACTCAGTCTTTTCGTCTATGTCACTTTGTGACGGACCAACTGTTTCCTCAATTGCAAATCCGCGGAGGTTCTTGTAAATTGTGCGTCTTCTCTTGCTTGGACCGGGTTCGGTCCGGGGTCAGTCTCCGGCACAGCCTCGATGGCCGTGGCTGGAGGAGCGCAGAGTACTGTGGCTTCACGCAATCAGAAGTGTCACCGCGCTGAACAAGTCCATAATTTCGGCTTGTAGTAGTCTGTTATGTGACAACAGTTTGGAGATCCGATTTGGCAGAGGAGACTTGGTGGGCTTTTCAACCATTAGGCCTACCGAATATCGATTATGATGAACTAGAAATGAAATAGTAAGCCGGCGAAAACTCATCCAGCTTCACTTTCAAAAATGCGCGGTAACATGTTGAGCGGCTGCATTGACGTATTACGTAGGCCTACGCAGCCTTACTTTCTTTTCAGTAAGGCCATGATAGGCTGTTGCAGTGTAGATAGACTCCCATCAATCAAACAAAATCACACCATTGTTTATTTATATTTTAAATGTGTTGATGATAAAGAATGCAACATTAGTATTTATCAACCCAAAATTAGCTACTATGATAGTATAAAATAAAAATTAAAGTAATTTTTTTTTTGAGAGATCTGTGCCCCAAGTGGGGAGGCACGAGCATTTCTGGGGGCGGGCCCGGCCCCCTATGGCCCGCCCATAGCGACGGGTATGGCTGAAACTCAGCAGCTAGTCTCTCAATTAAAATGTGCGGCTGCATCTTTTTAAAAGCAGAAGAAAAGTCTGCAAATAACAGTCTAACATGAGATCCAGGCTTTTCTAAATGTTTATACATTGTATCTAAAATAAAGAGCTTTGCATCATCTACACTTTTTCCAGCTTGATAAGCAAACTGTAATGGGTCAACTTTTCCACTGACCAGAGACATGATTTCATCCTTAATACATTTCTTAAAAATGTTCATTATCAAGGATGTTAGTGCTACAGGTCTGAAATCTTTTAGCTCTTTGGGATTTCTTGATTTGGCTACTGGTATGGTTGGACCTCTTCCATATCTGAAGTATCTGGCCTGTCTTAGCACACATTAAAAGTGAATGAATACCACACTAAGCAGGTCAGCACAGTAACGCAGCGTGTGTCCACAACATTGATAGTAAATAAAAATGGAAGTAGCATCCGGGCTGACCTCAGTTATTCCAACTGCATCCAATTCTCCTGGCCTATGCTCGTCGCCATCTTGTGAGATTTTTACTCCGCCTCACTCCTCTTGCCGAAAAAGGGCGAGGGGAGGGAGGGAGATACGGCCATCTAGCTGACGTATACCTTCAAGGCGGAGTGAGGGTCACTCAAGTGATCGCGGCCCTACTTTTTAACCTCCAAAAGAATCAAAACTAGCCTGCTAGAAAAAAAAATCTCCCCTCTCAATGTTGTCATGGATATCTGATCTAAACATAGGAACATAAGACTAAACATAAGACTGTGAAAATGGCCTATTAAACAATCGAGTCAACGAAAAATTGCTCACTTTTGGTACCACCTCGTAGTGGCCACCTGGTGCTACTGCAATGTTTGTCACTTCCTTATTGGATACTGGTAGAAATCGCTTTGGTTGAGGCTTGGTCCAAAACAGCATGAGGGCCAGCAGCTTTTCTCATATTCACTTTCTTAAATAGAGTTGTTACTAGTTCCTGGGCTCAATTACATTGTGAGGGACAATAGGGAAATAAACATGATTCAAAACGTGAATAAAACACATTAAAAACATTTGGCCAATCAGAGACATCAACACCTTTAACAGTTATCAGCTGCCTGGATTCACAGGAAAACTGATTTATGGATGCCATTGACTTAATTCCCCTCAAAGCAGCTCTGAGATCCCCCCCGATATACAGTTTTTCAACCTTCTCTCTATATTTCGTTTTGTCCTTCCTAATCTCTTTTTTCACTTCCTTGAGACAGATTTTTTCTCCCAGGCCAGTGTCAAATGTCCTCTTTTTCTTATTTATCACGGATTTAAGTTCTTTAGTAACCCATGGTTTGTTATTTGGGTAATGGACAGAGCTCGTGGTTGGGATGACTGAGTCGACACAGAATGTAATGTATGATGAAACAGTGTCTACTAATTCATCAATATTATCTGTGCTTTCCTGAAAACAGTCCCAGTCAGTACACTCTCCATATGCTTGGAGAGAGGAGAGACTGTCCCCCGACACTGTCACTGTTCTCTCCTTGTGTTCTGAGCTACTGAAGAACGGTTCGTACACTGGCGTGAGGTAAACACTGTTGTGATAAGAGGCCCCTAGGGCAGGTATGGGTATGGAACGGTAAGATCCACCTACTGACCCATAACAGAGGTCAATGGTATTTTTCTGTGTTGTGCTGCAAATTACATATTGTTCATATGTTCTCAAAGTTCTACCCAAGTCACATTTATTAAAATCCCCCTGGATTAATTTTGGTGCATCGTGGCAAATTACGTCCAGTTTGTGTGTTGTGTCAGCGATCAGCTGGGCAGCAGCCTGGGTCCAGACCATACTACTGGCTGTAGATTGGTCTGGCTTTGCTTGACTAGCTACACTGAGAAGTGAACAGAGCAGACAGGGGAGAGCGGGACAGGGACGGGCCGAGTGTGTAGCAGCATGACCATACATGGAATCCTTGTTGTAGACATCATGCAATCCGGGAAATTCGGCACTAGGGTGCCGTTCCTAATTTAACACGCATTATGAGCGTTGTACACAGCCACCCCAGACAGTCGGCAGGGAATACGTCTAAATGCATGTACGTCATTATTTGAGACTTTGGTATCGTTTAACATGACTATAAAACACTATAGCAACATGTATAGATCAGAAAAGACGAAAAAGCATAGTAGGTGCCCTTTAAGGACACAAGTGAGAGCTTGCGATTGCTGCGGCATCGCCAGAGACATGGACTCCCACATTTCCTTCCGTTAGACACTTGAAGCACCATCCGTATATTGATGGATGCAGGGACACGAGTGACATACAGTATCTCACAAAAGTGAGTACACCCCTCACATTTCTTCACATTTTTCTTTATATCTTTCCATGGGACAACACTGAATAAATGACACTTTGATACAATGTCAAGTAGTCAGTGTACAGCTTGTATAACAGTGTACATTTACTGTCCCCTCAAAATAACTCGACACACAGCCATTAATGTCTAAACTGCTGGCAACAAAAGTGAGTACACCCCTTAGAAAAAATTTACAAATTGGGCCCAAAGTGTAAATATTTTGTGTGGCCACCATTATTTTCCAGCACTGCCTTAACCCTCTTGGGCATGTAGTTCACTAGAGCTTCACAGGTTGCAACTGGAACCCTCTTCCACCCATTTATGACAGCATCACAGAGCTGGTGGATATTAAAGACCTTGCGCTCCTCCACCTTCTGTTTGAGGATGCCCCAAAGATGCTCAATAGGGTTTAGGTCTGGAGACATGCTTGGCCAGGCCATAACCTTTACCCTCAGCTTTTTTAGCAAGCCACTGGTCGTCTTGGAGGTGTGTTTGGGGTCGTTATCATGTTGCAATACCACCCTGCGGCCCAGTTTACGAAGGTTGAGTGCACGTGGTCAGCGTCGTACACAGAGGTCGGCTTTGGAAAATAGACGTATGAGTGCTGCCAGCATTGCTGAAGGGCTTGAAGGGGTGGGGGGTCAACCTGTCAGTGCTCAGACCATACGCCGCACTCTGCATCATACTGGTCTGCATGGCTGTCATCCCAGAAGGAAGCCTATTCTAAAGATGATGCACAAGAAACCCCACAAAAAGTTTGCTGAAGACAAACAGACTACGGACATGGATTACTGCAACCATGTCCTGTGGTCTGATGAGACCAAAATACATTTATTTGGTTCAGATGGTGTTAAGAGTGTGGAGCGGCAACCAGGTGAGGAGTACAAAGACAAGTGTGTCTTGCCTAGAGTCAAGCATGGTGGTTGGAGTGTCATGGTCTGGGGCTGCATGAGTGCTGCCAGCACTGGGGATCTACAGTTCATTGAATTCTAACATGTACTGTGACATACTGAAGCAGAGCATGATCCCCTCCCTTCATAAACTGGGCCGCAGGGCAGTACTGCAACATGATAACGACCCCAAACACACCTCCGAACGACCACTGGTTTGCTAAAGAAGCTGAGGGTAAAGGTTATGGACTGGCCAAGCATGTCACCAGTCTTAAACCCTATTGAGCATCTTTGGGGCATCCTCAAACGGGAGATGGAGGAGCGCAAGGACTCTAATATCCACCAGCTCCTTGATGTCGTCATGAATGGGTAGAAGAGGGTTCCAGTTGCAACCTGTGAAGCTCTAGTGAACTACATGCCCAAGAGGGTTAAGGCAGCGCTAGAAAATAATGATGGCAAAACAAAAAATTTACACTTTGGGCCCAATTTGGACATTTTTTCTTAGGGGTGTACTCACTTTTGTTGCCAACAGTTTAGACATTAATGGCTGTGTGTCGAGTTATTTTGAGGGGACAGTAAATTTACACTGTTATACAAGCTGTACACTGACTACTTGACATTGTATCAAAGTGTCATTTATTCAGTGTTGTCGCATGGAAAGATATAATGAAATATTTGAAGAAATGTGAGGGGTGTACTCACTTTTGTGAGATACTGTACGTATGTGGAAACCACACGTATGTCGTCCTTCCCAGGAGCTGTTAGACTTTGGCCACCAAGTCCAAAAACCGTCTTCACTGGAACCTCCAATCAATTGGTCTCTTAGAGAAGAAATAGTACGTCAAAAATAATAAACTTAGAATTGAGGCCAAAAAGACTAGGTATGGAAGAAAAAATTATGGACATCTAGGAAGAAGAAAGAAATACAAGCAGCCTAGCCTCTGTAATCAGCAACCCACCAGGAGCACCCAGCCTATCCAACAACCTGATTGTGGTGAAGGTGTGTGTTTTTAAAAAAAAATCCCGATAAAGGGTTTTTTACTGGGAGTTTTTTCTCAGCCGAGCTAAGGGTCTAAGGGCAGGGTGTCGTACTGTATGGAATGTAAAGCCCACTGAGGCAAATGTCTATTTGTAATATTGGGCTTTACAAATAAAACTGATTTGATTTTGATTTGAAGGAAGCAGTCAGCCTGCCCGTCTCTATTCCAAACAACCTGGGTGGGTATGCCATCAAGCAGGATTAAGGAAAAAAGGGGGGCGCCTTTAGCTCAGTTGGTAAGGCGTCCCCCTCCCTGGCCGGGCCCAGCAGCAGACCCGGGTTCAATTCCCGCCCGCGGTCGTTCTCTGCATGTCGCTCCCCTCTCTGCCCCATTTCACCTCTGTCTCTCTGCACTGTCAGTAGAGCATAAAAATGCCCAAAAAATATAAGGAAAAAGCCTATCTTATTTCTATAAAGCAGGCCTCATTTTGTTAGAGTTGTGTTCCATCAACGTGGCCTATATGAATCCAAGCCTTGTAACCATGGTAAGTTATGCTTCTGAACTAGCCTGGTCCTGAACAAAATTCACAAGAGAGTTTTAGTAAGATGTGGAGACCATTTCTGACATTGTTGGACGATACTTAACTGATTCATGTGCTCTGCTGTTTGTATTTGTATTTGATTTTACTCTGTATAGACTGCGTTATCCTTAATACTGACTAATATATTGTTTTCTTTGTTATGGCAACTTCCCCCTGTTCAACTGAGATTAGCTTTTTAAGATTAAGATCCCAAAACAAGCAATTTAAAAAAATTCAGCTTGCCTTCAGCAGCCTATTGCTTCCACTGCCCACAGGAGAATATTACATTATTAGATGCTGTCTCATATTCACCCTCTTTTTCTTCATGCTTTTAAAGAAATGTGTGGCATCCCTCGCTGTGTGTCTCACACATGTTGCAAACTAGATTGCACACCAGTCTCTTCCTATTCATTCAGCACACTACAGAAGCAGATCTACTTAATTCAGTAGGCTCAGAGAGGTCAGGAGGAGTGCATCTCTAGTCATGTGAGTGATGTAACACTTCTCAGTTTTATCTCTCACACACCAGCCAAAGCTGTAAACCTTTGATGCGTTGCTAAGGGTCTCATGCTGCCAGTTTCTTTCCAAAGATACTAAATCAAAAGACAACATGCCTGGTGTCTGAACTTATGAAGTGATATTTCAATCACTGCTGGCTATGTGGTAGGCATGGCTGGAGTGTGTGAGTTTAGAAGAGGAAGAGATAGGAGGGATGCAGGGCAGGTAAGCCTTGATAGAGGAGAATGCAAGGCAACGTAAAACCATCCACTAACACTGACAACAGCCAGAGATGCAGGGGATAGGTGTGTGTGTGTGTGTGTGTGTGTGTGTGTGTGTGTGTGTGTGTGTGTGTGTGTGTGTGTGTGTGTGTGTGTGTGTGTGTGTGTGTGTGTGTGTGTGTGTGTGTGTGTGTGTGTGTGTGTGTGTGTTTGTGTGTGTTTGTGTGTATGTGGGTGCGTGCGTGCTTTAGCTTTAGCTTTAGATCAGGCAAGCTTCACTTTGTTTCTGCCCACAGATCAGTCTGGACTATCTCTCATCTCTGTGCCTTATTCTCAGTTTTTCAATAGTTTTTTTGGCGCTCAATAAAATTGTTATAGTCACGCACGGTTCAAAATGAACACTCGCCAAATGTGGGTAAATTTAGTCTTAGGCGAGTAAATAAATTAGACAACCCACCACTCTGGCTGGGGTATGTTTTCATGTGCGATTTTGCAGGCCCGGCCGTAATAGCCTATGTTACAAGCATTCCATCATTCATAATCATTTTTTTCATACTTAAATTTTATTAGGATATTCATTCACAGCATCATTGCATTTCGTATTGATTTAATCCACATCCCCAAATCATGTGGAGATGTATGGCAGGAGTGGAGCACCAAGAAAAGAGGAGACTCCATCTTTAATAACCCTCACAAAGTGTCAACCGCATCTGCAAGAAAGATGACCCATCCTGCTCCACAATGTACACGCTATTGTGGCGGGCTCATTTCTTTATGTCTCGAACAACGTTTGAGTTTTTAAAGTCTTGATTTGATAAGACGTTTGGAGACGTTAGTGCAGGAGTTTTGTACCCAACCAAAGTGTCTATTTTCAGGAACTGGAAAGATCCAGAGAATGCAGCAGAAGGTTTGTTCTGTTCAGTGTGTCAGAATAGGTTAACATGAGGAACACCATGTTCAGCACAGTGTGCACTCAGGGCCGACGGACTGGGGGAAAAGTGATACAGAATTATTATTATTTTTTTTTTTTTTTAACAAGCTAAATGTGGGGCCCCGATCTTCGAAGGCCCTGAACAATGCCATTCCAAAAAAAGAAATAATTGACTGGCTCGTGATAGGCCCCTGACCCTTGCATGTGTGCGGGAGAGTAAGCCGGAGCAAACCGACATTGAATTGAACTGGTGGCCAAATAAACGCAGCGATGTTTCTATGGGGATATTTAGCTGTACAGAAATGAGTGCTGGCAAAGCTAGAACAGTTTAAGACTCAACATCACTGTGGCAACACAACATATCTATCCGCTCAGACAGCGCAAAGAAAAGTCTGATGAATACATGAGAGTGATGGCCCCTGCAAGTTTCAGTAAGTTTAAAGAAGTGCCACACTGTTACTGTCTTTGAAATGCATTTAGTCATTTTAAGGGGAAAACACATTGTATTTATTATTTCAACTATTGAGTTATTTGTAGAACAGCATGCTAGTGTAGGCCAAGAAGATTTATTTTATGAATTTTCAATGCTGCTTTATTTTTATGTTTTAAATTGGGAAAGACATGTTCCAAACGACCTGTATTTAAAAAGAAATCAAACAAGTAGGCTAATAATAGTAGGCCTATTGTCCACAATAATCACAGCCCCCCATCCATAAAGGAACTTTAAAAAGTTGAATTTGCACTTGATGTGCATACACAAGTGTATGGTCTATTATTTGTATTTAGTGTGTCTGCATAGTATTGCACCAAAACAGTAGAAGTTTTATTTAATTGTGTTTTGTACTGTCTGTAAAATTGTACCTGCACATAGCAAACAAAATTGCACAACTGTATTCAAATAAACAGTTGTTTATTTCTTTAGTGCACATTGGCATCTTTGAGCAAAATACCCCCAAAATTTTCGCCGCGGCACTCAGCGCCGCGCCTCCTGTGACCCTGCCCAGTGACCACATTGACTAAGACATATTATGGGGGAAACACTGGTAAAAGTAATGATTTGGTCATTCATCAAATTAAATATTGTGGAGTTGTCTGGCTTAGAGAGCCAATGTGTATTGTAAGACCGCCTTTCAGGGGGCCCATCAGGACTTTTTGTATAGGGGCCCAGAATTTACGCCCCTGTGTGCACTACACAGAATATATAAAGAAACAAACACATACGTGTATTTAACAGTATTGGAGCAGGCTGGCACACTGCAGTAAGTGTCCAAAATAGGTTGTATACCTTTGTTAGAATGTCATTGGCCTTTAGAAATGGCTGTTAACTACTGGGCTGGTTTGTGCCTTGACTGAGATAAACATGGATACTCTGATTAAATGTGTTCCCTGCCATTTCTAGATTTTGTGGACAGAGAAGTTGACACCTTCTGCAAACACTTTGGGCCCGTCTATAGACTGGCAGGTGTTTGTGTTGAGAACATCCCCGACTAGTGGACTATCTAGAAGGCAAAGGTCTGTGCAGAACAAGAGCTAATGCAAAGGATGTCCCAGACTGAGGTCAACAGATGTTCACCTGTTGAGTGCTAATGTTTCAGAACTAAGCTTTTTAAACACAGGTGCGCCCCCAAGGTACCAGTGTATCACCCTTATTTCAATCTGGAGAGACTTTATGAACCAAGCCCCAACCACAGCGAGTTCTACCAGCATCCAATGCGGAAGTGACAAACATTGCAGTAGTACCGGGTGGCCACTACGAGGTGGTACCAAAGAGCAATTTTTCTAGTACTTAACTATTTGAGAGAACTATTTAGTGAGATAATTAACAATGAGATCATTTCTGAATAATTGTGTTTCTTTACCTTGACATAGAGATGCTCTCCTGACGCAGCACAACGTGTATACTTAACTATCAGGTGCTAATATTAGGGATGTTTTGATTCCTTACACACAATCAGAGAAAATGAACAAAATATTGTCACATAATGCAAACTACTGTTTCACATTATCATTACCTGTCCGTCAAGAGAGGAGAAATGTGGTATGACAATGTGATAAGGGAAGCGTCCTTTGAATGTCTTGTAGTTTCTTTATGATTTTTTAAATGAATGCTTTTCATAAGCCACAGCGCACCAAGGCTTATTTTTTGGCCTGGAGGACTGAAGTGTGTCTCCTGCTGAGGCTCAGGAGAATGCAGGTAGACTGCAGTACACAGATCTGACAGGAGATGGCGCTGCAGGATCACTGTAGACACAACATGAGCCCACAGATGCAGCTCTGCTTCTTTACAGTTTTCACCAAATGCTTACACACATGTTGCAGACTTTGGCAACAATCCCATTTCAAAACTGTTTTTAGCATCAAAACAATACACACATGCACCTTTGAATGACTCTTTCCTAGCAGCAACAACACACAGATGTGCTTTATGCAAAACACAGCTGTATTCAGTACATTGGATGGTTTTTGACTTTAAAAGTCTTATACAGATTTTTTTTGGGAAAAATTGATCCACTACAGTTGTTCCAGACACATGAAAATTAAAATTAAAAAGCTTCTGAAAAAAAAGTGTATTTTGCAATGTCATGGTTTTGGCAAACACAAAAACAAATAGGTAGGATGCAGTTCAACAAGCAATTCAGTGTGTCACTATAAACTCTGAAACAATTACGAGATAATAAAAAAAACAGTGTTATAAGGAATGGGGCGAGTGGATTATGAACCCTTTGGATACTGCCTCCTGTTTGCGTCTGGCCACATCGCCTCATCGACATCACAGGTAATGTCATCCTTTGAGAAGCAACAGCGAAAATATTCCTGATATCCAGTCTAAACGTCCTAATTATGGAGCTATTGTGTTGTTGGGCTGTATCTCAGACCAGCCTCCTATATTGTTAGGCAATGATCTATAACATGGTCCACTATAGTGACCCTGTCTCCGTCTGTTGTCTCCTTTGTCCTCGTCCTCCTGCCGCTCTCTCTTGTCCTCTTCCCCTGACTCTTACTGTCTCACAAAGAAGCTGAGCTCACCTGAGGTCTATTTGTAATGCTAAGGCTCACACTGATTGGTATTCAATTAGTTTTATTTTGTATATTTCATGTGTGTGAGTCTGTGTGCTTTTCCAAATTTGGTTGCGTTTTGTATTTTACATAGATGTGTTTTCCCAATGAATGCAGGAGATTTCATTTTAGAACAATGTGTCTTGTGTACAGTGTGTAGTTGGTGCTTGTGTTTAGGGCATGGTCACCAAAGTTAGAGGTTGTGATGCTTTGGGCCTAGCAACCACTTTTAGTGTGTAAGCATTAGGCAAAAACTGTAATACCATTCATACACTGCCCGGCCAAAAGAAAAAGTCACACACTCAAATATCTTGTTGGACAATCTTTAGCTTTGATAACGGCACATACTCTTGAATTTTGATAAGCTTTATTTGGCATATAGACTAAGTACTTTTAAACCTTTAACGCATGTTTATTTTTTCTCCATGAAATAAATACACGTCTACAGAGATAAGATGTGAATGTTCTCTATTGCTCTTCTATCTGACATCCACATCCCAAAGACAGGACGCTCACACAAACAGTTCAGCCCCTTGGTGCACTTATGTTTACAGGTCACTTAAAGCAACATCAGAAGCTCACATTGCCATTACAAATGAATTACAAAAAAGCTAACAAAACGTATATGTAGGCCTACTGGATGAGGTAGGATGAGCTTGTCAAATTGAGATGTGACAGTTCAACAGATAGTCAACACATGAAATATTCTTACAACTTAAAGTGCAACTATCACAACTATTCATCCCTTTTTGGTCTCAAACGTCATTTTAAAATGTGTGTTTTTGTGTGAAAGACAGGGTATCATTAAAGATTAGAAAACATCTAAACAAGGCCAGGCACAAGTGGCTGTGGTGAAGTGTTTAGGGCGGTAGTCGACCGGAAGTTCGGTGGAACGATTCCCCGTCTCCCTGCAACATGTCCAAGTGTCCCTGGGCAAGACACTGAACCCTACATTGATCCTGATAGTTAGCTTGAACCCTGCGTGGTAGCTGCTGCTGCTGCTATCAGTGTATGAATGTTTGTGTGATTGGGAGAATGTGTATAAAACAATGTAAAGCACAACCAGGGAAAAGCACTATATACAGTAAGTGGAATCCATTTAATCAGGGGCAGGCTGGTGTTAATGTTAAGACAGCTGAGCTAGCAGGGTGACACCATTTTTACTGTAGGCCACATTTCAAGGATAAGAGTGTTTTGTTAGCAGAGGTATTGCAGAAAAAGAAAAAAACATCAGAATCTCAACTGCCTGATGCTAACTAACTAACTAACGTAAAAACTACTAAACTGCATGTGTGTTAACTCCATTCCGTCCTTTAGATTCCAAGAATTGATCTCAATCTCTAATCCAATCTTTCCACTTTTTGGAAGTTCAGTTTATTAGTTAGTGAATAGATTGGCATATAACCAAGATCATATTCAAATTGAATTACAGCTTTAAGAAGGTACAAAGGTTCAAATTATATTCAACACATGTTCAATTTCAACAATCTAAGGTATGAAAGCCCCAATGAATACATAAAGTATATTCCCACATTATTTATTTTTCTTTGTTTAATAAATAAATAAAACAATGACGTCATGATGTTCTTACAGTTCATTCACCTGTATGTTCCCAGGTCAGATGTGTGAAGTTAAAGAGCTAACAAAACGTATATGTAGGCCTACAACAAGAGTCTGACAACAAACTCTAAAGATGGTATTTGGAGAGAAATCATACACCAGGGTTCCCACACATTTTTACCATTGAATTTTCAAACTTTTCCATGGCTTTTCCATAACCTTATTTGAGTAGCTTTAAGTAGCTCGGCATGTTTCGCAATCACATGGCTCAACAATGAGGATCTTACTGCGTTTCTCTTTAGCCATAAATGATTAAACACGTACTTCCAGTCATTCTAACGGATAATCAAACTGGTCGATTTTAAACAATAGCAATTCAAGGACCTATTTTGCATAACATTAGACATATTATGGGATTTGAATGAACATTCTTTACTAACCACTATCTAACATTTGTGTAACTTCAAAACTTTTCCAAAACATTCAGTTAATTCCAAACTAAATGTAAAGGCCTGCAAAACAGTTTTTGAAATTCCATAACTTTTCCAGGAAGTTCATGACCGTGGGAACAGTGCTACAAAGTGGCTTCTACACTGTGACAGCAGATCAAACTATTGTTATCTAAGGAACAGAAGACATTTAGTGACAATACATTCTGTATATATTAAACCTAACTTCAAAGGGAAGTCAGTGGAGAACCAGCTTCCTCCTGCCACTGACTCTAGTCCACAGGCTGCGTGCTGTCTGTGCGATGGTCCCCCTACGGGGCAAACGGAGGCTCCTCAGAGGCTCTCTGATACACGCCAGCACTCCTGGCTCTGCCTCCTGCCCCAGGCATTCATGGGAAATGTAGTTTATTCGCCTGAGCTGGTTGCTGTAGTAGTTCCTCAGGTCACAGAGCTCCTCGGCTGCACTCTCAGAAATAATGGAGGAGGCCTGGGATGGAGAGCTGGGCACAGTGTTGCTGGATGTGTGGGGTTTCCTCCTCCCTCTCTGAGGGGTGGTGGCTTTGCGTTTGGAACAAGGTTTAACTGGATGTGAGGGCCTTTTCTCTCCATCAGCGTTACCTTTATTCTTCATTTGAACATCAACCTCAATGGCTTGATGAAGCTGCTCCTCTTCCTCTGTGTGGCTGAGCGGCTTGACGTGTTGTCTCCTGGTCCTCTGTTCTTTAAATGCTTTGGATTGTGGACAGCTGTTGTCCATTACAATGGGGTCCAAGGTCACATCAACTCCCTCCTCATCAGTTGAGCTGTCCTGTAACCATGGAAACTAGTGACAATCAACAGTAGATCTTAAACCTGCCATAACATTTATAAAAAGAGACACGTCACTTTAATGGGTTACCATAATATTACGTATCGTCTTTTTATAGTAGTAATCGACTCAAATACAAAGATTAAGAGAAAAAAGGAATCCATAACATACAGTGCAGCCTGTGTACGTAGTCAGTGAGAATACATGGATGGAGTGAGTGAATGTTAGTGGCAGTGAGCATGCTGTGAGTGTGCACATGAGTAAGAGGCTTGGGCGATGTCAGCGTTGTCACTGTCAGATGACTCATTCATGTCCCAACATGTCCACAGAGACTCAATGACTTGTTCCTTGTTTCTATCAGTAAACTGTTGTTCTCTTGACTAACGCAGTAGAGTAACAGTACAACAACACTGAAACAGAGTCAGGCAACTGAATGAATTCAAATCAATTCTACAGCCTGGTTTATGATTATAAGCTTGAAAGTAGCCTAAAATTCTATTGAGGTTCTGAGCTTGTTGATCGCCAACTATTAGTTAAATCATCACAGATCCATTGATTTTGGTTGGATTTTTATAATTTCTTTTTATGGAATGAGTATACTGATTAGGGAATAGAATGGCATATTGACTGATGTCATAACTTGAGGGAATAGTTTATTGCCAATGATGTAAAGATGAAAATATTGGAAAATAGTGAGAAAACGCCTACTTTTTTTGCATTAAATTGAGCGAAAATCATGTAGAAATGTGTTTTAAAAGTAATTTTTTCATAGTATTTTGTCACCACGTGTTCTTTACACCTGGAATGCATTTATTGACAGCTTACCCAACCCACTAAGGATTTGAGGAACTTTTTTATTTTCCCAATATTTCTATCAAACAATGACGGATACATACACTAAAATAGCCACAATTTTTTTTCGCGATATTTCCGGCAGAGCAGACCCTCCAATTATTGTTTCTTAGGATCAAAGGTAACAGAAAAAACACAAATAAAAAGTATATCAGACCAGGTCAGGTCCAACCCATTTTAAAGAGCTTTTGAGACTTTGGCCCCCCGACTATTAGGCTTTATAGATATAGTTTCAATTAAACCGAGTAATTGCATACTAGTACAGTCATGTGAAAAAGTTTGGGAACCCCTCTCAGCCGGCATTATAATTGACTCTGCTTTCACACAAAAAAGATAAAAGTGGTATGACTTTAATTTACCAGGAACAGCTAAGTACTGGGATGTTTTCCAAACAAAGATTTTTTGAAAAGCAGTATTTAGTTTTATGAAATTTAATAAAATGTGAAAAACTGGCTGTGCAAAAATATGGGAACCCTTGTGGTCTTGCTGATTTTAATGCATGTAACAGCATGTAAAACTGATGACTTTAAACACAAAGTTGGTTGGATTATGTTGTTAAGCCTTGAACCTCATATAAAGGTCTGTTTAATCATGATAAAAGGTATTTTAGGTGCCTTAATGCAAGTTCCACTTCTCTTTGACTCTCTGCAGAAGTGAGACAGAATGCGATTATCAAAACAGCTCCCAAAAGATCTTAAAAACAAAGATTATTCATTGTCATGGTTTAGGGGAAGGCTACAAGAAGCTTTCCCAAAGGTTTCAATTGTCAATTTCTACTGTAAGGAAAGTTGTCAGGGAATGGAAGGACACAGGCACAGTTGCAGTTAAACCCAGGTCTAGCAGACCAAGAAAAGTACAAGAGCGGCATATGCGGCGGATTGTGAGAATGGTTGCACACAACCCAAAGATCACCTCCAAAGACTTGCAAGAACATCTGGCTGCAGATTGTGTATCTGTACATGGTTCTACAATTCAGTGCAATTTGCACCAAAACATCTGTATGGCCGGGTGATGAGAAGGAAGCCCTTTCTGCGCCCACGCCACAGATACAGTTGCATGGAGTATGCAAAAGCTCATTTAGACAAGCCAGCTTCATATTGGAAGAAAATGCTTTGGACTGATGAGACAAAAATTAAGTTATTTGGTCTTTATAAAAAGCAGATGTTTTGGTGCAAATTGCGCTGAATTGTTGAACGATGTACAGATACACAATCTGCAGCCAGATGTTCTTGCAGGTCTTTGGAGGTGATCTGTGGGTTGTGTGCAACCATTCTCACAATCCTCCACCTATGCCGCTCCTGTTTTTTTCTTGGTCTGCCATGCCTGGGTTTAACTGCCACTATGCCTGTGTCCTTCCATTTCCTGACAACGATCCCTACAGTCGAAATTGACAATTGAAACCTTTGGGAAAGCTTCTTGTAGCCTTCCCCTAAACCATGACAATGAACAATCTGTGTTTTTCAGATCTTTTGCGAGCTGTTTTGATGATCCCATTCTGTCTCACTTCATCAGAGAGTCAAAGAGAAGTGCAACATGCATTTAGGCACCTAAAATACATTTTCTCATGATTAAACAGACATTTCTATGAGGTTCAAGGCTTAACAACATAATCCAACCAACTTTGTGTTTAAAGTCATCAGTTTTAGATGCTGTTACAGGCATTAAAATCAACAAAACCACAAGGGTTCCTATATTTTTGCACAGCCAGTTTTTCACATTTTATTTTATTTCATACAACCAAATACTGCTTTTCAAAAAATCTTTGTTTGGAAAACATCCCAGTACTTAGCTGTTCCTGGTAAATTAAAGACATACCACTTTTATATTTTTTTGTGAAAGCAGAGTCAATTATAATGCCGACTGAGAGGGGTTCCCAAACTTTTTCATATGACTGTAAGTGATTTAGGGGTTGATCTACTAAACGTGTGCGCGTATAGAAACATGTGCAAACAGGACACGCTGTCCGTTTAGTATGTTTGCATTAATGAATATGCTAAATCAGGCGTTCCTTCCAAAATATGGGAGAAGTAGAAAAAAGGTTTATGTAGCACACGCACTGTGATTTACAAAGCCTGAAAATAATTGCGATCATTGTGACAGAATGAATCCAAACAGGGTTTTTACGCGTTACGGTTTCCAACAGGAGCGACTGTACTCATGTGAAACCTGGGGCCTGTTGCATAAAACCAAGATAAGGGATTAACCTAGGATATTTTGGTTATCCTGACTTGCGTTAGCCATGATCCGGTTGCATAAAAGCGGAGGGACATAAGTTACCATGGAGATTTATCCTTGTAAAGGATAAACTTATTCTGTTGTTCTGATTGGCTCAGTCAGCTGTCACTCCGATCTGAAATCAAGGTGTTTAACAGTTATTCCATGATCTTCTGTGTACTGCTTTAGTTTCATTAACCTGTTTTAAAGTACCACATAAAAGTCTGCATTGTCATTTAGTGAAATAGTTATTTATTTATTTAACCTGAACCATTTATAATTTACTTAATTATAACTAGTTTTAGATTCAATTATATAAATTATAACAATTTATGTGATAGTCTGTTCATATTGCAGGCTATATTTATACAATTGATTATCGATGGCAGATGACGTTGCAACTGTGGGTCACTTTGGATTCACTTTGTACTTATAACCATATACAGGTGCATCTAAAACAACATTGAATATCAATGATCAATTTCTGTAATTTAATTCAAAAAGTGAAATTTAAATATATTCTAGATTGATTACACATGAAGTGAAATTTATCTAGAATAAACACACTTTTGAGAAGGTCGACATTTTTGTATTATAAATCCTTTTTTTGATTGTTTTGTAATATTCTAATATTTTGAGATACTGGATTTTTTATTCCATGATCAATCAATCATCCTAAAAAAAGGCCTGACATATTTCACTTTGTGTAATGAATCTAGCAAAGTTTCACTTTTTGAATGGACTTTCCATGATATTCTATTTTAGATGCACCTGCAGACTGCTCACTGTCAACTATTCTATCATTAATCAATACAGGGACATCAAGATCATTTGGCAGAAACAGGTGCTCTATGAAATGAACTGCCCCGATTTACAATAGCAAGGCATTTTGGGAAAATGGGCCGTCTTTTCCATTTTTACATCAGTACATCTGTGTTCGATCATATACTATCTATGGTTCGATCTCTGGGGGCCTCTACGGATCCTCTTTTTTGCATAGGAAATTTCCTTTCCTATCGAGATGACCCAGAAGTACTCGGCGGATAGGTGATTTGAATTCTCAAAATGCTTAGGAAAGGCATAGGAAAGGAGCCTCGATTCATCCTTTAACCCTCCTTTAGCATAGGTTACTCCAGACCAACCTATGCGAAATGAAAGGAGATAGTGGTATCCCATAATCCTTTACGGCGGCAATATTTAAAGCAACAAGCCACCGACGAAGCTTACCGACTCTTCACATTTAATGAAGACTAGGCTACTGGGGGCAGTTCATTTCAACATCAACATAAGTGTAGCCTCTTTTTTTCCACATGTGAATTGGGCTTCAAGTGACCTTAAATATTCCCCTTGGCCAAGTCCGATCTAAGTGGTTCTCACTCTGTTGGCGACAACCTGATTAAAATCAATATGAAAAGAACGCATGGATCAAACAAGCGCATGTTGTAGTCCATTTTCGGAAAATAGTGTAGTTCCACGCTAGTGACACACGTCAGCAATACTCGCTGTCGCACAATGACGTCGGTTAGGAAAAGTGGAGTCGAAATCATTTGAAACAGTGCTGTCTTTTCCTATGTTCGATAGGAAGCACCTTTCATCTCTCCTTAACCCCGATGACGTTTGGGGTTAAGGCATAGGAAAGGAGGCGTATAGGTTAGGAGATTTGACTATTCGTAGAGGCCCTGGGTCTACTTCTGAAAGCTGTGGGCTGGCACTTAACAGAATGATTTACACCTGGCTTGACAAAGCGGCCCCTTTTCATCCTGGATTGGCGTTTATGCAACTGACTAATCCAAAGTGCCCAGGCTAGACTTTGTCAAGGCTGGCTTGATCAATCATCCTGGATATCTTAACTCCACTTTTATGCAACAGGCCCCTGTTTTATTTGCAGAGGCTTTTTATTAAGATATGTGTTCTTTTGTTCTTCTTCTAGTGTCTCTTCATTTCATCAGTCCTCCTTTTACCCACAGCATTTATTTCCTCACAGATTCTCTCTCATATTGTTTCTTTGAGTAATATTAATATTAATGGCTGTAGCTCAACAGTGCGTGTTTTCCTCATCCATTAAGACGTCTAATTCCATGGCATTACATTTCTCTTAGCGCTTGCTGTCCCTCTGCTTTCTGTCCAAACACAGAAACCAGTAACACACTAAACCCTCCTTTAGATCTACTTCCTCTAACATGTTTGCACCCGTTGTCATTTGTGCATTTACTCTCAGTTGATCACACACAGAACAACCACAAACCAGAAAGTGCATCTTTTAGAATGCTCACGCAGTCTAGCACTCTCTATTTAGGGTCTTAGTAGATCAACCCCAATGTGTGTTACAGTCAACACTAGTTTTAATTAAGGCTTTTTACTGCAGACATAGAAATCAAACAAATATGTGATTTTTAATAATCTGTTAGATCAGGGCTTATACTGGTTAACTACTACACTGTCTGACCAACTGCAAATAAGCACACGGTAACATTAACTTGTCACACCTGACTGAATGGAACAAAATGTATTTTACAGTGTAGTTTGGGATTAGACAACATACGTAGGTTGCAATAATTTGAACAATTTAAGCCTTAGTTCTTCTTCGCTGTCCATTATTGTATCTGTAAATTCACAGCCATAGTTTAAACTTCTGAAAAGAATCTATAGGCTTGATAAGGAAAGTTATGCTGATTAAAGGTTGTGCAACGCATACAGCTCTTAATTACAAGAACATTATAGAGAGTAGAAAATAAGACAATAGTTACAGCAGTAGCAAGCTAGCTAGCGTGTATGAGGTACAGCATCTGATGTTATATTTATTTGCAATAGGTCTCAACAGCTCATCAAATGAACTCATGTAAAACAGCACTAAGAGGTTGTGGTGCAACTTGTCCTTATCGCCCAAGCCTGCTGGTTAGAACAATTAGGTGATATCATGCTTGGATGACTTGACCATTGGGGATCCATTAAGACACATCTGATCAAAGCATTTGAAAAGGAACAAAAAACGCTCAGTGTTTATTTATCCTGCAGCATTCACAAACATAAAATCAATTTAGAGTCAAAGCGTGGACAGTGCCATGCTAACATAAGCAGTAGTATAGAATGAAGAATGTTGGACAGTACTTGGTCAGCTTGTCTTCTGGACAGGGTGGGGGCTTAGGGGAGGTGTGTCTTGACTTTCTTGGACTTGGGGGCGTCTCCAGCACTGTGACCTGATCTCTTTCCCTCTTTGGCCTCTACCTGCAGGTCATTAAAACAGCCTTTACCTGAGAGCCCTACAGGGGGCACTAGAGGCCAGCACATGGGACTATCAAGTCTACACAGGGATAGCAATGACACAATCCTCAATGTATCACTCGCAGGTCCCTCACTCACTGACTAGTTGGCTTCAGGCCTTTTCATCAGCAATCACAAAATGAAGACAAAAGGCTGTGTTTTCTTATGTGTAGAGCAGCAGTGGAATCTACAACTATTGACTGATTATTAGTGATGAATTAGAGATTAGCAGCAGCTTTGTGGTAATAGTGTGAAAGTTATTTTTATTTTAGAGATTGTAAAATATTGAAAATACAATTAGCGTTGACACACAGGCTTTTGTAAAGACTAAATGATAATTACACTGTAAAAAAAGGTCACAACTTTAAGATTACATTCAATTACGACTTACCTGTGGTTATGTTCTTAGAAACAAATAGAAATCATGTGGGAACATTTTAAAGTGGAATGGAAGAAAGTCACATTGGAAGAACATTCTCATTATTGCACAATGACAGGAGATGTTAAGTGGAGCACTAAAGAGAAGAGCATCTCGCTGTGATGACATTGGCCCTCATGTACTAACAAGTGTTTGGAACTGTTCTTACTTTTAAAAAAATGTGAGTACGCAATATCACCGTCAGATTTATGACACTGAGTGGGTGTCATGGCTCCTTAAGTAAAGCATTTCACACCTCAAGAGACACACAATACATGTGGCCTGAGATTCAGACCGCTGCTCAGGTGAAAAATGAATGTTCCGATATTAAAGTCAAAGCAAAAAAAAAGAAGTAAGAAGAAGAAAATAAACAGGTGGAGGACAAGGGCCACCTGATTTGTTAAAGACTGTCTGGAATAATTAGACAAACGGCCATCAGTGGCATATTAACAATACATGAGCAAGAAAGGATTTTTTTTCATAATTGTAAGATTATATATTTTCAATTGCCTAAGTTTTTATTTTTTGGAATGAAAAACAGCAAGCGGCGCTAATCTGTATTGTGGCCCGAAAAAATACGAAAGCCGGAAATGATGGGACAGCTCTCTAGAGCATAAACATAGATAGAAATACGTATTTATATTTATGGACCATAAGAGCACAATTTTTAGCAGAGAGTGTCGAGCATGGTGTCGAGCAGTCAACAAGGGTTGATGCATGCGAGTACTCGCAAAACGAAACGAACAAACACATTCAAACGACGGCTAGCTGTTGTTAGCTGTTTGTGCTACCCGCCTCACTTCCGGGCTTCACTGATTCGCTAGCCCTCCACCAATCAAATTGCTCCAAATGAAAGACGGTCGGCGCAAAACAAGCACGACTACCTCTACGTCGGCCGACGTCACGGCACACACCAAACAGATTTGTGTCCCGACCCCCTACCGACACTACGACGGGGATTATCTGGCCGGTGTGTCCTGGCCTTAACGCTGCATTGCAAGGTAAGACTGGGAACTCAGCTTGTAGTTAAATGTTTTTATTATGCCAACAATTTAAGATGAAATTGCATCAATTTCAGGGTTATTCAATACATTTGGCCAATGCATTATTAAATTAGAGTTAAAAACATATTTTATAAGCCTTTTTTTAATGAAAGTGGTTTTAATATTCTATGTCTTTAGTTAAATGGCCTTTGTTTACATTTGCTAAGACAGTCGACAGTCAAAGACAGTCGATTTGTGCTTACGCATGGTCTGAGGCATTTCTAAACTTGTTCTCAGAATAAGAAGAAATTCAAGTACGAAAATATTGATAAATCCTGGGTTTGTGGGTGAAACATTCATATGCACGGCTTAAGCAGGAATCTGTGCGTACGCACTGTTGATTTATGAGGGCCAGTATGTTTACCCATTATTATCACAGAGAAACTGTTTTTTACAGTGGACAAACCTAGCGAATGTCAGCAAGAATAGTTTACCTATGTTTAGCATTATTATTTTACACCTAATATAATGTGTACAACAACAGTATCCACTCATACCTTTTTAAATGACTTTGTTAAATAATAAATCCTACCTTAATGTGAGCTACCGAGCTGAATTAAATATTTGATCAATATTGTCTTTTTGAGCTACTGAGAGTAGAAGCTGCTTTACTGAAAAGCATCTTAGCATCTGATCTTACCTCAAATGAACTCATTCCCTCTGTCATGATAGTGGATATGTATAATGTGACTAAACTGTCTGCAACCAGGTCCCACTTTATATTACTCTACTATTATTTAGGGTTGGGCAATATTATGACATTTATCAAACAACTAAACAAATCCCAAATCAGATTTACTTTCCTGAGCGATTTAATATAGCGTACTAAAGTGTGATATCAAACATGAGCTGAATAGCACTGTGTTTCACTAAGGAGGCTTTCTCACCTTCCCTGTTTGGTCTGGACTGTTCTGTTTATCTGAACCTAAACTACAGGTGTGAAACCTCCCGTGGACTAAAGAGGCGGACCTAAAGAGGCGAACCTAAAGAGGTGCACCTAAAGAGGTGGACCTAAAGAGGCGGACCTAAAGAGGTGGACCTAAAGAGGCGGACCTAAAGAGGTGGACCTAAAGAGGTGGTCTCAGTCCGGATTATACTGTTGGGTTTGTGTCCAGTGTGAGGGCAGGTTTTGGAAGGTTCAGACTTTTGGACCAATTACAGGAAGTCCTGACCGGCTATCTCCAGTCACACAGAGGAGAAATGAAGAGCAGACGAGGGAACTGTAGTCATAGCCGGAGGTGTGCGTTGTCTGGGCGGCTGCCTGAACATATCAACGCCTCAGGAAATGACTCTGTTTATAATTTTTTCTTCATTCATTCATTCAAACTGGTGAAGGCTAGCCTGGAAATCCAGGCCTGCCGCTGGCAAATATAATTTGCTGTGCCTGTTGGTCTGGACACTCTCCATTGAAGCTAACGTATTTTCCGCACTATAAGCCGAACTGGACTATAAGCCTCAGGTGTTTTAATGTTTAATTACCATATGTAAGAGTACGTGCACAGAGGGGATTGTCGGGAAAGTAATTAAATAGATGGGCCAGTTATTTGCAGTTGCTGTTCGACACAACGCTCAGTTTATTGCACTTGCATCAAAATATTTAATTTTGTTAAAACTTTCTTTTATCCGTTTTGTGCCGTTTTGTACACGTTTATAACATTGGATTGGAGTTCATTTGAAACGAGGAGTACTCGATTATTAACGCCCATCCCTAGTAGCTACAGAACATATACAGGTCCTTCTCATATAATTAGCATATTGTGATAAAGTTGATTATTTTCCATAATGTAATGATAATAATTGAACTTTCATATATTTTAGATTCATTGCACACCAACTGAAATATTTCAGGTCTTTTGTTGTTTTAATACTGATGATTTTGGCATACAGCTCATGAAAACCCCAAATTCCTATCTCAAAAAATTAGCATATTATGAAAAGGTACTCTAAACTAGCTCTTAACCTAATCATCTGAATCAACTAATTAACTCTAAACACCTGCAAAAGATTCCCGAGGCTTTTAAAAACTCCCAGCCTGGTTCATTACTCAAAACCGCTATCATGGGTAAGACTGCCGACCTGACTGCTGTCCAGAAGGCCATCATTGACACCCTCAAGCAAGAGGGTAAGACACAGAAAGAAATTTCTGAGCGAATAGGCTGTTCCCAGAGGGCTGTATCAAGGCACCTCAGTGGGAAGTCTGTGGGAAGGAAAAAGTGTGGCAGAAAACGCTGCACAACCAGAAGAGGTGACCGGACCCTGAGGAGGATTGTGGAGAAGGGCCCATTCCAGACCTTGGGGGACCTGCGGAAGCAGTGGACTGAGTCTGGAGTAGAAACATCCAGAGCCACCGTGCACAGGCGTGTGCAGGAAATGGGCTACAGGTGCCGCATTCCCCAGGTCAAGCCACTTTTGAACCAGAAACAGCGGCAGAAGCGCCTGACCTGGGCTACAGAGAAGCAGCACTGGACTGTTGCTCAGTAGTCCAAAGTACTTTTTTCGGATGAAAGCAAATTTTGCATGTCATTCGGAAATCAAGGTGCCAGAGTCTGGAGGAAGACTGGGGAGAAGGAAATGCCAAAATGCCTGAAGTCCAGTGTCAAGTACCCACAGTCAGTGATGGTCTGGGGTGCCATGTCAGCTGCTGGTGTTGGTCCACTGTGTTTTATCAAAGGCAGGGTCAATGCAGCTAGCTATCAGGAGATTTTGGAGCACTTCATGCTTCCATCTGCTGAAAAGCTTTATGGAGATGAAGATTTCATTTTTCAACAAGACCTGGCACCTGCTCACAGTGCCAAAACCACTGGTAAATGGTTTACTGACCATGGTATTACTGTGCTCAATTGGCCTGCCAACTCTCCTGACCTGAACCCCATAGAGAATCTGTGGGATATTGTGAAGAGGAAGTTGAGAGACACCAGACCCAACACTGTGGATGAGCTTATTAATAATAATAATAATAATAATAATGGATTGGATTTATATAGCGCTTTATTTCTATGTGACTCAAAGCGCTTACAGGGTTCCAGGTTCCATTCATTCACACACAGTCATACCGGTGGTGGTAAACTACCATAGTAGCCACAGCTGCCCTGGGGCAGACTGACAGAAGCTTAAGGCCGCTATCGAAGCATCCTGGGCCTCCATAACACCTCAGCAGTGCCACAGGCTGATTGCCTCCATGCCACACCGCATTGAAGCAGTCATTTCTGCGAAAGGATTCCCGACCAAGTATTGAGTGCATAACTGAACATAATTATTTGAAGGTTGACTTTTTTGTATTAAAAACACTTTTCTTTTATTGGTCGGATGAAATATGCAAATTTTTTGAGATAGGGATTTTGGGTTTTTCTTTACTTTTTTGCCAAAATCATCAATATTAAAACAATAAAAGGCTTGAACTACTTCAGTTGTGTGTAATGAATCTAAAATATATGAAAGTCTAATGTTTATCAGTACATTACAGAAAATATTGAACTTTATCACAATATGCTAATTATATGAGAAGGACCTGTACTGTGCTGTGTAATTATTATATTATTAGCCGCACCGTTATATAAGCCGCAGGGTCGAAAAATGGGGAAAAAGGCGCGGCATATAGCCCGAAAATTACAGTAATTATATTTGTCAGAAAATTCTGAGCTACGTTTCAATTGGTTCTTACTGATATGGGCGGGCCAGAGCCCTATGTATGGTGCTCTGGGGCGGACGTAACCGGATGACGATAGTGCTGTGCATGCGCTGCCGAAGCCGTGATAGTAAACAACAGAGATGGCTGCGGATATGTTGTTTGAGTTTGAGACGGCTTTGGCCTCGACACTTTACGATGTGGAAGACGCCATTAACATCTTTCATTAGCAAGTAAGAGGAATGTTCTGTTTTGCCAACCGACCACGCCAAAAGTTTATTTAACCAGTTAACCCGCTGTTCACTAGACGAACGGGACATAAAAGGTGAAGTAAGCGGTTTATTTATGTTAATATAAGTGTTAAATCGCTCTTTATTCATACAGTGATCACTTACATAATGTGCGCGTTTCATAAAGCCGATCCCTCAGTCAGCTGCTTTGCATGTAATCGGCAAATAAACTTATTGTAGTATCCCGAAATTTTTATCCAATCAGAAGAGAGAACGCTACAAACCGACACTCGTCTCACTCATATATAGTATATACACTCCATGGTCTAACTGACGGTGCACGCCAGAGCAACAGATGGGTGAATGTGTATGCGCCTACAATGGCAGAGCAGGTAAAAATCCTTCCCAATGTCTGTTTTGATGGTTTTTATCATGTTTTATCATACTTATGGATCTGAGATGATGCTAGATAACTCGCTGCTTGAAGACCGCAGTGCATTAATGTGGTGACGTAGGGACGAGACTGCTTACTGCAGTAACTGACAGGAAGTTAGCTAAAAGAACCATTCCGCTTACAGCACCTTTAATATGTCACCTTGTTCATTGCTCTGATTGGTTGTAGTGCTATCCAACTGCGTGCAGTGGTATTTGAAATGCACGCGCAGGAGCCGCCCCTTGAGTTGGGAAGGTCTATTGATCGTGGCCAGACCCTCTATCGTTCTAGATATGGGTCTGGACGTGGGTATGTCATGGAAAGTTATTCAGTTTGCTGGCAAAACTACAATGTGAAACCAAACCTACGACGATCAAATCCATGCAGAGAAGACCCCTAAGTCCAATATCAAATCCAACTCCTTTCATAAACTCCTCATCAAATCTAGTTAGATTTCATTTTCCACATTAGCAAGTTACTACATATACATGTCCTAAATACTTACTTATACTACAAGACAAGTGTGTGTAAGTAATGATAAAATGTTCAGAATAAAATCCCTCCGAATTGGCCAAAAAAAATCTATTCCCAGTGACACATTTTGCGGCTTCTTTAGAATAGGAGTAAAAGCAATGACTGGTCGTGTCTAACTAAGGGAATCACTTGTATCTTGCCAAATAGTTTGGGCGCTCCAGAAGTATCCCAATCAGTTAGGAGCTGCACAGGTGTTCACACAGAGACGTGTGAGAGGAGAGAGATGCTTTGGGACACGTATTCCTCTAGAGGAGAGAGATGCTTTGGGACACGTATTCCTCCCAAAGCCTAACAGAAGACAGACTTTAGAAAAGGGACTGAAGGGAGCAGTCTGCCTTAACTTTGCTGCAATGAGTGGAGTTGTGGAAGACATTTGGAACAAGTTATTTCAGTATAATCCTTGGTTTCATTTTGACCAAATGAAAACTACATGATGCAATCTGCTAAAGACTGTCTGTCCTGACTCACCCCAGCAGATTGTGTCACCATCTTCATGCTGAGTGTGTGATTGGTGTTCTTGAGCAGAGGAGCTCTGCGGCCCAGCTTCATGTAGAAGATGGTGGTGTATGGAGTGAAGCTGAAATCCTCTCTGAAGAGTTACAATACATACGTTACAATCCTCAAACACCTTATAATCAACATTTTATTATTGTCTTTATTTACAATCTATCTGCTTGGAGTTAGCACTTAGATAATTACAGTTGGATATCAACAGATCTTTAATGGCTAAATCGTTGCAGGTAAGTCACAGGTAAGTCCTGTATAATTGACAGGAGAACGGGTTTGTAAATCAACTCTACTCAACTATACTTTATTGTCTTTTACAGTGAACGAAATGATTGCTTGTGCCTACCAAAGAGAAACAGATACAAAAAAATAAGTAAACTGTTATATGCCTCGTTTCCACCGAGTAGAGCGGGTCAGGTCGGGTCGGGTTGGAGCGGCTCAGAGAGGGACAGCTCACTTTTAAGAATCTCGGTGGTGTTTCCACCGCCGACCCTACCCTTACTGATAGGGCGGGTTTAGGCTGGACTGCGATAGCCGCCGCCAGAATATGGGTCAAACTATCGGGCTGTGGAACAACTGTGGTCAAGCCAGCGGTCTCTCGTTTTTGCTTGGTCAAATCAGCCGTTCTTTATTTATTCCCCCTGTGTTGTTGTGAGCGTATTACGCCGGTAAACGCACAGGGACAGCCCAGTGCAACTGATAGAAACAGTGAGCGAACAGCGCTGGCTGCGGCAGCTACGTGACATCGTAGCAGTGGGACACAGTGTAGCCAACTGATTAATTTAATGACGAGGAAAAACACCACGCAATAAACAGTGCTGCGCTCAGATTTTCTCCAAAACACAACTCTCCTCACTCTTGCCGAGGTGACTACACACGGCGGAAATGATTCTTTCAACCAATAAACGGACGGCATGTGTAGCTCCACCTTTTCGGCACCCTTTCAAGCGGCTGGTACCCCAACGGAGGAGTACCGAAAATAGGAGCGGCTCAGAGCGGTTAGGCTCGCTTATATCCGTAACCTACCCAACTTTTGGCAAATGGAAAGCCAAAATAACCGGACCGAACCGCTCTGAGCCGCTCTACTCGGTGGAAACGATGCAATAGACAGGACAAGAAACAGGACATAACATGACAAACACATGCATGAGGTGGTGTACATGAATGTCACCTGAGATATCCCTGCAGCAGAAGGCGCACTATGACGGCCTCAGCCTGGGCTCTACACAGGGTGGTGGTGTGGATCAGAGCACGCTGCTTGGCTGGACACTTCCCCATCCAGCGCTCCAGCAGCTTCAGAGGAGTCAGCTTCTCATCCTGGGACGCTGCCACCTCCAGGACCTGCACCAGCTGCCGGGCATGCTGGGTAATGTCCACTGTGCTGAAGTCTGGCGGGGCAGAGGTCACATGATTAGACCTAAACCATACTTGGCCAACACTTGCAACCAGGAATTTGATTTAAACATGTCACATACATACAGACCTTTTGCACAGCGGCATGTGTCACACATGTGGTTACATCCTTCATTATCCCACACCTCATCGAAATGAACAGCCATGAGCGAGCGCCGACACCTTCACACAGCAAGCATGGCACTCAATACACTTTCATTTATCTCACCCATCACACTGTGTTGAGTTCTGAGTGTGTGTGTGTGTGTGTGTGTGTGTGTGTGTGTGTGTGTGTGTGTGTGTGTGTGTGTGTGTGTGTGTGTATGTGTGTGTGCGTTACCTGTCAACATTCTGACAGTAGTCCACCATCTGCTGCAGCTTCTTCTGACCAACGTTCTCCATCACCACCATGGTGCTGATCCTGAAGATATCAGAGAAGCCAAAGTAGACGATGCAGTCTGCTGGACGGTCATCTCGACCTGGACACACACACACACAAACACCACACACACACACCCCCCACACACACACAGACACACCACACAAACACCCCCCCCCCACACACACACACACACACACAGACACTTAATGTGGTATATTTGCTTAAAAATCTGAGCAGTAATATTGTGTCCTGACAGAAGTCAAAGTGTACCAGCGCGTCCACTCTCTTGGTAGTAGTTCTCGATGGACTTGCTGAGGGTGTGGTGGATGACAAACCTGACATCAGACTTGTCAATGCCCATACCAAACGCAACTGTGGCTACCACCACCTACAGGACAACACAATCAAGACATGCTATTAAAACATGCTCAAATATGCATACAGGGCAGCATTACATGTAGACCACATTGTCCCATTAATAGATCACTTCATCCACCCAGATATCATCCATTCATTAGGAACTGGTTATTAGCATTTATCACTACTGTGTGTGTGTGTGTGTGTGTGTGTGTGTGTGTGTGTGTGTGTGTGTGTGTGTGTGTGTCGTCAAGACAAGTTTTTTCCAGTTTTTTGTTATTGTTGTCTTTCTTTGTTTTGTTTCTTTTTTTGTTGTTGCTGTGTAAACTGCTGTGTTAGGCCTATTAGTTTAGTCTTGTATTTGTGTACAGCACTTTGGTAAACCAATGTTGTTTTTTAAATGTGCTTTATAAATAAGTCTGACTTTGACTTTGTGTGCAAGATGTGTCCCACCCAAACACCTTGATTTTGTTGCCACTCCATTTGCGGTGGATTCGTGACTTGTGCTCCGGCTCCATGTTAGCGTGGTAAGGATAGGCCAGGATGTCTCTCTTCTGGAGTTCAGACGACACTGACTCAGCATCCTTCTGAGAGAACACATACACGATCCCTGTGGCAACATATCAGGATATATGACTGCAATGTATGGCAATACAGTGACTGCACAAAATATTTAGACCTTCACTTTGTTAAAACTTTGTTTTAAATTTCAATATTAAAAAATTGCTATTTTGCCCATCCATCTACACGCAATAACCTACAATGACAAGGTCAATACATATATTCTTTTTTTGCAAATGTATAAAAAATCCCCAAACTAAAATCTCTTATTTACAATAGTATCTAGAGCCTTTGCTGTTGTAATCCAAATTGTGGTCAAGTAGATCCTGTTTGATTCAATTATACTGGAGATGTGTTAAAACTTCATTGGAGTCCATCTATGGCATACTGAATTGATTGGACATGGTTTAGAATGGCCACACTCTAGCCATTCAGTCTACATGTCCACAGGTATTTTGCAAACCGACCCCTGAGCTGCCTCAGTGGAAAAGGGTTATCCAAGACTTAAATGATTTTAGGGTCTGAATACAGTTATACAGTCAAAGTTTGCCGTTCTTGTTTCTTTATAAATTTGCAAACATTTTAAGCCACTGTGTACTTTTATATGAATCTATGTCATATGCAGTCTTAATGAACAATCACTTAACCTCAGTGTGATGCTTTATATTTGCTGAAGTACCTGACTGGTCCTTGTATCTGTTCTTGATCAGAGAGGCGATTTCACTTATTGATGCATCAACGTTAGACTCTTTGATAAGCACCTAACAAACAAGCAGACTGTTAGTGGCACAGTTCCATTGTCTACCAAGGTGTTAACAGTTAGAGGAGGGATGACCCTAAGGGCCAATAGCCTTTATGTTGGTTCGTATGCTTCAAATGTTTCTGGGCTTTTCAGCTCTTCAAATATCTACTTTGACAGTATTTTTAGATAGAAGTACTTTGTTTTTTGTCTCTCATGTTTAGTAAGCAGGTGCAAGGCACTGCAGCTGATGTTTACAGACAAACAGGTGTGTAAAGCCCAGTTCAGACCAAAGATTCGCCACGCAACGAGACGCAACTGCTCGCAACGAGCTGGCCTGGACATTCTAGAACTGGACCTGGCGGTTAGACATGTTAAATCTTTGGCCTTGGCTTGCAACACGCTGCAACGAGCAGTTCACACTTCTGCCACTTCTCCCCGCGACGTTCTAAAACCGTCTCGTTGCAAGTCGTTGCGAGGTGAATCTTTGGTCTGAACTGGGCTTTAGCGGGTAAGAGCATTTGCTTGCCAGAAACATTCTGTGTGTGTGCTCGTGTATGGAAACTTGAGAGAGTGAGTGAAGTTGCTATGGTTACCACCTGGTAGTTGAGATTGGTTCGGTTGAAAGATGCGACGATTGTGATTGGCTGTGGCACACACAGGATCTCCTTACAGTCCTGGAGGACATTACTGGTGGCTGTGGCTGTCAGGCCAAGCAGTGGCACTTTGGGGAACTGTCTCTTCAGAATCCCCAACAATTTATAATCTGCGCACACACACACACCACACCACACCACACCACACACCCCACACACCACACACACACACAGTTAGTTAGATTGTATGTATAGAAGGTTGTGTCCATCCAGGTAAGGGTCCCTCTCACCTGGCCTGAAGTCATGGCCCCACTGGCTGCAGCAGTGCACCTCGTCCACAGCAATACGACTCAGCAGCTTTGCTTTGTAGGCTTTCTCCAAACGAGACACGAACAACTTGCTCTTAGCAATCTTCTCTGGAGTCACATACACCAGTTTAAAGGGGGCGTTGGGATCTGTCATTCCAGCCATCACTGTCTTGGTATGCTCCTAACAAATGGTTTATACGTTTTAGCTTTGTTACACTAGGAAGGGTGACATTTCATACCTAAACAGGATCATCCATGATGACCCAAATACATTTAGACATTCATTTTTAACACCTTTTGACAAAAAAAAAAAAAAGACTTAATCTCAGTGAAAAAAAAGCCTGTCTTATGTTCCATTGCAGTTGATACAACACAATTCATTGTCACGTGACTCCACTGAGGCAGCATCAGCTACACTTTAAGGGCACACTCACACTAGGGCCGCTGTTCCGTGCCCGAGCTCATTTGCATACTAAAGTCTAGAATGTTTGGCTAGTGTGAGCACGCCATCCGTATTCCAGCATGGAACACCCCCTTGGCCACGGCACACTTGGGAGAGGTGTGCCAGAGAGAACGGCACAGATGCTAATGAGATGACACGCGTACACGCACATATACGCAACCTGAGCTGGATGACGTAGTCCATGCACGACCCTTCTTCCCCACAATAATTGTAAACAATGGCGGCAAGAGGTTCACGAGTGGGTTCCGGTGCGATCGCAAAGTGGAGAGTTTGCTAGAAATTTGGGCAGCTGGATAAGACCCACAAAAATTCTGAGGTGTTTGGGGCAATCCGAGACTACTGTTGTTCTCCATTGTTGTTCTACTAATTCCAGCAGTGAGTACGCTTGGTGATAACGTATGTATCGTATTACGATGTGATGGCGTATGTATGATGGAGCAATCGTGCCCAGGCCACGGCCATTGGGAGAAGTGTGACCACGGGCCAGCGGGGGACTGGGGAGGGGGGAATCTTCCTGCAGCATGGAACAGGGAAACTTGCCTAGTGTGCGTGCGCCCTAAAGGCCTGCTACAGTAAAATACATGTTTAATATAACAAAGCCATCAGATATAAAGATTTTAGCAGGAAATCTGCATTTCAGCATGCACCAGGAGTGAGTACTTTTTTCACACTTTGTACAGTATGTTATAAAAGATACACTTGGAAAGCAGGATGTTACTATATAGAAGGAAGCCAATCATATCTAATTGTGCTCTAGACACAGTAACTTTAAGTGATTTTTTTACAATAAACTGCTGCAGACTAAAGGGCAGTTCACCCACATTACAAAATAATCTCCCATATTAACTTGTAGGTACCAAACTGCAACCAAATTCTATAGAGGAGCTTGTGGTATTCAGCAGGTATACTTTCCAGAAAAGCTTCCATATTGTTACGGGCACGTTTAGAAAACCTTTCCTGTCTATATTCCTTTTGTTTACTAGAGCTGATTGTTGACATGCTGTAGCTGTCTTTATGAGGTTTATGTTAGTGACTACACTTCCCAGCCCAACAGGATGTGATGTCACACAGGTGCACAGTCTGTTGGGTAATGAGCAGCAGCCGGGCAGCTGGAGGAGATTGTTTGACACTAGGGCTGGGTATCGTCAAGGACTTTGCGATACGATACGTATCACAATACACTGGTCACGATACGATATATCACGATATATTGCGTATCTTGATATATCACGATATATTGCGATATTCCATAAACAAGTTGCCTTGTCAAACATAACAGCACAATATATTGATATTGCACAGACAAATTAAGTCAATACTATTTCATTCATAACTTCCTTTACTATTTTCTTCCTTTTTTTTGGTTTTGGCAAATGATCAAACACTGCTGCAGCTGCTTAACATCAAAATAACATATCCAATTCACTCTTGTACTAACTGTACAGGACACAATGAAAATGAAAACACATCAGTGTGCTTTTGTGACAAAGTGAATCTTAAGTATTCTTATAAACAAAACTGATCTAACTTCAATAGTCAGTATCCTAGAGGCTCAGGCCTGACAGCAGACATGGGTTTGAATCCGACCCGTGGTTGTTCTCTGCATTTCATTCCCTCTCTACCCCATTTCATATCTGTATCTCTGCACTGTCAATAAAGCCTTGAAAAGCAAGAAAAAAAATATATATATATATTTTGTTATAAAAATCGATACTGATATCGCGAAACTAAGTATCACGATTAGGGCTGGCCCGAATTATTCGAATATCCGAGTATTCGTTTGTTAAATTAGTATTTGGAGCTCAATTCAGTATTCGGGATATTCGTTTTTTTTTCACAATTTGTTTTTAAATTTTTTGCAAAGGTAGCTCAAACTGCAGTATATTTTGTCAGCAAACAATATTTGGATACACAAGTTATAAAACAATTGTAAAATACAAATTAGATGTTCATTTAAAATATATTATTGAATTATTTGAACTTTGACCTAGTTGGCCGCTGCCCTTTGCGCAACCGGTGATGTAGTAGGCTACGTGATGTTACAAGAGTGAGGCAAACTAAAAGCGGCACTAAGCGCAGTAGGGAGAGAGAGATGGAGGAAGAATAGATTGTGTTCCTAATAACTCTATAGGCTACCACAACATTAGCGCGATTTCGGAAGGAAATGTAATGCTTATGCTTGGCGTAATGCTAACGTTAGCTTAGCTCAGCTGTTTGTTTACATCAGCCATCATCAACCGTGACTTGCTTGCATCATGGGAATAGGCAGTCAATAATGGATATAATATGGACACAAAAGACTATCAATATTGGATCTTTGTATGGATTTATAAATCGCCGAAAAGATGCACGTTCCTGGATGAATTGATAAGCTCCTGTACGGTTACGATGGCGCAGAGGACCGCTGATTTGGAACGAAAAACAGCTGTTGGCTCCACGGGGAAAAAGTAAGGAACTCCAACTTTACTACCGTTCGAAAGTTATTAAAGCATCAGCAAACTACGCAGCTTGCTGTCTCGGCTCACACACTCGGTTTCAGTGAGTACATTGGCATTATTAATGTTGGTTTGATGGTGTGTTTTTCTGGAACGAATATCCGAATATTCGCTCGGAAAAAACAACGAATACTCGAAGCCTGAAAAATGGCATTCGGGCCAGCCCTGATCGCGATATATAAATTTTTTGACACAGCCCTATTTGACACAGACACCTGCAGAAGACAAGAGGAGGATCGGTGCTTGGCTCAAGCATAGCTGGCGTCAGTGAACAGTTATTTGTTTTAAGCTTTCACAACTACACTGAAGGATCTCTCTTCCCTATCACACTACTCAACGTAATACGACTGGACTGGAGGCTCATGGGAGCTGGAGACGGGGCTCTTCTAACCAGTGGACTAGGTGAGCATAGCTCCACTTGGCCTCTGTCTCATCAGCTCTTTGCTGGGGAAGGGCTTGAGAAGAAAGAGGAGTGCTGTAGCGGAAAAGGGAGGGACTGGAGAAGAACGGGGAGGAGTTGGTGGGAAAGGGGAGGAGTTGGAGAGGAAAGAGGAGGGGATGAAATGGGAAGGAGAGGGGTTGGAAAGGAAAGGGGAGGTGTTCAGATGAAATGAGAGGAGCTGGAGATGAAAGGGGAGGGGCTGGAGTGGAAAGAGGAGGAGCGTCAAGGTAAGAATTTACCAAATTATATCCAAATATATGGCGTATCGACTTTAGTTTAAAATGACACCTTAAATGTTTAATTACATTGCATGGTTCTTAAATTATGAGTTTGAACATTTTACCCAGCGGAATGGCGGCCATCTTGGATTTGGCCTCTCACTGTCCGCAAAGGTAAAATCTGACTTCCCTCCACATCTGAAAATCAAATTTATGGCATGTACTTACCATGGTAGAAATGTCATGCTTTTCTCAAAAAGTGCACAATTGTTATTAATATGTGACTTAATCTGCTGTACTATTTAGTTCTTTTTGTTTTGTTGCAGTATCAGCAGTCAGAATACTGGGCTTGTGGCGGCTGCAGTACAAAACTATTTATCTAATCTAAATTCTCCTCAGTGCTCAACGTTAACATTTTTAATATGTGCTGTTGTATTTTAATTTATGTATTTTATGTAAAGCACTTTGGTGAATTTAGATTCTTATAAGGTGCTATATAAATAAAAGTGACCTTGACCTTGAACATTGAATTAGCTTGATCTGTTGAATGTGAGATGTGCGCTGTTTTGACAGCTGATACCGTAACATGGGATAAACAGAGTGAATAGTGAGCTGAAGGTGGTAGGATGTCCTAGAGTTATCTAGGTTCCTCCCAGTAACCATGAGGTATCTGGTTCCTCCTCCCAGTAACCATGAGGTCTCTGGTTCCTCCTCCCAGTAACCATGAGGTCTCTGGTTCCTCCCAGTAACCATGAGGTCTCTGGTTCCTCCTCCCAGTAACCATGAGGTCTATGGTTCCTCCTCCCAGTAACCATGAGGTCTCTGGTTCCTCCCAGTAACCATGAGGTCTCTGGTCCCTCCTCCCAGTAACCATGAGGTCTATGGTTCCTCCTCCCAGTAACCATGAGGTCTCTGGTTCCTCCTCCCAGTAACCATGAGGTCTCTGGTTCCTCCCAGTAAACATGAGGTCTCTGGTTCCTCCCAGTAACAATGAGGTCTCTGGTTCCTTCCAGTAACCATGAGGTCTCTGGTTGGATCCCCGGCACCGGACAGGAGAGTGTTAGTAGTAAAAATGGTGGTTGCTGCTAATATATCTACAGTGCACACCATCTCTAACATTATGTCCTTGAGCAAGGCACTTAACCCCAAACTGCTCCAGGGGCGCTGTACTATGGCTGCCCCTGTGTGAGGACCCCCTCCGAAGTGTGGTGACTTGAGAGCAGATATGCGGAAAGACAAATTTCAATGTGCCTCGTGTAAATTGACAAATAAAGATAACTTAAACTTAAGAAGTGAATATGGCTGCTATTGTTACCTTGCTACTGGAGGCACACAGCATGACTGCTGACACATTGATGGAGGTGAGGTACATGATCTGGTCCTCCATCAGGGACACCAAGGGACTGATCACCAAGGTAAAGCCTGAAACACACAGCAGGATGGATCAATCATTAAGCTGCTATGGACTCACTAAAACATTTCATGATCTTATTAAGTGTATAAGTGTTGTATGATATGAGCAGTGTGTATGTGTACCCTGTGAGCAGACAGCAGGCAGCTGGTAGCAGAGGCTCTTCCCTCTGCCTGTAGGCATCACCAGGAACACATCTCTGCCTGACAGGCTCAGGTTGATGGCCCTCAGCTGCAGAGCTCTGAACGTGGACAGATGGAAGGAGTCCTTCAGCTGCTGCGCCACCTCTTTGGACCAGGGAAAGTCTACAAGACATCAAGAGGTTAACAGAGGCCAGCACACAGCTACTGTGCCTCACTGTATAACCCTGTATGTACACTACCTGTGCCATCATACTGCTGTAACTCCTGCTGTGTCATGGCTGGCTCAGGCCCACATGACTTGTCAGCAGAGGAAGATGGTGGCTGGTCTAGCTGCTGCAGCAGAGTCTTCTTATGAGCAGTGAGCTCACTCTGTTTCTCCAGCAGCTCTGCTATCTGCAGCTCCACCAGCTCCAGCTCTGCCTCCACACTGTCCAGCTCTGCCTGCACATCTGGACACAACACTAAAACTGTCAGCAGCTAGCAGCAACTAGCTGAAAGTAATGTTCTCATGGTACTGTATATGAGAGGGGAAAAAAGAGATGTGGAACACAGCCCATTTTACTCATTGTATTCTCCTGTTTTAGCAAATAAATAAATAAACCAAAGAATTAGACAAACTGAAAAACTGACCAGATAACAGTGATATATTTCATTATAAACAGAGCTTTGGAAGTTTGGAAGATTTCGTAAAATCAAAAAGGGGAATTTGTAGAAAAACATAGTCATAGGTATTTTCTCAAGGTTGCAGGTGGGTTGAAGTAAAAATACCAAGACGATTGTTACTTCAACCTAGCCTGGTCCTACCAGACCATCGTACTTCATTTCATTTGTACAGAAGGTCTGGAATCGCTCAATTGACAAACGTAAACTCATTTGAAGGCGGGTGTCTGTTGAAAACTATTGGATCTGCCCAGTGCCACTCTGGATCTGCCAACCAATCGCATAACGTTTGGTTGTGACGTATGTCATGCGCCGGCTTCTGACTACAACTGAAACAAACTGAAACTGGCGCACTCATTGTTCTCAGCACCTCCCTCTGTTCGCGGATTGGACCGGTAAAAAATCTACAGGAGAAAATCCACGAATATACAGCGGGCCCAGACTGACTATATACTGAAGGGAAATGAAAATTGAGCGGGACTAGGTAGGAGGGCGGTGCCAGGCTAACGTCAACCCAGGTGCTATTGAAATTATTTAAAAAATCTTGTTGGTGTAAAATTAGGACACAGGGTTAGACAGGATGTTTGTATGGTAACATGTCATCCTTACAGTGTGAACAGAGAGAGGCCATGTCTCACACTGCAGGTGCACTAGCCCTCTAGGGATCACACCTACAGCTAATCAGCTAGGGGCTGTTATGGTTGTAATCTAGTGTAGAGTGTCATATGGTGTCAGCCTCCTCATACTAAATAACAACAGGATTGGTACAGGAGACTGCCTGTTTACGTATTAGCACTCTTTTGGTTTTAATGAAGTTTGAGTCATTTTTCAAACAAATACAGTTTTTTGAAATGTAGTTCAGCCACTGTATGTCTCAGATGTGTTTCTTGGTCTGGAAAGAAGAGACCTACCACTAGTTCTGCCATCCCCATCCATATCTCTCTTTAGCTCAGAAAGGAGTGGACCTTCAGGCTGTTGATATGATTCCCTGGAAGACAGACAAACACATTCAACTAATTCATTCAACTTTTAACCTTAAATCCTTATTTCACAGATAAATGCTGTTGTCTACTACAGAGGTTCCTCGTGTGCCTTCACTTTACAGGGCTACTTATGATTAACCTAAGACTGACTGCCTTCATATCATTTATTTATTCAATAACTTGTTGACTTAACTGAAAACGGGGCTTCTAATTATTGCTAAATGTTTGATAATCAAGTATTCATTTTTTGTTTAATTTGGTAAGTTTAAGATTTTTACCCCAAAATATCTATCCATTGCCAGTTCTCCTATAAAGTCACAAAGTAACTGAACAATGTTAAGTAACAACACAGCAAGGTACATGTTGTGTGCCATTATGATCAAGCCTGCGACAACATTAGCGCTGCACCTGTGTCATCACAGAGCAGCAACTTACTGTTAGCTGCTAGCTTGCCATAAACCATAACATACAAACCAGGACCTGTAATATGGAGTATGTTACGCCTTCCCTTTCTTTTATTGTCTAAAAGTGCCGCTACTTGAAAAGCATTCCATCTTTAGTAGGCGAAATTAACGAACTGATCATGGACTAAACTTCGAAAAAGCATAGTTTATGACTAACCATTCAGCGGCTCCGCCCGGACCGCTTTCTTGTTGTTCAATTCACGTCACGGTTGCTATAGTAGACACTGTGCAAGCAAAAAGACATGACACCGGGGGGCTGGCTGCTGCTGGCTACTCAAAGTACCCCTGGCTCCCATGGACATGTAAAGAAAGCCGCCAAGCTCAGGCAGGAAATACACGTGGGGGAAATACAAAATAAAATCGTAGTGAAACGTCCGGTGGAGGTTGGAAGAAGCGATCTTTTTCCATTTAATAAATCAACATTACAACACAAAAACTCTTGGTTTCCACTATGTGTGCGTAATATATTGCTCTTACAACATTTTACTTAACGCATATTGTTGGTACGAGTGCAGCAACATTAAATCAATAATTAAAGCTATCAATAGCCTATGTATTTATTTTATTCAACGCACTTCATAGGACATGAACTCCGCAATACCAATTCAAGGAAATAGTGTGTGTTAGGCCTAATGAGACGGTGTGTGTATGTGCGTGCGTGTGTGTGTGTAAATGAGACGGCAGAGATAGTTAAATCATGGACCCAATAATGACTGTAAAGAACGATGGTTTACAGTTGCCGTGTTGAATGCGACTCGGCTCTGTACCGGAAGATGACATCGCGAGAAGGTGTGTTTCCGGAAGACGTGGCTGTTGCTGCAGTGGCAGCTGTCATCCTTATTCTTCTTCTTAGAGTATACATTGAATTGTTACTAATATATTCTCTGTTTGTATTTTACCTTCACTCCTTCATTCGGCGTCAAGATGATTTCGCTAACCGACTCCCAAAGTAAGAGCCTATGTATTTGAGTGTCTCTTAAGTTTGCTATCCTTTCTATCAAACCTGCTCCATCTGAGATTCAGCCTCTGGCTAACTAGCAACTAGCATTCAGTGCCAGTAAAGTTAGCTTAAGTCTTTCTAAAGCTAGAGAAAGAGAGAGACTACCTACACACTGTCTTTATTCTTTAACATTCCATACACTCTGGCCCAAACCGCTTACCCTTACAAGTTGAGTTGCTTCTGTCAAGCTCCTGGCATTAAGGTAGCATTATTTACTATCTATGGGTAGCATACAAAATGTTGTATTACCGTACGTTAAACAGCGGGGCTCTAGTGAAATTAATAGTTTTTGTTTTGTTATCAGAAATGTTGACATTTATTTGTTCACTCAACTTACTAAATGATTATGACATGCAGAACTAAGCTTAGATAACTGTGTCCTGTAAAGTGTTGGTCACTGGTGGTCAATCACATGCTAAGGATATCCAGCTCTATATTTCAGTGTACAAGCTAAGTGAATCGTGTGTGTGTGTGTGTGTGTGTGTGTGTGTGTGTGTGTGTGTGTGTGTGTGTGTGTGTGTGTGTGTGTGTGTGTGTGTGTGTGTGTGTGTGTGTGTGTGTGTGTGTGTGTGTGTGTGTGTGTGTGTGTGTGTGTGTGTGTGTGTGTGTGTGTGTGTGTGTGTGTGTGTGTGTGTGTGTGTGTGTGCGCGCGCGCGCGCGCGTGTGTCTTGCAGAGATCGGAATGGGATTGACAGGCTTCGGTGTGTTCTTCCTCTTCTTCGGGATGATCCTGTTCTTTGACAAAGCGCTGCTGGCTATTGGAAACGTGAGTATTTGTGCGTCATTGAACTGATCTGTCTGTTATAGGCTGCAGACAAATATACAGGAGGTGACCCTATCTTTATTTCCTATTAGCTGGTCTTTGCTGACACTGATATGCATTTGAACTAGTAGAATTACTGGAAGAAGTCATTCACCTAACATGCTCTTAAGTATCTGTACGTGTGTGTTATAAATCTATCTGATCTTGAGAAGTATCATAAAACACCAATCGAGCTGGACTCTGTAGAAGCAGCTCTGACACCATGTCTGTTGCAGCCATAGATAGTATGTAACATTGACAGCTTCTTATTCAAATAAAGCTTTCTCAACACCTGCACCAGCTTTGATGTGCTGCTTGCATCACTTGCCCCTGTCTCTTACTGTTGGATCATGTTCAGCTTTAGATGTCAGCAGGGCTACTTTACTGATTAAGTTTTACGCGTTAAATATTGGGGACTCATGAGAGACAGACAAAAAAAGAATGGTTAAAATTCAAGAAGCATATGCTGAGGTATCCTGACCCTTAGTCCCTAGTTTGGCCCTTTATGGTTCTCCAAAGTGAGATTTCCTCTGAATCGTCCAAGCCCGTTCAGAAACCACAAAAGAAACGATACACCTGTTTATAAAGGAAGTAGTAGTCGCAGCAGTACATTAATAAAGCAACTCTGATTTGTCAAATCTTTGCCTGCTTTTGTTGTGCTACTATTCAATATTATATTTAAAACTACAATTTTTTAAAAAGCCCAATTTGTTGAGCACCAAACACAACACATTCCAAGTCTTGATATTGTCTCTAGCAACAACAACCAGTGATTTTTCTCTCTCTGATTGGATACTGTGTAGTTCAGATGTGGCAGATTGAAGGGTCACAAAATAAACTCTTCCGACAAGACATATGACAAGTTGTCTATTTGTTCCTGCCGTTTGAAAGGAGCAGTGATTGTCAGCTCTCATGCCATCTCTTCTCATGCTAGATCCTGTTTGTAGCTGGCCTGTCCTTCGTCATCGGGCTGGAGAGGACCTTCCGCTTCTTCTTCCAGAAACACAAGATGAAGGCGACCAGCTTCTTCCTGGGCGGGGTTCTGGTGGTGCTGATAGGCTGGCCCATCATAGGAGTGGTGCTGGAGATCTATGGCTTCTTCCTCTTGTTCAGGTCAGAGGAAACACACACACACACACACACACACACACACACACACACACACACACACACACACACACACACACACACACACACACACACACACACACACAGCACACTGACAACACAAGGCCCTAAAAACATGACATGAGAAAAACTTGCATCTAGTTGTCATACCATGACCAAGATGTGGGTGGGACTTAAAGCAACAATAGGTAACTTGTCCACCTTATTAAACATTTTCAAAGTCAGTCTAAGGGAGAATGGAGTGTACTGGTGGCCTAGCAGTAGCAGCGTTAGTTCACAGCATTCAGCTGTTAGATCTGGTACAATGGAGACAGAGGAGAACGGTATCGGAGGAAACCATGAATAAAAACAGAGAAAGTGGCCGAGCAAGAAGCTGGACCAGCGTGAATATTGGACAGGCTTTTACATGTTGGAGAGAGCTTCACCAAACAGTGGGCTGCAACACCAACTTTCAGTCTATGGTCCAACGACGAGCTAATTAGAAGTTGCACCAGGTGACGAAACTCATGTAATCCAAATGATGTATCAGCCTTGCATATAAATGAATAAATCGACTTTACAGCGCTTCTTTCTGTTCAATCTTCTAATTGTATAATGGCGCTTTTCCACCGCATGGTATCAGCTCGACTCGACTCGACTCAACTCGCATTTTTGGCTTTTCCACCGCAATTTCATGGTACCTGGTACCACGTAGCGGCTGCTTTTTTGGTATCGCCTCGCTCTAGGTTCCAAGCGAGCTGAGCCGATGCTAAAAGGTGACGTTGGCAGACGGCCGGCCACTGATTGGCCAGAGACTATTGTCTGGCCAATCAGTGGCCAGAGACTACCGGCTTCATTCTGTTGTTTATTCTCCCCAACTCTCCGGGACTTTTGAGTGTATTTACGCCGCGTGCAGCCTTCTCTGGCTCTCTATCATTTGATTTGCAACACAGATCTGAATTTATTTTCCATATATTCGCTAAGCTCACCCAGTGTTGGTTGTTGGGGAAGTTACTTATCATACGAGAGGAGACATGTAGGGCAGCTAGCAGCTAGGCTAATAGTAGCCAGCTGGGACAGACATGATAGCGAGCGATTACATTACAAGCCTCGGACTGAACTGATTACCTCAATAAAATATTCAGGCTGAGACACGGCTTGCATTTGAAAACACGTATCCTGAAACAAGCACTAAACAGTCAACTTTATCATGCACGTGCTTACGTGCATAGGGATGTACGTGACGCATCCCTACAGCTGACTGTGTGGCAGAGTCACACATCGGGACAACAACCATCCCTTTTAATGGCCCGTAGCAATATTCTTCTACTTCTTTTAGCAAACAGATACAAGGGGGGTATTTCTTAAACATTTTTCATCCGTGTTTTTGGCGGTTGGTTCAGTTAATAGTGCAACAACTGCTCGCAATTTCTGCTCTGCTACTTTGCTCCGGAGTAGGCTTTCAGCCCCTTACGACGACCCCGCCCACGTTCAGCAGGTACTATTTGCGGTGGAAAACGACCCGTGCTGCTACCAAACCAAGTTGAGTCGAGTCGAGTTGAGTCGAGTCGAGCTACATTTGCGGTGGAAAAGCGCCATATGTTTGGAGTCTTACAAAGCTATATCAACTAACGTTAGCATCAGCGTTAGCCACAGGCTAGACATCATGGTAACAGCTGAATAATGTTACACATAAACACAACATGTAAACCCCACATGTAAACAACGGGCTGTAGACGCTAGAGTAATATTCGCATGTAAGGAAACATTGTTGAGACTGGAATTGCGTACCGCAGCGGCCATTCCGTAATACTACAACACACCCTTTAGCAATGACTGAATATAAGACCTCCCTGTACTGTGCATCTGCAGGAGCAAGCGTTGTTAATAACTTTAACACTACAAGTTTAGTATGATTTTGTGATTTCCAATGTTTTAATTATATGCCGAATGTATAAACAGACCATACTTTTTTTTTTTTAACCTTTATTTATACAGGTAAATCCCATTGAGACCGGAGACTCTTTTTCAAGGGAGACCTGTTTTCCTTTTCCACGTTACCATTCACACACACATTCATACACCGATAGCAGGCTAACTATCGACATTCACACGAGGCAAGGTGGGTGAAGTGTCTTGCCCAAGGACACAACAACCATGACACAGGTGGCAGGGCGGGGATCGAACCTCCAACCCTTTGATCATCGGCCGATCCGCTCTACCACCTGAGACACAGTCGCCCACACAGTTTTAATAATACATTAACTTATGTACATTCCAGATTTACGTATCTGGATAGATTAGTAAGGAAACATTGAATTGACAGATCTCTGAAGGGAGTTTTGTACCCGTGTGTTACATTACCGTACTGCAGCCAGACTCTTTCGCCAAACCAAAATTCCTGATAGTTCACCGACCTACACTGCCTTTCAAAAGGTTGATTGGCTACAGTCACATGGCAGAGAGGACTACTCTATATTTTTGAATGATCAAACATGCTCACAGTTTGTAAAAGTCCTACAATTAAATGTTATATGTTGTTTGGAGGGTCTTCCAACAAACAAAAAGTTTGTTGTCCATGTAGAACAGTGCAATAGTTCAACCGGACTGACAAAGGGAAGATACTATGGCGTGACACATCACAGTTTAAACCCCCTTTACCATAACCAATGAGCAGAATACAGAGGGTCATAACACATCTCTATTAGGACTCTGACTTACGTTTCTCTCTCTGTTTTTGTGTCTTGTCTTCCCCCCTCTCATCCCATCCAGGGGTTTCTTCCCAGTGATAGTAGGCTTCATCAGAAGAATACCAGTGCTGGGCTCCATCCTAAACCTGCCCTTCATCAGTGCAGTGAGTATAAGGCAGCTGTGTAGCAGCCCTGTGCTCTGCTTTGTTCACATGCAGCATGCCTCTTCCTCTTGTTTAATACTCCTTCAACACAACCACAACAGATGAACCAAACTGCCCAGCTCAGCTCCGACACATCTCAGCTACTCTGATCAATCAATGCTTTCCCTTTGCCTGGGTTAGTCGTACACTTGGAGAAAACCCTTTAAAAAGTTGTTAAAAATCCATTCAAAGTCTGACTCAAAATCTGATTATACATCGCAAGAATGTTGTTTGAATTCAACCAGAAAAAGGCAGTTTGGTAAATGAACTGTTGTCAGGACTTGAAGGTGGCTGTCACTGTTAGATGTACAGCTTGGTGTTAGCAGCTTGAGATATCTGTGTGGCTAATGACATGCTCCTACCATGCTGTTGTGTGACAAGTGTTTTGTTTTGAGGTGAATGTCTCTCTGTCTTTGTTTTTTGTTAAAGCCTTCGTAAGGCTCTGAGGACAATCAGCAGTCGTGGTCAGTCAATGCAGATTTCCCATTGCATGCTAACATATTTAACATGCTTTACAGTCATTACAAAACAAGTGCTTCATGATAGAAATAATTAATAATGATTTTATAATTGTTTTGCCTCTCACTCACACACACCACACAGAACTGTGAGTGTGTGCACTGCATGGTGACGGTCCTGGCCAACCACTGGGAGGGTGTAACTACTGAAACACACATCCTACCTCTACTGCGCGTCTGCATCAGACTTTTTTTTCGCCTACCATTTTAACACACTGCAGCGGCCACACATCCATCCTCGGACACGCTGCCGACGGCCGGCGGAGGCGCTTCTGCAGCGACGCTTCACTTTACCTCAGGAGGCTCGCCTATTTTTTCAAGGAGACGCACGTCTCTGCTTTAACTGATAGAGAAATACTCTGTTGACTGACAGTCATACCAGCAGCCTTCAGTGTAATTTCACGATTTCCCTGTTTGTTTCTTTCAAAATAAAACTCCCCACAAAATGTGAAAAAAAAGGCAACGAGGCACTATGATCACTGTCAAGAATCAATATTAATCATGTGCATCATAAAATGACATGAAACAACTTGATATTAATGGGAATTATCTATGAAAACTCTGTGTAAAAAAGACAGGGCTTTTAGGAGCAGCGCTGCAGCAGCAGCTGAGACGTTCCATGTGTGGCTGAAAACAGCGCTCCAGAGGCAGCAGTAACAGACGCAGACACACTCCAGAGGTAGACGTAGGATGTGTGTTCCAGGGGTTAGTGCTTCAGTCTATTTAACATGTGGAGAACCCTGCCATCAGTGGACTGTCCCCTCCACCTCCACACAGATCGCTATCACTATTACTTCATTAACTCCAATTGACAGTAAATCATGTATCTTTGCAAAGGCAAAAGTCTAAAGTGGACGATGCAACAATATGCAACAGTGCAATATGTTGTAATATTAAATTGTTGCCTTAGCCAGCTCTCCTTTGCAAAGAGGGTTTTGTCTTTAGCTGGTTAAATCAAATCATTTGACAGCTTACTATATTTTGAACTGGCCCTTTATAATCCAACATTGAAAGATATGGGTCTATAGGGGGCGCCCTTAGCTCAGTTGGTAGGGCGTCCAGCAGCGGACCGGGTTTGATTCCAGCCCACGGTCGTTCTCTGCATGTCACTCCCCTCTCTGCCCCATTTCAACTCTGTCTCTACACTATCAATAAAAAGCATAAAAATGCCAAAAAAATATCTTAAAAAAAAAAAAAGATATGGGTCTATCACCTAACAAGAGATTCATTGCACTTCCTCTGTTCAGGCATTCTAGGTGAAGATATATCAGACCACAAAGTTTAAACCCATAAAAAACATCACAAACACACAATCAAGTGTTGCAATATGGTAACATTGTAATAACAGCTAACTCACTGGTGGTCGGCTGGCTGTAACCTTGCTAATAGGTTAGTTCTCCATCAGTTGTGCTAGTTCATTTAACCATCATTCCCTTGAGCCAAGGGTCACTTCCTTGATAGTCTCCCATTTTATTTTCAGTTTTCAAGTTTTATATTACAACATGTACAGACAGGGGAAAAAACTGAGCAGAATCCAAAACTGCAAATCCATTGGTCCATGATTTTCCATTACACTTCACTTTGAATTTTCTGTTATCAATGCCGGTGTTCTAATTTTGTAGACACACTCATTAAAGGTTTTGTTTGTTGTTTCACGAGATATGAAAAAGAAGATTCCATATAAAAAAGACAATTTTAAACATCCTAACTAAAAAGCTTTCTTTATATAATCAACGGCTCAATAATTCTTCAAAAATTAAAACTGAAATCTACACTGGGAAAAGTTTAGTGTGAAAAATGGGAGGAAGACTTCTTCTGTTCACCTGGGCTGTGTCCCTTAAGTCATGCATGCTTTCCATTACACAATGCCTCAGGAGTGTGAGCAAATCATGGTGTAATTCACTTTGCATCTCATTGACAGTGTGTCAGATCATTCTTAATAGGTTACAACCTCCAGGTGACCCTAAACACTCTTTCTTTCTTTCTTTCTTTCTTTCTTACAGTATGTGGACAAAGCAGGCGAGAGCAGCTCCATGGTATAACAGTGTTGACCCAGCAGGCTGTTTGACTACAGCAGCTTGTGTACATGTCCCATCAGGCTGATTTCTACCTTCCATTCCCATCCCTCCCCCTCCAGCAGGCAAAGACTGCTTTCTGTCTGTCTGTCATTTTACTGCCCGGCTCTTCCAATGGAAGGTTGAGCAGATTGTTGCAGCCTCAGTCTGTTACTATAGGGTGCAGTTACTGAGGTCACCATAAAGATCTATCAAATGCTATTGATCCCGTCACTGTTGAGTGCATCTGGTATGGACATGGAGGAGGGAAGACTCCTTCCAGGCCCCATGGACTCTCTTCAGGACTTTCTCACTTTGTGGACACAAACAGAGACTCTCCACAGGGCCGAGGGAAGGAGCGACAGCTTGCCATATTGTCACTGTTCTGTGCCTGTGCTTTTACAAAAGCTTTCAAGTCCAAACACTTTACTCCATTTTGTCTTGCAGGTATTTTAATACCAACTGTTACTATTGTTATATGTGTTCCTTTGTTACATGTAATTTCTCTTTATGGGAGGCTAATGAGTATTTCAGTTTAAATAACTGGACTGATTAGGGCTTGCCTTCAGGTAGATTGAGAAGTAATGGGATGATACTAGAAAGTGTTACTATCATTATGACTAGTGCTATGAAAGTCTGGTCATGCCAGAACCTGGTAAAAAGTCAGTCATGATGACACATGAATGGTAAAGTTCATTTAGTTTATTTGGGAGATAATGTGACTACTCCCATGGCTAGCTAGCAAACTACTCGACCTGTTGAGCGCTAACACAATAATCAGCAAGGAATATACTGGTGCTAGTCTGTCACAAAATAACTCCATGCTAGCTTGCTCACTTACTGGTAGTAGCAAGCTAGGTAGCTCAGTCTATAATAGGGAAATACTGTAGGTTCACACAGAAACATATTGGACCATCATGATCAGCATGGTTACAATATCTGCATATTGATATTTATAGCACACTGAAACTGATGGCTACCTGGAAGGCAGAAATAAATAAAAAAGTATGGTAGACTTTCAAAAATGGGTAGGGATATATAAGGTATATTTAAAAAGTATATATATGTTAGTTTTTTCAACTTTGATCTTATTGAAGCCAAAATGATAACAGTAAGACCTAAGTTTTAATAAACATATATGGTGGTGAGGGGGGGGCATGTAAAACACTGGTATGGTTCTTTGAAATCAAAAAAATATTTCTCCAAGAATTCAGATCAGTTATTACAGTTGTTTTTCAGTTGATTAAGTTTCAACAAATGAATTATTTTACAAACATATAACATGACAAGCCTTTTGACTGGAATGAGCCTAAAATTGTACCACCAGAGAATCCCTTCCTGCCCTGTATTCACACCTTGTGTTTCTCCAGAGTCCTTCAACCCTGTGAGCAGCTTTAAAGGAACTGAATACAACCAATCCTTTCAGTTCAGAGCGTATCAGAAAACTCAAGTTACCTGTGAAATGATCATTTTCTTGTATGGCACTTTTGTAAATATACTATGGAAGTAAGCTTCTTATCTGCCATGTTGTTTCTGGTCATTTATTCCTGTTTTACAAACTGTTCACTAGATGTTGGCTATTACTCGTGTCTGTTGTGGTTGTGTCATTTTAGATGAAATGTGCATGCCTTAAAGGTTCAGTAAGCGGAATGGTCGGTTTAGCTAACTTCCTGTCAGTGACTGCAGTTAGCAGTCCCCTCCCTCGTCCCTACGTCACCACATTAATGCACTAAGGTCTTCAAGCAGCGAGTTATCTAGCATCATCTCAGATCCATAAGTGTGATAAAACATGCTAAAAACCATCAAAACAGACATTGGGAAGGATTTCGAATCGCGGCCATTAATAACATCCATAAACTGTAACTTATATCAGCGATCGGGACTGCATGTAGGCTACTTACTCACACACGGGTGATCCAAATAAACACGTTTCAACTGTGGAATGATCGATTACTGCGGCAACATGCCCTCTCACACATCTGACCGAGAGAGAAAAGAAAAGGAGATTAAACAGACTCTCCGGCCGACTGACGTCACTGCCACTAACTGACAGCTATAATGTCATCCACACTGAACAAAACACATCTTAACACACTATAAGAAATAACAACACTGTAACCTATAAACTTTGGGGCTGTTTCTACATGTAGCCTATGTGTGAGTGTCTGTGCATGTATGTGCTGTCGGTACAACATCCAATCAAATGAGACCAACGTAGTTTTTTGATCCGACAGCATTCATCCAATGAAATTGCAGGACAACCAATGAAGATGAAGTGCTGTCAAACAACGTGCCAGTTGGAAAAAATGGTAACACTTTACAATAAGGTACACAAAAAAAAGTACTTACCCTTTTAAAAAGGGTAGTTTACCTTTTAAAAGGTAAACTAACCTTTTTAAAAGGTAAACTAACCTTTTAAAAGGTAAACTAACCTTTTTTAAAAGGTAAACTACTCTTTTTAAAAGGTAAACTAACCTTTTTAAAAGGTAAACTACTCTTTTAAAAGGTAAACTAACCTTTTTAAAAGGTAAACTTACCTTTTTAAAAGGTAAACTAACCTTTTAAAAGGTAAACTAACCTTTTAAAAGGTAAACTTACCTTTTTAAAAGGTAAACTAACCTTTTAAAAGGTAAACTAACCTTTTTAAAAGGTAAACTACTCTTTTAAAAGGTAAACTAACCTTTTTAAAAGGTAAACTAACCTTTTTAAAAGGTAAACTAACCTTTTAAAAGGTAAACTAACCTTTTTTGAAAGGTAAACTAACCTTTTTAAAAGGTAAACTACTCTTTTTAAAAGGTAAACTAACCTTTTTAAAAGGTAAACTTACCTTTTTAAAAGGTTAGTTTACCTTTTAAAAGAGTAGTTTACCTTTTAAAAAGGTTAGTTTACCTTTTAAAAGGTAAACTTACCTTTTTAAAAGGGTAACTACTCTTTTTTTGTGTACCTTATTGTAAAGTGTTACTGAAAAAATGATACCAAAGATAGTTTTGTTCGGGTATAAAAACTACGAGTTGGTCAACATAAAACAAATTAATAAATGTGTTTATTCTGTAACGGAGTGGTTTAAAATGAAGAATAGTATTGCATGATATGAGTTAAATGTCAAAAATCACTGGTAAATAGTGCATTTAGGAAGTGCAGTGTCCGTACAATTTAAAGGTTAAATTTAGGTTAAAAGGACTTGAAATGACTCAAAGCTCAAACTGCAGGACTTGGGACTTGACTTGAGACTTGTCAGCATTGACTTGGGACTTGACTTGGGATTTGCCTGACTTGACTCGAGACTTGACTCGGGACTTGAGGGCAAAGACTTGAGACTTACTTGTGACTTGCTAAACAATGGGCCGGTTTCACAGACATGGATTAAGCCTAGTCTTGGACTAAATGGAATTTTGAATGGAGATTGTCCATTGAAAGTCCAATTTAGTCCAGAACTAGGCTTAATCCATGTCTGTGAAACCGGCCCAATGACTTGGTCCCACCTCTGCTAACAAGTGTGTCAAAGAAAAATTGCTCAGTCTTGGTACCACCCCCAGTGGCCACCGGAAGGTACTACAATTGTGGTCACTTCCTTATTGGATGCTGGTAAAAATCTGAGGTTTGGGGCTTGGCGCATACACATTCACCCATCTGTCGCTCTGCACGTGCACTGAGACGGGTGCCGGTTTGTAGCGTTCTCTCTTCTGATTGGTTACCAGTTTCGGGATCCCCGAAAAGTTTATTTGCCGATTACTTGCAGAGTGAGTGACTGAGAGATCGGCTTTATGAAACGCGCACACTATATAAGTGATCACTACGAGTAAAGAGCGATTTAACGTATTATTATATTAACATAAATAAATCGCTTGCTTCATCTTTAACACAAGCAAATACTAGATAGTGATGTGAGCCCTTGGGAGGCCATCCATCACTTTGGTGACTGAATCTAAACCTGAATAACTACAGTAAGTGTAGAAACAGTGAATAAAGAGCACAGAGGACTAACTGAATGTGTGATCAGTGTGAAGATGAATGGGCGACACAGTCATAGAAACAGACAGTAATCTTCTGTTCCTTCCTCTGGTAGAGTTCCAATGACGAGGAGCACTTCATGTATTCTAGCCACCACCCCACCAACCAAGGATGAAAACCTCATGCCCGTTCTTCTAGTACCACTATAACATCCAAGTTTACAGTTGAAAACCAGACATTCTAATGGTTAAATTGGCATTAAATGTACCAGTAGAGAGAGAGCACATACACCTAGAAATGTGAATATACATAGTGCCTTGGCAATCAAAATGATTGATTTTGGTCCAATAATTTGGTTTGCCATGTGATCAATTCAATTCAAAGGGTCTTGGTATGAAAGTTCCAATAACAATGTTGCCAAAGCATCAAAATACAATTTGTCCAAATTTTCAGACATTACACAATAAACAATTATTGTGTATAGTTATTAACAGTATCCCATGCATTCACATCATATGAGGTGTTGACATTATAGCCCTACATCAATTGGACCTGGGGTTACATCATTTTGTTAGATTCAATGAGGCCCATGAAAGACCGTTCCCTGTTGTTCACTGATGTATATCGTCAGAGCTTTCAGAGAAAATATCACAAATTGTAATAATGACTGATTGGATTGGCTGTAACTGGCTAATGGTTCAATAGCTGTTTAAAGCCCTCTCCACATTGCCAGCCATATCATTCTAACTGAAAATAGGCTTAAGTCATTTTAAATGTTCAAATATGATGATACTAAGTGTAAAACTATCTGTATGTGCCTTCAGAAACCTATCAGGTCTAATGTGTGTGTTTTTATAGAATGTAAAGTCCCCATCAGGTCATTAAAAACCCAAAAGTCTCCCTAACAACAACCCTTATTATATCCTATTGACATATCTGTCTTTTTTATGGCCTAATAGCTCTTAACTACTGACAAAACAAAGAAATCGTTAGCAAACTAAATAGTACTATATATTATAGTGTCAGACCATTCATTGATTGAAATTGTTGCAGGAAACCAAATGATGCTGTATATATATCAGCCATTAGCACTGATCAGGGGCCATTCTAGGATCAGAGCTTTAGGCTAGCCTTTTGACTTATTTTTCAACATTATTTTACAAAACAAATGCAGTTAATGTCATTTTTGGCCTCTCATGAATAGCTGTTTTTCGGGGGTCGGAGGGACCATTGGATATCATTCTATGGGAAAACTGAATATTTTGAATATGCAGTATCAATAACTGAATAACTGGAAATGGGTAGACTTTGAGGCCATTGCATCACACATGAATGCAATTGGGCTCTAAGAATCAGCTTTTAGCCCTTTCAAATTTCTATAGTGCTAAGACTTATAGGTAGGCTACCAGTGTGCAGAAAAAGGGAAGGGAAGAAGGTGATAATAATATAGACATGTATCAGACGTGGCTGTACAACTGAGACTCTCACCAAAGCCAAATATAGCTCATTCACATATCTTGATGTGAGAGTTGAATGGACCTGTTTGAAAATGATGCTCAAACGCTTTGCCGACTTTCAAAGGCATGTGATGTGACCACCACTTCCTAGCAGCTGGAATAACATGGTCGGCATCTTTCTGTTCATCTGGTTGTGCTGTGGCCCAAACACACTGACTCTTCCTGACCTTTTAGGGGGCCATGGATTAAATGTAGTGGGTTAAAATCGCACCTGTCGCTGACTCTGATTTCACAGGAACAGTCCAGACCAAAATCCTTTTTAAAACATGGAGATATTTATTTTACTGCAATGTATTCATATGAAACTGAGTTACCCAACCACCTGACCGCTGTGTTTTATAATAGAAAAAAGCAGCTTTTCTATTACAGTTTATCTGGGGTCATGACCTCAGGTTAGACAGTGAATGGTTGATCCTCTGGAGTTGTGGAGCCTGGGACCATGTCTGGATCTCATGTCAACAATCAGCATTCTGCAGATCACTTTTTGGCACCACACCGGCTTGCAACCCTAACAAGACTCACTTCAAACCCTGACAGAGGAGTGCACAGTGCGTATGGCAGCTGTTTAAATTCAGAAATATGCCTGCTTTACTACGGCTTTCTATGAACGGAAGAGAATTGATCGGTGTCTCGGTTCATTCACTCTCTAACCCGTTTCATCAAATTGGCCTGACCTATCGCTGCTGGCGTCATGGAGCAAAGGGTATTTAAACCAGGCAGAGCGATCTGCACCACAGGTCTGTAACCGTTTGACTGCTCTACACCAGGCTCACACATCTCCGACACCATGAAGGTAAGTAGGCTACAGAGCAACACACGCACACACACAGATTGTTTTTCAGATTACCTTTCTACAGGTAGAATGCAGACAACATTTTGAACAAATGTTTCATGATAGGCTATTTATAAAAACTCTGTCCGCTGATCACTCTTTACAAGTTGAGGATTTTTAAGTGTAGGCTATAGACCAAGATGTTCTTTTAATGTGTTGCACATTATTAGGCCTACTTCTTATTGGAAACACCTTTTCTTTCTTAACGAGGTTCGTACAGATATATAAATTATATAACATAGCCTACTCATTTTCTCTTAAGTTTCAAAGTTAGTATACTCCATGAATTCAAGGTTTGCTGTAGCCTGCGTTTATTACGTCTGTCCCCATGTCTCTCTCTCTCTCTCTCTCTCTCTCTCTCTCTCTCTCTCTCTCTCTCTCTCTCTCTCTCTCTCTCTCTCTCTCTATCAGGGTCTAAGGAGCGTCACATTATCCTCTGTCATCACTGTGTTGCTGTTGGCGTCCTGTATCTCACAGTCCTGGAGCGCGCCTAAGGTAAAACTCTTTATCTTTGTCTGGACACTGAGATGTATCTGAATACAGCAGAGGCTATATAGAAAAGACTTTGTCTGTCTGTCTGTTTGTTTGTTAAAGGGCTCTTTCCAACGAAGAAACTGGAGTCCTCAGGCTATGCTCTACCTGAAGGGCACGCGTATGTATTTACAGTCACACTTTATAATAAGGCAGAAACATTCCTCACAATTCTAGTTGAACTGTTCTTGACAGAATCAAGCTCTAGGAGCCAGATGGTTGTCCAGTGGGTCATACTGTAAGCTATAGCCCATAATAATACCTGGGACTTCAAGAAAATATCAATACATGATTTGTTTCTAGATTTGTACTCCCTTATTAACTAGGCTTACTAACTTCCAAAAATCTTCTTCCCTTGTACCATGGTATGTAGCCTACACCGTAAATAAGGAAATACAATGTGCATTGAGAATAATTAGACTGTACTTTGAAACATTGTGTAGCCTAATAATATGATATGTCATTTTCAAACATTTTTAAAGTAAAAAAAAAAAAGGTTTTATACATAGGCAGTCTGTCTGTCAATCAAGACAAACAAGGCAGAGTTTGTGTGTGTCAGACAATACGTTTGAAACACATATTGTGGTGCTTCACTGTGGTTGGTCTGCTATGTATCATGTGTAACCCTTTTCATGTGTCATAGCCTATGTGTTTCTTTCAAGGGGTGAGTAGTTAGTGTGTCCATATTGCTCTCACTACAGGGAGACAAGCTGCATTACAAAGTCATCTCTCATCTGTTTTTCTTCTTGTTTTCCAGAGGGACGCAGGTTCATCTCAGAGGACCGCAAAGAAGGAGACGTCTATGACACACTACACTTAGGTACAAACAACATGACTGAAGAATGAATCCCAGCTTTATGTTAAGTGAGAACTCATTGTTAGAAGTGGAGTCCCCTTTGAGCAGACAGTGAATGTGTGTGTGCTTGTTCCCTGTCAGAGACACGCAGTCAGAACACAGAGAAGCTGAGTGTGGACCAGGCTGCCACTCTTCTGCTCCACTTCCTCCGGCAGGCCAGAGAGACAGGTGAGCTCTGCAGCAGATAAGACATGTCTTTATATCTATCTATATAGATATCTATCTAGCAGGGCCTAGGCTACATTATGATCAAAACCATTATTGTGCTTTTATAATAATTATGATTAAACACAGTTCATTTGTAAATACGTTTATTTCTTAAGCCACTAAATGGTTCATAGGACCAAACTGAACTTTATTCAGGGATAATATTGTTTTTGTATCATAAACATGAAGTGAACATACTTACAATTCTCTCATTTTGTTTTTCACTTAGACATTCCTCTGAAACTCAAATATATATCAGAAGAAAATAGATCCTAAAAAGGGAATTAAAAAATGTACATCTCGGTCCTGTGGCCATGGCGGTGCTGCCAACATGTTTCATGCTGCTGTTTGGAGGTTATCTATTTCCTCTAGTTCTATTTCCTCTAGAGGATTTTTTTTTATTTGAGTGGAAGAAGTCCCCGCATCACATCGTACAACTATTATCTATTTGATAATTCCTCTGCATGTTCATTAATACACATTAACACCAGTGTCTGCAGTGAAACTAAAATCATCTTAGCACCTAACAGCCGCTAGAGAAAGATTGTGGACATATATATATATAAATTATTATATATATATAAATATTTATTTATATTTATATTTTTATATAGGGGAGAACGGGGTAATCTGAGCCACTTTTTACATTTGCTCCCCTCTAAGCGAGCTAAAATTATTTATCACTCAAATTTACACATTTCCCATTAATTCAGGATGTTTCCTAGAAACGGGCATTAGCAGAATTTTTTCAAGACAAAGGGCAGTGAAAATATGATTGTTTTAAAAAAAGTTGTCATGTGGCTCACTTTACCCCAGCTGTGGGGTAAACTGATCCACTTACTTTTTCCACTCTGAAACTACCATAACAACACATATTGTAACAGTAAGAATCCTGAAAGCTAGCCACACATTCCAGAACTAATGTCGGACTAGAAAAAGAATGATGGGGTTTGGTCAATTAAGCAAAGCAAATTTTCTAAACACTTGAAAGTAAATCTGAACAAAATCAAATAAGGTGCTCTTTCCGTGTGGTTGCCCCAGGTCGTCTTCCTGGTGTATTTCCTTGGCATGATGACTTTTCTACAATGTGTATGACATTAAAATAAAACATATGTAATGTAATATTACATTAAAATATGTTTAAGACTAAACTTAACTTGTGCCTCATGGTGGGGGAAAGTGAGACAGTGGCTCACTTTCCCCCACCTCATTTGGCTCACTTTCCCCCACCACCACAATTTGAGAAAAAACTACCTTTCTTAGCATTTCAGGCTAATCTACAGTTATCAGCATCACATGGTTTCATATGTTGGTAGTTCATCAACACGTATGATAGAAGTTTTTCTATGTGAATACATTTGCTTTGGCACAACAGTTGATTAAGTTGACAGCAAGAAAATTTACTTTTACATGCAAAATACCTATTTTGGTGAAAAAACCATGCCTACCACAGCACCATGAGGTCCTCTCTTTCAGGGCCAAGGGGAAATGAGAGGGGCTTGAAAACATATATCTCACATGACCACAAATGTTTTCCGTTGCCTAGATACAGGGGGTGGCTCACATTACCCGATGCCTCAGATTCCCCCGTTCTCCCCTACTATCTATGCAATAACCCTACTATTTTTTTACTTTGTCTCCTTCCACTTCCTTGTGAAATCCTCTGCGGGGATTCTCTAGCAGGCGCAGAAGCAAACTCCGATATGCGATGTCCGATCCCTGTATACATGCAGAGAGAATGCCGACAATGAACGAGTTATCTAGGTGTTCTTATCCGACTTCTCTTGTCCGTTATTGTGCCGATTAGTGTGTGAAGTAGATCGGATAAAGGTGTTTACATGTAGTTTAAAAGTCCTGTTGAAGTCTTATTCATTTAGTTACCCGATTATGAGTCTGCATGTAAACGCACTGAGTGACTGCAGTTAGCAGTCCCCTCCCTCGTCCCCACGCCATCACATTAATGCACTGCGGTCTTCAAGAAGTGAGTTATCTAGCATCATCTCATATCTGTAAGTGTGATAAAACATGATAAAAACCATCAAAACAGACATTGGGAATGATTTTTACCTGCTCCGCCATTGTAGGCGCATATGCATTAACCCATCTGTTGCTCTGCACGTGCACCGTCAGTGAGACGGGTCCCGGTTTGTAGCGTTCTCTCTTCTGATTGGATAGTTTATATTGCCGATTACATGCACAGCGGGTGACTTAGAGATCGGCTTTATGAAACGTGCACACTATATAAGTGATCACTGTATGAATAAAGAGTGATTTAACACTTATATTAACATAAGTAAATCGCTTACTTCACCTTCAAGGCTTAAATATAGTTTTTTTCTTGACTCAATAAATACCAATGTATTCCATAATGTAATGTTAATGTGTTCTTTCTCTCATGTAGCTGATGAAAACCCAGATGAGGTGTATTTCCAGGAGCTGCCATTGTGGAAGAGAGAATATTTCTGATAGTCCTTCATACATTTGTAAAGCTGCCAGACTACTGTCTTTACTATTAAGTAAAGTAAGGTCTTCAGTTCTGTCTGCCTTTTGTAAATATGAATTCTGAATATGTTTAAAATGTGATGTTTTCATAAAAATAGTTTGAATTCAATGGACTGAGATTTTTTCTTCCTTGACAAAATGCGTGTTTTTCTTCTAACGAACTGCCAGACAAACATACAGTATTAATGATGGCATATCAAATACACACAATAATCAAGGTTTTATAATGCAGTATTCAGTTTCCTCACTTAAGTAAAATGACTAATCCAGCACGGTAACAAATACTCTGTAACAAGTGATGTGAGAGCAATCTGTAATATCAACATGAGTTGGTTGAGGTGGAGCTCCTTTTAAACTCTTTTATACGTATGTTCAGAGGTGGAAAGAGTACAAAAATATTCTACTCAAGTAAAAGTATGATTACTTGGATGAAATTTTACTTAAGTAAAAGTAAAAGTACTGGTCTAAAAATCTACTGAAGTAATAGTGAAAAAGTAGCTGATTTAAAATGTACTTAAAGTACAAGTTACTAGTTACTTTTTAACAGCGGGAGGGGGCAGGGGTCTCTTCTGTGTAGGGCATTCTATATACAAGGGGATATAAATCGCAGACTAGTTTTGTTTAATTAATGCAACACTTTTACAAGTCATTATACTTTAGATAAGCAAATATGGAGCAAATAGTCTGTTAATGGGGAATGGGAAAGTAACCGGTCTACAAACCTAAACAGACTGCAGCTGCAGTTCTAATAATGTAATTGTGTACAATTGATCTAAACCATGGAAATTGCAAGGTTAGGCTGCTCGATTTTGACAATAATCATGATTATTTTGATTGACATTGTGTAATCACAATTATTAGACAATTATTCATTGATTTAAGAACTGCAACAGGCACTTATTTAACATTTGAAACCATGACTTTTGACTTTAAACATATCCTAATTGAACTGAAAACAAGGAAAATGCAAATAGGTAATAATATAATAAGTAAAACATATTTTTTATAATTAAATAAAATAAGTGTCAAAATCAAAATAAACCGTTGCAAATGTTGTTGATAGAGCACTTCTTTTGCTAGCAAGAATGTGAGGGCATATTTTAATGTAGGCCTATATCTCATGGAGCTAGCTGGATAAGCAAGTTGCATTGTAGGCTACAGTGTTCTTAATTGATGACTGTTGTGGTGGCAAGAGTCAAGGAGCTTTAAACTTCCTGTGTTTTTTATTCCTTTATTGCTTGGTCATAGACCACTTGGATTTGACTTAAAGTGAGTAAACTAATTGGTTGTGATGTTTTGAGGTGCAGTTGGGTCGATTATGCCTTTTTTTCTCTCTCTCTCTCTCTCACGGTCGCGCATGTCATCTGACTCGCGTGTCCGCGCATAACATATCTTGCACATTGTTTTAGTCTATTACTGTTACCTTTCTTCTCGAGCAAAGTAGGCCAGGCAAAGTAACCCATTTTTGGGCCAAAAAACCGACAAATTGTAAAAGAATTTTTTTCAGCTCAGATAATTTCTATGAGGTGTCCAGAACAACATACTAAAAGTCCTAAGAAATCCTAGTTGAGGAAATATGTTTAATTCTCATCAATCCGAGATGTGTGCCAATAAGGCGAGACACCAATAAATCCCAATAGGGCTATTTTTTTCCTTTAGTCCTATCAAAATGAAACTTTACACAATGAAAGTATCCATGACAATGAAAACATTTTGTATTACAAGTTTCTTTGAAAATGAATTTTAATATGCAAATGAGCTATACACTAATCGTACATGCCCAAAATCAACCCAAATAGGCTTAATTTTTTCCTTTACTCCTACCACAATAAAACTTTACATAGTAAAAGTATACTAGAAAAGTAACTTTTTTTGTATTACAAGTTTCTTTTTAAATTAATTTGAATATGCACATGAGCTCCACACTTATTGAATATCCAATCATCCTACTGCCAATGGGTGATGGCAATGCTGCTTTTAGACTGGCCTCAAACCTGAAAAACTGCCTGGCTTACCTGCCAGGGGTATAACAGGTGCCTCTCATGAATTAGATTTGTCTCTTCAAATGCCACTGCACGCAATTTGATAGCACTACAACCAATCAGAGCAATGAACAATGTGACGTATTAAGCCCCGTTCATTTAGCGAACAGTGGGATTAACTGTTAAATTTAACTTTTGCCGTGGTCGTCTGTAAAACCGAACATTCCACTTACTTGCTAATGAAAGATTTGAGCGCCGTCTTCCAAATTGTAAAGGGTCGAGGCCAAAGCCATCTCAAACTCAAACAACATATCCGCAGCCATCTTTGATGTTTACTATCACTGCTTCGACGGTGCACTGTCGTCATCCGTTTACGTCCGCCCCAGAGCACCATACATAGGGCTCTGGCCCGCCCATATCAGATAGAACCAATTGAAACGTAGCTCAGGATTTCTTGACATATTTAATGAGCTTCAATGGAGAGTGCCCAGACCAACAGGCGCAGCACATTTAATTTGCCAGCGCCTAGTGGCAGGTCTGGATTTACAGGCTAGTGCCATTCCCTTTCCTATGCCAGATGTAGAATCACAGCCTGAAATGGCATGGAGAAAGAGGAGATTGTCACGCACCTTGGGACCAAGTAACTCCTTTGTCTACTTTATGCACCATATCCGTGTTATTTTTGTTGCTTTCTTTGGTTCTTGTGCCATAAACAGCTCGTGTGCATTCAGATCAGCATGATGCAACAAGAGTACTAACAGGTCTGTGTCATCACCTACTGAGACTGTGTCTTTTGTTCTGGCAGAGGCAATGGCAATTTGGACAATGAGCACATCTGCATCGTGCTTTGCATGGTTTGTGATATACCATTTTTATCTTACAAGTTTCTTTGAAAATGTATTTTAATATGCAAATGAGCTATACACTTATCAAATATAGGCTACCCAAAATATATCCGCATAGGCTTCATTTTTTCCTTTAAAGATCCAAGTGACTCCTGCAGATATTGCTGCGGTTGGTTGCATACACATTCAGTACTTTATGATTCCTCCTATACGTGAACCTATTGAGTATCAGCCACTGGCTCTGTTGCCAGCAGATAACAAAACATTACAGCTGGATGTTTTGTGGAAGACATCCCTACTCCTTCACTCTCAAAGGCCATCATGGTCTGGTATGATGCAGATCCTGCATCTTCTAGATGAACACCCTGGGAGAGCTTCAGTAACATTCCTTCCAATGATTGATCTTGATCCCAGTGATGAATCCTGCATATACTCAACATTGAGGTTTGTGGCAACTCAAGCTCTGCAGTATGATGTGACCCCTGTTCTGACGTTCGACCAACCCCTTCTGGAAAGCCTTGACCATTATAGGTTAACTTCTAATACAAATGTTTTACTTTTCATTTAGACTTTCATTGTGTAAAGTTTTAATGTGGTAGGAGTAAAGGTTCAAATGAAGCCTATGCGGACATATTTTGGGTAGCCTATATTTGATAAGTGTATAGCTCATTTGCATATTAAAATTCATTTTCAAAGAAACTTGTAAGACAAAAAATTGTGTTTCACAAACCATGCAAAGCACGATGCAGATGTGCTCATTGTCCAAACTGCCATTGCCTCTGTCAGAACAAAAGACACAGTCTCAGTAGGTGATGACACAGACTTGTTAGTACTCTTGTTGCAAGTCTGATCTGTGGCAAGTCTGATCTGTATGGGTTCACTTTGGTGGGCCTACACTGACCTGGTTTGATCTCTGTTTTATCTAGTGCCACCCAATTTCTTCCCTAAAGATCTCTCATTACATTGGTCCATTTCATCACTCAATTTGGCCCACCTGATTATGTTTACCTGCTCAATAGCAGGTAAACATAACCCTGAGCTGCATTGGTTAAATTGTTAACCAATGCAGCTCAGGGTTCACAAACTTTTGGATATTCAATAAGTGTGGAGCTCATGTGCATATTCAAATGCATTTAAAAATAAAATCGTCTAAAAAGCGCCATATAAGTCAAGTCCATTTACCATTTACCATCTATACGTCACCAGTGCCCAAGCCATACTCAATATTAGTGAGTGAGTGACATTTCAAAGAGTAATATTTGACATTCCTATGCATGAAATACCCTCAAATTTGTGTTTCGTGTTCAATTGACCAAGGATTAAAAAAAATCTAATAATAACCCTTTCAATTATTCAATAGCCACAATACACAGTTTGTAAAGTTTATTTGTGCTTTAATTTTCACTGTGATATGTTTGGATGAGAAGATATACACTTTATCTATCAAGAATAATACACATTGTATGTACAGAAACTTTTTTTTGTGTAACCTTCTGTAACAAAAGTTGAAGTAAAGTAAGCAATACAGTAGGGATTGGTGATTTATTTTTCAGTTGTATTGTACTCTCCTTCACTGGTGTATTTCTGGTGAATCCTCTCTTAAATGTCAGTTTCCAGACTCTCCCCTAGCACAAAGGGAGCCTTGATGTTGAGCCGGTCCCTCTCTGCCTCCTGCTCTTCATCGTAGCTGTCCTCCTCTTCATCACTGTGGTGAGGGGTGGAGTGCAGCGAGGCAGAGGGGGAGGGGGGCACGGAGTAGGGCCGGGGGTAACTGAAGCCTGGGCTCTGGACACAAAAAAGGCACTTATTGCAAATGACACTGCTTTTCTTTTTTATCTGTGTTTTAACCTTTATTTGACAGTTGGCAGTAGATAGTGACGGAGTGGAAATGGGGAGACAGAGAGAGGATGACATGCAGTGAAGGTCCACGGGTCGGATTCAAACCCGCGACCACTGCGACTAGGACTGAGCCTACTGTACATGATAAGCGCTCTACCCACTATGCCACTGGAGCGGCTCCAAATGAGACTGCTTTAAAATGTTTAGAGAGCATACACTAATATTGACTGTTTTTCACTTCATTTCTATACCAGAATTTAGACTCACTGGAAATAGATGAATCAGTTGCTACATGGGATTGTAATGAAGTCTTCAGACATGTCAGACCTGACGTCCCCTCCTGACAGTATTTCTTATTCTAGTTATAAAATCCAAGAAAGGAACAAAGAAAAAGAGGAAACAAGGCCTCTATTTCTGTGTCGTTTAGGCCTTGTACTCTCCTCTTTCCAGCCCATTTCCTCCTTTTGCTGTTTCTTTGCAGCTAGATAAGTACACCTCACATTAGTACATTTTAATGAATCTAAACGTTTTCTTATTGTGGTGGAAATTCAAATTTGTATCAAACATGAAAATGATTGTTCAGACATAGTATCAGTCATAGTGCTTTGGGTCAATGGAGGAAGAGCAAAAGGAGAGCGGCGGAGTCGTATTTACAGTAACACTTTGATAGGCATCAGCACACTCCACCATCATGTCATGTCATTCATCCAAATGTTAGGCTGTCAATTAAAGCCCAACACGTGGGTACAAAGCCCCGGTATTCACTCTGTGTCTGTGCAGTAGTAAACACTACATGAGGGATTCTCAGCTTTATCTACAGTATGTGCAGTGAAAGGAAGGATTTCTAAAAGTGTGTTTTAAAGGTTTTGTTACTGAGTTGTCTCAGTAAAAACTATTTGCTCCACTACAGTAATCAGCCTGCAGACATACCAGCAGGTTGAGAAACCTTTGACTGAATGAAAATCAACCCATCCATAGAACCACAGGGAAGGGACTCCTTGTTATATTAGCCTCGTTTGAGTAGGAGCCGTCTGGCTCAGACCTTTGCAATTATGACGCGCGTCTTGCTGAGCGCACACCATTTTTGCAGGATTTTTGCTGTGCGCTCAGCAAGACGCGCGTCATAATTGCGCAGGTCTTAGCAAGACGGCTCCAACTCAAACGAGGCTAATGTCTGAGAGGTCTTAAAGGCCCTTGCACACCTGCCGCGTTTTATTCGTGCAATTAATTCGTTAATTACCGAACGTATACAGAGTCAATACAAGCTTCCACACCAGCGCATCGCAAATTTGCGTCTCTTATTTTTTCGAACTGAGTTTGATTTTTCTGGGACGTCGCTTCTTAAAGTGAGACGCGACAAAAATCCCCATTTCAAAACATTCGCTTTTACGTGCCGTTTATTCGCGTCGCGCCCGGTGTGCAAAGGCCTTAACATGTCACTTTGAAGGATTTTTGTTATGTGTGTGGTTCCTATGTGTCATCTCAATGTCTCTTTGTGGTCATTTCATTAACTTTCTAGCCAGCAATGGCCAGGGGACACCACAGGACCAATTAGATTCAAGACTGAATAACTCCAATGTCATTGTGAAAGCACAACTACACTCCAATTCCATTGACGTCAAATGGTGCATTTTCAATGAGACTTTAAACATATTAAAAATAATCAACAAGATGGAATTTGATTAAAATATATACAGTATAGTATGTATACTGTATACTGTATATTTAATATATCAGCATTAAAACACAGCTTCTAAGCACTATTAGTTATACGTATGAGCAATATAATATAAATATAAAAGACACAAGGTGTTCATAGCATCAGCAGCAAAAGGACAGGACATTACAGTAAAGGGGGCCAAGATTTAGTTTGGATCATTTCTTGACATAGATAAAGGCGCTTTCACTATTATCCCATTAAACTACTGCACATGAAGCAATTTCATTCAATAGGATCAGCCATTTTGTGCATATGCAAATGTAAAACAAACTTTACAGTATTGTCACTAAGGGCTCTGGAAACCCTTCTCTACTACTCACCTCTAGAGGGGCCATGGGATCCAGCTTGAACTGGTCTGGGAAAGCTCTGCTAAGAGCCAGATGACGAGCGTGGATGTAGAACTGCAAATCACAAGGAAGCAGCGATCAACAACAATTGAACTAATCATTTGCTTTTAAATAGGCTGGCACATCAGGGTTCCATGTCAAACAGCAAGCTGTGAAAAGAGATGGACTATAGAGGCTGGGGGCAGTACACTAAAGTGGCCTTCCTGTTTTGCTCCCAAATTTACATTGAGTAGATGAACTGATTGCTTTCCAACTTGTTAGGCACTCGACATACAGAAAGTTGTCTTGACTCAATGTCGCACCTCATAGGCATATCAGTTAGGCTTTTTAAATGAAAAGTTCCTTCTTACTTCATGCTTGCAGACAGACAGTTGTATTGATTATTATTATAGTCTGATTCCTATCCTGTACATTGTATGTGCATGGGTGACTATACTATTGTGCTGACAGAGACACAGACCCGGCCCAGGTATCTCCAGTCCAGCAGCTCTGACAGCCTCTCAGTGCGGTTCCTCTGGATGACTCTCTGTCTCAGAGACTGCTGGCTGAAGGAGAACATGAACTGGGTCAGCTGGTTACAGGACTCTTCTGCTGAACGGAAGCGCCGGTCCACTATGTAAATACCTGAGAGGGACAACACAGGCATGGGCACATGCTGACTTTGAATTCACATGATGAAATGGCTCCTTAAGCTTTGAAATGAGACAGCAAGAGCACTGATGTGCACATGTGTGTGTGTGTGTGTGTGTGTGTGTGTGTGTGTGTGTGTGTATGGGCGTGTTTGTTTGTGTGTCTGTGTGTTTGCGTGCGTGCATGTGTGTGTGTGTGTGTATGTTTGTGTGTGTATGTTTGTGTGTGTGTGCGTGTGAGTGTGTCCATGTATGTGTGTGTCCACACCATAGGCAGTAGGGTCTGAGACATGCTCCTCCATGAAGCAGCCGAATCCTGACAGGTTGGTGGTCACACTGGGAATGCCCATTACAGTGCATTCACCTGTGGAAGAACACACAGCTCAGAAGTGCTACAGTATGTTTATGTCATGTGTACCCAGGCAAAAAAAGAGTATACTTTAACATACTAAATTTAAGCACACTCATTGAATGCAGCTTATATCTGCAACGGAAATCTTTGCAACGTTCATGTGTCACGTGACTCGGTGACTGGCCCCCGATTGGCCAGTACGCACATTTGATTCGGAAACGTGGACTGTGATTGGTCGAATTAAATGCACTGCGACGACTGGCTGTTTTTTGTTTGGTTCGGTGAGGTGCACCGCTGCTATTCGTTCAGAACAGAACCTGTAAAGCTGAAGCCATTTAAAACAATGTTTACACGTTAGATGAAAGGGGGTACGTTTAAAAAATGTGCCTATTTGGTATAGTGTTGTAATGAACTATTGAGATTGTTTTTGTTGTTGTTGTAATAAGTAGGCCTACACTATAATTCACATTGCTACATAATATACATTTTATAAGTACAAAAAAATCAGAATTTTTTGATTAAAAGTTACATTAGTATAGTCTGAGATGTATACTATTTATATATATATATATCTCTTCGGCACTCGGCCTGCGGCCTCGTACCTACGACCGAATCACAGCAGCGCTGATATAGAGCGACAACATGCTCCCTCTCATGTGATATTGCTTAAATAGTCCACATATGAAGCCTTATGGCACAGTGTGCATTGAGTTCACAGCAAGGTAAAGTCTGCTTCATCTTGGATAGTCTGCTATATTGCAAAGGGTTAACTGGATACACAGCATGTTTAAGAACATAATCCATCTTTGCCTCGTGTGGCGGCTGTGGAGATTTGTGTAACAACTGCAGTGCGTCTGTATTTTAAGAACCTGTAGCATTTGTGAATGTTAATACAGGTGTACACTGGCTTTGTATACAGTAGGTTCCAATGTTGTAATAAAGCGTTACCAGGTGTGTATCCCCATGGTTCATAGTAGGAGGGAAAGACTCCCAGGTTACAGCCACGGACAAAGTCCTCATAGTCCATAGGCAGCAGAGGGCTGGTGGAGGACAGGAACTCTGGGTGGAAGATGATCTGAGAGAAGGACACAGGTCAGAGAGATGGAGAGAACACACAGCAGGCTCTCAAAGGAAAAAGATTCATTCACCACTGGGAACTGTTTGCTATGTATTTGTTGTACACTTTGTTGTAGCTTGTAGTGTGTGAATTAATATTGCAATATATTTTATCAACTAAGATTTGCTGTGGTACCCAAAGAAGATTTGACCACAGCATAACCAACACATCCCAATACAATTTTGAAGGCTTTTTTTCTTCCCGATAATAGAAATGATTTTATTTTAATAAACTGTGTAGTGGCTACATTTCATTTGTGTAGTAATCTTACATTACAAACAATAAAAGCCAAATCAACTCTCTATTATTTTGATGATATTTTACTATGACTACTACCTACTATTACTATCAATAATGACTCTTCCCGATACAGTACTTGATAAAAAAAGTTAGTCTGTTTGTCCTTTGGTCCGTTCACCAATATTTGAACATCTATTAAATGGATTACCATGGAATTCATTCATGGCTCCTAGACAATAAATCTTACTGGAATACATTTAGTTCACAAGTTTAGTTTAGCATGTCTGACTACAGGCCCAAAAGCTGCTAGCACAGCTGCAAACTATTTGTTCACTTCTTTCCACAAAGTGCTCTTTACGTGTGCACATGTCCATTGTCAAACACTGTGTGTCATCATCACCTTGCCATTCAGTAACCTCTTTTAAATCACTTCTTAAAACACATTTTTATAGACTTGCTTTTACGTGATGCCGTCTATTTATTCTTTTTATTCTCTTTCTCAATTTCTTTCTACCCTAGCACCTATTAATCTTGTTTGGTTTGTTGTGTGTATATATATGAGTATGTGTATTTATCTTTTTGTATATATGTTTTCTTATTAGTATATACTTATCTGATTGTACTTGCTCGTATGTATGTTGTTGAATCACTTTGTAAACCATTGTTTTTAAAGGTATAAATAAAGATATTATTATAATTATTCACTAAGTTTATTCCGCCAACTTCACAACCATCACACTGATGAAGCACATAAAGAAAGTCGGGAAGATGTGGTGTGCACCTTGACGCGGTCGTTCCTGGCATTGAAGAGTCCGATGCGCCTGACGTTGGACAGGATTGGATCTGTTGCGTCATCCAGCATGTTGTGAGTGGTCACTGGAGGGAGGCTGTGTCTCTGCAAATCAGTTTGATTTCATTAGTTTGCTTCATTAGTGTGATGGAATTAGGAATCGCCACATTTTTAAACTTATTCTGGAAACCGATTAGTGAAGAGAGATATGGCAGTCCACATTCAGAATGAGATTTGTATCATCATAATGTCAGTTTAAAGGGATGACATTCTGATGACGTACTTTATCATTTGAAATGATCTTTACTTTGATATTGGTTTGCAGCAAATCAATTTCCTCTAAGGAATTATAATGTCCATAATCGTCAATCAATATAGCTTATGCTCATTACATCATGATTAAACACGGAAACATTCTTACTGTAAGTCAACTGTGTCAGCTGAATTTCTATGAACGTAAATATTGACATGCCTGCATCTACACATACCAACACACATGCCTAAAGCAGTGCAGTGAGGGAAAGGACATAACGACTGTTTGATCCATTGGTCCGTGACTAGTAACCTTTCAGCCTGTCAAGTATTGATTAGTGCAGGCTAGAACTAAACCCTAGGCTAATGATATCTGATTACTGTCTCTCACATCACATCATGGCACAAAACAAAATGCTTTGTTTTACAGGTCACACAGTTTCCTGCCATTTCCATAAAAGGAACTATAAATTCTTAGGAAGGTTCCTGAGAGGGAGTAAACATATTTCCACTTGTATTCTACCAATTAATTGCTGTCCTTACCTATGCCCTTTTCCCACCAAAATAAGAGGGTCTACGCAGGTTTTTGATCCAGTGTTAATACACAATTTAGGCTCTGTAAACAGGTATGTAAACCAAGAGGCCCACCGTAGCTAAATGACCATTTACAGAGACTGCATACACACTGACAGGTAGCATATCATGTGGATATTCACTCATTTTGACAACAAGCGTTCTCCAGAATCACTGACTGTACTTTCAAATTGGAAATGTCTTTCAACAAAGCTCAGCTAAACTGCTCACGACTACTAGAGTAACTGAACGTTAGTAACTGACAAACATCTTACTAGTACTACATAGTTAAAAATGACAAAAGCGCAAGTAGTTTTTTAATGTTTTTGTAATGTTTTGACGTTTCAAAGCCATGGGTGAATTTTGGGTGAAACACTGGCTTACCCAGATATTTGAAGCATTGAACAGATACCTTTGATTGTACTATTAGGGTTAGGGTTAGTAAGTTAGTTACTGCTATTATTAAAGGTCTGACGTTAAAGGCCAATGAAGGGGTACGGGGAGAGATTGTGGAGTAGCTAGTTATGACTTGGTTATGACATCCAAACTAGTTCCAGCAGAAAGACACTGATTGGGTTTAATCTCTGTCTGGGCCAAACCACATACAGTTGGTTTGCTTCCTTCACTTATTATACCTTACAATACTGGTACATCAATTTACTGTTCCTTAGTTAATGCTTAATAAGCGTTAACCTGAGCATTTTTCTAGGCTATTAACTCCACACATCAATTGAAACTTTTATTTGGGTGAACTGCAGAAACATGAATGACTACAACAATGTTACAATTTGTGTCAACTATTAAAGATATTTAAAGAGGACCTATTATACTACTTTTCTGGTCTTAATTTCTTGTTTTACACTGCTATAGAGCAACCTGACACGAATCACATCACAAAAAACTATGTAGATTTTCGGGAAGCTCTTTCTCTTATTTTGGCGATCCAGCACGTCCTGTCAACACTTGAGTGTGTGTGCTTCGGCAATCTCCGATCCCTCCGCCTGTGCATCGGCCATTTCCGCTACCCTCCCCCACCCCCCCCCTCCTGCAAACCCCACTCCGTTGTGATTGGTTACCTTCCTTCCGGAACACTTTCAGTGGCGGGAAGCGCGAGCATGGACCTATAAGGGCGCGAGGCAGACGCGAGGCAGACGTGAACAGGGAAGTGACAGCATTACCATACATGGAAACATCCGCGTGGTGACTTCACAAAGTTACATGCGACGTCACAAAGTTACAAAGGGTAGACCGCTTTGAACACGTGACTTCTCGACTGGCTAGAATAGTGTTTAGTGCTCGGCACAGACACCCCAGACGGTCAGCAGGGAATACGTCGAAATGCATGTAAGTCATTATTTGATAATTTAGTATGGTTAAGCATGACTATGAATCATCATAACAACGTTTATAGGTCATAAAAGTCAAAAAGCATCATAGGTCCTCTTTAATGTCTTGAAATGTGTTCTTCATTTAAAAAGGTTAAGAAAGACTACTCTAGTGTGTGCGTTAAAGCAGGCAGTATTTTAAAAGTGGGGCTGGGAGGGAAATAGGGAGGGCTACAAATAAAAAATGGCAAAGAGAGAAATTATCTGAACTGCATCTGTCAGACCAATCAGAAGTCTCCGTTCCATTACTCTACATGCATTTTCAGTCAATACCACTCACACTCCATCTTCCACCACTCAAATATTGATGTTGGCATAAAGTCCTTTAATTGAGAAAGATCTTTTTAAATTACTTTGCTTGTAACACTTTGCTGTAACATACATCGACACAGTCAGTCTATTGACCCATGGTCTGGGGTAGAGGAAGCAATTTCACACTCGGTTCATTCAAGCTTTCCACTCAGGGTATCCCCCTTCATAATCAATCTCCAGCCTAGGCCATTGCTCACATTAACCACTCCTGCTTCCGCATCTGTATCTTAACATAACTGAAAAACAAAGCTGTGAATGTGAGATAAATCTTTTTAAATGTTTTTTTTTATTTTTGTCTCTGTTGGATGTTTTACACTGCAAACCTCAAAGCGATAGGAAACTGGATGAAGAAGTGTTTATCATATTATAGGGGAGAGTGGGGTGAGTTGTGCCGGTGGGGAAGTTGTGCCACCCCTTGTTTCTAGAAAACCATAGAAGAAATTGGAAATGTGACCATATATTTAAGAGGAGCCACCCATTTGACTCATCCTGTAAAGAAGGGAGAAACATGGCATAAGATAAAAGCATCTTTAAGCTCAAAAAACTGTTTTTTGCCTTTCAAAGTAAAATTTCCATGATCAAGGTTTTTTGATTATTTGTCTGAACAATTATAGAGAAGTTTGAAAACATTTGACACATGTTTTAGTGCTTTAGTATGCTATACTTAGTGTCTATATAGTTAGCACGATGTCAGCCCTAAACTGCTGTATCATGCTTGTTATCCAAAATTCTGGGGTTGGGGTGATTTGTGCCAGAAGGCCTGGGGTGAGGTATAAGTAAGTAAGTAAAATGTATATATAAAAGCACATTTTGCGCTGTCCTAAGTGCTGAGCATAGTGCATTCATTAGGTAAAAATGAAGGTAAAATAACAATAACTAAAATAAAAGACATAAAGCCCATACATCCACATATAAACAAAGATAGTAGTGCAGAGGTAAGATAGTTAATGGGGAGGAAAAACCAGGGTGTACAGATGGGTTTTGAGCCTTGATGGCAGAAATGGAGGGGGAATCGCATATGCCAGGTGGCAGTTGGTTCCACAAGCACAGAGCAGCTAGTGCAAAGTAAACTTCTGAGAGTTGTGCCATTGGCATGGCTGTATACACTGGTCACCAAAAGAAAGTGATTGTCTACAGTAGCTCAGAAGAAACTGACATCTCCATTCCACTTAACGACACCACTGATGAGAGTTCAGATGGCCAGAAAGATGATGATGGTGACTTTGTCATTGTGAGCTTTGCAGGTAAAACCATTAGATCTGCTAGGCTATGTTTAAGAAAATTGACCTTCAACCTTTGTAAAATATTGACTTTATTTACTTTAAATAAACCTTACGTAAGTGATTGTCTAATGGATCTGTCTTGCATTACAGTTTATGAGATATATATAAATGGCACAATTTACCACATGGTATTCTCTCTTGTGGCACAACTTACACCACACCGCGGGCAAGTTGTGCCACAACAAGATAACTTTTTTTCCGAAATGTTTCTTAAACAGTTTATTTCAGATCCAAAGTTATTGTTGCACATATGGATGCACAACACCCTGAAATATATGTACATATTTGAGTTGGAGACTTTACTGTCAAGGCCTCACTTTAAAGTCACTTTGACTAAAAAGTGGCACATCTCACCCCACTCTAGGGCTGCTCGATTATGGCAAAAATTCTAATCACGATTATTTTGATTGATATTGTAATCACGGTTATTAAAGACGATTATTCATTGTAGGGATGCACCAAAATGAAAATTCAGCCAATTCATTCAACATTACATAAACAAAACTCCCAATTGTGCTCCTCAAACATAGCCTACAACTATGTAAACCAAAGCCACACAAAATAAATAATCAGTAAAACCTTCGAATCTAAGAGTAAAATTAATATTTTACTAGGGATGTGATTGTGAACCATTCATTGATTTGTACTTCGACTTATAAGAGGAGGTAGGCTATGAATCTACAAAAAGATCGACTTATTACCTTCTTTTTTTTTTGCAGTGCACGTTGAGTTGCTGTAAAAAAAACTACACCACAGCTGACACCGTAATGTTGAGACTTCAGAATTTGTATCAGAGCGCTGATCATAAACATTAGACGCTTTATTTAAACGAAGTCCATGCTTAGGTGCTGGTTGTAACTTTTCGTCTGTAGACTGAAACTAACGGAGGGGGTGCGTCTCACTGTATATTTGCTCTTGTCGCGCAGATAGTTTGCCGACATGGCACAATATATTCAGGCTCGAGAAATGCAATCAGAAAGCGGAAGCCTTTCCCCTCAACAACATTAACGTGCAGGAATCCCCGACTATCATTTTACCCGTAAAGCCACAGAGCTTTTCTGCGCGGCGGCTCGCACCGGCAAGTTCTCACAGTGAATGACACCGTTACCCACCGCCATCACAGTGTCTCACTCACACCATGTTTCACCGAGTGAAACGCTGCTTCAATCGCGCAAGGCTTTTGTGTTTCGGTGTAACATCCTGGACGAGCGTTTTAACTTTATGCTGAATAAACAATTGCACTGGAATCGCTGAAATCGACAGTGTTCGGGCGGGGGCGGAGCGCAGGTGGAGACAGAAGGGTGCGCTGCATTTACTACACATGACCCGGCGTGCCGCACAATAACCGTTTTATTACGATTATCTTGTTTTCATGATCGAGGGAAGCCAAAATTGTAACCGAAATCAAAATTCAATTAATCGCCCAGCCCTACCCCACTCTCCCCTATTGTCCAAAATCATCATCTGGAAATGAAGTTTAAAAATTATCAAATTCCATGGATGATTATGCGGTCCTATCCTGAAACTTCTCAGTTACTGCCCATTTAAGGGCAAGGAACTCCAATTTGTGGGCGGGATACCTGGTTTCACATGTCAACAGACCACGGCTTGCATAAACAATGACTCGCTTATGTCCTTCTTGCTCCTCATAGAGGGCAGCACCGAGCCCTGAAAGTGCTTGCATCTGTATGTAAAATGTAGGGCTGTTTGGGATCGGCAAACCCAAGGACAGGACAGTTGTCAGCTTTTCTCTTATGCTGTTGAATGCTGTCTGGCAATCAGGATTCCATCTGTCGCCCGAAAAGGTATTTTGGGTTGTGGTACATCTCCCTGTTTACTCTGTTGTTGGTGGATAGTGTGACCGTTGAGTGGCTTTACAATCTCTGAAAAATCCTTGACAAATCTACGGTACTAACCACAGAAACCCAGGAAGGTTCTTAGCTCTTTCAGGTTGTTTGGTTTTAGCCAGGGCTCTAATACAGCTGTCTTCTCAAGATCTGTTTCAATGCCCTTCTCTGACACAATGTGGCTTAGATACTTCACAAAGGTCTGGAAGAACTTGCACTTTTAAGGTGAGAGTTTCAAGCCATACTATTTTAATCGGTTGAAAACCCATGTCAACCTTTCCTCATGCTCTTCCAGTGTTAATGAGAAGACAATGACATAATCGAGGACAGCTAAGGCTTTCTTCAAGTTCAGCCCTCTTATGCAGCACTCCATGAGCCTCTCGAACATGCTAGGGGCGTTCGTTATCCCTTGGGGCCTCCTGTTGAAGTCGTGGAACCCTAGTGGGCAGACAAAAGCAGTTTTGTGCTTGTCCTTTTCATCCATTTCTTTCTGGAAGTAGCTAGATTTAGGTTTATTGCTAAGAACCATCTGGATACAGTCACTGCTGAGAAGGAGTCTTCCAATTTGGGTAAGTCGTATGGATCTTTGATTGTTAGTCAGGCCTCACTTTGTGTTTGCATGATGACTCGTCACTGAGTGTATGTGATGTTTAATCTTGTCAGTGTGACCAAAGTCAAGGTCCTGTTGTGCAAACACCTCTGGCATGGAGTTCAGCTTTTCAGGTATCCTCTCTTTCCACTCACTGGGTACTGGAGAGTTACCAAAGTCAAACTAAAGATTTGCTTTGTGATCGGTCTCTGTCGGGGAGTCTGAGAGAAAAGATTTGATTGAACACACTTTTGATGTTGTGTATCTCTACTGCTTTGGGATTCAGGGTGATATCATGGTTTGAATCCTTTTTTAAGGATGACTGGTATGCAGCGTGGAAGCTTTGGTGGTAAACTTGCCAGGCCGTGTGATACCTGTATACCACCTTGTAATTGAGCTGATTGTGGTGCCTCTACCATCACCCACTTTAAGGCATTTGTTGCTCTGCAGCGCACAGATCCCTTTTGGCTTACCAGCTGTGATCGTCTCTGCTCTGTAGCTTTACTTCTGTTCTTCCATGCTAAAGTGTTGATGCCAATGAACATCACAGAGGACAGAGTGGAAAGCCTATCAGGCACAATCAGAGTGTTGGCACCTCTTTATCTACACCAAATGTGCTCATGGGGAACTTGATGGTAACTTCAACAATGCCAAGGTAAGGGACACCCTGACGTTGGCTCCCTTCACTTCCAGAAGGTTATTCAATGAGTTGATGGGTACATGGGAAAGGTTCTCTTCATAGAAAAAATTGGGAATTGTCATTACTTGTGAATGTGATGGATTTCCAATCCGTATGAAAAAACCTGGCAAAAACTGCTGTGGATTAAGGATTTAAATCCTCACAAATCCCTGACCAGGTAGGTATGGTTTTGCATTCTTCTTTAGCCTTCTTTTGTTTGCTAATTCTCAAGTTTATTTAGCTGCGTCTCTCGTCTCTATTGTCAGCAATCTTCCAGCTGCACTTATTTATCCTCTTAATGAATTGTTTATTCTCATTATATTATATATGGGTTACACTCGGGTAATGCCTAGTGTGAGTGCGCACTAAGAACAGCTCCAGTACCTGAGTGGCATAGATTGCTCTCTTCATAATGGTGAAGTCATCTTTTTCCAGAATGGAGTTCATGTCAGGGATCTGCCCTCTGAGGTTAGAGCAAACAATCAAACATTGAACACAGAACATGCCTGATATCAATTCATCACAGAGAACTAGAGTTGATTTACAGAGACATCTGAAAAGTCTAAAAACCAATGAGGGGGTTAAGTCATAGTGTCCAATACTTACTTTAACAGAGCCTCATACAGGTTTTTGCCAAACTTCTCCTTAACAGTGTGAGCTGTATCCCTGTGAAAAACCAATGGAAACCTTTGTTAGAAATGTACCTTTGATCCAGGCTCTAGAACTTCACTGGAGGCATACTGAGGCACATAATACATACACTTTCTATTAGGATGACCTCAAAGACAGAGTTTGAGAGAGCATTCTGTAAGTCAAAGCCCTATTTTAAGGTTAAGGTCCTGTTTACATTGGAAACGGTGACGGTGCATCCGAAAAAGTATTTTTGCAGATGCAAATATGTAATGTTTTTATCATTTACATGATAACAGCAAATGCAGGCTTGAAAACATAAACTTTTGAAACCACCTTCCAGTTCCAGGGTGGAATCTTTTGAAAACGCAACTGCAGCAACACCCTGTGAACTAGTGAAACGGTCTCTGTGGTAACGCTGACGTCACTGCTCCACTCCACACATGCGTAGTCTATTACATTTGCTGTCAAAATAGCAACACGCGAGTTAGAAGACAACATGCACGGTGTCTCCGCGGTGATCAGCGGAGAGTCTCGTGCAGGGCTCAAATATAACACTCTCTAAGTTCTGGTACATTTGGTCTTAGCTAGTAGTAAGTTATTGAGACCACCCGCCACTTTGGCTGGGGAAAGATTAGTGCTCTGCCCGTTTTTCGAGCAAAATAAACTTGTGTCACCACCGGTAATGCCAGGGACACGGCTTTCTACATTAAAAAACACTATCTATAGATCAGCGTGCAGCAGTTAAGTTACTGGTAAAACAAACAAAGCGTTAAGGCTGGGGCTTCACATTTAAAGCATTTCACTAGTTAAGTACGGGCCCTCAATGTATTGAGGGCCCGTAATTATTACTCTCCACCATACTTATTCTTCTTACTTCTGCCGCAAATTTCGAGCTGCTACTCCTCCCACACCGTTTCACTGAAGAAAGTTTGAGAGGCCACGCCCCTCACACCGTAAGTCCGATTGACTTGAAATTTCTCACACAGGTGTATGTTAGGGTGCTCTACAAAAAAGCCTCTGGGAGCATATAAGTCCGCCAGGGAATATTTCCCGCTAATTAGCATAAACTGAAAAACAGGGTGTTATCCCCTTTACCACGTTAGACTCCTCCCCTTTACAACATTAGGCTCCTCCCCTTTACAACATTAGGCTCCTCCCATTTACCACATTAGACCCCCCCTTACCCCACTAGGCTCCTCCCCTTTACCCATTAGGCTCCTCCCCTTTACCACATTAGGCTCCTCCCCTTTGTCCAGTTAGGCTCCTCCCCTTCACAACATTAGACTCCTCCCCTTTACCTCGTTAGGCTCCTCCCCTTTACACCATTAGGCCCCTCCCCTTTACCTTGTTAGGCTCCTCCCCTTTACAACATTATGCTCCTCCCCTTTACCGTGTTAGGCTCCTCCCCTTTACAGCATTAGGCTCCTCCCCTTTACACCATTAGGCTCCTCCCCTCCACAACATTAGGCTCCTCCCCTTTACATCATTAGGCTCCTCCCATTTACCACGTTAGGCTCCTCCCCTTGACATCATTAGGCTCCTCCCCTTACTCGTTAGACTCATCCCCTTACCCATTAGGCTCCTCCCCTTTACCCCCGTTAGACTCCTCCCCTTTACCGCAATAGGCCCCCCTTACAGCATTAGGCTCCTCCCCTTTACCACGTTAGGCCCCTCCCCTTTACCACGTTAGGCTCCTCCCCTTTACATCATAAGGCTCCTCCCATTTAACCCGTTAGGCTCCTCCCCTTCACAACATTAGACTCCTCCCCTTTACATCGTTAGGCTCCTCCCCTTCACACCATTAGGCTCCTCCCCTTTACATCATTAGGCTCCTCCCATTTACCCCGTTAGACCCCTCCCCTTTACCACGTTAGGCTCCTCCCCTTTACATCATAAGGCTCCTCCCATTTACCCCGTTAGACCCCTCCCCTTTACCTGTTAGGCTCCTCCCCTTCACAACATTCGGCTCCTCCCCCTTACCTCGTTAGGCCCCTCCCCTTTACCATGTTAGGCTCCTCCCCTTTACCCCATTAGACTCCTCCCCTTTACCCAATTAGACTCCTCCCATTTACCCCGTTAGACTCCTCCCCTTTACCCGTTAGGCTCCTCCCCTTCACAACATTAGGCCCCTCCCCCTTACCTAGTTAGGCTCCTCCCCTTTACACCATTAAGCTCCTCCCATTTACCACATTAGGCTCCTCCCCTTTACCTCGTTAGACTCCTCCCTTTACTGCGTTAGACTCCTCCCCTTTACCACGTTAGACTCCTCCCCTTTACATCATTAGGCTCCTCCTAGTTACCCCGTTAGACTCCTCCCCTTACCCCGTTAGGCTCCTCCCCTTTACCCCATTAGACTCCTCCCCTTTACATCATAAGGCTCCTCCCATTTACCCTGTTAGACCCCTCCCCTTACCCCGGTAGGCTCCTCCCCTTTACATCATAAGGCTCCTCCCATTTACCCTGTTAGACCCCTCCCCTTACCCCGGTAGGCTCCTCCTCTTTACAGCATTAGGCTCCTCCCCTTGCAGTGTTAGGCTCCTCCCCTTACCACATTAGGCTCCTCCCCTTTACAGTGTTAGGCTCCTCCCTAAGCTCCTCCCCTTTACCGCGTTAGGCTCCTCCCCTTTACCTTTATAGCCTCTCAGACCATAGGGGTCAGCCATGATTATTTTTTTCGCCGCCATTGCCCAAAATGTTTACGCAGGGGCGGGGCTTATTATCAAATTGGCCATAACTCCTTAACCATAGGTCCTATCATCATCAAACTTGATGGGTATGTGCAGAAGTCATGTGGTAGCATGTCCCTCGAAGCTTATCGAGATTAACCCATATGGGGCGCCACAAATGCCCCCTGACTCTGATTGACCTGTATTACACTTGTACAGCTCATGGTGCTCTACAATATAGCCTCTCGGACAGTTTTTTGAATTTCCGCTAGGGGGCGCTGTTATTAAGCCCCAACTGAAGAAAGTTTGAGAGGCCACGCCCCTCACACCGTAAATCCGATTCACTTGAAATTTCTCACACAGGTGTATGTTAGGGTGCTCTACAAAAAAGCCTCTGGGACCATATAAATCCGCCTGGGAATATTTTCCGCTAATTAGCGTAAACTGAAAAACATGGTTTTAACCACAACTTTCTCAAATTTTTCTTTATCAACACCAAATTTCTCATGGAGCCTCGGGGGACTATGACACACATGCCCGTAAAAGATTAGTAAGAAAGCTTGAAAAACATGGCCGCCATTGACCAAAACGTTTACACAGGGGCGGGGCTTATTAGCAAATTGGCCATAACTCCTTAACCATAGGTCCTATCATCATCAAACTTGCAGGATATGTGCAGAAGTCATGTGGTAGCATGGCCCTCTAAGCTTGTCAAGATTAACCCATAGGGGGCGCCACAAATGCGAAAACCATAATTCAAAAATGCAATGTTTGACAGGCTACGCCCCTTTCCCACTGACTCTGATTGACTTGACATTTCTTACACATGCACAGCTCATGGTGCTCTACAATAAAGGTGGCGAAATGTGTGTGTAACGTGATGATTTGTATTTTCTGTTTAGTCATGCCACTGCCGTATTTTATAGAATAGTATTTTATAAGCTAGTCTTTAGCTGTATTTTTCTATTGAAACATTTTTCTTATTAGTTTTTACTTTATTCATTTCTTTTATGATTCGGTCTCCCAGTGTTAAATTGTAGTGCAACTGTTGAGCACTGAAGAATAAGTCTATTTTGTTTTAAGTGCAACTGTTGAGCACTGTGGGAATAAATAAAGTCTTTTAAATTAAAATATATCACTCTGTCACAATAATTTAAATGTGTTCTATAATATATTAATGCTACAAAAACCCCGAATTCATTGTGTCCTGTGTGGCAACCAATTCCACGGGCTACAATTACATGTCAGAAGCCAGCTGCGATCACAATGTGGTTGTACTAGGCGACTCCATATATGGAATTTGTGTAACTGTATCGGTGTGAATAAAAGTCACTGGAACTAACCCGGTACAATAAAGGTCAATATAATAAATCTTCCTTGTGTGTATTGTGTATTTGGGTTAGTGTTTTCCACTGCTTTATATACCTATACACACAGTGTAGCCTATATATAAGTTATAAAACGTGCATGTACATGTCAGTTTATGTTGGTAGTAAACTCATGTAAACCACGTCAGGGCATACCAGAGCTGTTTGCGCACTGCCTGTCCTTTCAGTGACTCCACATTGAAGTTGTTGGTTTTAGCTGGCATGATGAAGAAAACTACCACTGTCACATCTTTCCTGTGGACCTGTGAGAATCAAAGTAGAATGAAGTGGTTACAGGTCATTCAGATTCATAGCCAAAACAGGAGTTTCCTCCTGTTTTGGCTATCAAGAAAAATGAAATAAAACAGAAATGAATTTAACGTAACTTCTCTGAGGGGCACCACCCAGAGTTAACTGTGAAAATTCTCATAAATGTTATCAATTGAATTGATAATTAAATCAATAACTATACAAATTATTAATAGTTAGAAGGTCAAGGGAGTTCTAAATGGAAGAGGATGGCGATGTTCATTCTTCTGCTATATTAAAGAAACCAACAAAATTAAAACACACGTAATTTATTTACATAAAGTAATAAAATCAACACACATCAATGCCCTTTTTTGGTACGAGGAAGTGAGGCGGAGTCAAACTCTGACAAGATGGCGACTGCAGCCAAGAGGATTGGATGCAGTTGTAAGAACTGAGATCAGCCCGGATGTGTATCCATTTTATATACTATCTATGGTTCTTCTAACACCATGTTGTGCTCTAGAGTCAAATACAAGTGAGATCACCTCAAAATAAAATCCAAATGAATGAACACATGTACACATTCACTACAAGAACAAAGGGGAGCAGGATGAAGGAGTTATTTGGACAGGTTTGCATGCTGAAGAATATACTTGTCACATCTCATGAAGGACTACAGGGACCTCACCCGTAATAGGTAGTTGAGCCTGGACAGCGATTCAAGGAAAATGTCAGCTCCCTTGTTGGAAAACTCATACCGTCCAGCAATGAAGAAGAAAAGGGTTTTGTCCATATTGAAGTCCAGATGACTGCAGAAAGATAAGAATCACTAGAGGGTTTGAAGTAGTCACACAGCATTGGTGTAAGATCAGAACTACATTGATAAAATACACCCACCCATAGAAGTGTCCTCTGACAAACTCCTGGATGCGGGCCTTGCTGGTGGAGTGAAGGTTCTGGAACTCATGCATGGCTGAGAATTTCTTCACATTCAAACCATTTGGGGTCACCACATCTGTACCATATAGACAAGAGAATAAGAGCGTAAAGGGACAGTCTGTTCTTATACAGTAGTGATTGAGGACAGGTAAGGATGTCAGCAAAAATATATTTTTCATCCTCCATAAATGTTGATGCATACATATTAATAATCTGGGCCCGGTTTCCCAATAACGTCCTCTCTTAGCGCACTATGAAGACTCCTACGTTATGACTTACCAAAGTTGTTTACCTCTGTAGTCGTGGTTCCCGAACAGTCTCTTAAGGCCAGGACACACCGGCCCGATAATCGCCGTGGGAGAGTCTGGAAGGGGCGGGGACACGAATCTGTTTGGTGTGTGCCGTGACGTCGGTCGTCGTAGATGTCGTCGGGCTTCTTTTGAGCCGATTGAACATGTTCCTAGAAGGATTTCTAGATTTCTTTGAACATGTTCAATCGGCGGCGGGCAGTCTTTCAGTTGGAGCAATTTGATTGGTGGAGGGCTAGCGAATCAGCGAATCCCGGAAGTGAGGCGGGTAGCACAAACAGCTAACAACAGTTAGCCATTGTTTTAATGTGTCTGTTTGTTTCATTCAGCGAGTACTCACATGCATCAACCCTTCTTGACTGCTCGACATCATGCTCGACACTCTCTGCTAAAAATGGTGCTCTTTATGGTCCATAAATATAAATACGTATTTCTTTTTTTTAAGATATTTTTTGGGCATTTTTATGCTTTATTGACAGTGTAGAGACAGAGTTGAAATGGGGCAGAGAGGGGAGTGACATGCAGAGAACGACCGCGGGCTGGAATCGAACCCGGGTCCGCTGCTGGCCGAGGCCCATGGAGGGGACGCCTTACCAACTGAGCTAAAGGCGCCCCCATAAATAAGTATTTCTATCTATGTTTATGGTCTAGAGAGCTGTCCCATCATTTCCGGCTTCCGTATTTCCACAATACAGATTAGCGCCGCCTGCTGTTATGGAGACATTACGTCCCACGCAAGCGCAGAGCGTACGGAAAGTCAGTAGTCGGCTCGGTGTGTTCTTGGCACTTTTTTGGCCGCGACGGGCAGACTGGAGCTGCCTGAAACGGCAGACTCCATTTTCGGGCAGTCGGACCGGTGTGTCCTGGCCTTTAGGAGAAACACTCCTTACGTCGTTCGTAGACGGCGCTGTCCAGAAAGAAAGTGCTGAAATCGATTGCTCAGAGTTCGATTTTACATTTCATGCGCAGGTGCATGACAGCACTATATTATAAAACATATTGCAGTCATTGCGAATAAAAGATTGCTAGAAATCCTTCTAGGCCGAAACATTTATTTAACACTAGAAGCGCCAGCGTTCTCTTTATAGGCTGCATAATCAAATCTACCCGTGTATTTCTAGTGTAATATAAAGTCATAAATTAGTTTGTTTAATCATCATCTGTGTTTTGGACATCTTGTTTTATAATCTAAGTATCTTTTAAGAACACTGATCACGTTTCGTAGCGACTGATGGCCAAAACAGCGTCCAAATGAGCTAAAATTATAAATACAGTAAACATTAAAATGGCACACTTACTTTAAGGTAAACTCTCATTGATTATTCATTAATTTTTTCACACGCTGACATGTTTTGAGGCGGAGGATCCGACGCACTCTGCCCGGCTCAGCTGACAGCTCTCAGCTGTCAAATGATCCGGACGAGCCGCGGTGTGTGGAACACAGTGCGGAGGTTCTAGTATTAACCATGGTCAAACATACTACCATAGCCTATACAGATTTAAAAACAGATATAGAAAATATAGAAACAGCGGAGGAGATTAAGATTAAGATTGTTTCCAGCACTTATTTTCTTCGTGAATGACTTTAAACCATTGGTGAAACACAACACTGGCAATGTGGCAGTTCCATGCGCAACAGGGATGTCACTCGTGTCCGTTTTACGCATGGTGCTTTAACGGAAGGAAATGGGGTCTGTATCTCTGGCGATGCCACAGCGATCGCAGGGACTTTCACTAGTGTCATACAACTAATAAATCTGACTGTATTTCATATCAAAGGGACACAGCGATGACTGTATTTAATATCAAACTGATAAAAAATTATCCAAATGTATATCACGTATAAAGTATGTTCATATTAGCGGACATCGCATCCATTAAGTTAATGCTGATTGTCAAGTCAGTTAGATTACTAAAACGTACTTGTTCATATAGTTTGAACACTTTGTGAATCAGAGTGAATGGTATTCTGCTAAAATATCAAATAGCCTGCTTTAAATATATGTGATATACACTGTACACAGTTGGATAGTTTTTAACAGTTTGTTATTAAATGCAGTCATCGCTGTGTCCGTTTGATATGAAATACAGTCAGATTTATTAGTTTAATGACACAAGTGAGAGCTGAAACATCCCTACGGTAGAGCTGAGAAGGCTCTGCGGGCGCTCCAGAACAACCTTACCAACATATGACGTAAGAAAGAGATTCGTAGCAAAGAAAGTTTCGGGAAACAGGCGAAATGTTAAGTAGGAACTATAGGGGTTACGAATGACGTAGCGTAGAAGGCTTTGGGAAACCGGGCCCAGGCTGATAGTTTAGCCGATTTTGAGCCAAATTAACAATATAACCATCCTTAAAACAAAACACATTACAGTATAATAATTGAGTACCATGATGCAACTGTAAAAAGCTTCCCCACCTGGCTTCCTGTGCAGCATGTGATGGGCTTCCACAGCAGTGATCTGGGACACTGTGGTGAAGATGTGAGCACAGTGGACCGCTGCTCTCTCCAGGCAGTAACGGTGGTAAATCTGCCTCTCACCTGCCTCCTTGTCAACGTTGAACTACACACACACACACACGCAGGCACACACACACACACACACACACACACACACACACACACACACACACACAGGCACGCACGCACACATACACACACACACACACACACACACTTTAGTCTAATCACTGTGATATTGTACAACATTACTGATTAATTGGTATGTGTAGGTAAATAAGTGTAGTCTGATGACGTTTTAGACAGAAACCTGCCTATAAATGCTATTTAATGTATTTGAGTAGTGACGCGTAAAGCTGTGGCTCACATGAGCTGTGTTCCATGTCCATACTTTTAACTAGCGGTTGACATACACTATCAGAAAGGGCCACTCAGTGGATTCTTCACAGCATTGTGAATGTGGGCTCCCCTTCTCAAAGGTGTGAACCACATTGTTGCTTGCCAAACCTGTATTTTTGAATGTGTAAAATGATAATCATGCAACAAAGGTAATAGAAATACTTATTTTTACGTAGACGTATTTTTCATAGCGGAGTGTGGGTGCAGCAGCGGGTGTGGCTGGCTGAGCAGGATCTCTGTAACAAGGCACACATGGGAATTATCACCAAATCAAGCATCCATAAATGCCTGGATAATCTGCCACACTCCTGTGCCAGATTATTCCGTTGCAGTTGGTAGAGATCAGTGCCTAATTTATCTGTGCTTCCAAGTGTTTCAAGCTATAGATCAGTTTATCTGAGGAAACCATCCTCCCTTCCTCCTCCGTGGTTAGAGTGGCCAGGTGGGAGATGGAGTGGGTGATCCAAGAGGCTCAATGTGACCAACCTACCCCTGAGAACTGTCCCCCTGACTGGACGTTCCTTCCGCCTTCTGCCAGGCCTCCAGTGCTCCAGTGGGGACATGCATCACCTGCCATCCCGGTTTTCATCGGACCATCTCCCCTGCTCCACCAGCGTTTTTGGTGTCCATCCATCTCTAATGACACCAGAGAGTTTGTCTCCGTCTGTGCCCGTAGCAAATCCTCCGATCTGCTCTAGAGACTGCTAACCTTCCTGTCCAGAATGTGTTCAGACTCCATGGCAACCCTCAGGACATCGTTTCCGACCGTGGCCCTCAGTTCTCTTCCCAAGTCTGGAAGGCCTTTCTTCAGGCCTTTGGGGCGTCAGTCAGCCTCTCATCAGCAAACCATCCACAGACTAACGGCCAGACTCAGCAGGCCAACCAAGACACAGACACCCTGTCTTTGGGCCACACATCTACCCTGGGTTGAATACACCCACAGGTATGTCACCATTCATGGTTTCATTGGGCTTTCAACCTCCCCTCCTCCCGGTCCAGGAAGATGAGGTCGCCGTCCCCTTATGCCTCGTTTCCAGAGGTGGGTCGTAACGCGCTACATTTACTCCGTTACAAATACTTGAGTAACTTTTTGAATAAATTGTAATTTTAGGAGTAGTTTTATTGCAACATACTTTTACTTGAGTAAATATTTGAAGAAAGAACGGTACTTTTACGCCGTTCCATTTGGCTACGTGACGGTCGTTACCTTATTTTTTTATATATTTTATTTATTACATGCGAGAGCTATTTCTCTCATGATTTCTCTCCCCGGGGACGTCTTCAGCCAACATCTCTATCACGTGACTATTTCAACCAATAAAAACCACATTACAAAAGCTTACCAATCAAATGCAGCCACTTCAGTCACATGACAAGTGTTGTCATGTTGTCATAGGGCTCAACAATGTCCGCGGACTTTTTTAAAGGCTGCGGTTCCGCAACGATGTTGTGTCCGTGGCCGTGCCATGTAGGTTAAACGCATATTTTACCGACTATCTGGGTGAGTCGAGAAAATGGAAGAAACCGCTGATTCCGAGGAGCAATAGCCACACCCCTGGCCTCACATACAGACTCACAAGCTCTCAATTACACAAACTCACAAAATAATAATCACACACTTACAATCACAGTGACACAGACTCCCACACACTCGCAATTACAGAGAAACTGTTCTTCTTTGACACATGTCCTGTTCTCCCTGTAGCCTACTCACTTCGCATGCCCCAGTCTGGCTGTGTGAGAGTATGAGAGTGGTCTCTTTGTTCAGCCACTCTGTAGTTTCATACGTTAAGTGAGTGTGCCAGCAGGTTTTGATGTGTAACAAAGTTTATTTTTGCGTGTTTTATATTTTTGGGGCTAAACACAACCTAGATCATTTTCTCAGGGCCAGTGACATATTGTAGGAATTTGTTTTAAAATGTGTATGTGCAAAACAATTGCAACAGTGTTATAAGAGTATTGGTTTTAATTAATATAATTTTGGACAAGCCTAATTTATTATCATTTTATTTGAAGGGTGATGTATTTAATTTGGCAGATAATTTATGTATTATTGTTTGAGTTCAAAGGTTATTCATTTGATTTTTAAATACCTTATTTATTGTTTTATTTAAAATTATGTTATTTAACATATCTTTATTTGAACATTGCTGTTTTATATTATGTTCGTGTCTATTCTGTACTGTTTGTGTTGCTCTGTATATTTCAAAAATAAATCCGGAGTAATTCAGTAGGCCTACTTGTACTCTTGAGTACTTGAGTAGTCTTTTCACTGCATACTTTTTTACTCTTACTCGAGTAATAATTTGTATGAGTACTTTTACTTCTACTTGAGTAATTATAATCTTAAAGTAACTTACTTTTACTTCAGTACATTTTTTGGCAACTCTGCCCACCTCTGCTCGTTTCCACCAAGTAGAGCTGGATGGAGCGGCTCGGTCCGGTTATTTTGGCTCTCCATTTGCCAACAGTTGGGTAGGGTACGTATATAAGCGCGCCAAACCGCTCTAAGCCGCTCCCATTTTCGGTACTCCTCCGTTGGGGTACCAGCCGCCTGAAAAGGTGCCGAAAAGGTGGAGCTACACACTGCCGTCCGTTGATTGGTTGAAAGAATAATTTCCGCCGTGTGTAGTCACCTCGGCAACAGTGAAGAGTCTTGTGTTTTGGCGAGAAATCTGAGCGCAGCACTGTTTATTGTGTGGTGTTTTTCCTCGTCATTAAATTAATCAGTTGGCTACACTGTGTCCCACTGCTACGATGTCACGTAGCTGCCGCAGCCAGCGCTGTTCGCTCACTGTCTCTGTCGGCTTGCACCAGCGTAATACGCTCACAACACGGGGGGAATAAATAAAGAAGCGTCTGGTTTCACCAAGCAAAAACGAGAGACCGCTGGCTTGACCACAGTTGTTCCACAGCCTGATAGTTTGACCCATATTCTGGCGGCGGCTATAGCAGTCGAGCCTAAACACGCCCTACCAGTAAGGGTAGGGTCGGCGGTGGAAACACCACAGAGATTCTTAAAAGTGAGCTGTCCCGCTCTGAGCCGCTCCGCTCCGACCCGACCCGACCCGCTCTACTCGGTGGAAATGAGGGCGGCTCTTGGTTTGGCTCTCTTCTCGCGACCTTCCTCTCCAGACGGAGAGTAGGAAGCTGGCTCCCCGGTACATCGGTCCATATGAAGTTTAAAAACTATTCAATCCCAGTGTGATTGAAGACTGAAGTTGCTTCCAGCATTGGTGTTGTTGAAACCTGTCTCCACCAGTGCTCTGAGCCCCCCGGCCGAACCCCACCTGAATGAATCACCCAGCCAGCACACCTTCCCCTGCCTCCAGCCAGAAACATTGGTTGCGTTCCGAATCGCATACTTTCTAGTATATAGTATGTAGAAAAAAGATTTAGGATGTCCCGATTCTTATGTAGAATGGAAAAAATAAAGAGTATGCGATTCGGAACGCAACCATTAAGTTTTTTCAATTAACTCCCCTTTAATCATCCACACCTACTTTCTCTGCATTTTGGGGTCCAAACTCAAACGTAACAGCCCTCACTCAATATGCACTTTTTGTATCCCACTGCTAATTAAACACCTAAATGTTTTAATTTTATCTATAAATATATTGTAACATAATCAGACATATCATATACCGTTTGATTTTTTTTTTCTATTACAGTATTATAACAGCATACTCAAAAATGACGATTTAGAATGCTACTGAAACTACTATGTAATTCCTATTTTTTCTAATGTTAACATACTACTTACAGTATGTAAATCCTGATTTGAGGAAGTATTCAAGAACTGGGACAAAGCTTTGGCAATTTAAAAAGCCTAACTACGCTTCCAATGAAGATAAATGAAAAAACATTCAATCTATTAATGGTTTTATTAATTTATTTTAATTTAATTGGCAATTTTCATTTGCAGGACTGAAACAGTTCTTTGCGTTCTCTATCCTGGGTACTGTGTCACAGTCATTAAATGTGTCTTATTAATATTACATTAAATACCATAAAATAGAAGAAGTTCCTTTGGACAGACTGAGGCTTCCAAACACCTTGTGTGTCAATGGTTGAGCCAGAGATTGGCCTTTAGCTCCACACTGACCTTTAGGATGTGAGGAGTGCACAGCCAATTACACTGACCCTCAGCACACAACTCAACATCACTAATGATGCTCTAAGTGGCTGTAGAGGCTTGGGATATTTGGCCTAAACTTTTGAACGTGAAAATGAATGATTTGGAACAGGTGTGTGTGTGTGTGTGTGTGTGTGTGTGTGTGTGTGTGTGTGTGTGTGTGTGTGTGTGTGTGTGTGTGTGTGTGTGTGTGTGTGTGTGTGGGTGGGTGGGTGGGTGTGTGTGTGTGTGTGGGCTAGGCCTTTTTAAGTGTAGGCTAAATTAATATTTTGTTAGTTGGACTATCAAAATATTACTAAAGAATGTTACTAAAACCAGTAAACAAATGGTTACGTACAGTGCATACGGAAAGTATTCACAGCTCTTCACTTTTTCCACGTTTATTAAATAGCAGACAAAAGTTCAGTGCTTTTTATTTACAGCCACAGGCACATGAATACGTGTCTCTTCTGAATTTTCATTTATCAGTGCACTAAAGAGAGGGAGGTTACAGTTTTGAATGTAATAACCAGTTGACAACTCATGGTTTTAGGTCTAAAGGACAAAAGGGAAAGGGACAAACGGTTTTATAAATAACTGTAGGCTGTAGGTGGAGGTTTATGAAAATAGAAAAATACAAAAAAAAAATAGCATAATAGCAGAAAAGGGGGGAAGAGAGAGAGAAAAGAAAAATCAGAAACGATCTTTGTATATCTTGTTTGTTGTGTTATTAGGGGGAGGGACTGTTGCAGGCACATGTATGATCCATTCCCTGTTTGTAATCTGTTGTTTACTAGAGCTGAATGTTGACATGTTGTAGCTAAGTTTATGAGTGTTATGTTAGTAACTACACGTCCCAGCACCTTAGCGCCAGGATGTGACGTCATGACGGAAGTGCGAGGGACTGTTTGAAATTGGACAGCAGCCGCGCAGACAGATGTAAACTCACAGACAGATGTAAATGAACAGATAGACAGAGGTGGGTCGTAACGCGCTACATTTACTCCGTTACAAATACTTGAGTAACTTTTTGAATAAATTGTAATTTTAGGAGTAGTTTTATTGCAACATACTTTTACTTTTACTTGAGTAAATATTTGAAGAACGGTACTTTTACGCCGTTCCATTTGGCTACGTGACGGTCGTTACTATATTTTTTTGTATATTTTATTTATTACATGCGAGATCTATTTCTCTCATGATTTCTCTCCCCGGGGACGTCTTCAGCCAACATCTCTATCACGTGACTATTTCAACAAATAAAAACCACATTACAAAAGCTTGCCAATCAAATGCAGCTACTTCAGTCACATGACAAGTGTCATCTTCATCTGACATGAGTTGCAGGAGGGACACCATCAAAATAATTATTGTGCAATCTTTAGATTCTCTCCTTTGTGGGCAAAATCATCTTCATGCCCTTTACTGGAGCTTTAAAATGTCGAATTAACCCTTATTGGTGGAATTTTAGTAGTAGGTGAAATGTAGCATTCATTTTGGGGGAAATGTTTTGATAATCAATTTTCTTTTTTTCAGAATGAATACCATGCAGAGCTCAAGTCCTGCCTCTCTATAATCTATTTTCTCATCTGCTGGCTTCTGCCATCATAGGGTTTTACTCCGGGTGCTCGACAACTTTAACGGCAAACTTATAAGTATTATAGATGCTATTGCGCCCACTAAGATGAAGGCTGTCTCTGGTAAGAAAAGATCTCCTTGGAGAAATGCCCCGCAGGTCAGAATAGAAAGAAGAGAGTGCCGTAAAGCAGAACGCAGGTGGCGAAAAACAAATCTCCAGGTTCATTATGACATCTTCAAAGAGAAACTGTGCACGTTTAACTCAGAACTGAGAAATGCAAGGCAGTCTTTCTTTTCTGACATAATCACCAAAAACAACAAGAATGCACGTGCCCTGTTTGCTACTGTCGACAGATTAACAAACCCTCCCGTGTCAGTAGCGTCTGAACATCTCTCCACGAGAGCCTGCAATGAATTTGCCTCCTTCTTTACTGAGAAAATTCACAAAATTAGACAAGCTGTCACTGCATCAATACCAAGTTCAACATATGTGTTCCCTCTTACATCAATTCAAATACAATGACAGAATTTTATCTTATAAACCACAAAAACCTGGAGGACATTAACAACACCTGAACTCCTCATCCTGCTGCCTTGACATTCTGCCCACAGGCTTCTTTAAAACTGTTTTTAGCTGTATGGCCTCAGATGTTCTACAAATTGTCAACATGTCCCTTCAGACAGGTGTATTCCCACAGGCCCTGAAAACAGCAGTCATCAAGCCACTCCTAAAAAAGAACAATCTAGATACATCACTCGTGAAAAATTATAGGCCCATATCTAACCTACCATTTTTAAGTAAAATCATTGAAAAAGCTGTTTATCAACAGCTAAATAACTACTTAGCAAAGAACAACTGCTTTGATGTTTTCCAGTCAGGATTTCGACAACACCACAGCACTGAGACTGCTCTGGTTAAAGAGGACCTATTATACTACTTTTCTGGTCTTAATTTCTTGTTTTACACTGCTATAGAGCAACCTGACACGAATCACATCACAAAAAACTATGTAGATTTTCGGGAAGCTCTTTCTCTTATTTTGGCGATCCAGCACGTCCTGTCAACACTTGAGTGTGTGTGCTTCGGCAATCTCCGCTCCCTCCGCCTGTGCATCGGCCATCTCCGCTACCCTCCCCCCCCCTCCTGGAAACCCCACTCCGTTGTGATTGGTTACCTTCCTTCCGGAACACTTTCAGTGGCGGGAAGCGCGAGCATGGACCTATAAGGGCGCGAGGCAGACGCGAACAGGGAAGTGACAGCATTACCATACATGGAAACATCCGCGTGGTCACGTCACAAATTTTTATGCGACGTCACAAATTATGAAAGGGTAGACCGCTTTGAAGACGTGACTTCTCGACTGGCTAGAATAGTGTTTAGTGCTCTGCACAGACACCCCAGACGGTCAGCAGGGAATACGTCGAAATGCATGTAAGTCATTATTTGATAATTTAGTATGGTTAAGCATGACTATGAATCATCATAACAACGTTTATAGGTCATAAAAGTCCAAAAGCATCATAGGTCCTCTTTAAGGTCCTCAATGACATCCATTTAAACACAGACAGTGGCAAAAGTTCTGTCTTAGTTTTACTGGATCTCAGTGCCACTTTTGACACAGTTGACCACAGCATATTACTAGATCGACTAGCAAACTGGGTTGGACTTTCTGGAACTGTACTAAGCTGGTTTGAATCCTACTTAAAGGATAGAGACTACTATGTGTCAATAGGCAATTTCACATCTGAGCGGACAAATATTGAATGCGGAGTTCCCCAAGGTTCCATTCTTGGGCCTCTTCTGTTTAACATCTACATGCTCCCACTAGCTCAGATTATGAATAAAAACAAATTATGCTACCATAATTATGCAGACGACACACACATTTACATAACCATATCACCAGGAGACTACAGTCCGATACAGGCACTGAGTAAGTGCATTGAACAAATCAATGATTGGATGTGCCAAAATTTCCTTCAATTAAACGACAAAACTGAAGTAATTGTCTTTGGTGCCAAAGATGAACAATTAAAAGTCAGCGCACAGCTTACATCCGTTATGTTAGAAACCACACCCCAAGCCAGAAATCTTGGTGTAATCGTAGACTCCGACTTGAATTTCAAGAAACACATTAAATCAATTAATAAATCAGCCTACTACCACCTAAAAAACATATCAAGAATTAAAGGGCTTATGTCTCAGCAAGATTTAGAAAAACTTATCCATGCATTTATCTTTAGTAGACTTGACTACTGTAACAGTGTCCTTGCTGGCCTTCCAAAAAAATCTATCAGACAGCTTCAGCTAATTCAGAACGCTGCTGCTCGAGTCCTCACTAGGACCAAAAAAGTGGATCACATCACCCCAGTTCTGAGGTCTTTACACTGGCTTCCTGTCACTCAAAGAATTGATTTCAAAATACTGATGTTGGTTTATAAAGCACTAAATGGTTTAGGGCCAAAATACATTACTGATATGTTGATACGTTATGAACCGTCCAGAGCCCTTAGGTCGTCTGGGACAGGTCTACTTACAGTCCCTAGAGTTAGGACTAAACAAGGAGAAGCAGCTTTTAGTTATTATGCACCAAAAATCTGGAACAAACTCCCAGAAAACTTGAGGTCTGCTGTAACTCTCAGTTCTTTTAAATCGAGTCTGAAGACTTTTTTGTTTCCATTTTAACCTGCAATTTTTATTTTATTTGCTTCTTTTATTAGCTTTTAAATGTTTTATAATGTGTCTCCATTTTAACCTGCAATTTTTATTTTATTTGCTTCTTTTATTTGCTTTTAAATGTTTTATAATGTGTTTTATGTATTCTAATCTTGCCCCTGTAAAGCACTTTGAGTGGCCTTGTGTCTGAATTGTGCTATATAAATAAACTTGCCTTGCTCTGGTTTCCCTAAAACCACACAGCAATTAGACACTAGCTATTGGTTTCATTATAGTTTTTTTCGATCGCTAAACCACAGTGGGCACAACTGTAGCTCAATGTGCAAAACTCTAACTACAGTCTGCACTACCAACAGTCACTGGAGCTGAACAGTTCACTTCACCTGCAAAATAGGCTCAGTGCAGCAAACACTATGAATTGTCCACACACTGTCAGTCAGAATATGCTCTGAGTACAAACACTAGCATCAAACACCAATACACAAATTTCAAACTTTTAATCTTTACAGTTTGAATAATTTGAGTTATTTCACACAAATTACATAATATTTTCTTTGATGAAAGGGTGAAATTCTTTCACATGAAATAGTTTATTTTATAACATACCAGTTTTTTAGGAAAACAAAAATAAATGAAAATCTGAAGCTTGCTTCAATAGATACACATTTTGTATATTTTATTGAAAACATTTCCAAATGTAGTATTTATCTGTGTAAATATTCTATAATTGTAATACAGAAATCTATCCTGTAATGTTGTCATTTACTGTAAGGAAAGGCAACTCTAAGCTGTTTGTTTGCTGGAAACTCCGTATTACAGATGCAACTTTAGATTTTTGCAGATTGGGTTGCACTCTCAACCCTGCCTCTCTCAATGAGAGACCATGATTCACAACAGGGTCTATCAGTGTAGCCCTTACTGTATTTCATCAGACATTACAGCTCTATGTCTTCCTCCACACATCCACACTCTCACTGCCACTCTTCTCCCTCCCACAACCTTCATTGGTCCATTTCCAAAAAAAAAATATATTTTTGAGCTTTCCCTTTATACTGTAAATGTTCACTAACAAGTCTAAAACAAGACATCTTAGTGTTTCAGTTGAAATTGCAATCTGCAGTGTTTGAAATGCATTCATTCTGTTTTGAATGTGTGGTTTACAGTTGTGGCAGTAGTGTGTTAGTGTTTGAAAAAAAGGGCTGGAAATCCACAGTGTTGTGCAGGCTGTGGTTAAGCCATGAGATAGGTGTGCAGAGTTTTGAAAATTGTGTTTAATCAATGAAAAACGAGCTAGAGTTTGGTCCGAATGAACCGTTACTGTGCATACTGTTGTTAGAGTTGTGCACTTGTCGTTCCAGTTGTGCCCACTGTGGTTTAGCAATCGAAAAAAACTGTAATAAGAATTTGTAACATCTATAATCTCATTCTATCGTCAAGCAGGACTTGGGTTCGGGTGGAGGGCGCCGGGTTACATATTATAGCAATAAGAACCAAACTATTAGGTGTCATAAAAAAAGTAATAACTTCAAAAACAACAACAGTTCAATAAACATATTCAAATTCAAATGTCTGCCTATACCTCTTGTCATTTACTGTCACCATATACCTCAGACTGAAGTCACTTTCACTTCAGTTTTCTTTGTTTCACACAAAACAAAGAAAACAGTTTGTTCTTTTGCAGCTTGTTATTTCTTGTGAAATCCACTTGCATCATCAAAACAATCATTCTTCGTTACAATCATGAACCAAAATTCTTAGTTCTTACTTAGTGGATACAGTAGGCTTATTTGATTGTAACATAACCAGTTAACTCTCAAAAGCTTCTTGGTGACCCTAACCCTGTCCCAAATATTGTGGCTTTATTGTTTGAAAGTTACTCCAACCACATCATCCAAACACAAATGCATTTAAATTTTAAATGAAGGAGTGTCATACCTGGAGAAGGTGACACGAGCCATAAAGACGACAAAAAACATGGCTGTTGTGGTTTCTGGTTCAGCTTTGCAGGGCAGGCATGTCATTTCAAAGTATAATGCTGTCAGTAGTATTTGTGACTTTGTTTGGGCTCTTTTTCTTTGGCCTGTACATTTCAAAACATTGTCTGTCATTGCCTGTGGCCTATTTTCCCTCTTCTTCATTGTGGTTCATTGGCCTGATAACTGAACAGGGAGGTGCACAGACATTTCGGTGGGCAGGCGCAATAAAAAGAAAAGGTGCATTAACCACAGCAACATGCACTATTCCCACCCTGATGATGTCACAACGCTGCCACCCATAATCAGTAAATTTGTTCATAACATGGCATATCATGTTGGATTTTTTTTTTAAATTTCAATGAAAAAAAAAACTGAAAGAAAAACGTAATTATCTGCATCAGAAATTGCATATTTGTAAGTTGCCCTGCATGAAGGAACACTTTTCAATGCTAATTAAACTAGCTTGATTGCTTGATTACTAATTTCTACTGATGAACTGACCTTTTTTTATTATCAAATAAAAAAGTCAGTGTTGTTTCATAATTAAAAAAGTGCATAACTTAGTGAGTCAAGTTGCAAAGTTAATTTGAGAGGGGGCTTCATACTGAGTAGCTACTTTCTACATTTTTAAATCATATTTTTGTGGATACTAGTAAACATTTATATCTTACAGTTTTTGCAGAATGCTTGCATGTTACATGTTGCAGACTTTGGCCCACTGTGTGAATAGGACAAAGCACATGGAGATAAATCTCTAACTTATACGGCAAAATTAAACTCTTGAAACAAAACCTAACAATCGCATTTCAAAACTGTAGTAACTCTAATGTTGTCAGGTATTGATCTTCATCTCTTATCTATTGGAAGAGTTTATGATGACTGCACGTATTACAGTTTTTACCTAATGCTTAAACACTAATAGTGGTTGCTATGCCCAAAGCATCACAACCTCTAACTTTGGTGACCATGCCCTAAACACAAGCACCAACCCTATAAACACAATAAGTGCTTTGCACTGTGTTTGACATTCTCCAACACACTTCTTGCAAAACACTACACACTGTTTTTCACATAAGACACATTGTTCGAAAATGAAATCTCCTGCATTCATTGGGAAAACACATCTATGTAAAATACAAAACACAACTAAAATTGGAAAAGCACACAGACTCACACACATGAAAAATAAAAAATATAGCTAATACACTCAACAAAAATATAAACGCAACACTTTTGTTTTTGCTCCCATTTTTCATGAGATGGACTTAAAGATCTAAAATTCATTCCAGATACACAATATTACCATTTCACATTTCAAATGTGTGATAGTGAGCACTTCTGCTTTGCTGAGATAATCCATCCCACCTCACAGGTGTGCCACATCAAGATGCTGATCTGACATCATGATTAGTGCACAGGTGTACCTTAGACTGTCCACAATAAAAGGCCACCCTGAAATGTGCAGTTTTGTCTCACAGCAAAATGCCACAGATGCCACAAGCATTGAGGGAGCGTGCAATTGACCTTTGGCTCAGTCCCCGCTAAGCCCCGCCCCCGAATGCAAATAAACCAATAGCGTTTAACTACTAACGACCCAGGATCCAGACTCGGACATTCTCAGCATCTATCTCCATAGAGAACCATTGGAGCCTGCGACACTTTTGTTGTTTTCTTGGCTTTATTAATTGTTAAAGATGCAAAAATGGCCAAACGATGTGCCTGGGGCACATGCAACAGCGCTAAGTGATTACGCCAGCTGCTCTCATTCACGTCGTTACCCCCGCGGATTTTAAAGTCAACATTGCAGCTGCTGTCAGTGCCCGCAGATATTTCAGACTGGAGGAAATTTAACAAGTTGGATTATATTTTAAAAAGGGAAAGAATGAATAGCAAGAGAAAGGCCTGCGCCAGCCTTGGACGGTTTACAACAGCGAAAAGGACCAACAATGTACGAGCGTTTCAAACGGACAGGTAGCCTAAATGAACGGAAGGATGCTAGCTAGCTGTGCTGTCAGTCAGACTGTCACTGGATGATAACTATCAGCTTGCTTCTTTCTACAGCCAGGGAATCAGATTGGTGAGTCAGAAACTATTTTGGGGTTTATTTAATAATCAGTTTGGATGAATTGATGCCGAGTGCAAGCCATGATGCTTTTTATATTCAATTGAGCAGTTGTGTTTTCATTGTTGCTGATGGTCAAACAGTTGGAGCTGTGCAATAATCAAGGATAAAGAGATGGTTTAATTCTGATGCTGGACATAGCCTGTATGCTACTGGTACTTTATCTATTAAGATTTAGTTTATGGAGGTGCCCAGTTAGATTTCCTACAGAACAGTGCGTGCTGTCTTTTATTTTGAAAGCTAAACAGAAGAAGCCTAGTAGCGTAAATCGGCGAAGGTTTGACTTGTTCCCCTGCGTACTTCCCGGCCCTTGATGTGAGAGACGAGTCCGTTTAGTTGATGGATGAGATGTTTTATCATTTAGAGAAAACTACAGTACGCACAAACAGAACCTGCAGTCACTGTCGTGTCATTTCATATACGTCTGGTCTGTGTGTGTATGTGTGAGAGAGAGCTGCCATATTGTAAACAAGCAGTCAGCTGCGACAACTTGTCCGAGTTAGCAACAGTAACTAAGGAGGGCGGGGCTTAGCCAAAGGTCAATTGGCATGCTGACAGCAGGAATGTCAACCAGATCTGTTGCTCGTGCATTGAATGTTCATTTCTCCACCATAAGCCGTCTCCAAAGGCGTTTCAGAGAATATGGCAGTACATCCAACCGGCCTCACAACCGCAGACCACGTGTAACCACACCAGCCCTGGACCTCCACATCCAGCAGGTTCACCTCCAAGATCGTCTGAGACCAGCCACTGAGACAGCTGCTGAAACAATTGGTTTGCATAACCAAACAATTTCTGCACAAACTGTCAGAAACCATCTCAGGGAAGCTCAACTGCATGCTCGTCGTCCTCATCGGGGTCTTGACCTGACTCCAGCTCGTAGCTGTAACAGACTTGAGTGGGCAAATGCTCACATTCGATGGCGTCTGGCACGTTTGAGAGGTGTTCTCTTCACGGATGAATCTCGGTTTACATTGTTCAGGGCAGATGGCAGACAGCGTGTGTGGCGTTGTGTGGGTGAGCGCTTTGCTGATGTCAATGTTGTGGATCGAGTGGCCCATGGTGGTGGTGGGGTTATGGTATGGGCAGGCATCTGTTATGGACGAAGAACACAGGTGCATTTTATTGATGGCATTTTAAATGCACAGAGATACCGTGATGAGATCCTGAGGCCCATTGTTGTGCCATACATCCATGAACATCACCTCACGTTTCAGCAAGATAATGCACGGCCCCATGTTGCAAAGATCTGTACACAATTCTTGGAAGCTGAAAATGTCCCAGTTCTTGCATGGCTAGCATACTCACCGGACATGTCACCCATTGAGCATGTTTGGGATGTGCTTGACCGGCGTATACGACAGCGTACACCACTTCCCACTAATATCCAGCAACTTCGCACAGCCATTGAAGAGGAGTGGACCAACATTCCACAGGCCACAATTGACAATCTGATAAACTCTATGCGAAGAAGATGTGTTGCACTGCATGAGGCAAATGGTGGTCACACCAGATACTGACTGGTTCTGAGTCCCCAGACCCCCAATAAAGCAAAAAAATGCACATTTCAGGGTGGCCTTTAATTGTGGACAGTCTAAGGCACACCTGTGCACTAATCATGATGTCACATCAGCATCTTGATGTGGCACACCTGTGAGGTGGGATGGATTATCTCAGCAAAGCAGAAGTGCTCACTATCACACATTTAGACAGATTTGTGAACAATGTTTGAGAGAAATGGTAATATTGTGTATCTGGAATGAATTTTAGATCTTTAAGTCCATCTCATGAAAAATGGGAGCAAAAACAAAAGTGTTGCGTTTATATTTTTGTTAAGTGTAGCTGCCAAAATAATTGGTCTCCCCACACCCACACTGTCAGAACTGAATCTCAAGGCCATCTCACGCATTGCATCCACAATAGCACACGACAACTCACACCCACTCAACTGCCACTTCACTGTCATGCCCTCCGGACGCAGGTACAGGTCCCTGTTGTGCTGGAGGGCTCGCTATGGTAAAAGCCTGGTACCTGCAGCCATAGCAGCCCTCAACAAAAGGCCAAGATAAATCACCCCAGTCCCACCCTGTTTATATATCCTGTATGTATGTTTACTTTGTTTCTGTCTATTGTCTGTCGGCGTGCAGCCCATAAATGTACATGTGATGTGAAAAAGAATTTCCCCTTGGGGACAATAAAGTCTAAAGTCTAAAGTCTAAACCTGTGGACTAGCTCTCAATGCTAAAATTGTTGAGGAATAACTTTGTAAAGCGCCATGAATTACAGCTCTTTATAAATGCAGCCAATTTAATCAATACAACTTCTGGCTGCGCATTGCTGGCTGCACTTACTACATTGAAATAAAAAAAATATATATACTGTAGGTAGAAATATATGTAGAAATTCCAAAAAGCACTTTGTATTTGTAATAGCTTTTAGAGAATACGTTTTATGGTGTATATTCTGACCTTAAAGAGATCCTATTTTACTACTTTTCTGGTCTTCATTTATTGTTAAAAACTGCTATAGAGCAACCTGACACGAATCACATCACAAAAAACTATGTAGATTTTCGGGACACTCTTCCTCTTACCCTAGGGAGCACAGCAGTCTCTCTCTACACACTGCTTTGAGCTTCTCCGCCCCTCCCCCCCTGCTGCAAACCCCACTCCGTTGTGATTGGTTACCTTCCTTCCAGCGGCAGGAAATTTTCCAGGAAGGTGGGGGCATGCAGCCGGAGCTTGCCTGAGCAGCATTACCATACATGGAAACATGACAGAAACGACCCGAGCGTGACAGAGAAAACCCGGAAATTTGAACAAGTTCGGCTCGACCGGCTGCCATAGTGTTTAGTGCTCTGCATAGCCACCCCAGACGGTCAGCAGGGTCCAGGAATACGTCGAAATGCATGTACGTAATTATTTGATACTCTAGTATGGTTAAACATGACTATAAATCATTATAACAACGTTTATAGGTCATAAAAGTCAAAAAGTATCATAGGTCCTCTTTAAAGTATGAGGGGGCGTTGACTTGAAGGCAATTCAGTTGAACGAGAAGGTGGTTCAGAAGTGAGTGCACATTTCATAATACATGGGGGTTACTGTTCATTTGTTCACCACAGCCACATCTGTTAAACAGCCAGCAAGTAGACTAACCGAAGTAGTGGCGATACAAAACAATATGTATTGGTCACACCAGAGACAATCAGAACCCTGTCATATTCCAACAATCTGGCAACAAGGATTGTTAAAACTCCAATTTTTGACACACTGGTCTGTATACCAAATCAGTTTGGACTTTCTCCAATCTCCTAGGGGAGGAGCCCGGCCCCGTCTGTTAGTGGAAGGCAGCCCCTGATTCATGTAGTCATAATCTAGCCTCCAGTCAGACCAGACCCTCCCCACTTTCCGTGCGTTGATGAAAGGCAGCCTCTGGTTGGTTCTTGTAGTCGTTGATGTCACATGGATCGATGAATAAGCTTGTGAGATATGGCTGGTCTCTCGAGGCTAGATTGACATCTACATGAACCAGTCAGAATCTGCCTTCCACTATGATGGACACACGCTAGGTCAGAACGCGGGTCCTGAATGTCCTGGTCCGGCTCCTCCCCACTGAGATTGGATAAAGTCCAGACTGATCTGTGGGAGAGCAACCAATGTGAAGCTCAGAGTTCAGGCTAGGGAGTGCTGTTGTACTGTAGTATCAGTATGGCTGGGACTTAATAGGCACAAGGCCACAGGCCAATTGCAGAAGATAATCACAAGTTATACAACAGTTCTTCAAGTTACACCCATAAATTACCAGTTATAGTCAACAACATAATATGATTTGTTTGTTTATAACACAAATAGAACACATAGAACATTAGCAGGCTTCCTATGACCAATGCACCCTAAAAATCACCAGAGAAAGACACACGCTCCGATCTGTCTGGGTGATCGTCTCAAGATCCACTGCACAATCCAAACCCCATGCTTCATTTAACCAAATGTATGAGTTTAATTCTGCAAGGGGGAAGTCATGCAATAAAGCCCAAAAACTGCGTTCACTGCGTCTGGATGCTGGATGGATGATATGTCTGCTGCTCTCACACACCAAGCGGTGATTAGAACAGCTATAAAGTGTCTTCCTTCTTAACCCAAATCACTCCAATGCTTCATGTTTGCAACTGAAAGTCCCTCTACAAAACTGCCTCCATATGTGTAAATGATAATGATAATAATGTGGCAATAGCCTGCTTGGTGTCTACATGTTAGAGTATTTAGCAGAGACAGTATATCCATGTCTGGTCACTTCCTACCTTGTCAAGGTTGTTGTAGAAGTCAGCGTTCCCGGCACAGAGGTAGCGGCCCAGCAGGGTGGCGTGTGTGGTAAAGATAGTTGCCATGGGGATCTTGCGGGCACGAGAGAGAATGAGCCCCGGGCCGGCCTGCCACTCATGGAAATGAGCAATGATGTGGGGCTTGTCTCCCAGCTGATCTGTTAACTGAAACACAACAGAGGAGTGGGAGTGGGAAACTAGTAGTGTTTAGTAGTAGTAGCAAATTCTAACATCTTCAGCCACAGATGACAGGAAGCAGGAAGTCAGCTTGTTGTGTGCGCCATACACAAGGCTGTGCTTAAATATCCATACGGCAATATATTGTGATATTTATTTTCGTGATATCTGTATCGTATCGTCAGCTCCAGTATTGATATTTTAGAGGAAATAAGTTCAGGTTTGACAAGTTGTGAACTACAACCTCCACTCAGGTAGATGTCACAGTACAGCCGATTGCCTAGAATTGCCGGGTTTTGAATTTGAATTAAAATTTGCGCTTAATTATCGATATAATGTGATGTACTAAGACCACCCAGATATTATACAGCAACTTGTATTTCAGCTGTATATACATTTACATTGGACGGTTTGGAATATTGCAATATATCACAATATGCATTGAATCGTTGTATATCGCAATACATTGTGATACAATGCATATTGTGCAATATTGCATATTGCGACAACGTTCAATGTAAATGTAAAAACAGCTGAAATTTTAGTTGCTGTATTGTTGTGTATCGTGAAGTCCTTGTTAACACACAGTAGGGCTGTCCTCGACTAAGACTCCTGCTTATTGATCCATATTCTCATCAGTGAGACTACCGTGTTGATTTATAAACGCACAATAAAGGCCTCTATACACATGATGGCTTTGCGCTGGCTGTGCCATTATATGCAAACAGAAGGGGCGGCCCGGCCGAATCTCAGGGGTACAGGATTACACGTGCCGCGATCACACATATGTTGTTGTTTAAACAACATAGGTTATAAACACTGCAACCCTTGGTGTGGCACACCGCTTGGATCCCCCCTACCCAGCTTAACATTTGATGACTTATACCTGAGATCAAGCGCATAGTTGTTATGTAAAGGCAGCTTAAGGAGATTTATTAAAATATTTGTATTAACAGTCATATCAATAGGCTGACCTTTATACCAAAATAGGTTATGCATAATGATTTATTGGGAGAAACCAAGGAATTCCATGTACAATCAGACATTCAGCACCCCAAAATGGCCGGAATAGAATGATCATTGTTTCATAAACACATTTTGCAACTGTGAGATTTGCAGTGGAATCAGGCTCCTCCCTAGCCTGGTTCTACCAGACCATCGTACTTCATTTCATTTGTACAGAAGGTCTGGAACTGCTCTATTGACAAACGTTCACTCACTTGGAGGCGGGTCTGTCTGTTAAAGTTTAAAACTATTTGATCTGCCCAGTGCCACTCTGGATAGGCCAACCAATCGCATAACGTTTGGTCATGACGTATGACATGAGCCGGCTTCTCACTTCAACTGAAACTGGCGTGCGACTTCGACGTCATCGTTCTCAGCCACTCGCTCTGTTCGCTGATTGGACCACAAGAAAATCTGTTCGAGCAGGAATCCATGAATACATCGCAGCCCCAGACTGACTACTGAAGTGAAATTAAAATTTAGCGGAAGTAGGTAGGCGGGCGGAGCCAGGCTAGCTCCTCCCACCGAATGTTCAAATTGTTGACTTTTCGATGTCATCCCTAATACACAGCCCAGCAGCTGACCTCTTTGAAGAACCATGTGATGAGTGAGCCCAGGATGAGCGCGTCGTTGGCCTCTCTGTCGTGGTAGGGCAGCCCGATGCTGCAGCTCTGCCACAGGTCTCCCTTCCAGCGATCCAGGTTCCAGGCTGCAGAGCTGATGTCAAACAGGATGACATAGGGGCTGCCCTCAATCAGCCAGCGCCCAAAATGAACCTGCAGCAGCAACAGCAGCAGAGGAAGCCCAATTACTATTTTAAAAAAAATCAATTTTCAAAATCAGATTTCACGTGACGTGACTCTCTACATTGGAGACATACTATTGTCACTTTTCTGGCCAGTAAAAGCGGCAGAATAAGTTCTCAGTGTCTTTACATCAATGAGAAAGAAAGACCGACATACAGAAGTTGTTTGGTAAAAGTCTTAGTGATACATTTAAAACTCTACTGAAGGAACACATGGAGTTAACAAGGAGAAAAATATCATTAACAACATTTGTTTCTTCAATATTTTATTGATGTATTTATAAGACTTATAATGACCATCTTAAATGTCATGACATTAGATTACATCCAAACAAGCCATTATTGTGGTAGCAGTATTGCATTAAATGAAATATTGTTGATATATATATATTATAGTACGATAATTGCAGTACGATAATTCTTGAAGAAGACGGGATACTGTTATTATGACAGCTGTATATGATATATACAGTATAATGAGACCATAAAAGATAGATGCCTTGTACATCAGGGTGTATGACTCCCTCTAGTGGCCATAGGTTAGTGGAGGGTGAGCCAGACTGCGGTGGTGCTAACCATTAACAGACAGTACACAGTGACACTGTGCCAATGGAGACATGAACATGAACTTGATGCATGCTCAGCATTACACACAGAAAACAGATTACATTGATTTATCTTAGTAGTGGAAGCAGCAGTGGTTATGTTGGTATTATTCAAGTAGCAGCTATAACGCCAGTAGTACAACTAGAAGATGTTTAACTTCACAGAATCACTTGTTCTGTGTGAGCATTAAAAAACAATGAACTTGAGTTAGATCATTCTGATTAGATTATTATTCTGATTATTCTTTTTATTGTTGTTGTTATTTTCATTGTTGTTATTATTATTATTATTATTGCCAAAGGAAACTTGGACATGTGGACAGGAAGAGGTAAGGTTCCAGCTACCAACTCCAAGATTAATGGATGACCCGTTCCACATTAAATCACCTTTTAATCCGAATTATAGAAATCATAGTAAAACCAAGACAGTCCAGTGAATGCATTAGACATTGAGATGTGAATGTATTATGCTAGTTATTACAGTCTGTCACACTGACTGTGTCCTACCTGACAGCCGTTGTGTATGAGAGCGTCCATAGCCTTCCTGATGGCAGGGTTTGGAGGCTCACAGCCCTCCACCTGGCTCTTGAAGTTGTGTTCAAAGTACGGCCCCATCAGGAAGTAGTTCTCCCCCCATTCATCCACAGTGATCTTGGCCTTGGTCTGGATCACTGTGTAGATTCCCCCAACTGCAGGGAGAGGAAAAAACTTCTCTTAAGACATTTTTTTTTCATATGTTCTGTTTTTTTACATTTAAATATTAACATCTTTGTCAAAGATTAGGCACAGGGTGATTTAAACGTGTGACCAGGTTACACAGGTTATTTGGATGGGTTCATGGTGCATGCATAAAATCAAATCAAAAAAAGGATATGAAAAAGTATTAACACGTCATTTAATCAAATCAATCCGTTCGATTTCCATTGATATGTCCTGTTGATATGTCCTGTTGATATGTCCTGTTGATATGTCCTGTTTATATGTCCTGTTTATATGTCCTGTTGATATGTCCTGTTGACATGTCCTGTTGATATGTCCTGTTGATATGTCCTGTTTATATGTCCTGTTGATATGTCCTGTTGATATGTCCTGTTTATATGTCCTGTTGATATGTCCTGTTGACATGTCCTGTTGACATGTCCTGTTGATATGTCCTGTTGATATGTCCTGTTTATATGTCCTGTTGATATGTCCTGTTTATATGTCCTGTTGATATGTCCTGTTTATATGTCCTGTTTATATGTCCTGTTTATATGTCCTGTTTATATGTCCTGTTGATATGTCCTGTTGACATGTCCTGTTGATATGTCCTGTTGATATGTCCTGTTGATATGTCCTGTTGATATGTCCTGTTGATATGTCCTGTTGATATGTCCTGTTTTCAACATTGCATTGTGTCCTGACGTTACCCATTTTTTTTAAACATTAAATCTAGTTTCCCAGTTACTCCCATGTAACCACCTAATCACTTGAACAAACACTTACAGTATAACCGTTGAAAAGGTCTGTTCAATTCTGGACGATGATAAGACTGCTCTAGCTCTGTGCAAAGGCTGTGCTTATCCTATGTTTATTCAATTTAAATGTTCCAATGTTCCTGAGGTAAATGGGATATATTTCGCACACATCAAATTCTATTTTGTTACAGACCAAAACAATGCGGGAGTGTTTTTCACAGTCTCTTATTTGGAAAAACAAAAAGACAAATATTGATCAGCGACACATACTGACGTCTAAACTGCATCAGAGAGCAGCTGTTATGTAAGAGCTGAGCCAACAGCACTCTGAACCATAACCTCCACACTGTTTGACAACCCCACCATGCACTGCAGCAAAGCAGAGACACTCTTATTCACATCTGTCCACATGTTCTGCTTTCTGTCAAAATGATTGCACAGGGGAAATATTGAACATGCAGATAACAAAGGTGCAGGTTCTGCTGCAAGTTTACCGGAAGAAAAGTCAAATGAATAACGGGTATGTGAGAGGCTCACATGGAAGCTACTAGATCAACGTGAAAGACAGATCAAAGATACATCTAAAGTAACTTCTAACCTGTGCCCTCAGTCAACACTTGTAGTTCAAATATACACCACAGGAATATGACATAACCGTACCAACCTACCCTTTAGATTATTGTAGAAATGTCATTTTCACTGGCAGACCATTCATACCTAGCGTCATAGTATCGGGTTAGGGTCACGACCTCAGCATCAGTCAAGTCATGTTATTGCAAAAAAAAAAAAAACTTCCTTATTCCTGTAGACACAATCTATGCTCATATAATTATTCTTATGTGTTGAGACAAGGTGACAAAGCAACACTTCAAGACATGTTTTGACATCTCACGTTTAATTGATTGAGCACGCTTGTGCTCTGTCAAAATACTCCTTTGTGATGTCATGCTTTATGCTGATGATTTAATAATTGACGCAAATGAGCGTGTGAGGCTTATACATCCAAAGAAACAGCGGCTCCACTTTCACTACTGTTTAATGGTTAGCTCTTTAAAGTGAGCACACCCTGTCTCTAGCGCAACACATTTCAATATTTGATCTACAAGGGGCAGAGAGGCACAGTTCACACGTTTACACCAAATAATACCACCAGTAGTGCCCAACAGACAGGACATGCAGTAAAATTAAATGAACTGTGTGTTTGCTTCATGTATCCTGAAATGTTCAAATGTAATATTTCATATTTCAAGTCATGCCTATCTCAAGGATGAATCCATTCAAACATCCTGATCCTAAGCCTTGTACCTTTGTTGGTGACCTCCCAGGCCACCTCAAAGAGCAGCAGGTCCTCCACAGGCAGCTGGTCGTCCTCCCAGGCCGGCAGCAGCCCACTCAGAGAGGACATGGACAGGGAACGGGACAGAGGCATGGTGCCACTCCTGGAGCTCCAACACACACACACACAGACACACACTGGTAGAAACAACTAACTGGAGCTCCAACAAGCACACGCTGGAGGATACAACTAATGCAGACTGAGAGGGGACAGACCTACAGAACACTACAGGACTAGATAAAAGGGAGGATGGGGGCAAAGAGCTGAGGCTGACCTGAGGCCAGCAGGAAAGGATATTTACCTTACACACACACACACACACACACACACACACACACACACACACACACACACACACACACACACACACACACACACACACACATGCACCAGGGTTAAAGGTTTGGTGGAGTTCTGTGTGACAAACTGCAGGAGATTGTGAAATGTAGATGAATGGGCAGGTTAGGGTCATGGACATATAAAGGTTAGGGTTAGGGCCATGAGGAAGCCCAGTGCAAGAATATTCTCTAGGGATGTCATTATGGCTATTTATCCAGTCATAATTTTAAGCATCATTACTCTAGCATGTTGAACATGTATTGCCTTTATTTTATTATTTCTTGTTGAGTTTGACGGACAATGCTCAATAATCAACAGAAAAGGGTGCAACTAAAATAAATCATTACTAAGGGACATATACATGCATTTCCATGTTAACCTTTGCCAGGTGTGACCAGGGCATAAAACACATAATTTATTATGTAAAAATCCATATACCTAGCCTAATATACAGTATAATGAATATGTATTATATATTGACACTTCACCATTGAGATGGACAAGAAACATAGGGAGAGCGTAAGGAGGGGAAGACATTGGAGGATGTTACTGTTCCACATATCTGGCTAGACAACCAGGCCAGTAAGACACAGTTACTTAATGCTTAAGCTTTAAAACACTTGTCTGTCTGTCTGTTTGAGCTTATAAATCATTAAGTAAGCAGTTATTAAGGGTATGCTTACTTAATGCTTATTGAACATTAACTAACAGTTAATTAAAAGTACTCTTATTGTCCAGAGTTACCATTCTATTTTAAAGATCAGGCACAAGCATCATACATTGCTGCTGATATGTTCTTGTTACATTGCTGTCTTTATTCATTGATGCAACATGAATTTATAGTAAAGCCTAGTGGTGGACCAGTAAGACTACACGCAGACAGATCTGCAAATGATTGATAATGGAATTGAATTGGAAAGTTATGCTGAAAACAACTACCGGCACCAAAGGTGAGACATAGCTTGGACTCATATTTTGGTCTTTTTGCTCTAGAAACTATTTGGCTGAGAATGGCTATAGACAAAACCTGCTGATGCTCAGACCTTCCTAACACCATAGTGTGGGCCATGCCATAAAACTGCCGTTGTCTGTTAGACAAGAGAAGACTATCCAGTCGACTGTGCAAGGTATGTGCGTGTTAACACATTTCAACATTGTGATGTTGTCTAAACAAAATAAAATCTATGTTGTTATTTGAACTAACCGAAAATACAAACCAAAAATGGTAACACTGATATGCTCACATACTGTTCAACTGAATACACAGGGAGTATAATACTGCTGGCCTTGGTATCAATAGTACAACGTGTAGCACATTAACGTTGATGTTCACTCCCTCTCTGCATTATGACATATGAATTGAATTTCACACAAGTCTAGCTGGAAACGTAGAATCAACAGTTTTCTAGAAACAGCTCAGTAAAGCATTGAGCCGCTGCTCTTTTTGCATCAGTAAATGGAACCTAGATTACACATCCTCTTTTCAGTCATTTATCTGATTTTCATGACTTCACCGTTTGGTTTTTATGTTTTCCACCATGAATACGAAGTACAATATTGCCTTGTGTCCAATGATCCTGGCAGCAGACTGGGCTGTCAACATTTCCCAGAAAAGCTAATGAATGATGCATTTCAGCACCTGGAGCGGCAGACAGCTCCGCAATTTACAGCTCAGAGACGCAGAGGGCTGTGGTTGGCTGAGCTGAAAGAGCACAAGGTCACCTTGCCGGAGGTATAAAACAGGCCTGGTAGGAGTGAATGTGTTCGTAGGTTTAACATAAACACATCGATATACACTGTTTGTACACACAGAGGAGTGTTAAGATGAGGCTTGTTGCTGTGGTGCTGGTGTGTGGGCTGATGGTCGCTCAGGAAGGACACGCTGGATCTGACTCTACACATAGGACACAACCAACAGGTGGGAAACACATCACACCCAACTACAACATCAACTAAGGTTTACACATTCAAAAGTTATTTATTAACTTGAATCCAATTATGTACTGCTGCAAGGCCACAAGGCTACATTCACCCAAGTGCTAGAATGTCATTTTGAGGTGCTTGAACTTAGCTTGAATATATTCTAGTACATTTATTTTACAGCTATAGTTACTTTGCTCATTATTGTTTTACATACAAAATATATCAAGCCTATGCAATCTGACATGTTATAGATAACACTCCTTAGCCTTATCTTAACAAGATCTTAGAAATTCAGATATCTGGCTAACCACACATCCTAACGTCTTTATTTAAAACTAGCATATTTTTTAAGTGCTTGATAATACGTAAATATTTTATTTACAAACATTAATGTCTTAATTATGTTATAAAGTCCTAATGCAATTTGGTTGTGGTTAAAAAACACTACAGTCCTTATTTATTAATTGTTTAAATGCTTAAATGTAAAACATTGGATTACAATCTCAGTGAGTAGCCTACAGTACAGGATGGGTCTTCACCCATATTAGGTTAACCCATCATAGAGAAATTAGATTCAGTCCCACCTTCACAGTGGCAACAATTAAACAATGTTAGCCTACATCAGAATGAATCAGTAATAATAATCCAATCAAATGTAATACATAGTGAAAGTAGCCTAATCCTTTAATAATTTATTCAGTAATTATTATTTTTTCTGGTCCTTACTGGCGAATTACTTGACCTACTTAATTTATTTTTTATTTTTTATATAGGATATATTTCCAGACTTTGTGAATCTGAAATAAAAATAAAAGTGAAACTAAAATCCCAGTTTGACTGTATGTTTGCCGCTGTCTCCTCAGGCCCACTCGTGACTTCCGTGCGGAGGAGGGGTGCAGCGTTGCGGGCGGAGGACACCGTCCCATGTCTGTCCCTCAGAGAATATGACGAACAGCTGCTGTGCAACGACCGCAGGACCAAATTCAACTTCAACCCCTTCGGTCTCCGCTTTGGGAAACGCTACAACGGCTACATTTACAGAAGAGCCGTTAATAAAGCAAGGACACATAAGTTATCGCCCCTTTCTCTCTTCTCGCGAGAACTGGAGGTGCCTACCTGAAACAGATGTGTCTTCCTCTGGACGTGTGTCCCATTGGGGATAAATGTATTTTCATGTGTATAAGAAAGGCCGTCCGATGAAATCATGTTTCTCTAAATAAAACTTTTGTACCTACCCATTTAATGTGAAATTCTTTTTTATAACATAAACAACAATTCACAAGATAGATAGATAGATTATATATAGGCTATAGTTATTAAATAATAAATAAGGCACTGAAGATTGCACAGTCAGGCACAAAGGCATAGTGATAATGAACTTATTCATAATAATAATGCTGATATTAATATTGATAACATAGTTGTATATAATAAATATAGTGTAGCAGCAGCATCATATCATATATAATAACAATAAAAGCAATCATAACAAAAGTAGTAATAATAATAGTAACATAAGGGCTGTCAAACGATTAACATTTTTAATCAGATTAATCACAGGGTTGCTGTGGATTAATCATGATTAATCACCATTAATTCTACCATTCGAAATATGCTGAAAAATTCAAATTTTCTCTGTATATTGATGTAACTGAAAAATGAATGACAGAAGGTGGATATATACATTTAGAATTTGTTTTTTTATTCATGGAAAATCCAAATGATTGTGTTAATACTGAAAATAAATGAAAATCAAACTGAAGCTTAGGCCTACCTTGCCAACATTTGCCACACCTCTGAAATATATAGATATATAGAATGGCAATTATTTGGTGAATCAATGGATGAATGTGTTATTAATTCCATATGTGAATGACATTAAATTCAATCATTTCTGGTCTGGTTTTGCATTCCTGAATACAAGTCAAGTCAAGTCAAGTCAAGTTTATTTATAAAGCACATTTAAAACGACAGCAGCCGACCAAAGTGCTGTACAGGCAGAATAAGATAAAAAACATAGGCAAGACAGAGACAAAATCACACCAGGGGAAAAAAGAAAAAACACGCATAAAATCATTAAAAACTAAATTTAAAAATGAAATAGAAATATCAATAAGAAAGTCAGAAAATATGCCATAATCAAGGGGGGAATGCCAGGGAGAAGAGGTGTGTTTTCAGTGACGATTTGAAAATGTGAACAGACTGTAATGATTTAATGTGGATGGGGAGGTTGTTCCAAAGTCTGGGGGCAGCTGCGGCAAAGGCCCTATCACCTCGGGTCTTAAGTCTGGTTTTTGGAACCTTGAGCAGCAGTTGGTCGGAGGAACGTAGGGATCTGGAAGGGGTATGCATCTGTAAGAGCTCACTGAGGTAAGGGGGGGCCAGGCCATTCAGGGCTTTAAAGACAATTAAGAGAAGTTTAAAATCAATTCTGAAGCTGACAGGCAGCCAGTGAAGTGAGTGAATACAACTTGATTGCAGTCCACGGTGTGTGTGTGTGTGTGTGTGTGTGTGTGTGTGTGTGTGTGTGTGTGTGTGTGTGCCTGTGTGTGTGTGTGTGTGTGTGCGCGTGTGTGCGTGCATGTGCGTGTGTGTGCATGTAAAATCAGCCCACGTCCTGGGAAACAGTTAATTTGTGCCAGAAAGCTGAAGTTGATGTCACTTAATAGTCACACACTCTGCAGTGGCGTGCACAGGTAGACAGTAGGTGGTGCTATAGTACCTGCCCTTTGCCCCCTGAACCAATCAAGTGCCCCTTTGAAATAAAATAATAATTTGAAAGTCCCTTTTTTTTTTAACATTGTATGTGGCCCATGCTGACATGATCATCTATAAATGCTCCAGGAATAAAAGCAGCAGTGCACAGCTGAAAGGGCGTTACATGTCATGTGCACCGGCCCCAACAACATCGATGACCTTCCCATCCAACGTAGTCTTTGATTGTCCTGGAACATGCGAGCAGACACCTTCACATTCCGGATTGAAGACGACCAGAAGCCATTCACTCGCAGAGGGGTGCAGCTGTCCACAGTAAGTAGCCTCTATGACCCCCTAGGGTTTGTTGCACCCGTTTCTGTTGACGGAAGGCTCACCACGCAGGCAGAGGATTGAGTCTCACCACTCACAAAACACATGGAGATCGAGTGGACAAGATGGAAAGAGTCGCTTCAAGACCTACAGGATCTCCAGATAGCTTGTCCATACACATCCGTCTCTACCGCAGGTGCACAGGAAAGATAACTCTGTCTTTTTGCAGATGCATTGGTGAAAACTTTCACAGCTGTGGCCTACATTAAGTTGACGAGCCACGAAAACCAACCTGAGGTTGGCTTTGTCTTTGGGATGGCAAAGCTGGTTCTTCAACATGACCTAACTATCCAAATACTAGAACTGTGCGCTGTTTTACTTGCTTTTACAAGCTGATAGTTGGAGAGATGGATGTCACATTTGACAACATGGCATACTATACAGATAGAAATGTTGTCCTGGGATACATCCACAACCAGTGGAGGAGATTCTGTGTTTGTGCATAACAGGGTTCGTCCGTTACGTCCGTTAAGACCTAAACTCATCCGACGTTGGATCTGCTGCTCCAGCCCTCTTACACACGTGGCTCACTGGGCCAGACTTTCTCAAGAGTGAATACTTGTCCATGTCTGAACCTGAATGGAGCTACGACCTCATTGATCCTTCCTCTGTCTCTGAAGTACGTCCCCAGGTATGTAGTATCACACATGCAGCCATAGGTATGGTTCATCCTCAACACTTTAAACACGTCTGTAAGTTCAGCATTCTCGTCACAGCAGTCGCACACCTGATCTATGTAGCACTCTCCTTCACCCGCCCTGTACCAGGTGATTGCCAAGGGTGCTACATCTGTCTTCCTACAGAGGAAGAGCTGGCGACAGCCAAAGTGTGCATTGTGAGGAGCATTCAGAACCAGTGCTATAAAGAAGAGCTGAAATGCATACCCACAGGCTCCCCCATTCCACCCTCCGGCAGCATCTGGAAGTTGCATGACCAACTTCTGAGAGTAGGAGGACGCATAGCACAGTCAAGTCTGGCCCATGAAGTTCTCACTAAACTAATGTCCGAGGTAGCTGCAGGTATGAACGCGAGACCACTCATCCCAGTATCATCAGATCTGGAATCGCCTCTCATCCTGACCAGCAATGCTCATGATCCTTAAAACAGGCTCTATTGCTCCTCCTCCTTCTGGCCATTTTGATAAAGCACATCTCTTCAATAAAAAAGGTCGAAATACCAAAAACAACAAAAACAACATGGCCATTATAAAAAAACATGGCCATTATAACCAAGACGTTAAGTTGAAGTGGAAGTCGTCAAAGGTGAAACCAAAAGGATTTTCTTGCGACCTGTTCTCCAAAGAATGATTCTGTTAATTAATGTGGAGTCCTGAAAGACCCCAAGCCGGGAGTGTTCTGCCCCTGGCATTGAAAGTGTATCTTGGTTGTAATGTGTGTAGCAAAGGTGCGTGTACCTTTAAGAGGGAATGCTATAAGGGAGGGGCTGCAAAGTGACAGGGAGTCATGAGCACGTCTTTCATGTACAAAGCATCCAAGATCAGCAGGTTGATCAGCTCTTCAATTATGATTGGGTTCACTCTCTGTGGAGTTTTTTTGGGAAACGTTTAACTGGTTGGAGACCTAACTTAACTTAACTTAAATGTTGAAGATTGAAAGGTGTTTTCTGCAGTTTGGTAATAATAATAATATATATTAAATATGTTTTGTGACAAATGATTGATGAATCTAAGAATTTCATTGCCAGCGACTACTCTGTAATTGTTGTGTATATGACAATAAAACCATCTTGAATCTTGAAGCTTATCGGTGCAATTCCAATCCTCCTTGTTCCCTCCCTAAAGTGACTTCTTCTTTCTGATGATGCTGGAGTCTATTTGAACATCCCATCTGATCTGACCCACAATCCAGTGCACACCGGAAGTGATGTCACAGAAGGTGCCTCTGTATGAAAACAACCAGGGATATGACGGATATACAGTATAGGCAAGAGGCAAGGGGGCGCCCTTAGCTCAGTTGGTAGGGCGTCCCCCCCATGGGCCTCGGCCAGCAGCGGACCCGGGTTCGATTCCAGCCCGCGGTCGTTCTCTGCATGTCACTCCCCTCTCTGCCCCATTTCAACTCTGTCTCTACACTTTCAATAAAGCATAAAAATGCCCAAAAAATATATTTGAAAAAAAAAGGCAAGATCAAGGAGCCATATTAGGATGACATAAATAAGTAAAAGTATGTCCCAATTGTATGCCTACTGCATGCTAACTAGATTATTTTATTGAGCATTTGTAGTATGTAGAATAGTAAAAAGAAGTCATTTCAGAACATATAACTCACACACACTTCCCTTCACAAGGTTAAAGTTTATTATGTTTCAGGTTGCTTTGTCCAACACAGTTCACAATACAAGGTCAGACCATCACAACTGCAGCTAGAAATTCTAACACAGCTCCTCTGTCTCATTTTGCTAAGAGGAGGAAAGAGGAAGAACAAACCACCGTCAAAATCACAATGTTTGCCTGTGTGTTGACCTAGAGTCAGCCAGCCTATTCTATGATCACTCATTCTATGAATGAGTGAGTGGAAGGCAGTGGGGGGAGGGCACTGACACTAAGGCTTTTTGAGATTTGGGTTTGATTGTGTTCATAACAGCTGAAACACAAGAATCCATAAGGAGTAGGCTACAGTAACACATGTCATAAACAACACGGACACAGTCACAGCAACTTCAGCTACTAGATGTTGGGGAATAAATGTGCTCATTTTTAACAAAAGGAGAATCCCAGTGTTCTTAGACTTCAAGGTGTCATGTGATTGACAGGAAGTAGAACCATTTCATCAGGCCAGATGACGAACAAGTAACAGTGACGTTTACCACTGGCACACTTTAGGAAAAAAAACACTGGTACACTGTCCTTCAAAATAAAAATAATTTAGAGTTTAGGAAATAGGAACTTTATAAAAGGAGTGTGTGTATCACTGCAGTCTACTGTGTGTGTGTGTGTGTGTGTGTGTGTGTGTGTGTGTGTGTGTGTGTGTGTGTGTGTGTGTGTGTGTGTGTGTGTGTGTGTGTGTGTGTTCAGATGTCCTTAAGGTCCCTCTGGATGCCCCACAGTGTGTCAGCACTCTTCTTAAGCTGGGACACTTCTCCTTCATTGAGGGTCATGTTGATCACACTGCTCACTCCACTGCTGTTCAACACACAGGGCAGAGACAGGAACACCTCCTCACCAATACCATACATGTCCTGTAGGGGGAGGATACATACACTGAGTTAGACACCAAAGCTCTCATCACACACAAACTAAAAACACACACACACACACACACACACACACACACACACACACATTTTAAGACAGTTATTACGGTTTTGCCAAAGACTGAGTTGATTGTCATGTGAAATATGTATTACTTCATATTTACTAATCATTCACTACATATTTACATATGCTTTATTTCTGTGAATTAGATAGAGAAGGTGGATATGAATCTCATTTCTAGAGAAGAACCTCTCTACCACCAAAACCTGTGTGTGTTTATGTGTGTGTGTGTGTGTGTGTGTATGTGTATGTGTGTGTGTGCGTGTGTTGTTGTATGTGTGTGTTTGTGAGTGTGTGTGTGTGTGTGTGTGTGTGTGTGTGTGTGTGTGTGTGTGTTGTTGTATGTGTGTGTGTGTGTGTGTGTGTGTGTGTGTGTGTGTGTGTGTGTGTGTGTGTGTGTGTGTGTGTGTGTGTGTGTGTGTGTGTGTGTCTGACCTTGACCATGGTGGATACAGGATGGACCCTGCTCATGTTCTTGACGATGCTCTCAGTCAGGTCAGCCACACTCAGACCGATGGCCCAGTTGGTGTATCCCTTCAGCCTGATCACCTCGTACGCACTGACACACAGAACAACAATCATTCAACACTTTGATAAAAAGTATGTAAACACATAGCATTAATCCATTGTTTATATCAAAATTATAGTTGGTGAAGCTTTAACTTTGCTTTAAGTACCTATAAAAAGGGGGCGCCTTTAGCTCAGTTGTTAAGGCGTCCCCCTCCCGGGCCGGGCCCAGCAGCAGACCCGGGTTCGATTCCCGCCCGCGATCGTTCTCTGCATGTCACTCCCCTCTCTGCCCAATTTCACCTCTGTCTCTCTGCACTATCAATAAAACATAAAAATGCCCAAAAAATATCTTAAAAAAAAAAAAAAAAAAAAAAAGTACCTATAAAAAGTGCTGTAGTAGATGCTTATTTAACTTCAGATACGGATAGTTACAGTTTTTACCAAATGCTTACACACATGTTGCAGACTTTGGCCCACAGTGTCAAAACTTAACACACAGGCCGAATAGGACAGAGCACATGGAGATAAACTTCTAACTTATACGGAAAAATGAAACTATTGAAACAAAACCTAACAATCCCATTTCAAAACAGTTTTTAGCATCAAAACAATACACCTTTGAATGACTCTTTCCTAGCAGCAACAACACACAGATGTGCTTTATGCAAAACAGAGCTGTATTCAGTACTTTGGATGGTTTTTGACTTTAAAAGTCTCATACTGATTTTTTTGTGAAAGATTGATCCACTACAGTTCATCTAGGCACATGAAAACAAAATGTAAACGCTTCAGATTTTTATTTTGCCATTTCAGGTTTTTGCAAAAGTAAAAACACAAAGACACACAAGAAATGGTACAACTAGAATTATCTACAAAACATAGTGTTGTAGGGGAATGATTGGAAGACATTTTGGCTATGGATCCTGTCTCCTGTTGGCATCTGGCCACATCACCTCATCCACGTCAGAGGCAATATCCTCCCTTGCCAAGCAACGGGGGAAATATTGCCTTGCAGAATTTTTTGGAAAGATTGATCCACAATATTTTCAATTAGACACATGAAAAAAATATAGAAAAGCTTCTGAAAAAAAGTTTATATTGCAATTTCATGGTTTTGGCCAACAAAAGAAAAAAAACAACGAATAGGTAGGATCGCAGTTCAACAAGCAATTCAGTGTGTCACTATGAACTCTGAAACAATTACAGTAAAATAAAAAAAATTGTTGTAAGGAATGGGGCGAGTGGATTATGAACCCTTTGGATACCGCCTCCCGTTTGCGTCTGGCCACATCGCCTCATCGACATCACATGCAATGTCATCCTTTGAGAAGCAACTGCGAAAATATTCCTGATATCCAGTCTAAATGTCCTTGTTATGGAGCTATTGTGTTGTTGGGCTGTATCTCAGACCAGCCTCCTATATTGTTAGGCCATGATCTATAACATGGTCCACTATAGTGACCCTGTCTCCGTCTGTTGTCTTCTTTGTCCTCGTCCTCCTGCCGCTCTCTCTTGTCCTCTTCCCCTGACTCTTACTGTCTCACAAAGAAGCTGAGCTCACCTGAAGTCTATTTGTAATGCTAAGGCTCACACTGATTGGTATTATATTAGCTTTATTTTTTTATTTTTCATGTGTGTGAGTTTGTGTGCTTTTCCAATTTTAGTTGTGTTTTGTATTTTAAATAGATGTGTCTTCCAAAGGATTGCAGGAGATTTCCTTTTCGAACAATGTGAAAAACAGTGTGTAGTGTTTTGCAAGAAGTGTTTTGGAGAATTTCAAACACAGTGCAAAGCACTTATCAGGGCTGCCAAGTTTCAACAAAAGTTTGGAGTGAGATTTTTTGGCCGAGGGACCCAAAACCGTGTCCTCTTTCCCACCCAATCATTTTTGCTAGTGTCCTGCAAGTTTACATATTGTTCATAATAAATCAGAAATAAAAGACAATTGGAAAATGTGATAAAACATCAAAAATCTTATTAAAATAAACAAATTCATGAAGTGCAAAGTCGTAGGACAGGTTTTAATTAAGCGTTGGGTGCGGACATATTGTAAGTGGGGGTCTGGGGTTCCCCCCCAAACATTTTTTGAGCATTAAACACTTAATTTCCTGCATTCTGGTGAATTTTTATGAAGCAATGTGTGCCTTTTCTGCATTCATTTTAATGTAAAGTAAAAGAGAACATTCACGGTTTCGCTGACACAAATTTAATTGAATAGCCTACAATGCATGTGTAGTGCTTTCAAATATCTCCTGTAGCCTATTGTTTAAACATTTGGTTAAACTGTAATAAAGGTAATTATTCTATATCATGTCTACTATTGAGGGATGAGTGGCTGGTGGTATTTTACTAGCAGCATTAGGCTTTATTCAAAGAAGAAAAAAATTAGGGAACAGTTCAACACCAATGCAAACTACTAGGCTAAAATAAAACATCTGGGTTACTTGGTCCCTCCTCTTAGGCTACCTTGATTTGTGTTATGAAAAGTGCTATAAATGTGCAATACATAGGCTACAGTTCATTACACAGAAGAATAAAAGCATTTTTATTGGCGGATGAGCCATTTGTTACTTTGCAAACCTAATTTTCAAACTAAATTACCAAAAACAATATACAAAACGATCCAAAGATCTTCTGAATTTACTTGAGTGAGATTGAAGGTTTAATATGTTTGATGCACGCGCGCTCACCGGCCGGCGGGGACACAATTCTTATCAGCGGTAACTTGGCACGCTATCAACACACACCTCGCCTCCTTTATATGTCCATGCTCGCCTCCCGCTTCGAATGCACAGTGCACATCAAAGCATAACGTTAACGCGCGTTCAGAAAGAGGAAGTCACGGCACTCATGTCTGTTAGCTTTTCAAAATAAGAAATTTAAAATAAAAGTCCCGCAAAACAAATGTTATTTAGAGGATTAATTTCCCCGCGTGAGAAATTTGAGGTGTGGCGTGTGAGAGTGTGAACTGGTTGATTTGCGTGTGTCTCACGGCCAAAGAGTGAGACTTGGCAGCTCTGCACTTATTGTGTTTGTAGGGTTGGTGCTTGTGTTTAGGGCATGGTCACCAAAGTTAGAGGTTGTGATGCTTTGGGCATAGCAACCACTATTAGTGTTTAAGCATTAGGTAAAAACTGTAACACAGGAGTAACAATTGAACTTTAAAGGAGACAGTGACAGCCCTCAATGATATCTATGTGATGAGATTGGTCCATTTTACTGGATGTTTACCTCAACAGATATTAGGGGCTGTTTATACGAAAACACGAAACGGTGCATACGCGAAAATATTTTCGCGGATGCACTATATCATTTACATGAAAACAGCAAACGCAGGCATGAAACCGCAACTTTTTGAGATCTACTCCCAGGGAGGATTTTTTCGAAAACACAACGGTTTTGGTTTCTTGTAAACACCAAAACCATTTTCCCTTGTAACGTTGACGTCACGGCTCCACTTCACACATGCGTAGTCTATTACATTTGCTGTCAAAATACCCATGCGGCACCCACGCGGCATCATCACTGTGATCAGCGAAGAGTGTCGTGCAGGGCTCAAATATAACACTTGCCAATTTAGTCTAAGCGATTAGTAAGTTATTGAGACCACCCGCCACTTTGCCTGGGGAAAGATGTGTGCTCTGCCGGTTTTTCTAGCCAAATAAACGTGTGTCACTTCTATATGCCAGAGACACGGCTCTCTCTACATTAAAAAACAATATCTATAGATCAGCGCGCAGCGGTAAAGTTACTGTTCAACAAAAGGAGCATTAAGGCTACGGCTTCACAGTAAAAGCATTTCACTGGCTAAACATTAATAGCATTTCACTGGACAAACGTGAGTTGACTTTCATTTTGAAGTACGCCTAACAGGAAAGTAGCCGCTCACAAAGTCCCTTCACTATCAGCATGACTTCTGTTTTCACGAGTTCAGTGCATATTTCAAATAAATTGCGTCTGAACAGGGTTTTTTTTTTAAATCAAAAACGGGAAAACTGTCACGTTTTCACCGTGTAAAGGGCCCCTTACAGATTGAGATGAGATGATTTGTGAAGCTGAATCCTTGCTCTCTGTTCATACGTCACCCACACACACAACACGTACCTGTCCACTACAGCCTTGTGTGTGGCCTTCCACTGCTCTTTATCAGCGTCAGTGCCTATCTCTGGGTTCAGCTTCTGCAGGTTGACTCCTGCCACGTTAGCCCCGCTCCACACCGGCACTGGAATACAACCACAAGTACAGTTCATTCTTCATTCAATTCACGTTTCATATGCCCTGATGCCCTGCACATATTGACCCAACCAATCTGCCTATGACTGTTAAAGAGTGTAGCTGTACCGCTGGTGTCTCCATGCTCTCCCAGCACCCAGCCGTTGAAGGAGCTGGCGTGGATGCCCAGGCGCTCGGCCATCAGGTAGCGGAAGCGGGCTGAGTCCAGGTTGGTGCCGCTGCCGATCACACGGTTCTTAGGCAGACCGCTCAGCTTCCAGGTCACATAGGTCAGGACGTCCACTGTGGAAGGACAAGCCGGGTTATTGACATGGTATATGTTCATACACCCGGTCTGAGCTGGGAAAGACCTTTAATGATTGTAGCTTCAGTGCCCCTGACTCCTGGAACAAATTACAGCAACAATTTAAAATAAATACCTTCGTATCCTTTAACAAATTTAGACATATTATCTTAAATCTGCCAAACTCGGGGGCGCCCTTAGCTCAGTTGGTAGGGCGTCCCCCCCATGGGCCTCGGTCAGCAGCAGACCCGGGTTCGATTCCAGCACGCGGTCGTTCTCTGCAAGTCACTCCCCTCTCATTTCAACTCTGTCTCTACACTATCAATAAAGCATAAAAAAAATGCCAAAAAAAATATCTTTAAACATTTTTCCTTAAAGGAAATGTATGGCAAAAAAATAAATAAAAAATAAAAAAAATCTGCCAAACTCTACCTGTAACTGTTTTAGTTAGGCTATAAAGTACTTTCACTCATTTGATTGTGTGTGTGTGTGTGTGTGTGTGTGTGTGTGTGTGTGTGTGTGTACTGACCAGGGTTGGAGACCACGATGAGTGTGCAGTTGGGGCTGTATTTGATGATCTGGGGGATGATGGCCTTGAACACGTTGACATTCCTCTGCACCAGGTTGAGGCGGCTCTCTCCCTCCTGCTGACGCACACCAGCTGTCACCACCACCAGCCGAGAGTTAGCAGTCACTGCATAGTCTGAGAGAGAGACAGAGAGGGAGACAGAGAGGGAGAGACAGTTAGGGAGAGAGAAAGAGAGAGAGAGACAGAGACAGAGGGAGAGAGAGACAGTTAAGGAGAGAGAGAGACAGAGGGAGAGAGAGACAATTAAGGAGAGAGAGAGACAGATAGGGAGAGAGAGAGACAGTGAGGGAGAGAGAGACAGAGAGACAGACAGAGAGGGAGAGAGAGACAGATAGGGAGAGAGAGAGAGACAGTGAGGGAGAGAGAGACAGAGAGAGAGAGGGAGACAGAGACAGAGACAGAGACAGAGAGGGAGAGAGAGAGAGACAACGTAAAAGATTCAATGAAACAAAGAACATTTATTTTTAACAAGTTCAACTCCGTAATCTCAGATTTAAAATAGCTGAATGACACAACCTGAGGGACAGTGAATGACACATTAGGCCTCATTTATCAAACTTGCGTTGAAACTGGTGCAGATCCTGGCGCAAAAATCGCCCTACACCAGGTTTCACGTGGGATTCATCCAACGGTCGCACCTCACCAATCTCAGTAGAAATCGTCACCATCAGGGAGCATTAAAAACGGAGAAAAGGGAAGGAAATCACTGCTGCGCTCGACAGCGTTGGAGTTGACAAAAGCTCTCCAGAGGTTTGTATATTTTATTTATTTATCAATGTTATCGCTCAAATAATATAAATTAGCATAATATAAAAGTTTATGTCGCTATTTCTTTACATATAGGTGAATAAAAGTGGTCTGACTTAAAAATGGCCACAATTTGCGTGTTGCTGCTCTGAAATGCAGCAGCATGCAGACTGGAGGAAGCCAGCCAGAGCCCAGCCTGAAACTGACCCCACTGAAGAGTGTGTGGCCAGAGGAGACACACCAACACACACGTAATGGGAAATATTTAATAAGTACTTTTAAACCTTTTACGCATGCCTTATTTTTTTCCATAAAAGAAATACACGTCTGCACTGATGTGAATGTTTAGAATGTATAAGCCCTTCAGATGGGATTACTCAAAGGGTGTTTTTCTTAATGACAGCTGGGCACGAGTGGTCGAGCGAATATGAATCGGAGCCAACTGCCCGTACGCAGTCCCATGCAGCGCTGCACAGTACACTATTGAATCAGTGCTCCTACTCAATGGCACACCAAAGGCTGCACATTTTTAAGTGATTAATATGTTTATCTCGGTCTGAACAAACACTGCTTTAGTATGATCTACTAACAATTGTCCAACAAAGTAATCGACTACAGGAACAGCCTGCACTGCAAATCCATGCTGTTTACAAACTTGCATACATGAGCTGAGAGCTGGTGTCAGGTTTGAGCGTACCCTACGCTCACGTCCAAATTGATAAATGCTGAGGTTTGCGTGGAAATGTGTACACCCACTAGGCTATTCTTTAGTACGCACGATTGATAAATGAGGCCCATACTGTACATACACAAATACACAAAAACACACACACACACACACACATACATACACAAATTCCCAAACCCACACACACACACACACACATACATACATACACACACACTATATAAGTTAAAATATTTACATATATATACTGTATATATATATATATATATATATATATATATATATATATATATACCGTACTTTCCGTACTATATGCCGCACTGGACAATAAGCCGCAGGTGTTATAATGTTTAATTACCATATGTAAGAGTTCGTGCACAGAGGGGATTGTCGGGAAAGAGATGGCTGCTTGAGGAAGCTCCCACATTTCAACAAACAAGTTGCATATTTGCATAACGTACGTAAGTGTTACCATTTTGTGCAATAGTAGCTATTAGGGATGGGCACGAGTGTTTTCGCTACTCGTGTGATCGCTTGCATTCCTCGAGGATCAATCGATTCCTCGTTAAACTTTTTTCTATTTTTAGGACGCAACGCATCTGTCTACAGAACAACGGTTGACCGCAATAAAGCGCTCAATGCTTATGTCAAACAGTCACAGTTGCCATATGATATTAAGGATTTATTTTCCACAAGTTTAAAACACATTTTCCTAACTGAAAGTAATTAAATAAGCGGGCCACAATTTAAACCAATCGAGTAGGTCTGCGGTGGAGAGAGAAAAAAGAGAGAGAAAAAAAGCATGGGCTGTAGTTGGCTAACATTCAAAATAGACATTTAAAATAAGAAGGGCAGCAAATACAATAAAATTATTGTCCTACAATTTAAACACATAGATAGGCTAAATCACTCACCAAAGCAGTAGAAGTAGTAGGCTAGTATAACCAACCGCGTAATGATCACTCCTGTCCGTGACTAATTACCGCGACTAATTCCTCGTTAACGGAACGTTACACCGTCGGCTTTTGAATCTCAATCCTATATTCCATAATAAAGGCTTCTTAAATGTTGTTTGCTCGAATGTGCCCGAAGTCAGCCTGGCTTCTTGACTTTCCAAGTTTTCCAGCACCGCATTCAGCTCCGCGGTGCTGTAGAGACCACACACTGGCTGCGCTGCACGGAGGTGGCAGTTATTTGCGGTTTCTGTTTGACACAACGCTTAGTTTATTTAACTTGGATCAAAATATTTAATTTTGTTAAACTTTATATCCGTTTTGTGCCGTTTTGTACACGTATATAACATTTTAAAATAGGGGCGGCCCGCCGGCCGGCCTAAAGGCTACAAACACTAAAAAAAACAAAAAACGATTTTCCTCATCCACCAATCGAGATCATTTGAAACGAGGAGTACTCGAGTACTCGATTACTAACGCCCATCCCCAGTAGCTACAGAACATATACTGTGCTGTGTAATAACAGGGTCGAAAAACGGGGAAAAAGTCGAGGCTTGTAGGCCGAAAAGTACGGTATATATATATATATATATATATATATATTAGTGGTGGGCCGATAACGGCGTTAACGTGCTGCGTTAACGCCAGACTCTTATCGGCGATAAAAAAAATATCGCCGTTAATCTCTTGTTCCTCTTATTTTAGCGCGGATATATACCTGGCCGAATTGCACTGTAGTGCACGAGTCAGAACGAGTCCGACTTCGCACCTGTGTAGCCTACCACATCAAACGTAACGTGCTGACATGGATGCAGCTAGGAAGCCGCCGGGTTTGCTTCAGGGAAAATGTATTTTTAAGAAGCTTCCCAATGGAAACCTCGACAAGACCAAGGTTGTTTGCACCTTGTGCAATGCGGAATTGGTTTACTGTAGGAGTTCTAACAGTCTGTGCTCTCGGAAGCGGCCGGGGCATGCGTGTGTGCAATGGGAGAGCTTTGTGTGGAGAGAAAAAAAAGAGGCAAGGGAAATCGCCAAAGCCAATGCATAGCCTCGACTCATTAAAGGTTGAAAATCACTGAATTACACAACATGTAGGCTAGCCTATGGCTTAAGGCTATGGAAATCATTATGGAAACAATATTTTTTTTTTATCAGTGATAGCTCAGCTGATCTCGTTGCTATAGAGACCACGTCCGTCCGCTTTGTTTGACAACTGACAGAGCTGCCAAGTCTCACCCTTTTGGCCGTGAGACACACTCATATCAACCAGCTCACACTCTCACACGCTGGCCTACAACTCAAATTTCTCACGCGGAGAAGTTAATCCCCAAAATAACGATTGTTTTGCGGGACTTTTATTTTGACAGTCTTATATTGAAAAGCTAACGGACATGAGTTCCGTGACATCCTCTTTCTGCACGCAAGTTAACTTGATGCATTAGGTGTGCACCTGCACAGGAGATGAGCCCCTGGTCTGATGCGCCACCTGGCTTGAGAAACACGTTCTCAAAGACTTACTTTGAGTCATTATTTAGGAGCACACACATATTATGAATGAATTCAAATGAGACATTTTAATCTAGATTAATCTAGATTAATTCCAAAATTAATCTAGATTAATCTAGATTAAAAAAATTAATCTATGCCCACCTCTAATATATTTATATATATATATATATATATATATATATATATATATATATATATATATATAGGGGAAGGTGGGGTGATTTGTGCAACTTTTTACTCAAAGTGATTTTAAAGTGAGGCCTTGACAGTTATGTCTCCAACTCAAATATGTACATATATTTCAGGATGTTGTGCATCCCTGGCAATAAAAACTTTGGATCTGGAATAAACTGTTTAAGAAATATAGCTTTCGGAAAAAAAGTTGTCTTGTCGCACAAATCACCCCACGTAAAGTCACCATCATCATCTTTCTGGCCATCTGAACTCTCATCAGTGGTGTCGTTAAGTGGAATTGAGATGTCACTCTCTTCTGAGCTACTGTAGACAATCACTTTCTTTTGGTGACCAGCGTATACAGCCATGCCACTGGCACAACTCTCAGAAATGTACTTTGCACTAGTTGCTCCGTGCTTGTGGAACCAACTGCCACCTGACAAATGTGATTCCCCCTACATTTCTGCCTTTAAATCAAGGCTCAAAACCCATATGTACACCCTGGTGTTTCCTCCCCATTAACCTCTGCACTACTTACTTACCTCTGCACTACTATCTGTGTTTATGTGGATGTATGGGCTTTACGTCTTTTATTTTGGTTATTGTTATTTTACCTTCATTGTTTACCTACTGAATGCACTATGTACAGCACTTTGGACAGTGCAAACTGTCATAAATGTGCTTTTATAAATACATTTTACTTACTTACTTACTTATAACTCACCCAGGCCCTTGCGCACAAATCACCCCATCCCCAGAATTTTGGATAATAGGCATGATGCAGCAATTTAGGGTTGACATTGTGCTAATTATATAGACTCAAAGTGTAGCATACCAAAGCACTAAAACATGTGTCAAATGTTTTCAAACGTGTCTATAATTGTTCAGACACAATAATCAAAAAACCTTGATCATGGAAATTTTACTTTGAAAGGCAAAACACAGTTTTTTGAGCTTAAATGTGCTTATATCTTATTCCTTGTGTCTCCCTTCTTTACAGGATGAGTCAAATGGATGGCTCTTCTTAAATATGTGGTCACATTTCCAATTTCTTCCACGGTTTTCTAGAAACAATGGGTTTTGCAACTTCCAAAATGCACAAATCACCCCACCTTCCCCTATATATATATATATATATATATATATATATATATATATATATATATATATATAAACAGTGCATTAGATATAAGAGATATAAGATATACTGTTAAGTTAATCAAATGAATATAAATCAATCCTAATGTTGTGTTAATGTTCATATTACTATTTGTTGTGTACTATCTGAATATTTGGACAAATTGTATTTTGATGCATTGGCAACATTTTTATTGAAACTTTCATGCCAATAAAGACCCTTTGAATTGAATTGAAAGAGAGGGAGAGAGAGAGAGAGAGAGAGAGAGAGAGAGAGAGAGAGAGAGAGAGAGAGGGGGGGGGGGGGAAGAAGATTGGGTAGGAATGGCTGGGATGAGAACCTCTCCTGAGCATGTATAGCAGTGGGTCCTCACCTTTGTCTGCCACTATCTTGGAGGTCTTGAGGAAGAGGCTGCCATGCTGAAGGTCCATCATCTCTCCTTTCAGCCGGTCCTCCATCACATCCACCAGAGCCAGCTCATCACACAGGTCCTGACACCAGCACACACATGTTAATACACCTTTCAATAGGCCTTCAGTCCGCATTCTCATCTTCATTGCAATTTGAACAAACAATTTGGATGTAAAATGGTCCTTCCTGAGCTTCTACAATGTGTGACACACATCTAATACAGTTAATATTTTATTACACACACACATGAGAAGCTCCTGAGAACACTAAACTCAAATATAGGCATTTGAGACAAAAACAAATATTTGTGTATGTGTGAAGATGTTTTAGAAAACGTGTCAAACTCAAGGCCCACGGGCCAAATCCGTCCCGTTTCAATCTTTGATCCGGCCCGAGTATCAATTTAGGTTATTATATATTTTTGGTATCCAACAACCTGAATATATATATTTATATATATATATATATATATATATATATATATATATATAAATATATATATATATATATATAAATATATATATGATATGTGCCATATGTGTGACCTTTGGTTATTGGTGAGAGATATACTCTGACTCTGTACTGTATGTTTGTGATTTACAGATATGATGATATGACTTGATTTGAGCGCTTTACTATTTGTCTGGTGCTGAAGGTTAGTTGAGTCTTACCCTCAGCAGGATGCTAACAGCACAGGCCATGCCCACCTGGCCCACCCCCACCACCGTCACCTTGTTCCTGGGCGGCTCGGCCTGGCTGCTGGCCAGAGGGCTGATCAGCTTCTGCAGCACGGAGGACATGACGGCAGCTACAGGGAGACACACACACACACACACACAGCTCACACACTACTCTGCGCCATACAACAAGCCTACAGCAGTGCAGCAACACACAGGGCCAAATCACAGTCAGGAAGCACTGAGTAAGTGAAGGGTTAACAGCTCAGTCACTTCATAGTCTAAAACAGTAACAGTACACACATATTTTCACTTACACTCACAAACATAAAACGTTTGAAAGGAACAGTCGGGTTACAGAGAATTGTTAGAGTCATCGTCCATAAATCTTTCAATGTCTAAAAGTCCTCAGACGTCCCAGTGTTGTCAAAAGCCCACAGAAATTCAGTTTACTGTGATAATAAACAGAGAAAATCAGCTCAGAAACTACAACCTGAGAATGTTTGTTTGAGAAATGCCTAAAATAATAAATCAATTAAAAAAATGTATGTCCATTAGGGATGAGCCCGAATCCGAATATGTATTCGGATAAGCACGGATAATGAGTTAGATACGGATACGGATAATTTCCGAATAGTCCCGTTATTATTCGGGGATTTTTTTTATATATTATGCGCCTAATTGACGCAGCGCGTTCCGCCTCAATGACACAACAGGTAGAATGACACTAACAGCTGTTCTGCGGTGGACATGAGAAGACCGGGCGCGTCGTGACCCGCGGTCTCTCTCTTTTTATCCACTGATAAACGCAGCGCGTTCGCCCTTTCCCTTGAATAGAGGGTTCTACCTGTCGCATTCGCTGCCGTTTTTATGTGAGTTTCCTCCGCTGCCGTGGCGGAGAAGAGACGAACCGATGGAATATGCTGCACCCCGAGTCACCGTCAGCCCTTCCCCGATGTATTTACATTCACTAGGCCTACTGCTTAAACTCTTTCAAACACCACAACGTTTCCATCAAACTGATGCTTAGGACCTGTACTTTTTCAGCTGTCAATCAATGCGTATACGGCTAGGCCTACTTCAGGACCTATACAATAAAATCGGAAACTGCAAACTTGACACATTAAAATCACATGTGGCTTTGTGGAAAGGCTAAAATATTATTTAGGGTTTATGAGATTGGTACGTTGATACATATATTGTTCCTAAATCTTAGTTTAGTAAAACAAAAGTAAAAAAGAGGGAGGGGGAGAGATAGAGATAGAGATAAAAAATAATCATGAAATACAGCTGTATTTCCCCCAGTGAAAGGGATACCTTAATTAAGTTAAAAGTAACTTTTTACTAACAGTTAGTAGCCTATGCACAGATTCGGGCTGTTATTTATCAATATTTTAGTTCCCTGAATTTCTTCGTATTCTGAGAACAAAGAAGAGAGAGAGAGAGAGATGAAAAGGTAGAAATATATCTGACTTTTTGACTTATATTTCAACATTACATCAATGCGATGCTTTGAAGGGACAACAATTGCATTGACAATGAATATTAGTTTAGAAAATCAATTTAGGTGTGACTTCCTTTAATGTAGGCTAATGTAAAAGAAACTTCCGGTATACGCCACGCCCACTTCTTGTTGTGTATCCGGATACAGATACAGATACAGATAATTTTGTTGGTTGAACAGATACAGATACAGATACAGATAATGACGTCTCCGCACACCCCTAATGTCCATTCATTTCAGTCAATCAACAACTAAACCAATCATTTAATCTAACGTTCTCTATCAAAGCCATATGTCCACTAGCACTAAGATGAAAGACATCAATCAAATCAAATCAAATCAGTTTTATTTGTATAGCCCAAAATCACAAACACATTTGTCTCAGTGGGCTTTACATTTCATACAATATGATATACGATACAATATGATACAATATGACACCCTGCCCTTACACCCTTAGCTCGGCTGAGAAAAAACTCCCAGTAAAAACCCTTTATCGGGAATAAAAAATTGAAGAAATCTGACTATGACTAATGAGCATTCACTGCAAAGAGGACTTTCATTCTTGTATAATCCACTGTTGTTGATTCACAGTGTATGTATCAAATGAAGGAGAGCCAATATGAAAATACAGTAACTAGCCACCATGTGTGTGTTTGGCACTGATAATCAAGGCTCATCAATTCATTTTCTGTACACTAACGTATTGATAATGTATGATTACAGCCCTTCTCCCCTGTATAAGACATAACAGGGAGAGGCAGCCTTTAGTTTTAATGCACCCAAGCTCTGAAATAAACTTCCAGGGGACTTGAGGTCCGCTTCAACACTTGGCTCTTTTAAATCAGGTCTGAAGACCGTTCTGTTTCCGTTTCAACCTGAAATTTTAATTTCTCATTTTGAATTATTTTTTTATTTTTATTTTTTTTGGAATGTGTGCTCTAAACTTGATGTATTTTGTTCTTGCTTAAATTCTTTTTTGAATGTGTGCTCTATGCTTGATGTATTTTGTTCTTACTTGATGTATTTTGTTATTGCTTATGTAAAGCACCTTGAATGGCCTTGTGTCCGAAATGTGCTCTAAAAATAAACTTGCCTTGCCTTGCCTATAAGGGAGTGAATCCAACCACTAGCAATACAAGCCCTGGCTGCTAGGCTAAGAGTCAAAGACGTACAGGAGGCAGAGCAGACGGGCATCACAAAGCGAGACATCATGATGAAGTGAAAGGCATGAACCAAAAACAAGTGACTGCTGACTGACAGTCACTGGACATTTTAAAGCCCAAGTCTTATCAGGACTGGCACTATCATTGCCGTCATTTTCTTCACTTTTGGTAACAGCACAATCAATGCCCATGCTAATCTGAACATACAAGCTGTGTCTATGTTTCATCATTATCATATCCTTACCCTGCGTTGTATGTGTGACTCAGTTCACCCTCTGACACAACATGGTGGATTGCCATTAACACAGGTATACAGTGCTGTGTGTGAGTGGCCCATTCAAGACACTGGGACAACTAGATGTGTTCTAAATCTACTTGAAAAACTGTCCAAATATAAAATGAGTAACTCATACTAGTATAAGGGAGGGATAGACTAACAATAACAATAACAATAATAATAATAATAATAATAATAATAATAATAATAATAATAATAATAATAATAATAATAATAATAATAATAATAATAATAATAATAATAATAATAATAATAATAATAATAATAATAATAATGTCTACTCTCATAAAATAGGGTCTAAATATATAGAATTCTCGTATGTATTAAAGCTATTTGTGCTTCAGGTTATTGTTTTAATGTGCTTTTGTCACTTCAGGCCACCATTATAAATAAGAACTTGTCAAGCATGTCAAAGAAAAAAATAAAAGTGTGTCAGGTCAATGTCATGTTTGTCTCTTTATTACAAGCTGCATTCTCAAAGATCTGAGTTTTGCAAGCTGAAGCAGGCAACATCAAAGTGCCTAAGAGGATTCCAGTCATGTCCCTGGCTCCTGTTGTATTAGCACTGGTCTCAGGTCAGTGTGGATTGAAGTGGACTCTCTATCAGCACTGACCACATCATGCATTAGAAACCATCCCAGAAGGAGAATGTTTGTTTCTGAGCCAGACAGTGACTGTGAGGGAGAGGAACTGGGCATATTGTGAATATTACATGAAGATTTATGGCTTTCAACACATTGTTCAAAGTTGTCAAAAGGCAGAAAGCCAACGGGATCAAGAGGAAGAGAGGAAAGTGGGTGAGTAGTAACAATTTGAACCAATGTCCAACGTTCCTTAAAAAGAGATAAATGTATTATTTCTCTATTATGTCTTGCAGGCTCAGACACTGGTTGGCTATGGATACAAACAGACAGAAGTGAAGGTCCACATCCATAGTCTGCTTCTTTGATGCGAAACCAGTTGAGAGCGGATTCAATGTTTTTTTTTTCGATGTTTTGGTTTCACGTTCACAATGTAGGTGTAAAAATGCAAACAGCTTGCCATTTCTACCATTGCCTACATCACAGATCATCAGTCGGTTGTTTTCATGCCAGCCCATAGCAGACTGTAGTGGGCGGAGCATGTGTGCGTATGCTCTGACACTGTGCACTAAATAACTTAATAACAGGTTTAAAGATCTCCTATTATACTACTTTTCTGGTCTTAATTTCTCATTAATGACTCCTATAGAGCAACCTGACACGAATCACAGCACAAAATACCATGTAGATTTTCGGGAAGCTCTTCCTCTCATCTCAGCGATTTCAGCATTCTCTGTCCACACTCGGCTTTGTGCTTCTCTGCCCCCTCGCCCCCTCCAGCAAACCCCACTCCGTTGTGATTGGTTACCTTCCGGAACACTTTCAGCGGCGCGCAGGCAGATTTGAGCAGGCAGGTGGGGGCATGGCAGGAGCGTGCCTGAGCACGTTGCAGCATTACCATACATGGAAAAATCCAGATTCTCTACGTAACGAATCCCGGAAATTTGAACAAGTGAATCGCGACCGGCTGCCCTAGTGTTTAGCGCCCTGCACAGCCACCCCAGACGGTCAGCACGGAATACGTCTAAATGCATGTAAGTCTTTATTTGATTCCTTAATATGGTTAAAGATGACTATAAATCATTATAACAGCATTTATATTTTATGTATCTAAATACGAATCTGATGAAAATGGGGGCGGGACCTGATAAGCCTTTGGCTTCTCCCGTCACCCTTCGGACAACACAAAGTAAGATGTATGAATATATGAAAGAGAAAATTGTGTATTGTGTGGAATTGTCTGAAAGAATAATAAATAAATAAGTAAGTTTATAGGTCATAAAAGTTGAAAAAAATAAAAGAAGCCCGACGACATCTACGACGGCCGATGTCACCGAACACACCAAACAGATTTGTGTCCCCGCCCCCTCCAGACTCTCCGACGGCGATTATCGGGCCGGTGTGTACGGGCCTTTAGACTGTAGCTTATATGGAAACATACTCAACATCTAGTCACTAATATTATTATTATTCACTCAGTACATTGGAGCGAACCTCTAATTCCCTTCAATCTTCAACAAGTGAACAACGAACGTCATGTTGAAGAAAAGATTGATAAAGATATTGTTGTTCAGCCCTGGTGTAATGTTATGTGAACCCTCCCTCAACCGTCACATACAAACAAGTTGTTTGCTAACAGTCTCTTATTAAGCTTTATTTCACTCCTGTCCAAATCCATCCAGTATAAATCACCACCATATTTAGAGTTACTGTATAATCTCAAATGGCTAATAAACTGTATGGAAACAGTTAACACTTGGCAGAGCTACAAGGCATAATATCAATTTGGAAGTTGCCTTTTATTAACTGCACATGACCAGCTGCAGACAATAACTTTGACATTTTTCCATTTGACTTGATTCGATTACTTTGTGATAATGTTTTAGAAATCATTGCCAATACTAACACTGACTGCAGCTGTAAAGTACTTTTTTCGTAAGATCAAAACAGAAACGATTTGAACTTTTTTTTTTATTATCAGCAAGTTTGTAAAGGGGTTTTTAGATACTGAAACTATAAAATAATAATAATCGTTTTTTAATGTATTCATTGCAAAATACCAGTAGAATAGTTTAGAAGTTGCTCTTTGTTTTTGTAAAGCTGATACAATTTGAGCAGTGAGCCTAAAGAAAGACAACTGATGTTGCTTCTTCACTCAACACTATGTAGACACGTGTCTCTGTAATGAAAGATTCTGTTCAAAACACTAGAGTCAAACATGACGTGCCTTCTTCCTCTCTCTGTCCACCTCTCTCCTCTGTTAAAGACATCATAATGGGACATAGGCTACATAGAGTCCCTTCATTGTCAAACTTCCTCCTACAACACACTGTTTCTGTTGAGAAGTTTCAATGTCAAGAGCCATTCATTAGCCTGTTATTACAGAGGTTGAATGGATGAAACATGATGAAAGGAAGCTGATACACAAAGTAATATTCAAGTCAAATACTAAAATAACTGAACTGAACTGAGCGATAGCATCCACCAGTCAAACCCCAGCATAATTCAGCTGTCAGTGAATGATCAGATTGCATTTCAAAGCAAGGTCAAATGAACATGTGTAACATGTGTAATGCCTGGACAAAGAGACATGCTGTTCACAAACAATGGGACTGAAAGCAGCGTTTATATTTCACACTAACTCCACTGTGATTGTGAAGTTATTTAATCCAACTATGTGATCCCTGCCCAGGGCCCAGAGCCACTGTTTGGGAACCACTGACCTTATTAACTATCAGTATGCACAAAAGACAAAGGCCTCTGAGCTCACACCGTAATCTCATATTTAGCCTGTTGGAACATGTTGCCAACATGTTAAGATAGCAGCTCATATCAAGGTCAAATGGACGTCTGAAATAGCAGGCGGTCATAATGGGGAGGCGCTATGTCGCTATAAAGAGACTGCTGGAACTAGAGCAGGGCTGTCTGCCACACAGACAATAGAGCTGAACAATGCAATGCCTCATGGTACAATCACTGACATGATACATGAGCGTCTCACTAGCTTCATGCTATGAACTTGACATGTCCTATCAACACAGCATGTTATAGGATGGATCTACATTTGATTAAGCTTTCATTCTGCTCTCACTGGGTTTAATGTTATGTAAGAGCCTGGATCCCGACCTAAGCCTAGAGTCTGGTGATGCTGGGAGACTCAAAGTATGACAGCTTTGAATTCCGAATGTAAATATGAACTCCGAGAGAGTTCAAGTTCACTGTGAGTTATTTGCGATGCTGCTTAATTAGGCTACTAAATGTTGCTACAGATAGACTAATGTTCCAAGTCAAGTAGGCTACACAGCGGCAAATACATTAACTGATCCGCCGGCGTTATCATATGAAATGAAAAATATTTTGACATGATGTAACCTAAGCCACGGTAGCTGCTATCATAATAACTGTCACAGAAGCTGACATGACATCATCCACATTCCGCACGTAGCCTTGGCTACGCCACGACTTATCAGAAAAAATACATAATGATCATAAGGCTGTAGGACTGTCTACACACAGAAACACTGAAGATCTCTGTAATCATGTTAACAGTTCAATGGTATTGACTTGAACTTCGCATTAAATGAAAATGGTTTCCTGCAGCGGGCGCATCCATTAGCCTACTACTGCTGCTGCGCGCGCGCGCGCGCGCACACACACACACACACACACACACACACACACACACACACACACACACACACACACACGGGTCGGCCAGAGAAGAGCAATACATACGTTTAGACTGGTGTTTGTAACGGCTCGAGGTGCTGAACTGGTCCGGAGGAGGGCAGAGAGATGGAGAGAGTGGAACCGAGCGGGCAGTGAGTAAGAGGAGGAGGAGGAGGAGGAGGAGGAAGAGAGGATGGCAGCGTGAGCAGGCGTGTATAAGGGGCGGGCCGAGCGGAGCAGCATGCCACGCTGTCTGCGGGCCATTCACTGAACAGAGGAACAATAGATTACATTTAGAGCGCTCATTCAATCCCTCTACACAGCTTTGTCAGAGTGAAGCAGCTCATGGTAGGCTACACTTCTAGAGTCAGTCAACGGGTTACTCTGAAGGGCTGCAGCACTAACCAGAGCCAGGAAGCTGACTGCACTAACATGTCTGCTTCAAAACTCTTAACTGCAAGCTAAAGGATCTAAGTAGTAGTCTGGAAAGTGCTTGTTGTCAAAAATAGTGAATATCTCACCTCACGGTCCGCTACCTATCCGTAGTCTACTGTTTGGTGTCAATACAGCCTGGGCTCTGTAAACTGGCATGTTGCTGCATTTATGCAGAAAAACAAAAGGCTATACAACTCCCACACTCAATTATCGATCTGTTAAAGTTACTTTATATATTTCCTACATTATTTGCTATTGTGGTATTTTTACTTTTACAGAGTGAGTCAAATATCTGGATACTTCTTTCATATGTTCAACAGTAAGTGGCTCATAGAGAAATAGAGGAATCTGCTTCATGTTCTTATTAATAACATTAATCTACATTCATTACCATTCATGCACAATTAAACACGTAAAACCCTTCACACTTGGAACAAAATATAAATTGTTTAATTTTCCCATATTATAAGCAAATTAATACATTGCAATGTGAATTGAAATACCAACAAATCCTGTCCAATACACACCACGGGAACATGCTGTTCTCTGTCCTCACCCCTCCCCTGCTGATGCTGCACATGTGACGATTGATGCTGCTGTGGTGATACAGGCTGACAGCCAATAGGAACTCAGCTCGTGCCCCATTGTTCCTCCAATTGGAAGAGAGGATGCTGATCCCTGCAAGGTGCTCAGTCAGCTCCACCGCGGGCCATTGTGTGTGTGTGTGTGTGTGTGTGTGTGTGTGTGTGTGTGTGTGTGTGTGTGTGTGTGTGTGTGTGTGTGTGTGTGTGTGTGTGTGTGTGTGTGTTTGTGTGTGTGGAGAGAGATAGAGTTCTGATTGGCCAGAGGAAGAAGGCGGGGCTAACATGTTGTTACATAACACACACTCCAGCACACTGGTTATCGTGCTGCCTCTTTGTCTCTGACCTACAAACACCCTAAACACTTTCACTTATTTCTCACAACACTCTGTAACAATATAATGCTGTTAGTTTCAATGACTAAACAGACTGCTTTATCCCTAAGGCTGCTGGGTTGGAATGAACTAAGAACAAGGCTTATTGGGAAAAACAATTGTGGGAAATGCATGTCAAAATAAATTCAAAGAGAAAAATCTAAAGACCCAAATAAAAAATGAAGAAATGCACTATATACAATAAAAGCTCTTTGTTATGGACCAGACCAGGACTGTTGTTTTATCAGTACTGCAAACACCTTCATCTTCTTTTGCAGCATCGATTCACAACCTTTTGTCTTGTTTTTTGCCTTTATAGCCAAACAATTCAGGATAGGGGAGAACGGGGGAATGTGAGACATCGGGTAATGTGAGACACCCCCTGTATCTAGGTAATGGAACACATTTTTGGTCATGTGAGAATTATGTTTTCAAGCCCCTCTCATTTCCCCTTGGCCATGAAGGAGAGCACGTTTTTTTCACAAAATATGTTTTTGCATGTAAAAGTAAATGTTCTTGCTTTCAACTTAATCAACTGTTGTGCCAAAGCAAATTAATCCGTGTACCTTCCGTTCAATCCATATCCGTTTGGAAATCAAAACACGAAAAGTGACCTGTTTTTTCAATAATCATCCTCTCATCTGCATTATGTATTATACTAAAACACGTTTTTATCCATTTTTAATCACAATTCATGACCAGGATATCAAATATGAGAATAATGGCCTAAATGTTGATTTTGAAAAATACATGTTTCAATTTAGTGAAAGAAGTGCGTGCGCGCGCCCAGAGGCGAACATAACCATTACGCAAAGGTAGGCAATTGCCTTGGGTCTCATAATCATCTAATAAATGTTTGTTTTACTCTTCATTCTTTATCACCGATTACGTGCGGACGTCAGCATCGCACTGGGAACTGAGGGACACATCCTACATTATTGATAATGTTATTGATACTCGTGATCAGCTGAGGCATGAGCCCCAGTGCAGACAGCTGCATATGAAAGCATTTTTATGGGTTAGGCCCACGAGTGAAAATTGCGTCTGAGGCGATCGCCGTCTCTGTCTCTCTTTTTTTCCCTGTCTTCACTTGCCGAGTCAAAGTGGGCAATCGCCCAGTTTAAGGGCGCGCACGTGTGTGTGTGTGTGTGTGTGTGTCGAGGAAAGAAGAAACTTGTCTAGGCTGAATCTGAATTGAGCTTTTTGTAAAATAAGGCTCTTGATGGTAGCCTATGACAGACAATGACATAGCAGCCTTTGGCAGCCAGCCGTAATATGTTTCCCCTCTCAATTTTTTATTTATTTATTTTTTATTTAACCTTTATTTAACCAGGAAAGTCTTATTGAGATTAAAAATCTCTTTTACAAAAGAGTCCTGGCCAAGACAGGCAGCAGCACAGTTAGTTACAGACAATCATTTAAAAACAACAGAGAACATAAAAATAGAGTCACAGTCAGAACATCCTCAAACAAAGCATGTACAGACAAAAGAGCCAGCTTCAACATCATTGAGTAAGGACTTGAACATGTTTAGAGAAACCAGCTCCTTAAGTTTTAGCGCATTTTGCAGCTAGTTCCATGAAAAAGGAGCAGCATAACTAAATGCCCTTTTCCCCAGTTCAGTACGGACTCTAGGCACAGTCAGTAAAAACAAGTCCTCAGAGCGGAGCTGATACTTTCCTGTGCTTTTCTGAATGACATACTTCTGCGGGTATGTAGGAAGAACACCGAGGATGGTTTTATAAATTAGGATATGCCAATGATGGAGTGGACAGGGCAAACCATCCAACTCGAGCATACAAAGAGCAGTGGTGTGTGAGGGTTTTAAAATTAGTAACAAATCTCAGTGCTCAGTGGTAGACCGTGTCCAAAGACTGTAGGCATTTTGAAGATGCATTCATATATAAAACATCACCATAGTCCAACACAGACAAAAAGGTTGCAGCAACAAGTCTTTTTTTGGCTTCAAAAGAAAAACAAGATTTGTTTCTAGTAAGTAAGTAAAAACCTCATTTTATCTTCAGTTTTTTCAAAAGCTGCTGGATATGAGGTTTAAAAGAGAGAGCATCATCAATTATAATTCCCAGATATGTACATTGAGACACAGATTCAATGAAAGAGCCCTGCAAAGTGGTGATAGGAGGGAGGTCCAAGGGCTTTGATTTAGCTTTTGTGAACAGCATGAGCTTTGTCTTGTCAGCATTTAAAACAAGTTTTAAATCACACAGGTTACGTTGCACAGTGTTAAATGCAATTTGGAGCTGACAGAGAGCCTGATTTGGGGTAGACGCAGAGCAATATATCACAGTGTCATCGGCATAAAAGTGAAAATTTGTGTTTGGGGCTTTACAATCCAGACAATTAATGTAAATAATAAAGGTCCTAGAACCGATCCCTGTGGCACACCCTTGGATACATTAAAGCGGACCTATGATACTTTTTGACTTTTATGACCTATAAACGTTGTTATGATGATTTATAGTCATGTTTAACCATACTAGATTATCAAATAATGACGTACATGCATTTCGACGTATTCCCTGCTTACCGTCTGGGGTGTCTGTGCAGAGCACTAGACACTATTCTAGCCAGTCGAGAAGTCACATGTTCAAAGCGGCTTGACGCTTTGTAACTTCGTGACGTCGCATGTAACTTGGTGTCGTCACCACGCGGATGTTTCCATGTATGGTAATGCTGCCACTTTCCTACCGTTTCCTACTCGCGTCTGCCTCGCGCCCTTATAGGTCCATGCTCGCACCTCCCGCCACTGAAAGTGTTCCGGAAGGAAGGTAACCAATCACAACGAAGTTGGGTTTTCAGGAAGGGAGGGGAGGGGGCGGAAATGTCAAAAGCAAAGTGTTTACAGGGCATGCTGGATCGCCAAAATAAGAGAAAGAGCTTCCCGAAAATCTACATAGTTTTTTGTGATGTGATTCGTGTCAGGTTGCTCTATAGCAGTGTAAAACAAGAAATTAAGACCAGAAAAGTAGTATAATAGGTCCTCTTTAAGAGAGCTAGAAGTAATACCTTCTGCTCGCACACACTGAGATCTGTCTGATAGATCGTTTTTAAACCAACCGACAGCTTGATCAGACAAACCGATGCTGCAGAGTCTTTCTAATAATAAAGCATGATCCACAGTATCGAAAGCCTTTGATAGGTCAATAAAAAGGGCTGCACAATGTTGCTTGTTGTCTAAAAATTCAATAAAATAATTTAAAACATTTAAAGCAGCTGTTGACGTACTATGTTGTTTCCTAAAACCAGATTGAATTCAGATAAAATACTGTTTGTTGATAAAAAGTCCTTCAGTTGTTGGCTTACAATGGATTCCAATACCTTATTTAAAACAGACAGTTTGGAAATGGGCCTATAGTTGTTTAGCACAGTGGGGTCCCCCCCTTTTAACAGTGGGAGAACAAAGGCAGATTTCCAAATAAGGGGAATTTCGTTTGTCTCCAGGGATAAATTAAAAAGATAAGTCAAAGGTGGTGCAATAAAATCAGCAGCTAACTTTAGAAAGTAGGGTTCAAGATGGTCTGGACCTGCTGATTTTTTTGTGTCTAAACATTTCAGGGCTTTATGCACCTCTGAATGTGTAACAGCGCCAAAAGTAAAAGCTTGTCCCTCAAAAAAACAACTACAAACAGAGCAAGCAGTGGAGCCTTGACCTTTGTTTTGAGAGTTAAAAAGTGAACCAGCAGCAATAAAATACTCATTAAAACAGCCAAGCATGTCAGCCTGTTCATACATTTGGATAGTCTTTGACAATACATGGAGGTAGCTCAATACCATTTTTATTTCCAGTTATTTATTTAATAGTTTTCCAGAATTTCAACGGATTGTTTAGGTTATTTGAAGTTTCAGTAAGGAAATGATCAGCTTTGGCTTTTCTAATTGCCACTGTGCTTGCATTTCGCAGCTGCCTAAAAAGCAACCAGTCTGATCCAAGACCAGTACTCCTGGCCTTAGACCAGGGGTGGGCAACCCGCGGCTCGCGAGCCGCATGCGGCTCTTCGCCCAGCTTCGTGCGGCTCTTCAGTTCATATCAAATTATGTGATTATAATTTTTTTTTTTTTTCTTTTATACTTTTTTTTTGTGTGGGCCTATGTGTGTGCATGTTCGCAAACGTTTCATGCGGCTCTTACGTTCGTTTTACATGTTGTCTATTATTTCATTTTTTATTTTATTAATGTGTATGCCTGTTCGCAAATGTTTAATTGAGGACGCAACATAACGTTCGCAAACGTTTGGTGCGGACGCAACATAAAACTGCCCGCTCAGCTTGGAGGAAGGTTTTCCGTGAGTAAACTATTTGTGTCAAGTTCGCTCCGAAACAGAGTGGGAGAGTTTATATTTTTTGTTGAACGTTATGCCAAGCCATTCTGCCTTATATGCCAGGTGTCATTTGCGCATTTCAAGGCTTCAAATCTTCAGCGCCACTTCAGCTCTCTCCATGCTAAAAGTAAGTCCCACAAAGCAACATGCATAGTAAGAGAAAAACGCTATTTTAAATTGTTATATTTTTGTTTGTGGACTTGGTTGAACTGAGAATGTGTGTGTGAGGCAGTGCACACAATGTTCATTGTTGAAAATGACTGCCCTGTCGTCTTTAGTCCAGTCCTGTCATTATCACAGGGGCGGCCTTAACGATCTGGGGGCCCGTTTCAAGTCCTAGTGTGGGGCCCCCTGTTTTTTTTTTGTTTTTTTTAATAAATAATGCTTGTGCATGCATGTGCAAGCTCCCCGTGAAAATAAAAACGCCCCCCCCCCCCTAAGATCTTACTGGCCACCCCAGTGCCCCCCCCCCCCCCCCAGTTCAAATGTTATTTTTAATTTTTATTTTATTTTTTTAATTACATTTTTTTTCTGATATGTATCCTAGTTCAGAGATGATTTGTATTTTTTTTTCTTTCTTAACTTTTTTTGATAGGTAGTTGCCAAGTTCATGACACAAACACTCCAATCCACTGATATGAGATCAGTTTGCAATTTTCAATTACTAAATTAATGGTAGGACTGTGGCCACTAGAACTGGTCTCTGGTCAGCAAAGGTCTTGAAAACAGCATAAGTGTGCTTGTGACATGCGTGCCACCCATGCATGTGTATAGGCACGTGTCCCAGCAGATTTTTGAAATCTGAATACAAAAATTAAAGTTTGTAGTTAGCGAGTGTAACATGTTCTTAGCAAGGGCAGACTTTCATAAATAAAGGTTTATTTTTTTAGCAAGATATTTGGTCAAAAGCTAGTGGTCATCCGTCCCTCTGTCCAGTTGTTAGGCATCTGGCTGCTAGCAAGTTATGTTGTCTTGCTAATTTTACTATTCATCTGAGCTGAAATAAATATTGACTTTTTCCTTTATTATCTTCGCGAGAATGCACCAGAATGCTTAGATTACATATTAAAAACACAAAAAAATCTTCTGGGGGGGATGCCCCCAGGCCCCCCTTCAGGGGTTTAGTTTTCTGACAAACATTACAATGGATACTAACATGATTTGGGCATTTGGGATTATAAATAATCTTTGAATTGGTTGTACAGCATATCACATGACATGCTATTCATTCAGGGGTGCGATGGCCACCCCACTCTAACTCTGTGGCCCACCTTGGCCACCCCCAGTCAAAATTAGTAGTGCGTCTCTCTCCACTCGCATGTCATTGCAAATGTATTACCAGACACGTCAAAAGCCTCCCTTCTGAAAAGGCCATGATGGCGAGAGTATATTTTATTAGTAAAGGCCACTATTAATTAATTAAAAGAATAAAATAAAAATAGAAAAACGGGAGGACGGGTCCCGTGGCCAAATCCCGGTACTCCCGGACTGACTCATTTCGCGGGAATCCCGAAATCCCAGGACCCGTCCAGCAACCAACACAGGCCTTTGAAATAAAGCCCAGTTCAGACCAAAGATTTGCCTTGCAACTGCTTGCGATGAGACGGTTTTAGAACGTCGCGGGGGAGTAGTGGCAGCAGTGTGAACTGCTCGTTGCAGCGCGTTGCAAGGAGTCGCAGAAGATTCAACATGTCTAATCGCCAGGTCCAGTTTTAGAACGTCCAGGCCAGCTCGTTGCGAGTGGTTGCAGTTGTGTCTCGTTGCGAATCTTTGGTCTGAACTGGGCTTGACCCATCAATTAAAAACCAGAATGATGAGCTCAACTGGAGCACTTGGAGTACAAGGGGAATTGAACAATTGTCGTATCTAATTTTGCACAATAGGGTTCAATCATTCACAGAACTTCAGAATCAATTCAAACAGTCAAACCAAGAATCGTTTAGATATTTACAGCTGAAAAACTGGATAATGAAAAACTTTGATTTACAATCCGATTTGGTTCCAGGGCCATTTGGGGAGGTTATGTTTAAAGCAGGAAAAAAAAGAAACCGACTGTTAATTGGCAGAATATATAACATTCTCCTAAAGGAACAATCTACTACTCAATACACTACTCAATGCATAAGCTCTATGATAAATGAAATAAAGATCTACAATTTAAAAAAGCCAACACCAATTGGAAGAAATGCTTGTATCTAACAAATAACATGACCACAAACAAAAATCTCAGGTTAATACAATATAAACTGATGACAAGAATATACTACACTAGAGATAAATTACATACGGACTCCTCTGACCAGTGTGTGAAGTGTGGCTCTCAAGACTCCCTCATACAATCCTTTTAGAATTGTACGTGTAGCTCTCGTCACAACACACAGACACAGGTCGGCTTCTTTGAAACGGGCGTACTTTAATGGCACGTTGCATCCACACAATGGTCACGCGGCTCTCGTGATTCTTTACTCCTTTACGCCTTGAAAACTATCACAAATAAACATAATACAGAACGGCAAATCAGCGAATTATACAGCAGTTACATAAGCATGAAATAAACACAGAAATATGACACTAATTGGCACGTGAAAGCTACATGCATAATACAGGAAATAAAGTGCATTAAAATGATGAAATAAAATACCTCGCTGGCCGCTTGTTGTGAAAAGAGGTTTGTTGAAAGTTCTTTTAACTCACTTCCGGGTTACAGAGCATGGAGTAGGTAGTCGCTTTCTAGCTCCCACTAACTATTTCAGACTTAACTGACTAAACCCTATTTTCATTGATTTTTTTTGTGCTTGTATTGCCGGTAACACTAACACTGATTCGGATAAATGCCTGAGGAAAGAAAACCGCAAAAAGAGATTCGGCAGAGTCAGATATGTCCTCGGACATCGTGGTTAGCATTGACATTAATGCTAGCTCAATGGCTTCCATTCCAGACTTGCTTGAGCAGCATAGAGCAGCCATAGCTGCTGAGTTCAAGTCATCGTTCGCCAGCATGGACACTAATCTAGACAACATCCAGGTCGTGGTCTCAGGCCAGGGGAAACGTATAACTGATCTCGAGGAGAATGCAGAAACTGTTTGCGGACGCCTGGAGCAACTTGAGGCTACGTGCTCCACACTGCAGGAAGATAACAAGTCGCTGAAATCTAAACTATCGGATTTGGAAGGGAGAAGCAGGAGACAGAACGTTCGTATTGTGGGCTTACCAGAGTCACTTGAGGGCGCACGCCCCACCGCCTTTTTCTCCGAGCTTCTCGTCGAGGTTTTTGGTAATCCAGCTCTCCCTTCCTCCCCGGAACTGGACAGAGCTCACCGCACTTTGGCATCCAAACCTGGCCCGGGCGAGAGATCGCGGCCCGTCATCATCCGCTTCCACCGATACCAGATTAAAGACTTGATCATGAGAGAGGCACGTAAACGAGGCGAGCTGGAATACCACGGCCACAAGCTCCGGTTCTACGAGGACTACAGCGCGGAGGTCGTGAAGCAGCGGGCTGAATACAAGGGGGTCATGGCTGAGCTTTATCAGCGCGGTCTCCGACCCTCTCTCCTCTTCCCAGCGAAGCTTTGCATTACTCTCCAGAGCGGCGAGAGAAGGTGGTTGCGGTCCGTCTCTGAAGCATCTAACTACATCTCTACATAGGGTGTGAGTCCGTAGTAAATACGATTGCCTGCTGTGAGTATACAAATGTGGACAAATGCTCTTTTCATATCCCCAGCCAATCTCTCAGACTGGTGGTACTACACGCATTTTTTCTCCCTTTTTTAAAATTAGTAAATCAGCTGGGTGAGCGTGACATTTTTGTTGCTTGTCATTTTGACGTATTGTCTAACTCACTCGCTTTTTTTATTTGTATCTCTATTTTAAAACGGCTGGATAAGCATGTCTGTTTTTTTTTTGTTTTTTTGCCATTTGGACAGATTGTCTAACTCACGCCTTTTTCTTTTTTTTGTATTTTGAATCTGCTGGGTGAGCATGGTATTTTTGTTTAGTGTGTTGTCATTTTGACAGTTTGCTGGATTGTTCATAGTGTTACAAGCTGTTATGGGGTGAATTGTAAAAGACTTATGTGGGAAGCTAGCACAGGTCAGGAAGTTAAAGCTTGGAATGTTTGTTGTGAGACAGGTAAGGGTCTTTTGGGGTTTGCTGTTTAGAGCAATGGGGTGGGTTCTGGGTGGGATGGGGTGGTGTTAACTGGGGGTTTAGCTGATAAGTCATCACCTGCTGTGTTTTCAGTTATCTATGTTTTCCTTTTTTTTGTGTTTTTCTTTTCCTCTGTATTTTGCTACTCTTTTTCTTATCGGAGCAACTCTTTTTATTCTCACTATAACTGAGCTAGATGAAGGGCAATCTTAATTTAATTAGTTGGAATGTCAAGGGGCTAAATCACCAAGCGAAAAGGGGTAAGGTCTTAACCCACCTAAAACGGCTCAGGGCTGGAATAGTTTACCTTCAAGAAACCCACTTACATGACCATGGGCGATTAAGTAAATGCTGGCGTGGACAATTTTTTCATTCTAATTTCAGGGCTAAGGCTAGGGGCACAGCTATCCTTATTGATAGTAATATTCCTTTTGAGTCCTCAAACATTATATCAGATAAAAATGGACGTTTTATTATTGTTTCAGGCAAACTTTACAATAAGTCAGTCATCTTGGCCAACGTCTACGCGCCTAACGTCGATGATGTAGAATTCTTTAAGAGATTTTTTTCTCAACTCCCTGATCTCAATTCCCATTCTCTTATTCTTGGTGGGGATCTTAGATCGCTCTTCCCCCAAACCTGCCACTCTTAGCAGATCTGCATGTTATCTCAAATAATTTCTTGCTGATTATAGCCTCTCTGATCCATACAGGTTTTTATACCCCACAGGAAGAGAATATTCATTCTTTTCACATGTCCACCACACTTACACCCGAATTGATTATTTTTGTGTTGATAATTCATTGATGTCAGACCTAAAGTCATGCAGTTATGAAAGTATTGTGATCTCAGATCACGCTCCTCTGCTCCTTCAACTGGCTTTCTCTGACGTCGTTGAGTATACAGAAGGCTGTGGAGACTGGATCCATTGTTGCTCACAGATGAGAGTTTTCTTTCACACATCTCTACACATATTAAAACTTTTTTGAGTATAAATAAAACACCAGATGTGTCCAATGCAACAATTTGGGAAGCCCTGAAAGCCTATTTGAGAGGTGAAATTATATCATTTGCAGCATACAAAAATAAGTGTACAAAACAGAAACAAACTGAAATTGCTGATCAGATTCTGAACATAGACAGACAATATGCTAATTCACCTTCATCTGAACTTTACAAAGAATGTTTAAAACTTCAGACAGAATTCAACCTTCTTTCCTCTCGTCAAGTTGCTGACCAGTTGCTTAGGAGCAGAAGTACTTTTTACGAGCATGGTGACAAGATTGGCAAACTCCTGGCCAATCAACTGCGCGGATTTAGAGCGAAGCAACTCATCCCTGGAATACGGACAGACAGTGGGTGTACAACATCAGATCAGAAATTGATAAACGAAAAGTTCAAAACATTCTATTCAAATTTGTATAGTTCTGATTGTACAGTAGACGTAACGGTGATGGAAACCTTTTTCAGTAACCTAAACATGCCTTCCCGGGGCTCTAGACTGCGACCAAATGCTCGCATTTTGCGACCATTTTTGGAGACAGTGCGAGTAGTTTTTAAATCTAGGGGCACGCGCGCGAGCGGAAAATTTGCCGACATTTGTATCATTATTATTAGTACTTAGCGAGAGAGAGAGAGAGAGAGAGAGAGAGAGAGAGAGAGAGAGAGAGAGAGAGAGAGAGAGAGAGAGAGAGAGAGAGAGAGAAGTCCGCGAGTGATCAGTTAAACGATCAACAGCGCTGATCACGTAACCTACTCTCATCTCAGTGTCCCGCTGTCGTCACGTCTTTAACATGTTGCCAACTGGTGACTTTTTCCGCTATACCTGCCGACTTTCCGCCATAGCGATAAGGCTGTTAGATTTATTTTTTAACCGCGCGCTCTAGAGCAGAGTAGCAACGGAGCTGTCTACTCCTCACCGCTGACAGCACTCAGTCACACGGGCAGTCTGATAGAAACCCCCCGCCACCTGCAGCAGCCAGCAGACAGCACCGTGTGTCAGGGGACGTTTGTGAACACGAAAATTGTTTGATATGTCCACATTCAATAGGCCACTGCATATCTATAAAAAGCTAACCTTGTAGTAATACGGCAACAAAAAAAGTGTGTAAAGTGAGTTTGTAAATATGTAAATAGGCCTAGTTAATTTGTAAACTACCTGGTCAGCATTTTCTGTTCATTTTGCCTCTTTCAGAATAGCATAGGCTATAATGCAAATTAGTTGATAATGTCACCTAGCTCCTACTAGTTACTTTTGGGCCAATAACTAGGCTATTTTCCTGGAGTCAGCAGAGATAGAGTAGGACAAATCAGAGGACTTGGATGTAGAGGTGGTTGTGGTGAAAATGGGCACAAAAAAAAAATCCTTTTCCTAAAGGAATGTCTGAAGAATTTCACATGGTGATGCAAAATCGAAAACACAATGAACTGTATCATCTGTTGTCAGTGTGGTCCAAAACACGCTGGCAATACAATATCAATAGGCCTAATATAGTTAAAATTGGGAAACATTTTAATAGATGCGTTGCAGGTCTATTTAATGTTTTATTTAATGCCCCTAAATTTTCTGCTTGCGCCCCTAAAAATTCTGAGTTAGGGGCGCCAGTGCTCCTAGTAAAATAGGTTAGTCTGGAGCCCTGCTTCCCTTTCTCAAGACCTGAGACATAGCCTTGAGGCACCTATTACTCAGAAGGAAATTATTGCAGCAATAACATCTATGCAATCAGGCAAATCTCCTGGTCCAGACGGACTTCCATCTAACTTTTTAAAGACATTTTGGTAACACTTTATAATAACTATCCGTTGTAACTTGTTAATAGATCATTAGTAAACTCTTAATTAATGATTTATTAATGATTTGTTAAGTGTTTGTTAGCAGTTTGTTAAGAATGTATAACAATGCCTTACAGACAGTTAATAGACCATTAATAAACTTTTAGTTAATTGGTTATAAATGACTTGTTAAATGACAGTTAACCGTTTGTTAAGGATTTATAACTGTGCTTTATAGATAGCCGATAGATAATTTTCAAGCTAGTAGTGAATTACTTACTAATGACTTATTAAGTATCAGTTAATAGTTTATATGTGTTATCGGGACGTTATTCTAAAGTTGCAACTATTCCTCATGTATTAATTGTTTGTAAATGAGGAATAGTTGCAACTTTAGAATAACGTCCCAATAACATATATAAACTATTAACTAATACTTAAAGGCCTACTTCACCGGTGGGAATATAAAGGTGTATTGAATTCTGAGATCCTATGTAGTATAAATGTGCAAAAAAAATTGAAATTGGTTCATCCTAGCCTGAGAAAAGGCAGAAAGACTGTTTTTTTAACCCTATATTTCTCTTTCTCGTGACTAAATCATATCTCTGTATGTAATATAAACTGGTTAAAAAAAAAGTACTTTGTAAATATTACTGTGACGTCACAGTAAAAGACATCACAGTAATATTTACAAAGTACGTTTTTTTTAACCCTATATTTCTCTTTCTGTGATGTCACGAGAAAGAGAAATATATGTCATGATCCCGTTTGGGCTCCTTGGCCTTATATGTGTTTTCCCTTTTCACCTGTGTTTGTGTGCTGAGCTAATTGCAGGGGTGGAGCCAGGTGTGCTGGAGTCAATCAACTACATTCGCAGCTGCCTTCAATCTTCATCAACTGCGCTACTTATACCCGGGCCTACCTTCCAGACACTGCCAGATTGTAGCTTCTGTTTTTCACACAGTCAGTTCACTCTCTCGCTCACTTGTTTTCAGCTATGCTCTGTTCCACTTTTTCCTGGTTAACCCTTGTTTCTCTGCCACAGTTCTCCCGGCCTGACTCCAGCCACCAGCTCCAGCCCTAGCTCTCCAGCACTACTCCTCGGACCCCTCCTGCCTGCCCGCTCTAGCCTGCTTCCACTCAGCCCCCTGGACTTGCCCCGTTGCTCTCTCCCTGGACCCCCATGCCAGCCAGTTTCCCTCCCCGGATCACGGTCCTAACACCCTGCTGGTTTTCTCCTAAAATAAATCTTCTTTTACTCACACTGTCTCTGCGCCTGTGTCCTCCAGACCCAACCGTAACAATATAGGGTTAAAAAAAACACTCTTTCTGCCTTTTCTCAGGCTAGGATGAACCAATTTAAAAAAAAATTGCACATTTATACTACATAGGATCTCAGAATTCAATACACCTTCATATTCCCACCGGTGAAGTAGGCCTTTAACTAATATATTAACTCACACTTTACAGATCAGTTGTTAATAGATTATTAACCTTCTACTAATACCAGTGAAACTTTGTAAAACTGCACATGGGTGAAACAAGTTCAAGGTACAGAAATTTGACATGATATTTAAAATATCAAATTTGTGTACCTCAACCTTGTTCCAAATGTTGAACATTGTGTTTAATCTATAGAAACACACATATAGGCCTTTCACACCGCCGCAAAATCGGAGCTAGTTCTGGGCTTGTTCGGAGTTAGAGCCAGTGTTTTGGTTTCACACCGCCAGAGAGCCTGCTCCGGGCCGTAAAAACCGGGGGAACTCATACCCCAGGATTGAGCAGGGTTTGATAAGAACTGCTTGCGCGAACGGTTGGGGGAGGGATTATCCTGACCAACCAGAGCAACTCAAACCTCATGCCCGCCATATTTAAAAACACCGCTACTACGAGACGTAAACATAACATAATTACCGAACGTAGCGATCAAATTGACCGGCGAGAATACGCTGTATGGGTCCTGTTTGCTTAAGAAAGCAAAGCGAGAGCCAACAAGTGTAAAAATAAGACGTATTCGCCGCTGTTGTTGTGCTTAAAGCTAGCGGTAGCTTTAGCGTTAGCCACAAGAGCAGCGGCGTCGGGTGACGTACACACACGTTTACAGTGACGTCATGACGTTGCTCTCTTGCCGGCTCCATGGCTGTCTCCGGTCGATGTGAAACCAACCGGTTCATAACTGGGATAAGGCTGTAACCAGTTTTGAACTGACCCCAACACCAGCCTGGAACTGACTCTTGGTTCATTTTGGTGTGAAAGTGGAAATACTGAGCCATCACATGGCATAACAGTAGTATACAAAAGTATACAACAACATACAAACCCATGAGGTTTGGGAACTTTTTGTGGTAAACACTGGATAAACAGAATTTCAGATGGACATTTAATGTCCATACATCCCGGCAATGTCATGGATTATCCGTCCTAATGGCCCTTTGCGATGCTATAAAGCACAGTTATAAATCCTTAACAAACGGTTGACTTTAACAAGTCATTTATAACCAATTAACTAAAAGTTTATTAATGGTCTATTAACTGTCTGTAAGGCATTGTTATAAATCCTTAACAAACTGCTAACAGACACTTAACAAATCATTAATAAATCATTAATTAAGAGTTTACTAATGATCTATTAACAAGTTACAACGGATAGTTATTATAAAGTGTTACCAAAACGGGTTACTTTAATACAGCAACACGATATGGATATCTCCCACAGTGTTTCTATCATAAATTCACTCTTAGCTCTCATTCCCTCTCAGCCAATCACTGTGGGCATAGAAGGTATGAACATGACATCATCCATAGCAACAGGGTCAACACCGCCCTTTAGTTTTACTGTATCTTAGGAGTCCCTCCCATTCCTTAGTAAAAGTTGGTCTTATCAGCTTTGTAAATAGGTTTTAAGAAATTAAACTACTACTTACTAAGAAGTTTTAGCACTCCTTAGGAGTACTGTTAGCGCTAAGTTAAAATGTATTGTGAATACTCCTAGCTTTTCATAGAGGAGCTAGTTTTAGCGCTAAAATGCTTTGTGAATTACACTTATCTTAAAAAGTTAGGAGTCCTAAAATTAGGAGTGAAACGCCCTTTATTTTTGAGAGTTACTCCTAAATCAGCACGTTAGGACCTACTCTTAGCCTTTAAATGTTTTGTGAATACGGCCCAGGATCTTAACTAAACTATTGATAACAGCAGTAAAGAATACGGTAGAATACATTTAGAATGCATCAGATGTGCCCTAAGAAATCCAACTTAACAATTCAGGTCTGTAATCTTTATTGTGTATGTCAGCAGAAAATAGTCAGTAATTTGATTACATGTTCAACCCCCCCCCCCCCCCCCCACACACACACACACACAGACACACACACACACACACCTCTCAGTAATGCATTGAACTTGAGGTTGTAGAACACAATGTGACATCAGCTAATAATACTGCAGGTTCAGACGCAGACACAGTATGCGTACTTCTCATCCTCCCTCCTTAATATACACACACCCCAAACCCATATAACATTAGAAGACACACAAACATTTCTATGTCCTGTGATCTCCACCCTAGTACCCCTCCCTTCACATAATGTTTCATTAGTTACTTCTTTGCAGCTCTTTAATGTAGGTGCCTCAGTTTCTTTCCAGTGTTTTAAAATAGGCTTCTTATATCAAGGGAAGAAAACATAATTTGCCATCCCATAGGATACCTTACACCAGGGGTGGCCACTGTTTTTCAGCATGTGAGCTACTTTGAAAATGACCAAGTCAAAGTGAGCTACCACCTACTATTAGGGGTCAAAAGTCACGGTTCGGTACGTACCTCGGTTTTTAAGTAACGTTTAAGTTTAAGTTTATTTAAAGGGACATTGCATATTAATAGACATTTACATGTAAATATACAGGATTGTAGCAAGTGCTAATTTGCATCCTTTGTCCCTTAACGGTTCTGTTCTGTACGGTACGGTTCTCAGTTAAGAGGAAACATGTCTGCAAAATTGCAGCCTAAGGCTCAATCCCAATTCACCCCTTCGCCCTACCCCTTAGCCCTACCCCTCCGAATTGCGCGTTCACGTGAAGGGGTAGGGGTGTCCCAATTCCCTCTGGAATCAAGGGGTAGGCGTAGGCGTAGGCGTAGGGCCAAACGGCCCTCCAAACGGAGATTTTCTGGACCCACACTCCAAACGAAGGGTTAAAAGAAATTTCCCCGAAAGCGGTGCCGTGTGTCAACGGAAATGGATGGGAAGATTGACAGCCGCGAATGTAAGTTGTTTCCTCAGTTAGTAAAGTACTGAAAATAACGATTATCATCTTATTATTGTGGTAGCCGAATCCCCCGTTGCTTGACAAAGACTCGAACAGGCTGGACTTCGTCATTGTGTTTCAAGAGGTTTATTTCAGGAGATTTCCATCAGACATTTACAGAGGATTTCATGGAGCATCGAAGCAGCCTGAGGCCGCAATGGCACCTACTCGATTAGTTACAGAACAGTGTCTTATATTCTCATGTGTGGGGGGTATCAAGTGTATCATATCTACAATTAGACATATACTCGTCCTTCTAGGGGGTGCTTCTCATCCTCCCTCAGTGACCCTAACCTTTAGACTTTACACAGTCAGCAACCCTTGATATTACAGACTACTGAAATCTACCACATTCCTCCATTTAGAAGAAACTTCTTCTACCAAAAACAAGATGTAACCAAACATATATGAATGGCCTAACAGAAACCTCCAAGAAAACACAGAAACACTCTTTATGAGTAATGTAGGAGACAATGCATAGGTGTAACACATTACTGCAGCAAACTACATATGAATGGGACCAACAATGCAACTGCTTAAACACTGAACGAAGATAAAATGAGAATAGGGTGCGAGAGCCCTCTGCAGCCGAATCTCAAGAGTCTCAAATTCAGATATTTTTAGCCATGGTCAGCTTGCATGGGAAATGTAGTCCATCCAACTTTGGCACAGAGGATGACTCCTCCATTTGATAATTGGCAGACTCCGCCAGACGAGGAATTTTGCTGGCCACCGGCCCAGGAAAGTCCAAGCTGGTATGCGGTTGGTATGCGTTTGACCATCTCCTCTATCAGCCATGACCACGGAATGCACTTGCGACAGCGCGGGGGCAGTACCCCGAGCAGTCAGCTTTCTTGATGACAGACATTGGTCTCCAATCTTTTCCCTCATTTTCTTAGCGTACAGAAAGCACAGAGCGACGTAACAAGCTCGAATCCAGTCCAGCCTTTTTCCCAAAGTCTTAGTCAATAAAACAAGCACACGGTTTTTTCATATAACAGTGGAACTACTGGATACCTGGCCATAACGGAGCCTCTGTGTTTAGTCCCCCAGCCCGGACGCTCACGCCGTGACCTTGAACTTTGACACAGAGCACTCTCATCCGAGTTCACATTATCTCCCGTAGCAGTTCTCAGTTATTTTTAGATACTGGAACAGACAAGCACTTTTCAACAGCAACAGTCCATCTGATCTCATTCCAACAGATGTGTCCCGAAGTGTACAGGTAGTCTCATCATCATGTTCCTGTTATATCCGTTATCGTGACGCCAAATGTGGTAGCCGAATCCCCCGTTGCTTGACAAAGACTCGAACAGGCTGGACTTCGTCATTGTGTTTCAAGAGGTTTATTTCAGGAGATTTCCATCAGACATTTACAGAGGATTTCATGGAGCATCGAAGCAGCCTGAGGCCGCAATGGCACCTACTCGATTAGTTACAGAACAGTGTCTTATATTCTCATGTGTGGGGGGTATCAAGTGTATCATATCTACAATTAGACATATACTCGTCCTTCTAGGGGGTGCTTCTCATCCTCCCTCAGTGACCCTAACCTTTAGACTTTACACAGTCAGCAACCCTTGATATTACAGACTACTGAAATCTACCACATTATCTTAGTTTTACCATGTATGCTTCGTGGTTATGTTGTTTAGTGGATCAAGATTGTCAAAAAAGATCGCTAGTAACTAGCTAACTAGCTAACAACACATAACAGTCATTAGTAGGAGCCGTTGACGCCCCCTTTCAGGCCACACACACACACACACACACACACACACACACACACACACACACACACACACACACACACACACACACACACACACAGAGGTACCCAGCGTATGAACCATAAAATAGATCGCTAGTATGTAGCTAATAATTTTGCATTACATGATAGCAACGCTAACATAAAAAATAAATAAGGACATGATAAACCATACTATGGACCTGTGTGTCTGAAATAAAGTTTCAGACACACATTTAAATTGATGGGTGGATGACTGGGGCTTGTGTGTGTGTGTGTGGGTGTGGGTGTGGGTGTAAAGCAGGAGCTCAAAAACCTAATCTTATCTTCCATCTAATTTTTTTCTTACTTTTAGGAGAGCCAAACATTGAAAAGGCATCTACCTCTGTCTCCTCTCCTGTGCCATCTGCCTGCGCCTCCTTTTCCACGGCCACCTCAAGCCCCTCAACTTCTCCACCAAAAAAAAAATAATAATAATAATCCAATCCTATTTTGGAGTTCCTTGCTGAGGAAAGCTCACTTTTTAAGATTGTTTGAAAGGATGATAGAAAAAATGATACATTCTTGTATTCCTGCGCTTTGTATATCAGTGATTCTTGTGAAGTGGGACAAAACAGGGTGCAATGTTGAAAAAATACAAACTATATGTTTAGGCAAATTAAATTACATGTACAGTATGTATCCAACATATACTAAGCTACTGGGCTAAGCTTTGACACAACCTCCCAGCTTTTGTCCTTTTTATCCAAATGGGCTTTTTAGCTTGCCATTCCTTACTTTGTGTCAACTCCATCAGACACCAAAAAACACAAATTCATTCTCCCTCAATTTATGCTAGACCCATGAGATCACAAATATTCACCAAAACTGATAGAGGCCACAAAAAATATTTTCAAAATGTATAAATATAAAATAATAGAGTTTTTCTAGTAGCCATTTGGTTTTTCAGGAGTTTCAAGATTTTTTATGTAAAATATTCTAAAACTACAACACTTATCAGAGCCTGTCTGACTCTAATGTACTGTGCAGAGGTATAATGTGACAAGAGGTCCTTCATAGTCACAGCTGCCCCTTATTTTGGCTGATTTTATTACATTTTAATGGATTGTCTGACGGTGGTGACAAAAAGTGTCCCACCACTTTGAAACCATATAAAACATGAATGTGTTGAAGAAAAACTGTTTTTATTGATATGAGAGATTATTTAGTGTTGCTTTTGATGAAAAAAGCACTTTTTAAATAATTAAAGTACATTTTTAATAGGTTTTATTGCACATGAAAGATTGAAACCCTCTCTGTGGACACACTGTTTTGGACGTCATGAGAAGATAACAAGTGTCATATATTTGACATAATAATGATAAAATTAAATTTAAGGGGATAATTGTGCTCCAGACATTCTGTTCTTAATCCCTAATACCATTTTAAATTTTAAATATTTTTATTTTTAAAGATAACAGCAGTTACATATGGAAGACGGCCTTTCGTCCCGGTTCTCAAGAATCACTGATGTATGTATTTATTTATTGTCACTTGTATCATCAATATTAATAATTTTTAAATGTTTTTAGATATTTTTATTTATTGTCCCTTTTCAATTGTTAATAAAAAATGATTGATTATAACAGATTGTGATCATTGATACCTTATCCACTAATGTAGATAGTAGTTACATGAAGGGGTAGGGGTGTCCCATTTCATAGGGGTAGATTTTCCTCCCTACCCCTTCACACTCCGTTTGGAGGGCCAAGGGGTAGGGCCAAGGGGTAGGGGAAGGGGTGAAAATGAGAAATGGGATTGGCCCTAAAGGTATTTTCCAGTATAGAAAAGAAAAAAACTGCTGCATACAACCAAAGTCTCCAATAAATAAAATACTTCCTGCTGGAGGAAATTAGTAGCCAGCAGAGAACCAGACCCTCCTAGGGGGGTCCGGGGGCATGCCCCCCCGTGAGATTTTTTTTCACCTTTTTAAAGTGAAATGCATGAATCTGGTGGACTTTGAGAGGAAAATTAAGAGGCTAAATATGAGGAATTTTGTGTGAACAAATAATTTGGAGACACTGGGTCTGATGAATTAGAAGCAATTGAAGAAAGACATGGATTTTCCATAAAAATATTAATTAAAAATAAAAAAATGTATGCAGGGTCCTCTGGGTTGGGCTTGGTGCTCTTTTTCTTTAACAAGACCCATTTCTCTGTAATATAATGAATGCATTTAAATGCAGTGAGAGGAACGAAGCAGAAGAACTCTTGTCCAGCTATGCTGCGATCTTAATATAAAAAACACAAACTCACTTATTCATCCGCGCCCCCCCTGCCATAACCAAACTGTGTATAACCAAAACTGCCATAACCAAACAGTGGGGCGCGCCCCCCAAGCAATTCTAATTTAAAGAGCAAGAAATATACACAAATGCATAGGTTTATCTTAAAGGCAGACTTATAGTCAAACAAAAAAAATCCTTCTCAATGATCACTTCTGCCCCACTAGAATATATGGTGGTGTGTTTGTCTGCACAGTCTTCCTCTCTCTGGCTGAATTTTACATAGTAGAATTTGTCACAGTGTAGAAGCCTCTCCACTTCCTTGACTTGGATTAGCTGTGGTTAGCTCACTGGCTAACAAACTGATATGTACTGTATGTCAAATTAGAAAGTGGTGTCCTCTCTCCCTCCACCGAACGTCGGCGCATGCTCGCATGGCTCGTTCGCTCTTTCATAGTAAAAAAAAAAAAAAAAAAATTCAATCATTATTTTTAATTTTTTTAATTTTTTTTAAGAATGCCACGCGATCGACCCACACTACCCTCGCGATCGACCTAGTGGCCACCCCTGCTTTACACCCTCGGAATACTGAAAAACACACAGCTGAGCTGAAAACTGAATTTTTGTTTTACAAATAGTGTTAACACTTTACAATAAGGGTACATTAATTAACATTTAGTTAATGCTTACTAAACATTAACAAGGCATTAATTAACTGTTAATAACTGCTAAGTAAGGACTTAATAAGCATTAACTAAGCATGACCTAACTGTTATGGCTAGTTAATGCTTAACTAAGCATTAGTTAACTAAGCATAATTAATTCCTAAACAAGCATTGACTAACCGTTAATAGCATTAACTTAACATTAATTAACAGTTAATTAATGTACCCTTATTGTAAAGTGTTACCCAAGTTTTTATATACAATTAATGACAAGTGACACTGATTTAACGTGAAACCAAGATACTGCAGGGTTTCCCACACAATCGTTCACAATTAACCTACAATAGCGCTACATAGGTCTATTCATTTTGCACGCCATGCACTTTCACTGTATTTCTCTCAACGGCGGACTATGTAGCAATAGTCAGACAGCGACAAACCAGGAAATTCACAGTTTAGAAACAACAGCCGGCGAAATGGTAAAGTGCATGCGGAAGGAAAAAGGCTAGACACGCAACTATACAGTAGCGGACCTGTGGAACGGAGGAGATGCTGCGAAGCGCCACATATAGGCCTACTCTAGTAACAAATTAAACCCAAACGTGACACCAACAGTAACTTTCAGTGCATCGTAAACCCAAAGCAACTGCAGGAAAAGGAACTTAATAAATAATGTTTTATATAGATATTAAAGCTGCAGTTGAGAGTTTTTTTACTGTAATATTTGGCAAAACTGTCATATTAGCCATTCAGCTATATGTAGGTGAAGTGGTCTGAAAATATTTTTTTATCACTTTGCTCCCCCCTGCCTCTGTGTGCTGCCCCCCAAAATTGCCACCGCTCATGTTCATTTTGACCAATCAGAGCGAGGTTAGATTCTCCGTTCTTATTGGCTGTGGGACCTTGGCAACGACGTTGATGCGTCAGTTGCGTGAGCGTTCACGACCCTAGCAGTCTGACACTAGCCTAATGTTTGGTACTAGGCTACTACGGCGGACAGCGAGTAGCAATGTCTTCACAAACGAACCCTTAATTTACCATTCCCCGGATACCAACAACTAACACCGCTAAGACAGCAAAAAAAACGAGGAAAGACGAATGTTGAAAAGTTAACTGCTGAAAGGGAGACGGAGAGAGCTCGAAAAAAAGTACACCGGCCATGTCTTCTTGCCCTATCACGTCAAGACCTCTCCGACCGCGACCTCGTCCCCTTCCTCTGCCCCTAGGCTGCCTGCCGCTAGCAGCAGGACGTCCGCTGGCCCTATATCCCTCGTCCTGTGCTCAGTGTTGCCAACTCAAAGCGATTTTGTCGCTATATTTAGTGACTTTTCAGCCCCCCTGGCGACTTTTTTTTTCAAAACAGCGACAAGCGACAAATCTAGCTTTTTTTTCTGGTGTTATTGGTGACTTTTTTCGTCAAAGCAAGTATCACCTCTTCTCAACGAGCAGCGGGAGCACTGACACGCAGCCCGCTCCTCGCGCAGCAGCCCCTCCCAGCTGCGGTCAGAGCAGGAGCATAGATAGTAGGAGATACACACACCTCTCCGCTCTGTTACAATTAGTTTGCTATCTTGCCTGGCTGTTACAGCTACTTTTGTTAGGCCTACCAGCACACTTACAATGATTTTAAGCTAACATACATGGTATGTCTGTGATTAAAATGTATGCTCAATATGTACGTATGTAGTTATCATTACTAATGTTTAATCACCTCGGAATCGGACATGGTGTTTGTCTCCTGTCAATGTAACTGAATTCACATGAACGCGCATAGCTGTCGTTCAGAGGGAGGAGCTACAGCAGGTAGAGTGTTGGGAAAACAGCCGTTGGGATCCCAACGGCTGAAACTCTCAACTGCAGCTTTAATATAATAAATATAAATGTGTCTATACTTTCTAAATATAGCTTTACTAAGATCATTAAACCCTACAGCTATTAAGGTACCTTTTGTAAAGCTCACTAACATTAAATCTCTCCAAAATGCCATCAAATGGTTGTCTGTGATTTACTCTTAGTGACTTAGAATTAGGAGTGAAACGCCCCTTATTTTTGAGAGTTACGGTACTCCTAAATCAGTACGTTAGGACCTACTCTTAGCCTTAAAATGTTTTGTGAATACGGCCCCAGTAAGTTAATGAACAGGGGCCGTATTCACAAAACATTTTAAGGCTAAGAGTAGGTCCTAACGTGCTGATTTAGTAGTAACCCTCAAAAATAAGGGGCGTTTCACTCCTAATTTTAGGACTCCTAACTTTTTAAGATAAGTGTAATTCACAAAGCCTTTTAGCGCTAAAACTAGCTCCTAAATCTATGAAAAGCTAAGAGTCCTCGAGAGGACTCCTAAGTCACTAAGAGTAAATCACAGACAACCATTTGATGGTGTTTTGGAGATATGTAATGATAGTGAGCTTTGTAAAAGGTACCTTTAATAGCTGTAAGGGTTTATTGATCTTAGTAAATCTATATTTAGAAAGTATAGACACATTTATATATATCATATTTATATAAAACAATATTTATTAAGTTCCTTTTCCTGCAGTTGCTTTGGGTTTATGATACACTGAAAGTTACTGTTGGTGTCACGTTTGGGTTTAATTTCCTACTAGAGTAGGCCTATATGTGGCGCTTCGCAGCATCTCCTCCGTTCCACAGGTCCGCTACTGTATAGTTGCGCGTCTCGCCTTTTTCCTTCCGCATGCACTTTACGATTTCGCCAGCTGTTGTTTCTAAATGGTGAATTTCCTGGTTTGTCGCTGTCTGACTATTGCTGCATAGTCGCCGTTGAGAGAAATACAGTGAGAGTGCATGGCGTGCAGCTGTTCAATGAGGATATTTTTTCCGATTCAAATCATTGTAATATTTAAAATTAATAGGCCTATGTGGCGCTATTGTAGGCTAATCGTGAACGAAGGTGTGGGAAACCCTGCAGTATCTTGGTTTCATGTTAAATCAGTGTCACTTGTCATTAATTGTATATAAAAACTCTTTACTTTAATACAGCGACACGATATGGATATCTCCCACAGCGTTTCTATCATAAATTCACTCTTAGGGACTCATTCCCTTTCAGCCAATCACTGTGGGCATAGAAGGTATGAACATGACGTCATCCATAGCAACAGGGTCAACCACGCCCTCTAGTCTTAGCTTAGGAGTCCCTCCCATTCCTTAGTAAAAGTTGGTCTTATCAGCTTTGTGAATAGGTTTTAAGAAATTACTCCTTACTAAGAACTTTTAGTGCTCCTTAGTAGGCCTTTCACACCAAAATGAACCAAGAGTCAGTTCCAGGCTGGTGTTGGGGTCAGTTCAAAACTGGTTACAGCCTTATCCCAGTTATGAACCGGTTGGTTTCACATCGACCGGAGACAGCCATGGAGCCGGCAAGAGAGCAACGTCATGACGTCACTGTAAACGTGTGTGTACGTCGCCAGACGCCGCTGCTCTTGTGGCTAACGCTAAAGCTACCGCTAGCTTTAAGCACAACAACAGCGGCGAATACATCTTATTTTTACACGTGTTAGCTCTCGCTTTGCTTTCTTAACCAAACAGGACCCATACAGCGTATTCTCGCCGGTCAATTTGATCGCTACGTTTGGTAATTATGTTATGTTTACGTCTCGTAGTAGCGGTGTTTTTAAACATGGCGGGCATGAGGTTTTAGTTGGTCTGGTTGGTCAGGATAATCCCTCCCCCGGCCGCTTGCGCAAGCAGTTCACTTCAAACCCTGCTCAATCCTGGGGTATGAGTTGAACCGGTTTTTACGGCCCGGAGCAGGCTTTCTGGCGGTGTGAAACCAAAACACTGGCTCTAACTCCGAACTAGCCCAGAACTAGCGCCGATTTTGCGGCGGTGTGAAAGGCCTATAGGAGTACTCTTAGTGCTAAGATAAAATGTTTTGTGAATACGGCCCCTGAACAAAGCCGTGACATTAGGCTTACAGCAGAGCAGGGGCGTAGCACCAAATTCTGGGCCCCTATACAAAAAGTCCTGATGGGCCCCCTGAAAAGCGGTCTTACAATACACATGGCTCTCTAAGCCAGACAACTCCACAATATATGTATTTGATGAATGACCAAATCATTACTTTTACAGGTGTTTCCCCCATAATATGTCTTAGTCAAGGTGGTCACTGGCCAGGGCCACAGGAGGCGCGGCGCTCTGCGAAAATTTTGGGGGTATTTTGCTCAAATATGCCAATGCGCACTATAGAAATAAACAACTGTTTATTTGAATACAGTTGTGCAATTTTGTTTGCTATGTGCAGGTATAATTTTACAGACAGTACAAAACACAATTAAAGAAAACTTCTACTGTTTTGGTGCAATACTATGCAGACACACTAAATACAAATAATAGACCATACACTTGTGTATGCACATCAAGTGCAAATTCAACTTTTTAAAGTTCCTTTATGGATGGGGGGCTGTGATTATTGTGGACAATAGGCCTACTGTGATGCGATAGCCTATAATTAATTAATGGATATTATTAGCCTACTTGTTTGATTTCTTTTTAAATACAGGTCGTTTTGGAACATGTCTTTCCAATTTAAAACATAAAAATAAAGCAGCATTGAAAATTCATAAAATAAATCTTGTTGGCCTACACTAGCATGCTGTTCTACAAATAACTCAATAGTTGAAATAATAAATACAATGTGTTTTCCCCTTAAAATGTCTAAATGCATTTCAAAGACAGTAACAGTGTGGCACTTCTGTAAACTTACTGAAACTTGCAGGGGCCATCACTCTCATGTATTCATCAGACTTTTCTTTGCGCTGTCTGAGCTGATAGATAGGTTGTGTTGCCACAGTGATGTGGAGTCTTAAACTGTCCTAGCTTTGCCAGCACTTATTTCTGTACAGCTAAATATCCCCTTAGAAACATCGCTGGGTTTATTTTCGCCACCAGTTCAATTCAATGTTGGCTTGCTCCTGCTTACTCTCCCGCACACATGCCTTAGTCATGCACAGGCCCCTGATCTCCTTGCAAGGGTCAGGGGCCTATCACGAGCCAGTCAATTATTTATTTTTTTGGAATAGCGTACGCTAGCTTTACCGGTAGCTCTATGCTAACGGTTAGAGCTGTGAGTCTTTGGCAGTGACTGTTCTTTGGCTCTTTTGTGAGCTCACGTTAGTCCTGCCGTGACGGCCCCTGAGTGAAAAACAGACGGTGAAACTGTATGGTGTGTTGGAAACTGAAGAGTATTTTTTTTTAATAGCTTCATCCTGCTACCTGCTAGCTGTCTGATTGTATAGCTAAAGTACACACCGCAAAAGTCTGCGGACAGTGTGTAGTTATAAGCAGGTGTGGTACAAGCAGCAGTAGGCCAATTACATCTCCAGTGTAATGTACACATAGACAGGAATACTGTAAGTTGCCTCTGCTGGTGTTTGTTTCCTGTCCGATATCTTTCAAACAGCACACAGTATCACTCAGAACTTGTTGCTTCTTGAGCAAGGGCTATACTGAATTTATTAGTAGCCTATCTTATTTAATAATGGAAGAAAAAATATATTTTCATCAGTTTGTAGCTTTGCCATAACAGATGTATGATGTAGGCCTATACATGTCAGCTAGGCTACATGATGTAACATTGAATGTGCCATGTTTTACAGCTATCTGAGTGACCTGACGGAGCCACCAAGACCGTCACACTATCCGTTCCATCAGAGGAGGATGTGTTCACTGGGTGGGACAGGTGGTCTTCTTCAGGGCCCAACAACAACTGGACAGTTACATAAACGTTATGGCTTTGCTTCTGTTTGATATGTACACACTTTATATTTTCATTCCACTGGCTATGAATAAACTGCTTTATTTTTAAGGATGTTTTTGGTCTTTTTAAAATGTAATGATAATGTTTTATCAGAGAAAATCTTCAGCGAGATAAAGGGGTGCAATTAAAAATGTCTATGCAGTCAGAAATTTAGTCCAACATCCTGACTATGAAAATGTGAGTTTCAAGTATTCCTTTGCTACAGGTAGCAAACAGTGACGGTAAGCAACACAATACATTTAACAGTAAAACTTTATTATGAATGAGTGATCACAATACAAATTATATATTATCTACTAGATTTTGAAATGGTGTCAGATCATTTGCAGCTCTGACAAACCTAAAGCATAATTATTTCAACCATACATTTTACAAAAGATAATGCCTTTCCAGTGAATCTTGACATGATTCAGGATACATTCTTTTCCATTATGGTTACTGTACATTTTTACATGTCAACTCAGTATCGGTTCACAACCAAAGCTTTTTCACTCCACTGGGCTGTAGATCATTCCACAGACCTGTAACGACAAACGTAAAACGTATGTTAAGTTTAGAGAGTTTATGCATGAATACTTAGCTCATATTCTGTTATTGACTCTGACATAATTAAACGGTATTTACCTGAGGATAATGTCAGGGAATGTGCGGAAGCAGATTCAAATGACGGGTCAAACGCCCCCTTTCATGGGGACTTGCACAGAGCCTGAAGCTGAAACCCTCGTTCAACATAAGAGGTTGATAACTACCTTTGTGATACCGGTTAGCTCTGAGCGAGGGTATGTGTTATGTTGAACCAAATCAAAAAAAGAGAGCGAGGCTCTGTTGAGTTTGCTTCGTAGTATACCCCTCTGCTTTCTCTGAGTTCAATACTAAAGCAGTGCATATGAAAGGCTCACAGTCTAGTGTCCTTATTAGTTGTTGTACTAAGTAGATTATATCCAAGTATATAAGACATATTTCATATGATTGGCAAAGGTCATTCTTCCAAACAAACTTTATTCCAAGACAGTGTGTCAGCTTCACAAGACAGGACAACAACAACAATAACAAAAAGATCAAATTGAGAATTAGAGATTCATTACTGGCCATTAAAACTGTGGTTTATGGAAAATATTAATGCAAGTCCACTTCCAACAGTGAGAGTTTTTAAGATTGCTATCAATCTCATGGCTGTCTGTTTAGTAAGGAGCTGGAATCAAGATTTCATTAGCCTAACTTAGCATACAGACTGGAATAAGGGGAAACAGCTAGCCTGGCTCTATCAAAGGCTCAAAAATACACCAACCAAAGTGCAGTGAGCAGCAGTGCTTGTTACTTCCTGATTCCAGCTTCTATAATCAGTTACAGACATTTTTTTCTCCTCTCTCTCAAAAAATAGAAATATAAGCAAATTCCCAAAAATGGTGAGCTACTTCTCTTTAATGTATGTACTGGCTTATATATTGTACAATGCATCAGTTTGCAGTATAATGTGAAATAGTACTTCTACATAAAAAACAGCCTGGCCTACAACAGCTTTGTATCAATGTGATTCAGTTTGAATAATAAAACAAATTAAAACACATATGGAATAGCTCTTATTTGCTGCCTGACACTGTGCTGTCCCTTCTGTTTCTTCATGCAAACAGCCAGGTCAACATTGTATCTAATAAATCATATTTGACTTCCACCTGTGACCTTTGTGTGTCCTTTACCTGCAGTGTGAATGACTGCTGGGAACAACAACAGAAAGACTCACAGCTGACATCATACTCAGTTATTAGTGTACATATAAAAGTGAAATGATCTGTGTGTGCCAGTGTTTACACTTCACTGACACTGTGCAAGGTCAGTCTGCCGAACTAGAGACTGGAAGGTTTAAGCCTCTGACCAATCAGGACACAGCAGGCGTCCGCAGTGACCAATCACAAAGCAGCATGTGGACAAAAACCCAGATTGTCTTTCTGTCAGTCAGTGATGAAGTGTGGCAGGCTGAGAGGGCCACATGGTCAGACGTAACATTACAACACTACAGGTGAACAAACCGGTCTGAAGTCAGGCTGTGGGCCTCACTTTAACTCAACATAAAATTAACTATTTCAATTTCATCAACCGGCCAATAAGAATGAGGTAAAGCATTTCTGTTAGCTGTCAGCCTCCCACATTCCTTCTTTTAGTTCCCATGCCTGTACAGAAACCTGGACATTGCATCTGTATCATCAGCCAAACCTTTCTAAAGGGACATACTGTATTTAGTTAACCTGGAGTTCTAAATTCACTGCTAACCACAATTTTCATCAGTTACTGTTCCAAAGTCAAAGCACAGACATAACACTGATTAGGGCTGTACTACCAAGCCAGGTTAACGTCTGAGCGAGGTCTGGTGAATCTAAAGCCAGAGTTGTCAAAGGTGGCTCTCTTTTTACCTGGCTAGATCACCTTGGTTACAGAGGCTGCACCTGCTCCGACCAGTTTTTGTTCAGAGTTTGAGCTTAAAATTGTCTCTTAAAGCGCTCCCCTTGAAGGAAACTACACCTTTGGAAATCCTGTGAACCTGACGATATTATCTGAGCAATACATGTGTAGTTTTTGTGGGCTATAAAGCCTTCACATTCTCGCTAAGGGTGCAGTAGATAACAGCCACAGCCTGAGGGGAACACAAGGGTGTGGTTCTTAATGAAACGTCTTCCTCAACTCATTGAGGTGAACTAGTTTAGCCTGTTGCTGTTGTGTAACAGGCCACATGATGCAACAGGTTGACTCAGGCTGCTGCACAGAAGACTTCCCATTGCTCACCAATAGCTTTATTTTGCTTTCTGACTTGTGGCGGTTACTTGCTTTAAGACTGACTGTCTCCCCTTTTTAGGCTATGCTCTGTGCCGTGATGATTAACAAATCATAAAGTTTATTTGTGTCTTCTTGTGGTGTAAAATACTTATCTGATTGCAGGCTGTGGTGTCAGTTAACTCAAATATAGTTAAGACTACTCCTTTTACTATTTGATTTCATCTGAACCATTGGTATCAGTCCTTGTGTTGTCAGTTTTGTAGTTTTATATCTTTGGTATATATATTACATTTTGTTTTGTTCTATGGTTGGTGCTGGTGCACCTGTGGTTACCTGCACAAACACGCGCGCACACAAACACACACGCGCGCGCGCGCGCGCACACACACACACACACACACACACACACACACACACACACACACACACACACACACACACACACACACACACACACACACACACACATACACACAGCTGCCTAGTTGAATCTCTTGGAAGAATGGAATATTTCAGAGGGAGGGCCGGAGACAGGGACGTGTGTGGAGAAGGTTCAGGCAGGAAACAAACCATGACAAATCATCAAGAATTTACACAGTAAAGACCTTGAGTTTGACCCTGACCCGCTCACTCCAGCTTGCACTGTAATACTGAGGAGTAGAGCTCTGCATGACCCAGGGTCCCCAGACACTGATGACTGGACACAGCTCAACCTCTGCAAACAAGGCAGGACCCAACGCTATCCACACGGACATGGTGCTCAGTCAGTCTCTCACCAATCTATATCCACTGTCTCTCTTCTTTCATTTATCTCTAACACTGTGCATAGCTCCACCAGAACACATGAACCCCACCCCATTGTACTCTTGTCACATTGAGCTGTTGCTTCATAACTTAGAACCCTGAGTGGCACCTTTAATAAAGATACAGAGCACTAGTTGCACAAACTTCAAAGATCTTAGTTACAAACTGGTTCAGCAGTGAAAGATGAATGTAGTACAGGCTTGTGCTCAGTGCGTAGTTCAGACTTTTCCAGTTGCCCCCCCTCCCCTCCCATGTGTGCCTTGACAGGCTTGTTGTACAGTGGAATCCTCCAGCTTAAATACTTGACAGTGAGCCAAGCCCGGCCCCCTGCTTCATGTGACTGGGATAAGCAGCTGCTGTTTCACTGACCTCAAAACCCCAGCACAAGGCTGGAAGGACAATGGTTGAATGCATCACACCCTGGTGAATGCCTTTGCACATGTGCACTCTCTCTCCTTCGTTTTGTTCTCTGTGAAAGCACCGTTGACTCTTTCCCTCCTCAATGGTAAAAACACAGACAGCAATATGTAGTTTAAGGAACTATAAATATCATAGTGTGTATATATAAATATATAAACCTTAGCTTTTTGCATCTTTGACATGGTTGGATTAACGACCATGTTTTCTGGCCTGTTACAGTTTTTTTCTGAATGCTTACACACATGTTGCAGACTTTGGCTCACTGTGTCAAAACTTAACACACAGGCCGAATGAGGCAAAGCACATGGAGATAAACTTCTAACTTATACGGCAAAATGAAACTCTTGAAACAAAACCTAACAATCCCATTTCAAAACTGTTTTGGTAACACTTTACAATAAGGAACACACAATTGTAGTAGCTACTACATACCTACTACATAGATTTGTGTTACCTACTACATAGGGTTTTTTTGTGCTACCTACTAGGTTTTTTTTTGTGTTACCTAACACATACGTTTTTTTGTTGTGCTACCTAACACATAGGTAGCACAACAAAAAAAACCCTATGTTAGGTAACACAAAAAAAAAAACCCCTATGTGTTAGGTAGCACAAAAAAACCCTATGTAGCTGGTCTGTATCTCAGACCAGCCTCCTATATTGTTAGGCCATGATCTATAACATGGTCCACTATAGTGACCCTGTCTCCGTCTGTTGTCTCCTTTGTCATCGTCCTCCTGCCGCTCTCTCTCTTGTCCTCTTCCCCTGACTCTTACTGTCTCACAAAGCAGCAGAGCTCACCTGAGGTCTATTTGTAATGCTAAGGTTCACACTGATTGGTATTATATTATTTTTACAGTTTTTGCCTAATGCTTACACATTAAAAGTGGTTACTTGGCCCAAAGCATCACAACCTCTAACTTTGGTGACCATGCCCTAAACACAAGCACCAACCCTACAACACACTTCTTGCAAAACACTACACACTGTTTTTCACACAAGACACATTGTTCTAAAATGAAATCTCCTGAAATCATTGGGAAAACACATCTATTTAAAACACAAAACACAACCAAACTTGGAAAATCACACAGACTCACACACATGAAATATACAAAATAAAACTAATTGAATACCAATCAGTGTGAGCCTTAGCATTACAAATAGACCTCAGGTGAGCTCAGCTGCTTTGTGAGACAGTAAGAGTCAGGGGAAGAGGACAAGAGAGAGCGGCAGGAGGACGAGGACAAAGGAGACAACAGACGGAGACAGGGTCACTATAATGGACCATGTTATAGATCATGGCCTAACAATATAGGAGGCTGGTCTGAGATTCCAGCCCAACAACACAATAGCTCCATAATTAGGACGTTTAGACTGGATATCAGGAATATTTTCGCTGTTGCTTCTCAAAGGATGACATTGCATGTGATGTCGATGAGGCGATGTGGCCAGACGCAAACGGGAGGCGGTATCCAAAGGGTTCATAATCCACTCGCCCCATTCCTTATAACACTGTTTTTTTTCTCATAATTGTTTCAGAGTTCATAGTGACACACTAAATTGCTTGTTGAACGGCATCCTACCTATTCGTTTTTTTGTTTGCCAAAACCATGACATTGCAAAATACACTTTTTTTAGAAGCTTTTTTATTTTTATTTCCATGTGTATAATGAACTGTAGTGAATCAATCGTTCACAAAAAAAGTATGTATTTATATCAGTGTGAGACTTTTAAAGTCTAAAACCATCCAAAGTACTGAATACAGCTGTGTTTTGCATAAAGCACATCTGTGTGTTGTTGCTGCTAGGAAAGAGTCATTCAAAGGTGCATGTGTGTATTGTTTTGATGCTAAAAACTGTTTTGAAATGGGATTGTTAGGTTTTGTTTCAATAGTTTCATTTTTCCGTATAAGTTAGAAGTTTATCTCCATGTGCTCTGTCCTATTCGGCCTGTGTGTTAAGTTTTGACACAGTGGGCCAAAGTCTGCAACATGTGTGTAAGCAATTGGCCAAAACTGTATTTTGTATATTACATGTGTGTGAGTCTGGGTGATTTTCCAAGTTTGGTTGTGGTTTGTATTTTAAATAGATGTGTTTTCCCAATGATAGCAGGAGATTTAATTTTTGATCAAAGTGTCTTATGTAAAAAACAGCGTGTAGTATTTTGCAAGAAGTGTGTTGGAGAATTTCAAACAGTGCAAAGCACTTATTGTGTTTGTAGGGTTGGTGCTTGTGTTTAGGGCATGGTCACCAAAGTTAGAGGTTGTGATGCTTTTGGCCTAGCAACCACTATTAGTGTTTAAGCATTAGGCAAAAACTGTAAGCACAATACTAACAAAGGCAGTCCTGTCATTGTTAGCCATTGTTGTGGCCCTGTGTTGCAGAGACCTTGTGTCATAATCTAGCTTGATGTTTATGTTAGTGAAGTATCTCGGCTGGTTTTCCATTAAAAAAGGTGCAGTTTGAAAGATAAAAGAGTTGAGTTGAAGTGGATAACAACGGACTTTATTTAAGACAAATAACTAAAGCCTGCATCAGACCAGGTGGCCAACCTAGTTTTTACCAATTCCATATCACACCTCACTTCTCTGCATGCGTGTGTCCTTCGGTTGGTCAGTCTCTCTCTCTAAGATCTGCCCTTAATCATCCTGATTGGTGAATCCTGACTATCTGGACACGGCCTACTTTTCCAATGCCTTCGTCATACTATGTTTAAAGCATCTTCCCACTGACCTGTCCTGAAGCCATAAATTGATCTAAGGAATGTTGCCGGGATGTCTGGCCTGACTCCTTACAGAAGCAATGCTGGACAGCTCACATAAATTAACCATTAGTTATTTACGCTTTTCTGGGTTTGTTTAAATAGTTGTTTAAATGAGATGCTGAAAACCAGGGTGGACTGCACTAGGGAGGTGCTGCAATTTCGAGAGTCTTGCCACCCGAAAATCTCTCATGCTGGGATAGAGGTCAGGACAGGGTGGAGTGGAGGGCAGCAGAGTGACAGCTAAGGCACAGGGTGCTGGTGGGCCTAGTGTCTTGTGGAAGAGCTCGCTTGGGCAGCAGCAAAACACCCCGCTACGAAAAGGTGCAGGGGAAGGACAAGAGGTCGCTCATTTAAAAGGAGGTGCGACTGCATTGGAAGAGCAGCGAGCCAGCAGGATGGTTAGAACGCGGCAGCAGGGGCCCTGGACAAGATGGGAGCAAGGAGTGGAGGAGTGCAGAAGTAACTGGAGGCGAGGAAGGTGTGAACCCACAGAGGTGTGATGCAGAGGGTTTGCTGGTCAGTCTCCCAGCATCAGAGATAGCTGAGTCACCTGGGTGAGGGGGTCTGATTGTTGAAAGACCCGAAACACCCTATGAGCCCCAGGTTACATCACTGAGGATGTGTCCAGGTGCATCACAAGATGATAAAAACATCAGACAAAGTACAAACACTTACTGCAACCTTATATACAGAGCAACGTGGGTTGTAGTTTAAATGATCTGAGAGCAGTAAAGGTTTCCTTGGTTAATAAAAACAAAATGCAAGCAGAGATTGTTTGCGGAAAAGATCTGCTTAAGATAAGGGCCTAAATCCTGTTGAAAAAGCATTGCAGCTAATCAGCCATCAGGGCTGTTTGTGTGTAGCATCACCTGCCTGTTTCCATTTGGCTGAGTGTGATGGAAAGCTAGTTTGTATTAGACATGATCATAAAGGCTAAGGTTTGTGTGTGCCTGTTGGAGCCTTAACATAGACTGCAGCTGTGTGAAGGCTGGGGAACAAATCCCTGTACTACACACATGTACACCGAAAAACGAGCATTACTGCTGTGATGAGACCCCAAAGAATTCTAGATGTGTGAACCCTCACTATCTCTCATAGTGTTGATGTTTTTTCACTGAGACAGGGGCGACATTATGAACTCACTAACACATAAATGGAATCCATTTCACATGGCCCCTTACAACCCTCCCCTGCCAACTAGCCCTGTTCAGCACATTAACTCACACACACACAGAGGCATCAGACAGCACTATTGTTGCCTATTTTATGATCAAACAAATAGATTGTAATGACAGCAGCAGCAGCAGCATCAGATCTGCAGACTGTGACCCAGCCCAATTACATGATGCAGTTAGATCTGCTCACCTTCCTCCGTCCAGCTGTCATAAACAACACTTCACACGTACACATCAGCTGTTCTTACACAGTGTGATGTGTTGTTTGGGCCCCTTCCCTCCTCTGTAGCTACAGAGACCTGGGATGGACCATTTCATCTTCAATAAAGGCTTGTTCACTTCAGTATCATTTACAGTGTCGTGCGAAAGTTTGTGAACCCCTTGAGCCTTTTGGAATTTTATTTATGTTAACCATTATTAATTCATTTTTTTCAATACCAGTATTTTTTATATGAAATAACAGATGTTTGTTTATCAATTCAACATTTTTCTTTTCCAGAAATCAATTGTTAAAATAGATAAAACAAATTATTTGACAAATGTTGTATGTGCAAAAGTTTGTGAACCCTAAGCTGCATTGCTTAAATCGAGCAAGGTAAACACAATCAGGTGGGCCAAATTGATTGATGAAATAGACCAATGTAATGAGAGATCTTTAGGGAAGAAATTGGGCGCCACTAGATAAAACACGGATAAAACCAGGTCAGTTTAGGCCCACCAAACTGAACCCATACAGGTCAGACATGCTAAAAGGGAATAACATCTCAGAAGATCTCAGGAATAGAGTTGTGATGCTGCACATTTGTCTGGGGACAGCTATAAATTAATTAAAAAAAAGTTTGAGCTCCATCGGTCCACCGTGAGGCAAATCATCTACAAATGGAGAGCTTTAAGAGTGACTTAACATCTGCCTAGAAGTGGACTTCCTTCAAAAATATCTTCAAGCGCCACAAGAAAAGTATTTTTTTAGTTAAAAGCCAACCCACACATTACATATAGAGATTTGCAGACCTCTCTTGCAACATCTGGGACAGATGTGCATGGTTCCACAATAAGAAGAAAACTCAGTCAACATGGCTTTCAAGGGAGGGTTGCTGAAGAAGCCTCTGCTCTCAAAAAAGAACGAAACTGCTTGTCACAGCTTTGCCAGAGATCACCTGGAGATACCTGAAGTCTTATTCTTTGGACAGATTAGTCCAAAATTGATCTGTTTGGTCATAACCAAAACCGCCATGTTTGGGCAAAAACGCAACTCTGCCTACCACCAACAGAACCTTCTCCCAAGTGAAGAATGGTGATGGCAAATGGTCTGCAAATCTCCAGATGTAATGTGTGGGTTGGCTTTTACCTGAAAAATCCCTTTTCTTGTGGTGCTTGAAGATATTTTTGAAGGAAGTCCACTTCTAGGCAGATGTTAAGTCACTCTTAAAGCTTTCCATTTGTAGATGATTTGCCTCACGGTGGGCCGATGGAGCTCAAACTTTTTTATACGAATGTATAGCTGTCCCCAGACAAATGTGCAACATCAAAACTCTATTCTTGAGATCCTCTGAGATTGTTTCCCCTTTAAGCATGTCTGACCTGTATGGGTTCAGTTTGGTGAGCCTAAACTGACCTGGTTTTATCTTTGTTTTATCTAGTGGCGCCCAATTTCTTCCCTAAAGATCTCTCACTACATTGGTCTATTTCATCAATCAGTTTGGCCCACCTGATTGTGTTTACCTTGCTCGATTTAAGCAATGCAGCTTTGGGTTCACAAACTTTTGCACATACATTTGTCAAATAATTTGTTTTATCTATTTTAACAATTGATTTCTGGAAAAGAAAAATGTTGAATTGATAAACAAACATCTGGTATTTACGGAGCCCCTAAAGGGACATGGAGGAAAAAAATTTTTTTGGTAAAAAAAAAAAAAAAAAAAAAAAATCAAACTCGAGATCTTGACTTCAAACTCGAGATCTCGAGTTCAAACTCGAGATCTCGAGTTTGAAGTCGAGATCTCGAGTTTAAAGTCAAGATCTCGAGTTCAAAGTCGAGATCTCGACTTTGCCTTCAAACCTCTCTCACCGTCACCAATGGTCCATGCATCAAAGGCATATCAATTAATTTATGGGAAACCACACAATAGTGTCATGGAGGAGTACTTGGAGCATTCTTTTCTCACACTAACACCAAACTACAACCTATTTGGCCTAAATCTAACGTTTATTATGCACATTGGAGAGAAAAGTGACAATGATTCACTTCATTTTGGCGCACCATGGACCGAGAGCGGAGGTCTAATTGTCAACACACACACACACACACACACACACACACACACACACACACACACACACACACACACACACACACACACACACACACACACACACACACACACACAATATGTAGACGGTATACATTTGACTATATCAAAACGTGAACGTTTCCAAGACACAATGCCGCCTACACTTGAGGAGAACTCTGTTTGGCTGTATTGGCTGGTCTGATGAAGGCTATGAGCCGCAAAGAGTAATTTGCACCGGATTAGACTATGTCCGCGTTCTCCAGTGACTCCATATGATCGGATCTTGAAGCACTCACAATAGTGCAGGCAAAATATGAAATTCAATTGGATTATGCGAACTTTCTATTTTTCTTCACTTGGAGAGAGAAAAAGCGCTGTTCCCGTGCGCTCTGGCAGCACTACACCTGTGCCCGGCGTGAGCCTCAAACTGCGTCTTAATAGAAAAGATAACTGCAGGTCATATGACAAAACTAGCGATCGGACTAGGTTAGTAAAGCCTAATTAAGCCTTTCCCAGGAAGGGATCGTGTGTGAATAAAACACAGTCTGGACTGGCGTATTTTTAATAGCCTATAGCAGAACTTCCTTTGCTGTGCGCTGGGGAGAAACAGACACGCTGGTAACTATTCTGCTCCAGATCTGCACATTGGACAGCGCCACGCGATCCTCACAGTTTTGCTGCTGTTTAGTTAAAATCAGGGTTCGTACAGCTTTTTAAGTGTAAAATTCAAGCACTTTTCCAGCACTTTCAAGATAAAATGTGAACCTTTTCAAGGAACCCGAAGCTTTAAATAGACTCTATATATACATATACATGACAAATAATCCTCCCTGTTTACCTTCATTTCTATTTGTCTGTTGCTCTTTTGCAGAAATGACAATTTACATGGCAAGGGAACAATCCTCTATGAATGATAAACAAACACAATAACTTTTAGTTAATTCATTCTTTACTTTCAAATTTAGCAAACATGAATTAAACATGTACATTTGATGTACTTCACGTGCAAACAATGCAAAGTTATAACAAATGTAAATTAGCTTGCACATTAGGCAAACATTTAAACAATATGTAATTGAATTCAAGTGCAAATAATGCCAATTTACCAAAAATAGATCAAATACATTCACATTCTGCACTATATCTAAATAGTTCACAACAAAATAAATTCCATGGGCAAAGGAATAAGTGCAATTGGAAATCATTTTCGGTCCAAACACTAATTAAACAGTCTGTTAACAATGAACATACTGTAAAGACACAATAGCACCTTTCTTTACAGTTATAACACATGTACATTCACTTGCACATTAATCAAACATGTAAATAAATAAATAAATAAAAAAACAGCCTGCTCTGAAGGAATTGTGCAGTATGTGTAAACCACAGCTTCCAACATCCACCATGTTCTTTCCTGTTTGATCTTTAATGTTTTGTTGTAACAGTCTCAAAAGCTTTAAGTTCACATTGGGCCCATCCATTGAAAGCTGCATGAGGTTGTGGAACCCAATTTCTGAACAAACAGTATCCAGTTTTTCGTACATTTGTACCGCAGTGTGATGACCCATGAAAACCGAACTTAGATATCTTGTTTTAACATGGTTATCTTGCCAGAATCGCACGTGCACATCAAGCTGGCTTTTCCTCATTTCCCTGTTCAAGCTTTCATCAAAGAGAAGCACATATCGATCTTTCTTTACTTTTTCTTTCATCAGGGACAGGAAATGAGGAGCTATCCCAAACGTGGAAAGATATGCTGCTTTCTTCTCCCCACAAGCAAACTGTTTTGCAACCTCACTGTCAGTAAACATGGTTTTGAAAACCGCTCCAATGTTCTCACATGACTTGTAGGAATAATGGCTGGTTATAATTTTTGTTGTCCAACAAATCTCTGCCATCAGAGCTGGGTTTGTGCTAATGAAAGGTCTCTTGGTGTTTGCTGAGGTGTCCTTTTCACAACTGGCTGTTGCTGTAGTAGCTTGGGTTGCACCGTTTGATGTTGAAGTTGAGCAGGTCACGTCTCCCCTGCTAGATGCAGTATGTGGCTGTTGGAAATAAGCCCCCAGGGAAGGACCGGACCTATGCTTTAAATGGTCTTGATGTTTCCTGCCTGAGAAAAAGGAAAAACAAATCAAATGTTATTGAGAGAAGAAAATTCAAGAGTATGGCCCTCAACAGGCCTTTATCAGTTTAGTTCATATGAGCAAAATGACCATCTATCAGGTTAATAACAACATGACTATATGTATACTACTCATAATCAATAGCTCTAGATGTATGCAATACTATATCTATGCCATACTCATAAATCAATAGCTGTAGGCAATACTTGCTAATTAATAACTTATTTCTCTCACACACACAAGTTGAATTCTGGAGCTCATGTTTATTAATGTGTGCAGTCCTTTCTAAATAAAGAAAACCAAACACACACACACACACACACACAGAATAACTAAGGGCAAATACAGCCTTGGCACAGAGTCCCTCTTCTCCCGGCTGAATAATTGTATTTAAAAAAAATTATATGTATACTCTATATATTCAAATAAATTATTGATTTTTTTAAAACTATTTTTAATAGTAGCTCTTGTACCATAAACTCCTAATAGTGCTAAGTTACAGTTTGTGTATGTCGGTGTGTTGCCAAAAAGTGATCCTCTTCCAAAAAGGGATTCCAGTCAATAAAAAAGGTATTTTAGCCATAATACGTCCATGATTTCAGTACGTACACGGGACTAAATGGGCTGCGGTCCAATAAAGCATCGGTACACATAACCCGACATAGCGTTAACATGCTGGGACCGTGGACTGAATTCACTTTGCAACGTCTCAGCCAGCAAATACCGTAACTAATGTTACTAGTGTTATCAAATGAAAATGCATCGGGCTGCCTCGGTTATCACCCCGCTAGGTGTAACGTCACGTTAGGATGAAAAAACCCCGAACTAACGTTAGCTCAAAGTACCCCGAGCTAACGTTATCTAGCTAACAACATGACGTTGATGCAATGACTGAATCAGAACTAGCTGACCAGCTAATTGCTAACGGATTTGAGCGTCAATTTAGCAAGCTATTTTTGTATCGACAAGTCAGTAACACACACACACAAACTCGGAATTTAGTGTAACTTACAAAGGAGAACACGAGTGAACAGTCATCTAAAGTGAAATTGTCCGATATGATTGAACGAAAACTTTGTCTCAATTGACTTACCTTTCGCATGACTTGTAAGTGCCGATTCCCCCATTGTATAAATCTGGATATCCTTTTTGCAGACCGAGCAGTATCCTTTCCGGTCATTTGGTCCACGTCGTAGCCAATTTTTCATTTTCAAGCCAGTGTTTATTGAATCGGCAACCTGGCATGGCAGCTTCGGGAGCGATAGGTCCATGTGAGCAGCGACAGCGACTTGTTTAGTTTTGGATAATTGCTGATTGCTGAAGTGATCACCAGGTGAGGCGCGTGCGCACGGAAAGAAAACACGGGGAGCAGACGGCGGAGAAAAAAACATTCGACTTAGCCTAATTTAAAAAAAATTACAGAATACAATTTTTTTGTAGCCTGTTTGTTAAAATACAACACTGGTCAATATAGAGACAATCAAGCATTTTCCAGCACAGTGTTCAAATTTCAAGCACATTTCAAACCTTGAAAACACTATGGTTAAAATCAAGCATTTTCCCGACTTTCAAGCATCTGTACGAACCCTGTAAAATTTGTGATTTTTTGGGTGCAATAGATGAATAACATGTGCCGTCGGGTGAAGCCTCTTATCTCTCTCGACCGTGTGCGAGGCAAAACAAATCAGGCGCTGTTTCTCCCCAGCGCACAGCAGAGGAATTTCTGCTATAATTAGAAATCACCAGTGCAGACTCTCCTCAAACTATTAGTTTAATTTAGTTTTTATAATCAGCGATCGATTGTTTCATTTGTACACAGAGACAAACATGTAGGCATGTAGCGGTGTGGCACATTTACGCACGAAAGCTTCCCTCAGAACGGAAGAGAAAAAAATTAGCTTTTTTATTTAATTATTATTATTGTAGTCCAGACTGTGTTTTATTCACACACGATCCCTTCCTGGGAAAGGCTGAAAGTGTGAATGAGGCTTTACTAACTTAGTCCAATCGCTAGTTTTGTCATATGACCTGCAGTTATCTTTTCTATTAAGACACAGTTTGAGGCTCAAGGCGGGCACAGCTGGTGTAGTGCCAGAGCGCACAGGAACAGCGCTTTTTCTCTCTCCAAGTGAGGAAAAATAGAAAGTTCGCATAATCCGGTTGAATTTCATATTTTGCCTGCACTATTGTGAGTGCTTCAAGATCCGATCATATGGAGTCACTGGAGAACGCGGACATAGTCTAATCCGGTGCAAATTATAGCCTTCATCAGACCAGCCAATACAGCCAAACAGAGTTCTCCTCAAGTGTAGGCGGCATTGTGTCTTGGAAACGTTCACGTTTTGATATAGTCAAATGTATACCGTCTACATATTGTGTGTGTGTGTGTGTGTGTGTGTGTGTGTGTGTGTGTGTGTGTGTGTGTGTGTGTGTGTGTGTGTTGACAATTAGACCTCCGCTCTCGGTCCATGGTGCGCCAAAATGAAGTGAATCATTGTCACTTTTCTCTCCAATGTGCATAATAAACGTTAGATTTAGGCCAAATAGGTTGTAGTTTGGTGTTAGTGTGAGAAAAGAATGCTCCAAGTACTCCTCCATGACACTATTGTGTGGTTTCCCATAAATTAATTGATATGCCTTTGATGCATGGACCATTGGTGACGGTGAGAGAGGTTTGAAGGCAAAGTCGAGATCTCGACTTTGAACTCGAGATCTTGACTTTAAACTCGAGATCTTGACTTCAAACTCGAGATCTCGAGTTTGAAGTCAAGATCTCGAGTTTGATTTTTTTTTTTTTTTTTTTTTTTTACCAAAAATTTTTTTTTCCTCCATGTCCCTTTAGGGGCTCCGTAGTTATTTCATATAAAAAATACTGGTATTGAAATTTTTTTATTAATAATGGTTAAAATAAATAAAATTCCAAAAGGCTCAAGGGGTTCACAAACTTTCGCACGACACTGTACATGGTGGAATACCTGGTCTCTTCTTTAAAGATACATCCTCCAAGAAATTAAAAACACATTCTTACTGTACTGATGGATTTTATTCATTTTAAATAAGTCTAAAGATATTGAATGTAGGACTTTACTTATAACAATGTCTTTACATTATTGCTTTTTCTGTTAAGGAAAAAAACTGCATAGGCCTACACCTTGAATTCCTACTAGATTCAATTGAAGGCCACCAAACAGTGAAGAGTGGAGTGAGCATGCCCCCAAGTGGTGGAAAACAAGAACAATGTGTAAAACCTGGAGCCATAGTAACCAATACAGCCTGAGCCTACGTAGTACTATGGTAAACACTGTCTGCATTACTTGTTACGCAGTAAGGTGCACACTGATCTAAAAGACTATTACATCACCTAATTACAAATATGGAACTAAATACCTGGTCTGGCCAATAGGTTTACAATGAACAAGAAACATGAAATCAAACCAGGATTTGAAATATTTTGAAAATCCTCTTTTCAAACTTTATTGAGGAAGGCCATGCAGTCCCACCTCAAGGAGACGGTGTTTTGGTGACAAACATTGAATGTAAATATGGTTGCGTTCCGAATCGCATACTCTTTCTTTTTTCTATTCTACATACTACATCCGACGATAAAAAGAATCTAGTTAGGATGCAGTAGGCATACTATTGGGACATACTTTACTCTTATTTCATCATAACATTGCGCCTTGATCTTGCCTCTTGCTTTTATATCCGTCGCATCCCCGTTTGTTTTCATATGGAGGCTTCGTCGACGTGACGTCACTTCACGTGCGCACTGGATTGTGGGTCAGAATCGCCCAAATAGGATGCACTTTTCAACACTAACAGGGTTCAACATAACTTTTTTTTCCTACTGGCCCGCCGGGCCAGTGGATCCGAGTTTTACTGGCCCCTTGTATATTTTCACTGGCCCTGCACACACTTTTTTTTTCTTCATAATTTAGTGTCAATAATTATAATACCTGTATTAGAAAAATAAAGAAAGATAACCAGATCTAAAGGGAATATCTATACTGTAACAGTATAGATATTCCCTTTAGATTTGGTTATTTTTATTTTAGTTAATTATATGAAATGTTGATATTGCTCATACACATAATATAAAACCAGGCAAACATATTGAATTAGAAGCCTACAACTGAAAGTATGTTGAAAGAGTCGGCCAGTATTTTAAAGTCCAGTAGTTTGATGGTTGTTTTTATTCTTGAATTTGGGCAGTTTAATGAATAGTTCACCTGCAGAAGTCATGTTCAAACATAAAAAAAAAATAAGAGATGAAGGTCTGATCATTCTTTGTGGTGTGGTAGGCTGTTTTTTACTTTCTCTATATGCATTAGGGATGTGAATGTGTCGACCGAATGACCGGTTTTCCACTTGCGCTCAAGTTGACTTTAAAAATAGAATAGAAATACGAAAATCAGGGGGTTATGCCGTTTTTTTAATGGGATATTTCACCGTGTATGTGAGTTCACGTCTGGTCGTGAGCGCGCTGCAGGAGTGTCACTTCTCCATGAAGTGTCAGCTTCACATAAGAGTCCGGTGTGGGACCATTTTTTCAAACTATTGATAAAAAACAATGCAGTGCAAAATATGCAGCATAAGTTAAACGCTCGTCTGAGACTATGACGTTAAATCACCTTAGAAACACACAATGCCTTCGTCCGATCACAGCAGCGTTTCACCGTGTGATCTCGCCAGCGAGTGAGCCGCCGCGCAGATGAACTGTGGTTTGTGGCTAAAATAATAACCGGGGATATTCTCCCCGTTAGCGATTTCAATGGGAAAGACTTCCGCGATTTGATTGAATGTCTCGAGCCTGAAAACACAGTGCCAAACTGCGCGACTATAGGAACTGTACAGTGAGCGGAGTCCCTCCGTTCGTTTCTGTCTACAACCGACACAATCACCGGAGACGCATTCACATCATTTAAATAACGCCTCTCATTTGTATTACCATTGGGGCTTGTATGCAAATACTGTAACATTACGGTGGCAGATAAAGGAAAAGCGCAGTTATCACTTTCTGCACCTCAACCTCTGCTGTGGGAAGAAAGAAAGGGGGCAAAGCAAGTCGATTGATTTGTCGACTTGCAGGCGGACGGTAGGCAGCTCTGCCATCGGAGCGAGAGTGCACCCGCTTCTTGCTCCACCTGTCAAAACGCCCACGCATCGGTTGTCCATTAAAAAATATATTTAATATTAGGTTTATTATATTGAGTCTTAAATAAACACTGCTTTCATTACGACTCTGAACGCGCATTTCAATGAACCATGATAGTCTACAAAAAAGGTAGTCTACAAAAAGATACTGAACTGTGATTGGCCAGTCACTGGCCCGGGCGGGACAGTGACTGGCCAATCAACTTGCCCTGCATATGATTTTACTGGCCCCGGGCCATCGGGCTATACGTTATGTCGAACCCTGACTAACAATCTTGGCCGCATGAAGTAGGACATCCGGGTACTTCTAACCATCCTAAATCTGGCCACAACAATCGGGACATCCTAAATCTTTTTTCTACATACTATATAGTAGAAAGTATGCGATTCGGAACGCAACCTATGTTTACCTGAGAACTACCCAGGCCCCGCCCCTTTATATCAGACGTAATGTTCACTGTGACTCCTGCCACAACTTGTTGCAGCACCATTTGCTCCACATAAGGAAATTAAGTCAAGCAGATGTTTCATCACACGTGTCCCATTTGTAAAGCAAACAAACCCCATGACAGAATTTGGAAATATTTGACGATAAACATTACAAACACACTTTAACTGACAGTAAATGGATCAAGTCCCCTTTAACTCCTTCATTTTACAGTACAATCTACTTGTTTCTTTCGTTCAGAACAAGGATGGATTACCTGGACAACTCCAAGGCTTGTAATCTATTAAAATGATCCATAAAGCTTGAAAAGAAAAGACAACAGTCAGTGTTCTACATGGAATTTAATTTTTCTTTTATTAGAATTTCAACAATTTTCTATAGACAGGAATTGATAAAACCAGACAGGTATTTCTACAGGAATATTTTCAGTCAAACTCTTGGTGAGCCAAGCATGACAGTTCCAGCTTTTTCTTCTCGCTCATTTGAAATATACACGAGTAGTGGCAACCCTGTGCTATCGACCAGAGCAGCAGGAGCGGAGGACATAAATATAGAAAACTGCTGCGTGCAATGTAGACGTTTAGGTTAAGAGGAGCCGGCTGTAGAGGGACAGGGGGGGAGGGGGGGTGTTACTCTGTGAGGCCCAGCTTCTTCTTCAGAGACTCGGGCATCTCAGGGGGAGGGGGACGGGGCAGGCGGAAGTACACCTTCACCGAGTCATAGATGAACCACTGCAGGGCTGTCAGAGTACCAATCATGATGATACGGGCAACCAGACCCTTCCACACACCTGAACACAACACAAACAGAGTTACATAGTTGGCTCAAACCTCATGCTCCATAGGACTGGCAGCTCTTTAGCATGTCATTGTGACATCCTGCACACAATCCTGTAAAGGCAAGGTTAAAACAGTCCTCTTCATTGGTTTGCATTTCACCCGCATGGCAGAAAGGAGTCTAAATCTGTAAACTCTCCACAATCATCTAGCACAAACAAGTCCATACATCATGCTGCCCAGCCCTAACTTTTGAATAAAAACATTTACAGCCACACATGACATAGGAACATTTCCCATTATTGATTTTGTGTTAATAATCTACAGGATGATCATGTTGTATAGCATGTCCGTCCCCCAGGCTAGCAGCAGTGGGAGCCCCCCGTCTGTAGAGGACAGGGTAGCCAGTGTTGCAGTGGGCTGGGGGACAGGTAGACTGTTCTCACACGCCAATGACTCAAGCACCTCCAACTGTACAGCCACAAAGCTGCTGAGAGCACAGCGCCCTCCAGAGGTGGATCTAAGGAGCGTGTTCTGTGTGTGTGTGTGTGTGTGTGTGTGTGTGTGTGTGTGTACAGACCTTTAGGACCCAGCTTCTTGAGCACCTGGGTAGCAGTGCTGCCTGACTCCTTGTTCAGCACAGACACCACAGAGTCAGCAGGGTGGGACACGATGGCACAGAACACACCAGCTGCAAACAAAACACACACATCAGACAACAGAACTACCAATAGTGTCCACTAACACATATTAGTTCAAAGTAATCTTCAGTAGAAATGTCATCAAATATGTAGCTACATTATTACCAATATTGCTGGACATTTTATTAACAGTCAATTTCAAATCACTAATTGTTAATACTTAATAATGGCTTATTGATTTTTTCTAGCTCTATAAGCATCAGTATTTGTAGTGATCTGTTCTTTATGGAACACCACAAACATGGCTAACAACCAAAGAAAACCATTTCCACTTTGTAGAGTGGAAACCCCTGCTCCCACTAATGGACACTAGATCCAGTAATGAGCTCCAAACTGGTTGTTTGAATGTCGTTACTCACCGATGTAACCGGCCACAAAGGTGACCACCAGCTGCTCAGACTTGCTGCACTCTGCACGGGGCTTAGGAACAACATTCTTGTAGAGCAGCTCCACTGTGCGCTCAAAGCAGGAGAACTTCATCATGGTGTAGGGGATCTGCCTCATCCACAGTGGCACCACACCCTTATAGAAGCTGCCAGGCAAACATGGAGAGATGGTCACACAAAGAAAGGCTTCAGCATATCTACACTTCACCTCAACACCATCATTTACAAATTATACAGATAAATGATCCCTACTTTCTATTAAAGTTTTCTATTTTTTTGTCACTAAATAACATGCAATTCAAGATGTTAGTAGCATACAGATTAATTTAGCCATTTATTCTTTGATAGTGCAGTAAGTGAATGTTGTCCGTCCCCCAGGCTAGCAGCAGTGGGAGCCCCCTGTCTGTAGAGGACAGGGTAGCCAGTGTTGCAGTGGGCTGGGGGACAGGTAGACTGTTCTCACACGCCAATGACTCAAGCACCTCCAACTGTACAGCCACAAAGCTGCTGAGAGCACAGCGCCCTCCAGAGGTGGATCTAAGGAGCGTGTTGTCATGTATCAATTACTAATGCTACATATCCTGTGTGTAAATAAGTTGGAAGTCATTTGAAATACCTTGGTGACAGTGAGTGTTAAGCAGATTGAACGCTGAACAACTTACGCCCAGACCCCCTCCTCTGCATACATCTTGGGGACACACTCCCGCAGGGTGCGGGCGTAGCCCGGCTTGGTCTGGATACGAACCTTCACAGCCTCCATGGGAGCCAGGGCGATATCAGCAAAGAACTCTGCACTGGCTGAGGCAGCCAGGTACAAGGAAGTCCTCCACAGGTAGGTGTTCTCCTGTTGGCCCAAAACACATCAGCAATGCTCACATGTCCCAAGTAAGAAAGACTTCTTTTGGTATAATAAGGTTCTGCACAAAACAGTCAATAACCGTAAAGTCACACCACTCCAGATTATGTGATGAGATGACTTTAAGTTGTATTAATAAAAGCTGCAGTTGGGAAACAATCTCGTTGTTTGATTTGGTCCAAATGTCATAATCCCCATTCAGCTAAGTGAGTAAATCCTCATGACTGCTGCTCTCTGCGACCAATCAGCTTGTGTATATGACCAGACTGGCGCCCACCGGAACAATACAAATGTTCCAGGCTGATGGAGAGACTAAATCTAGTAGGAGAAGAGCTCACCTCTCCTATTAGGTCACTGTAGAAGATCTTGAACACTTCGTAGAAGCCAAACTTGCACAGTCCCTGCATGGAGTATCCGATGAAGGTGGGAGCCCAGCCCCTAGCCAGACCTCTGACTCCATCTTCCTTCAGTGTCACTGCGAAACCTTTGCCGATACTCTGGTATTTCTCTGGGCTGACCTGAAGACGTGAGAGGAACAGTGTGAGGAAGCATGGGAGCACATCATCGGCAGCTCTGGGGTCTGCAGCTCATATTTAGAGGCTCAGGGTGGGAGTTCCATAACTAAAATTGCCTACAAAGAGTGGTATATGGTTCACTTTGGCCGTTTAATATGTTATGATATTTTGCCATTAACAAAACCTTTCCAATTTAAAAAACTGAATTGGGGCATGAATTTATAATTACAAGAGTACTTAGTGACTTGAATTGTACAATATAGACACCATGAAGAAGTTAAATAAAGTGCAGTAAGTGAATGTTGTCCGTCCCCCAGGCTAGCAGCAGTGGGAGCCCCCTGTCTGTAGAGGACAGGGTAGCCAGTGTTGCAGTGGGCTGGGGGACAGGTAGACTGTTCTCACACGCCAATGACTCAAGCACCTCCAACTGTACAGCCACAAAGCTGCTGAGAGCACAGCGCCCTCCAGAGGTGGATCTAAGGAGCGTGTTGTCATGTATCAATGCTACCTATCCTGTGTGAATAAGCTGCAAGTCATTTGAAATACCATTTGTACGTGATTGTGGTGTTTATCTTAATTTAAAACACTGAATTGGGGCATGCATGTATATTTACTAAAATACTGAAGTGACTTGAATTGTACAATTTAGACACCAAGAAGAAGTTCAAAAGGCCAGGTTTTGTAAAAGTAGTAACATTAAAATAGTGAATGGGATTTCTCTTGTTTATGAGTCATTTGGATTGTGACACTGCTCCAATAGTGAAGATCATACATGAGGCCGTGGGGCTGACAGCTTCCATACAAACCTGCAGACGGCACTTGACAAGGTCTAGGGGCACCACTGCTGTGTGTGTGAGGCCGCAGCTCAGGATACCCCCAAAGCCACACAGGGCATAGTACTTTGAGGAACCAAAATCACAGCTGATCTCTGTGGTAGAAGGGGACAACATACATGCAACATGCAGGGTCACATGCAACACACAAATCAACACCAAACCAAGACACATAATGGAAGAGCTAGCACTGCTAAAGGTAACTGACAAACCTTTACTGAGGAGTTCCCCATCCATTGACAGTTTGAAATCAGTGACAGCTCTTCCATTAGATGGCTTTGTCATTAACATGCCCCCATTTATTAGGAAAACACACCAACAGGCTGATCAAATCATTGTACATGTGATTTTAGTATCAACTTCAAGGACCACAAAGGTGTTCCACTAGTTAGGCTTTTCAGATATGGAATGCTCAACCTTTTATGATTTAATTAATCTCAGCAAAAGTTGACTTCTAGATGTGATAATTGCTACTACAGATTTTGATTCCATGGTTTATAATGGACACCAATGGCTGCCAAAAGGTAGAAACTATTTAATAGCCAACCTGATGACATTTTAGGTTAGGTGATAAACTAAAAATAAATAACACTTGGTTCCAACAAAATTGCTTAACATAATTTATACAGTAATAACCTTAAGATTGAAACAGCAATAAACAAACTTGATTAATTTTCTTTATCACCACCATCTCGTCAAACAAACTTTATGCAAGACATTCTTACCGGGCACTGGCAGGACAAGGTTGATCAAATAGGTCATTAATACATTCAGACAGTCCTGACAATTTGACATTCAGGACATATTGTCCTAAAGAATGTCTCCTCTGACCTTCACCTAGATCAGTCCTCTACTGTGGACTAGGGGGCAGCGGGCAGAAAAACATAAAAAATAAAAATAGGAGCACTTGTGTTGCAGAATCATGCAGCCATGGTATGATCACACCAACACGTTACAATCATGGATATTGACAAAAGCAACTTAACCACAACTGGGCTGATAGTTTTTCAACCATGCAAATTGGTGCATTTAAAAAAAAACGACAAAACAGGCGGGTGAGGCGTTAGGTTGTAGAAACAAGGCACCGAGCCACAGACCTGCATTCTGCATTTGACCAGATCGAGGGGAACCACAGCAGTGTGTGTGGTGCCACAGCTCAGAATCCCACCAAGGCCACATAGGACCAAATACCGCCGAGAGCCGAATTCACAACTGTCTCCCTCTGAAGAAACACAGGTTAGACTTTAACAACAGGCAGCGCTGGCTCACAAAAGGAGGAAACATGGGTTCAACCGCCCTGTTTCAAGAGTCTGAAGAAAACAAGCGGTTAAAGAAACGTGTGTATCTTCAATACTGAAAGGCTAAACACTTTGCTACAAGGAGACCACTCCTTTAACCAGCCATGCTTTAATGCAACAGATGGTGGTTTATCCTGCCTCCCAGCAACTGTCTGAACACAAAGCCATGGAAGCCAGATAATATCCATTGTCTAATCAAAATTTACCACATTTAAATGTAAATGCTTGTCTACTGTTGACAAATACTAAATAGCCGAAGAGCATTATTAAATGGGTTCTTGGTCTTTATTCAACAAGCGGTGTTTTCAAACAATGCACTTAAGGCTTAATCTTTTTTTTTTTTTAACTTTAAGAGCATATTGAAGAACTCAGATATACCAACATCAAGCCAAATACTTTTTAACAAGAAGTTAAAGCCTTCAGCTGAAACCTGATGGGCCCTGAATACCTCTTAACAGAAACCTTCCAAAAGAAAAGGCGAGGACACTATATTTTTGATAACCGTTTATCAGTAGATAGTCAGTGACAAAAAAGACATTTCAAGCGGATTCTATACAGTTCGGTAGAGCATAAAGTCACTATTTCAGACAAAGTGCGACACACCAAAGGCAGTTTGCTGTAGAGCAAAGGCAAGACATAGCTTTGTCCTTCCTTGTCCTCCACAGGTAGCCTGTATGCAGTACAGGCCTAGCTGTCAGTAGCCCGAACAAGCATATCCTTCAGATTCAGAACGATATCAAAACGCGTTTAACGTTAACATACAACTCAATGTCGGGCGGTTGCATTGAATAATATCTGTAGCTATATGGCATTACGCAGGTACGTTAGCCTCAGTCGGGTTTATCTGGTAGGCTTAGCTAATGCAGCTAACATTAGCCTGCACCGGGGTTACCTTCGGTGGCGGCGGCTGCTGCCAGTGTGCGGGTCCGCTGTCCATTAGGGGTCTGTTGGAGTTCTTCCACCTTCTGGAAGGAGAAGAGCGGAGCGCTGAACGGGTTGGCCCGGGCCAGCTGAGTCAGAGTGCTGGGATACATGGTGTCCTGCCTTCTGGTGGAGCTGCAATGATCAACAAGATAGCTTGAGCTAACTGGCAGCGGTGACTGCTCACACTGAACTGATTCTCACGTGCTGGTTAGCCTCGTCTGACGACCGAATGACCGTGAACAATCAATACTTAGCTTACTGAATACCTGTTAGCTAATGTTATGCTACATACATGACCTAGCTTCCATACAAGGGCAATTTTGAACGACAATTTAAAAACCAAAAGCTGCCTGTCTACAGTCAAGTGGCATTTCGCTTTTCATTTTTTTAGCCGATGCTAAAATGCTATGCTAAGCTAACTTGACCGCTGCAAGGTGGAAGGTCTCATCTTGACAGAAGAGGCAGAAGTCGCAGAACATAACAGATACAGTTATTCAAGAATGCATCTTTCAGAAAGCAGTGCATATGAGACAATGCATATGTAATATTTTAAATTAATAGTTGCACTCACTCTTTCAGTGTTCTAAGATGGCGCCTCCACTTTGCTGTACCCGGCTGCTCAGAGAGGCCGAATGACCTCGCTGTAAATAGATATTGTCCTATCATGACGTCATCATGAAACCTGGGCGGATCTACCCTTCTCTCTCCAATAAGAGCAAACCCGCGGAACTGCCAATCAACACCTGTGGTCCTATCATAACATTGGTCTGTGAGACGAGGCGGCGCTGTAGGTCCGAAGTTATGAAGTTATATATGGTGCATAAGTCTTTAGCACATGTAACTGCAGATTTAGAATGCGTACTCTAAAGTCACAAATGTGTAACAGTAAATTTGAAGTCGTAAATATTTTTTCTACCATTGTGGACACAAAATAGGGGCTACGAGTTCACAAATCGTTGTTACGGGTGCACAAATCCTATCCTGTGCATCACAACTTCAAAGAGTCATGCGCTTGACACTTTTGCTACAATCCAGTGCAGCACAGTTGGTGCAAAACACATTTGCACACCCGTGATTCATAATGTGAGAACATGCCCAAAATGTGTGCATTCGTAAACCCAAATGTGAACTAACGCATCAGAAGTTGCACATCTGTGAAAAATGTCCTCACAAATAAAATTATATCGAGCACAGCATTTTAATGAGCGAGCACAAATCCATCGATACAACTGCTCGAATCTGTTCCTACAAGTCTAAACTGAGGGTTTTCTCTGCTTGAATCTGCTCCTGCAAGTCTCAGCAGTGGGTTTTTTGCAGGTAGATTTGCACCACGCCCAGGTGGTATATTTGGTGCAAAAGTATTTTGTACCCGTAGAACAGAGTTGTATCCGTAGAAGGATACAACTCCTGGATCCCTTACAGTTTGCTTACAGAACCAACCGCTCCACAGAGGATGCTATCTCCACCACTCCACCTCACGTTGTCACACCTAGAAAAGAAAAACACCTACGTCAGAATCCTCTTCATCGATTTCAGCTCAGCGTTTAACACCATCATTCCACAACAGCTGGTGGAAAAGCTGAGACTGCTGGAGGTGGATATTGGCACCTGCAACTGGGTCCTGGACTTCCTGACGCGGCGGCAGAAGACTGTCAGGGTGGGCAGCAAAACATCACGGAAAATAGCAGTAAGCACAGGCTCACCCCAAGGCTGTGTTTTAAGCCCCCTGCTATTCAGCCTGCTCACCCATGACTGCACTGCCAGATACAGCACCAACCACGTCATCAAGTTCGCAGACGACACAACAGTGGTAGGTCTCGTCAGTGAAAACGACGAGTCTGCATACCGGATGGAGGTGGAGCAGCTCACAACGTGGTGCAGGTCCCACAACCTCGTTCTCAACGTGGAGAAAACAAAGGAGATGGTGATCGACTTCAGGAGGGCTGGCAAACAACACCACACACCGCTGAGCGTGGCTGGGGCAGCTGTGGAGAGGGTCAGCAGCGTCAAGTTTCTTGGAGTCCACCTGGCCGACGACCTGACTTCCAACACCAACACCACAGCAGTCATCAAAAAAGCCCAGCAGCGGCTCCACTCTCTCCGGAGACTCAGGAAAGCTGGTCTCCCCCCTCCTCATCTCACCACCTTCTACAGGGGCACCATAGAGAGCATCCTCACCTACAGCTTCACTTCCTGGTTCGGGAGCAGCAAGGCCTATGAACAGCTACAGCTCAACAGGATAGTGAAGACGGCCAGCAGGATCATTGGTGTCCCTCTCCCTCTGCTGATGGTGGCCTACCAGCAACGCTGCACTCGCAGAGCCACCGCCATCATAAAGGACATTCAGGGCCTATCATGAGCCAGTACATTTTTTGGTTATTTTTTAAATAACATTATTCAGTGCCACGAAGACCATGGGCCTATATTGAGCCACTAAGAAAAAAGAAAAAAAATACTTCCAAGAGGGAAGGAGCTTTGGGATTATTAAAAAAAATCACAAAGAGGACTGGATTTTTTAAACCTGTAAATTTTTTCTTTCTGCTTTTTGGTAATTCTGTCTCCAAATTATTCCATAAAATAGTACTAAATAGTTCACATAGGACACGGTTGATTTAGCCTTAGTTTTCTTCTAAAAGTACACCAGATTGATGAATTTTACTTTCAAAGGGGGAGCATTACCCCCCCCCCCCCCCCCCTAGGAGGTCCAGGGTCCCCAACACAGTCTCCCAAATTCCTCTGCCAAACACTGTATGTGTGTATGGTTATTAAACGTCATTAGACCAGGGGTTGTGTTTATGTACAAGTAACAATTTGGTCATTCATCAAATGAAACATTGTGGTGTTATCTGGCTCAGAGAGCCATGTGTATTGTAAGACCGCCTTTCAGGGGGCCCATCAGGACTTTTTGTATAGGGGCCCAGAATTTGGTGCTACGCCCCTGAGCCTAGGTTTTCCATAGAAAGGTTCAATTTAGTCTGAGTCAAAATAATATAATAAAACAAAGACAAAGTAATTGTTATGGTAATTCATAAACCCACAAATGAAAGAAAACCTCACCAAACTTGAAAGGAATCAAATGCTTTAGGCAGAGTAATAACATAATAGTTTATTGACTAGATATTCAGTGAATACATAATTAGAATACACAGAGACATCCACATTTATTAGAAGAGAACATTAAGAAAATATTGGTTCATGAAGATTTAGATGCATTTGAATTATAAAAACAAGCATCCCTTTGTCATTATCAAAGATGATCAAGTAAAGTAAAAACATAATACTGGTTCACACAGACACTAAGGCAAAGTGTGTAAACAAATCTTGCACGCAAGCAAACGCACAGGACAAAAAAAATAACATGGCAATAAAAAGCAAATCCATATATCTCTATAAAAGCTAGAGTTCGTTTGTGAGAGCTGATAAGTGGCTTGTTTTGTTGTAAACTCACATAACAAAACAGCAGAGGGGGGACTGTGCTTTCACAGCATGGCATGGAGATCCAGGGCTCACTGAAATGGCTACCGCATTTCTCTTATGGACTCACTGAAAACTAATTAAAAAAAAAGATAAAAAAATAGAGGAAGAAAAGGGCAGAGATTTGAGAGGTAATGTGAGAACGTGGCTACACTTGTGTTGTGTCTATGCCGTGCTACTAGCCACTGCTGAGCCCTGCTCTACAAAGGGGCTGATACTGTTGGTCTCCATGGCTTGGTACACCAGGAAGAGGAAAGCAGCTAGGACAAGCAGCAGGAGCAGCTTGACCCACAGAGGCATGCTGCGGTGGGGGGCCACAGGGGGCAGGCTGGGGCGGGGGCTCACAGGGGGCAGGCTGGACACTCTGTGGCTCTCTGTGTACACAGAGGAGCTGCTGCTGTTGATGCTGCTTCTGGGAGAGAACAGGAACTTTTCATCTTTCCACAGATCACTGGCCTTCAGCGGGCGACCGGCTGCACCTCTGATGGGTCGTCTACAGGTGGCACTAAAAGAGACAAAGGGTTTTAGTTGCACACACACACACACACACACACACACACACACACACACACACACACACACACACACACACACACACACACACACACACACACACACACACACACACACACACACACACACACACACACACACACACACACACACACACACACACACACACACACACACACACACACACACACACACACACACACATCTATCCATCTACTGTATCCATGTTTTAGGAATATCCACTTAGAATTTGTTGTTTTCTGACCGATAACCAAAGCTTGTTAACATTGAAGCGAAAAGATTACATGTAGCCTACTTCTGGTGAATTTAAGGTGGTGCCACATCACAGAAACGCTGTAATTTGAATCTCTGCAGCTGTCTGGGGATGAGTAGAGGTAGACATAACACAGAGGACAAAGGTGTCATCAGGGTTATCCTACCTCTGGGGGGAGGGTTACCCCTGAAACACACATCCTACCTCTACTGCCTGACTTTTGTTCACCAACCGTGTAAACACACTGCAGCGGCCACACACCCAACCTCGGACACGCTGCCGATGGCCGGCGGAGGTGCTTCTGCAGCGACGCTTCACTTTACTTTTTTTCGGGGAGACACGCGTCTCTCTGATTTAACTGAGAGAAATACTCTGTTGACTGTCATACCAGCAGCATTCACTGTAGTTTTACGGTTGCCCGGTGTGTCCCTTAAAAAAATAAATAAAAAAAATCCCACAATGTAAAAAAAAATAAAAAAAAAAAAAAAAAAAATGGCAACCAGGCACTAGGATTACTGTTGAAACTCAATATTAATCATATGCATCATAAAATGACATGAAACAACTTAATATGGGAATTATCTATGAAAACTATATGTAGAAAGACAAGGCTTTTAGGAGCAGCGCTGCAGCAACAGCAGCAGTTGAGACGTTCCATGTGTCCGAAAAAAGCGGGAGAGAGGCAGCAGTAACGGACGGCGACGCAGGATGTGTGTGAAGGCTGTAAAACTATGCCTGGCTTGGCCACATATTTTGTGATAAAGGTTTGTATTGAAACAAATTCAATGAACTTCACTAACATGCTTTAACCATCTTAACAAAACAAAGCTTTGACTACGACGTGGTGTGGATGTCTGCATACTATTACAATGCTGGTGAAAAGCTTCACATTTGGTTGTGATTACTGGTTCTGGATTTTAATTTGATTTAATATTTATTTTGGAACATTTTAACGGATTACAAAAGTAAACATGGGTTACTGACCTGATTCCTGTTGGACTGTTCATTTCCTTGGTGAATATCTCTTTCAATACATCATTCTTTACTTTTGGCGTTTGGTCGCTGGCTGCAATCTTCTCCACCTAAAGACAAAACCACACAAAGGTCATTTAAAGAGCACATCAAATCATTCATGAATACATCTCACTTGCACTTTAGCCTGTGTTTTTCCCCGCATGATTTTTAAAGAGCACCTATTATGCTTTTTCAACTTTTATGACCTATAGATGTTGTTATAATGATTTATAGTCATGTTTAACGATACTCCAGTGTCAAATAATGACTTACATGCATTTAGACGTATTCCCTGCTGACCGTCTGGGGGGGCTGTGCAGAGCGCAAAACACTAGGAATGCCAGTCGCGATTCACTTGTTCAAATTTCCGGGATTTATCTACGTAGATCAATCCGGATTTTTGTATGTATGGTAATGCTGCAACGTGCTCAGGCACGCTCCTGCCATGCCCCCACCTGCCTGCTCAAATCTGCCCGCACGCCGCTGAAAGTCTTCCGGAAGGTAACCAATCACAACGGAGTGGGGTTGGCAGGAGGGGGGCGAGGGGGCGGAGAAGGGCGAAGCCGAGTGTTTACAGAGAATGCTGAATGCACCCAGATGAGAGGAAGAGTTTCCCGAAAATCTATATAGTTTTTTGTGCTGTGATTCGTGTCAGGTTGCTCTTTAGGAGTCATTAATGAGAAATTAAGACCAGAAAAGTAGTATAATAGGAGATCTTCAATAGATACTTATTTCACACCAACCCATGTTGGTGCCTGTTTAGAGCAGCAGAGGGCCTGGGCCTCTTACCATGTTAACTAGTGCAGCACCTTGTGAGTGTGAGCATTACCTCTCACCAACACATCTTTGGACAGTGTGCCTTTCCAGCCGAGTGTCTCCAGTGTGCTGCATAGTAAGCTGCTCATTGTATGTAGTGGGACATCAGGGGCCTCATTCATAAAGCTTTGCGTGGGATTCACGTGGAAGCTGGCGTACGGAAGAAACTCAGGATGTACGTGCGAACAAAAATATTCGGATTTATAAAACAGTGCGCATTAACGTCCTATGCCTGTTTCCCTTTATAAATCACAATCAACTCTAAATGTGGCATAGCCTTTGCGGGCTTCACGTAACGCCCATATTTACCCATACATAGTCATTGACACGCCCAAATTAATATCATTTACTGAGTGCATGAAGGCGGTAGTGGCAATCGCCGACTGAGAGGGAAATGGAAAAATAGACTCCACACGGTGTGGATCACTGCGGTCACGCCGAAGTACCCGTTGGAGAAGTGGCGACCAGGGAAAATATAGTTTGGTGGCACAGTGTGAGCGTAAAGGCGTCAGAGTGTCAGCGTGTGGCGATCTCTGTGACCGCTGTAGGCGAATAAAAAGAAGCGATCCGACATAAAAGTGGACGCAAAAAAGTGCATATCCTCACACAGCAGTGTGTGTGCCACGAGCGGGGGACATTGAGACCCCCAATGAGAAACTGATTCGAAGAATTCCTCCCGGGGCAGTGGTGGGCGGCGGAGGGTTAATAATAAACTTCACAGTCCCTTTCAAAACACATAGATAATACGGACTAAAAGCCGTGAAAAATTATCACAGTATGTGATGTACAGTAGGCTTATGATTAATGTATGAAACTGTGCACTCCTGTCTGCCTGACTGAGGCATCGAGAACAGCGTCAGTGTAAAAGTAATAGGCTGTATTCTATGAAGGTATTATTGTAGCATAAGTCTTTAGCACGTGTAACTGCAGATTTTGAATGCGTAAACTGAAGTCACAAATGTGTAACAGTAGATTTGAAGTCGTAAATATTTGTTTTGCATGTGTACTCCAAAGTCACAAATGTGTAACAGTAAATTTGAAGTCGTAAATATTTTTTCTACCATTGTGGACACAAAATAGGGGCTACGAGTTCACAAATCGTTGTTACGGGTGCACAAATCCTATCCTGTGCATCGCAACTTCAAAGAGTCATGCGCTTGACACTTTTGCTACAAACATTGCAGCACAGTTGGTGCAAAACACATTTGCACACCCGTGTTTCATAATGTGAGAACATGCCCCCAATTTGTGCATTCGTAAACCCAAATGTGAACTAACGCATCAGAAGTTGCACATCTGTGAAAAATGTCCTCTCAAATAAAATGATATCGAGCACAGCATTTTAATGAGCGAGCACAAATCGATGATACAACTGCTCAAATCTGTTCCTACAAGTCTCAGCTGAGGGTTTTCTCTGCTCGAATCTGCTCCTGCAAGTCTCGGCTGTGGGTTTTTTTGCAGGTAGATTTGCACCACGCCCAGGTGGTAAATGTGGTGCAAAAGTGTTTCGTATGCGTAGAACAGATTTGTATCCGTAGAAGGTGGGCGGGACAACATTGTCGTATCATCCAATGAAAGCGCCGGTTGGGACACGTGACGTCAGCATGTGAACAGACTGAGGTAAAGCCTGTTTCCGTCGTCTCCCTCATATGTCCATGGCTGGTCCATGGTCGTCTCTTTTCACCAGAAAATGTAGGAAATGTAATAATAAGGGAATTGAATAAGAGGGAACTACAGCGGAGCCTTATGCCAGTAGTGAAAGTCATAAACAAGTTTACTTTAGCAGATATAAGGGCCAGCGTCGACGTCAGTTAACGTCTGCTGTGTGATTGGCACTGGTGTAACTGTTTAAACCTGCTGTTTTTCTCTTTAAAACCTTTACATTTTAATAAAAGTAGTCTTATTAAATAGAGAATGAATTTCCATATATATATTTTTTAACCTTTATTTATACAGGTATATCCCATTGAGTCCGAAGACTCTTTTGCAAGGGAGACCTGTTACCATTTACACGTTACCATTCACACACATTCATACACCGATAGCAGGCTAACTATCGACAATAGTTTATTGTCCCGCAGCCGCTGTCAAGGCTCCTGGCTGTTAAAACTATCTATGGTTAAAACACACCACACGCAGGGGGTGAGGAGGACGTTGCAGGCATTGAGGACCTAAGTAAATAAAGTAGGCCTACATATCTTGCTGCAGAGTATTCAGTATCTAAATCCAGAAATATGCTTATAAATCATACACTTAGTCTTCTAAATGTAGTAAGCTTAATTAATTTAAACTTGTGAATAGTGAAGTGAATAAGTAACCTACTCTACAAGGCAATAGAAAAGTATAGAGGACACATTAAAACTGAATTGGAATAATTGTTCCTCTATCTCACATTTTCCATGTGAAATTATCACTACTTGTATCACAAACTGATAATTAGATGATCAGGTTTAACTGTGTGCTTATCCCCAGACAGTTCTGCTATACACCTTACCTCATGTGACGTGTCCAGAAGAACAGGGTACAAAGCTTCATATAACCTCATTTCAGTGATTACTTTAATTAATCACAATCACAAAGTGTCACACCATAACATTTTATGCAGTTTAGAACATGTTAATTCAGATCACGTGCTGCATTAATAAGTAGGTCTGCATGCTGCTAAAGCAAGACTAATAAATGCCCTATATCAATTATATTTATGATTTGCAGTTATCACATCAAATCACAATCAGTACAAATGTATAGTAAAAGCTTACCCCACAAACAAATCACAAGATTTGGACTTTTTAAAATATTTGTGGATTTACTAAACATATACATACGGTCAAAATGAAAAATACAAATCAACCAGTTTAAAACTATAATGCACTCACAATTGCATAACTCCAAGTAAAGTTTTGTATGGCGTTATTTTATTAAGAGAAAATGAACAAAATACCCAAAATGCTCTGGCATGTGCCGGAACAAGACTTTATAAAACAAAACATAAAACTAGTAACTTAGTCCTTGGTCTGTAGCCCAACTGTTTACCATATTTAATCAAAATCTCCCCTACCTTTTTAATATGTCAAACAAATAAACATGACTGAGTATGTCACCTCATTTACTGCAATCAATATGATTATGAATTGAGTATGATCTGACTTTGTCTAGATTTATTATAATCACAATCTAAAAATTGAAAACAAATTGTGTGTAGAGTGTAGAGTCAGACTGATGTGCTGTGACTGCCAGGTGAGTTCCACGCTGCTCCATCTTCGGAGATCTTCTCAAGGCAGCAGGAGCAGTGAAGTCTTCAGTTATCTGGAGTGTCCTTCCCTCAGCAATGCATACACTGGGGACGGAAACAATTGTTAGATCCCATTAGTGATGTTATAGTAAACACATGACGGATAATAGTTAGGACTGACTGTAGCTGCTCACTGTACAATGGCTTCTCCCTGACAGGGTGGAAATCCCAGACACTTGTGCAGGCCTTGTGCAGGACAGCCAAGATGAGTCTGTGGAAAAGCAGATTGTGCCATTCAGATGTTAAGATAATGTTAAGATTTATAAAATAAATAAAATACATGTAGGTTCGAGTTGATGAAGAACACAAAGCTAAAAACTAATCAATATAGTTTATTATAACAGCCCTGCAATTCATTCTCTTCGTGGGGGGTATCTTGTCATTAGTGACTTTTAAAATTAGTTGTAAATGTTTTTTTTCAGGCTGGAAAAACAGATATAAGATATGATTTAAACACGATGGAGCTGCACACTTAAAAAAAAAATCCTTTGCATAATGGGACGCTTGTCTACCTGTTTTTATTCAGAAACAGCAACATGATGTTGAGACGGGCTGAGCAGAATAGTATACTGCTCACATGTGTTTATTTGGATCTTCATAGCCACTATTAAGACAGAAAACGCTCTATATGAGGTCGACACATGCTAACATTACATCCTGATGTAAAACTAGTAGGCTATGTATGAAGGTGCCGATGTCCCAGAAAAGCAGACACGCTGATTATTATTATAGCAACGAGACTCCAGTATTCAGCTGACTCATATTTCCCTGGCTAGCGCCGGGATTATTTTAATTGATTAACGGAAGGATTCATTGGTCAGCCTTCTTATTTTACGTTAACAGTTAATTATTAACATCCTTAGAAGTGACCAAATGCCTTAAAAAACGGTACATCCTTTAAAAGAATATGCTAACGAACATTAGCTGTTATACCCATTATGACTTGTTAGCTAGTGGTTAGCTATGCTGCCTGCAATACATTATAACCACACGTTGCTTCTCATCATTGAACGTATTATACCGACCAACTTTGAAGTTTAAAAACATAAGAAAACCAGACTTACAGTTCATAGTTTCCGTGGTATGAATCTCTGATGGCTCCGTGTCCTGTAGGCTCTAGCTAAACCCTAGGTCTGTGTTCGTGACCGTCAGTCCAGACACTGCTGTGGCTCCGGACAGAGATTGTGAAGCAGCTCAACTGTTTATTAAACCACCGCAGGTCCTGGTGTTTAATGGGTATCCCCTCCTCAACTTCACCGTGTCACATAATAAGCCTCCTGTCCTGTCTAAAATGATCGGGAAACCACCTCAAAGCTAGCTAACGCGGCTTATTTACTGTTACAGGCACCTTGGACTACTTTTCCTCAAAGGCTGGAGTACATATAAAATAATTCTCCATTACTTAAAAAATGCTATGTAAAACTACAGAAAAAGAGTTCAATTCACTACTACCTACTACTTCGCATTAGTTTGATAGTTGTTGTTGCTCATTTAGTCATTTCCTACAATTTCTGGTGAAAAGGGACGAAGGAAAAAGGCTTTTCCTCCGTTTGTTCACATGCTGACGTCACGTGTCCCAACCGGCGCTTTCATTGGATGATGCGACAATGTTGTCCCGCCCACCTTCTACGGATACAAATCTGTTCTACGCATACGAAACACTTTTGCACCACATTTACCACCTGGGCGTGGTGCAAATCTACCTGCAAAAAAACCCACAGCCGAGACTTGCAGGAGCAGATTCGAGCAGAGAAAACCCTCAGCTGAGACTTGTAGGAACAGATTTGAGCAGTTGTATCATCGATTTGTGCTCGCTCATTAAAATGCTGTGCCCGATATCATTTTATTTGAGAGGACATTTTTCACAGATGTGCAACTTCTGATGCGTTAGTTCACATTTGGGTTTACGAATGCACAAATTGGGGGCATGTTCTCACATTATGAAACACGGGTGTGCAAATGTGTTTTGCACCAACTGTGCTGCAATGTTTGTAGCAAAAGTGTCAAGCGCATGACTCTTTGAAGTTGCGATGCACAGGATAGGATTTGTGCACCCGTAACAACGATTTGTGAACTCGTAGCCCCTATTTTGTGTCCACAATGGTAGAAAAATATTTACAACTTCAAATTTACTGTTACACATTTGTGACTTTGGAGTACACATGCAAAACAAATATTTACGACTTCAAATCTACTGTTACACATTTGTGACTTCAGTTTACGCATTCAAAATCTGCAGTTACACGTGCTAAAGACTTATGCTACAATAATACCTTCATAGTATTCCACCTCAATATTATCAGAATTAATTCAATAACATGCAGATAGGTTATTCTTTAATAACTGCAGAGCTTATTTGAACGTTGCTATTTTGTTTTTATTTGCACTCATATATCTCTGTTTGTAGGCTATTTAAGATCATAATTTGTTTCCGTGGAAGCATTTTGTTATTATTTGTAAGAATGGCTTCATCCGTTTTGCAAAGGAACTCCCTATATGATAGACCTACATGGCTTATAATAAGTCTATCTGGATTCATTTTACACAAACACATTCGTTCTTGCACTTCATACATGTGCCGACGGAGTCGCCGTTTCTCCTTTCTCCACTTTCTGTGCGTACGCATGGGTCAGAGCTTGCGTGGAGGACCGCACATCTTCCCGTCAAGTTTGGTTTTTATATATCCCAAAGTTTGCGTAGAAAGTGGCGTACGCCCTCTTCTGGGCGTACGCCACGTTTATAAATCAGGCCCCTGGAGAGGAACACTACTGCCACTAGGGCTGGACGATATGGCCTCAAAATTATATGATATTTCAATGAAATTTGCGATAACTATAATTATGAAGATATAGAAACAATTATGAATAACATTATTGGTGATTGCACACTGCAGGCAACATTAATTATTGCAGACAAAATGAAGGGCATTTCCCATCCTTCTCTTCCATCTAGCTATATTCATGACAGACTACCTATTTCAAAGTGAACAGTATATTACCACAAGGTGAGAGCTGCGTTGTGTTTTACTGTTTCAATCAAGTCTGTTTTATTTTAGAAGAAAGATCTCTAGATCAATTAAAAAAAAGCACTGCTGAGGCCCTGTATATGCGCTTACTCGCGTTAACATTACCAGTTGACACAAACTGTGCTCATTGTTACCGTGAGTGCAATAATACCTTCACTAATTAAAAGCCAACACTTTATCAACAGCTACACCTGTTAAACCAGCCGTCTGTATGTTGTCTAACTGTTTAGCTCAGTTTGCTACGAATCCCTCTCTCTGTCTAGCAGCAGAAGGCAGACTCACAGATAGGAGAGGAGGAAGTCTAGGCTATAGGAAATAAAAGAAATAGGCCTATAGAAAGCCTGAAGATTTGCGTAGCCTATACAGGTCCTTCTCATATAATTAGCATATTGTGATAAAGTTGATTATTTTCCATAATGTAATGATAATAATTGAACTTTCATATATTTTAGATTCATTGCACACCAACTGAAATATTTCAGGTCTTTTGTTGTTTTAATACTGATGATTTTGGCATACAGCTCATGAAAACCCCAAATTCCTATCTCAAAAAATTAGCATATCATGAAAAGGTACTCTAAATGAGCTCTTAACCTAATCATCTGAATCAACTAATTAACTCTAAACACCTGCAAAAGATTCCTGAGGCTTTTAAAAACTCCCAGCCTGGTTCATTACTCAAAACCGCAATCATGTGTAAGACTGCCGACCTGACTGCTGTCCAAAAGGCCATCATTGACACCCTCAAGCAAGAGGGTAAGACACAGAAAGAAATTTCTGAGCGAATAGGCTGTTCCCAGAGTGCTGTATCAAGGCACCTCAGTGGGAAGTCTGTGGGAAGGAAAAAGTGTGGCAGAAAACGCTGCACAACCAGAAGAGGTGACCGGACCCTGAGGAGGATTGTGGAGAAGGGCCGATTCCAGACCTTGGGGGACCTGCGGAAGCAGTGGACTGAGTCTGGAGTAGAAACATCCAGAGCCACTGTGCACAGGCGTGTGCAGGAAATGGGCTACAGGTGCCGCATTCCCCAGGTCAAGCCACTTTTGAACCAGAAACAGCGGCAGAAGCGCCTGACCTGGGCTACAGAGAAGCAGCACTGGACTGTTGCTCAGTGGTCCAAAGTACTTTTTTCGGATGAAAGCAAATTTTGCATGTCATTCGGAGTCTGGAGGAAGACTGGGGAGAAGGAAATGCCAAAATGCCTGAAGTCCAGTGTCAAGTACCCACAGTCAGTGATGGTCTGGGGTGCCATGTCAGCTGCTGGTGTTGGTCCACTGTGTTTTATCAAAGGCAGGGTCAATGCAGCTAGCTATCAGGAGATTTTGGAGCACTTCATGCTTCCATCTGCTGAAAAGCTTTATGGAGATGAAGATTTAATTTTTCAACAAGACCTGGCACCTGCTCACAGTGCCAAAACCACTGGTAAATGGTTTACTGACCATGGTATTACTGTGCTCAATTGGCCTGACAACTCTCCTGACCTGAACCCCATAGAGAATCTGTGGGATATTGTGAAGAGGAAGTTGAGAGACACCAGACCCAACACTGTGGATGAGCTTAAGGCCGCTATCGAAGCATCCTGGGCCTCCATAACACCTCAGCAGTGCCACAGGCTGATTGCCTCCATGCCACGCCACATTGAAGCAGTCATTTCTGCGAAAGGATTCCCGACCAAGTATTGAGTGCATAACTGAACATAATTATTTGAAGGTTGACTTTTTTGTATTAAAAACACTTTTCTTTTATTGGTCGGATGAAATATGCTAATTTTTTGAGATAGGAATTTGGGGTTTTCATGAGCTGTATGCCAAAATCATCAGTATTAAAACAACAAAAGACCTGAAATATTTCAGTTGGTGTGCATTGAATCTAAAGTATATGAAAGTTCAATTATTATCATTACATTATGGAAAATAATCAACTTTATCACAATATGCTAATTATATGAGAAGGACCTGTATGTGTAGGCTATTTGCCATGTCGGGCCATTGCCCAATTTGCTATAAGGTCAGCCTTTGACCTTGCCTGGAAATCCAGACCTGCCGCTAGGCGCTGGCAAATTAAATTTGCTGCGCCTGTTGGTCTGGACACTCTCCATTGAAGCTCATTAAATATGTCAAGAAATCCTGAGCTACCAATAAAATGGTTCTTTCTGATATGGGCGGGCCAGAGCCCTATGTATGGTGCTTTGGGGCGGACGTAACCGGATGACGGTGGTGCATCATGAGCCACCGAAGCCGTGATAGTAAACAACAGAGATGGCTGTGGATATGTTGTTTGAGTTTGAGGCGGCTTTCGCCTCGACACTTAGTGATTTGGAAGACGGCACTCAAACCTTTCATTAGCAAGTAAGAAGAATGTTCTGTTTTGCCCACGCCAAAAGTTTAATTTAACAGTTAACCCGACCTGTTGCATAAAACTAAGATAAGGGATTAACCTAGGATATTTCGGTTATCCTGACTTGCATTAGCCATGATCCGGTTGCATAAAAGCGGAGGGACATACAGTCATATGAAAAAGTTTGGGAACCCCTCTCAGCCGGCATTATAATTGACTCTGCTTTCACACAAAAAAGATAAAAGTGGTATGTCTTTAATTTACCAGGAACAGCTAACTACTGGGATGTTTTCCAAACAAAGATTTTTTGAAAAGCAGTATTTGGTTGTGTGAAATAAAATAAAATGTGAAAAACTGGCTGTGCAAAAATATGGGTACCCTTGTGGTTTTGTTGATTTTAATGCCTGTAACAGCATGTAAAACTGATGAATTTAAACACAAAGTTGGTTGGATTATGTTGTTAAGCCTTGAACCTCATAGAAATGTCTGTTTAATCATGAGAAAATGTATTTTAGGTGCCTAAATGCAAGTTGCACTTCTCTTTGACTCTCTGCTGAAGTGAGACAGAATGGGACCATCAAAACTGCTCCCAAAAGATCTTAAAAACAAAGATTATTCATTATCATGGTTTAGGGGAAGGCTACAAGAAGCTTTCCCAAAGGTTTCAATTGTCAATTTCTACTGTAAGGAACGTTGTCAGGGAATGGAAGGACACAGGCACAGTTGCAGTTAAACCCAGGTCTAGCAGACCAAGAAAAGTACAAGAGCGGCATATGCGGCGGATTGTGAGAATGGTTGCACACAACCCAAAGATCACCTCCAAAGACCTGCAAGAACATCTGGCTGCAGATTGTGTATCTGTACATGGTTCAACAAATCAGTGCAATGTTGCCGGCTGAGAGGGGTTCCCAAACTTTTTCATATGACTGTAAGTTACCATGGAGATTTATCTTTTACGTTTAGCCTGGTCGGGACCAGGCTAAATTATTACTTATTATTACGTAATATATTTATTACTTAATTACTTAATTATAATTAGATTAAAATGAAATTATATAAATTATAATAATTTATGTGATAGTCTATTCATATTGCAGGCTATATTTATACAATTGATTATTGATGGCAGATGACGTTGCAAATGTGGGTCAAATACATTCACTTTGTACTTATCACTATATCGAGGTGCATCTAAAACAAAATTCAAATATCAATGAAAATTTCCTTTTTTCTGTAATTTAATTCAAAAAGTGAAACTTAAATATATCCTAGATTCATTACACATGAAGTGAAATTAATCTAGATGATCAATCAATCATCCAAAGAAAAGGCCTGACATATTTCACTTTGTGTAATGAATCTATGAAAGTTTCACTTTTTGAATGGACTTTCCATGATATTCTATTTTTTAGATGCACCTTCAGACTGTCAACTATTCTATCATGGAACAATGCAGGGACATCAAGATCAGTTGGCAGAGAATACATCTGCTGTATGAAATGAACTGCCCCCTGACTTCAGGTTTAAACTAGCAAGGCATTGTGGGAAAATGGGCCGTCTTTTCCATTTTTACATCAGTAAATCTGTGTTCGATCTCTGGGTCTACTTCTGAAAGCTGTGGGCTGGCACTTAACAGAATTACTTACACCTGGCTTGACAAAGCGGCTCCTTTTCCTCCTGGATTGGCGTTTATGCAACTGACTAATCCAAAGTGCCCAGGCTAGACTTTGTCAAGGCTGGCTTTATCAATCATCCTGGATATCTTAATTCCACTTTTATGCAATAGGCCCCCGATGTTCGCTAAACAAACAGGGCTTAATATGTCACCTTGTTCATTGCTCTGATTGGTTGTAGTGCTATCCAATTGCGTGCAGTGGCATTTTAAATGCATGCGTAGGTGCAGTTGGAAAGGCCTATTGATTGTGGCCAGACCCTCTATCGTTCTAGATATGGGTCTGGTTTTCCAGGCTACCTCTGACCTACAAACTGTAGGAAAACTACTGGTTCTAATATTACAACAATAACATAATTCAACTTTTTTTTTATTCTTAACAAGGTGTATGCTCTGACAAAGCTGAACACATGAAGAATGACATTGACAGAGGTGACAGTTTACTACATTGTTGATAGGAATGCCTGGATCTGATATTGATATCAGGTATGCCTGGATCTGATATTGATATCAGGTATGCCTGGATCTGATATTGATATCAGGTATCGGTATTGACTTAATAGATAGATCAAGTATCGCTGAAAATTTGTCCTTTCAATTTAATTAAATTCAATGCGTTTGACACCACCGCTTATTATTTCACCAAGCTAGATCAGCACACACAATGTGCCATAGATTTTGCCCCAAATCAAGGTGAGGCATGGAGCCAGCCAAAGGGTAGCTGTTTGGAGGGACTTCAAGCTTGATAAGCCAACAAGTCAGACAGCTACTTACAATATCTGCAAAGACAATGTTCTGAGGGCACAGCTAAATCTAACACTACAAAGCTCCTCCAGCAGTATCATGCTAAAGCAGTTGTTCTCAAACCTTTTCTGTCATTCCCCACATTAGAGGTGGGACAACGAAATACGTCAAGCTTAACATTTTCAAATGTATTGGAATAAAATCAAGTTCTAAATCAATAACATTTAGTAGGCTAACCAATTGTTAATTTGCTAATTGCTAATTGTTATCAATGTGAGAACGCAAACAAAAACGTCAATGGAAAGGTTATATTTGATCATTAACGTTAATCTACCTTCAATTTAGACGTTTATTATCCGATAGTGTCTGGTAATCGTATACTTGCTTAATAACAGTGTGCTGTTCAACTGCTGATTCAAGTGGGCCTACTAAAGCACACTATTGTTTTTTTACCAAACTGCTTGTCATCCTTCATTTTGCTTCAAAGTGTACTAAATAGATGAATTTCATTTTAAAATTCAAAATGTTCTTGGTGGTGAGCATGTCTCCAGAGCCCACTTGAGGGTGTGAGAAGGCATGGGCCGGTATGATATTCTGACGGTATGATAACCTTAAGCAAAAAAAAAACAAGGTTTCACGGTTATGCGTATACAGTAGTGCTGTCAAACGATTAAAATATTAAATCGCGATTAATCGCACATTTTTATCTATTCTAATTGTCCCTCGATTTCTTTTTGTCCCATTATTTTTTCACATTTTAATGCTCTTATCACAAACATTCTCTACACCCTTGTAATTCGGTGTATTTTTTCTAAAATATCATAATTTCCAATTCAGTGCAAATAGCCCACAATGTAGACGTTAATCTTGCGCTAAAAGAAATGTACGCCGTTAAAATGGGTTTGCGTTAGCCGTTAATAACGTGTTTAACTGCACTGCGACAGCACCAGTTTACAGCTCTCAAATGTGTTATTTTGAAATGTTTGCCTGCCTGAACATAACCTTTTTATTTTTTAAACATATAGAATATTCTGAACATTAATACACTTGCACATTAACATACTGTGTGTTCTTAGAACGCTATGACAGATAATGGCGGTATTGAAACCTTGTGGCGGTAATCGTCCTTTGCATGGGTGTGAGCCCGGTTTACACATCACACAGACACCTGTGAGTGACTCAATCTAAAGTGGGTTAAGGAAGGCCAAACTGACCCTGATTAAAAAGCAAAGCAGACAATGTACTTGAATGTGTGTTGTGTGTGTTGCTGTACATTATACAGTGTCCTTAAATACACCATTTACCCATTCAGCAGCATGTGAGACAGAGATGATAAGTCAAAACACAGACCATGTTCAGCATAACCTGAAAACAATTCAATCATTGTGGACATGTGGAGTGTGATTAAGTGTCAAATATATGTAGGCAACAGACAATAGGCTAACCTCTAGCAGAGCAGGGTTGAGTGGAGCCACTGGCTTGTGAGATGAGTCCTTACTGAGCTCCAGTTCTCCCTCTGTGAGCTACAGGTTTCAAAACAGAAGGCAAGTGAGTTAGCAGACAATTCCTTTTTGGAGACTCAAACTGTCTGGATCTCTGACTCTAACCACATAGGTAACTGCTTGTTTGTTTGTACACACAAGGCAAAGCTGCTGAGGAACCATACCTACATTACATATTTTCTTTTTTAACAGCAAAGTCACATAAAAGACAAGAGTCCCGCTGTAAACCATGCAATCACCAAGAGCAAGAACTGGACCGGTCCCAGCTAGGGCCCGACCGATATACAGTATCAGCCGGCCGATTTAATCGGCCGATTATAGCACATCTCCCAAAACTCTGCAATCGGCCGATTTTTTTATTTATTTAATTCAAGCAATCATGTTGAGTGAGATGCATTGCTGCCCCGGGGGTAGCCTACATGCACAGCATTAAAGTTATAGCCTATTAACAGCAGCAGCAGGCAACAGTTCCCCCTGACACCAATAGCAGAGTCATTGATAATCTCTTGACTGTTAACAGTAATTGATAGAATTTATATAGTGCTTTATTGGAGGTCATTCAAAGACATCCGGCATCTCCAAATGGACCGTCACTCGGGTCCGGACCCATGACCAATTTAAAATAATGCGATTTTTTTTTAAATATATAAAAAAATATATACAGTAGGGGAGAACGGGGTAAGTAGGCACACTTTTTACTCTAGTGAGAATTGCTTATCACCTAAACATCTTTCAATAGTCATTCCTACATTAAATTGAAGCTTAAGGTGTTGGCTTGAAATATGTACCCCTCGGGGGACTTCCGGTTACGTCATGGAGGGATAGGTCGCACGGTATCAGAGCTCCCGATAGCCAGGTGCTAATATCCCTGAAAACTTGAATATTCAGAGCTAGAAATCATCTCTGCTGTAATGACAAAGGGGAGAGGTTCGAAGGGTAGGAAAACTGTGGTTAATCAGCCTAAAAATACGGCGCAAGACGAAGCTGAAAACGCGCTAGCTGACCTCGAGATGGAAGAAGATGGCGGCCATGAAACTACCTGCTTTGAACCAGCCGACAGCGAGGCTGGAATGCGCTCGGGTCTGGCTAACATTAGCAAGGACATAAAGGACTTAAAAACAGAAATGAAAGCCTCATTCCGCGCATTTGGTGAAGATTTGAGGAGGGACGTGAAACGAGACTTGGATGATTTCAAAAAAGGAATTAACCAAGAGTTCACTAAACTTGGCACTGAACAGCAGCTGCAGAGCGGAAGGCTAAACGAGACAGAGACGCGGCTGGAGAAGCTAGAATCTTGGGCACTGGAGGCAAACAACGCTCTCATTACCTCTTTGAAAGAACAGAAAACCCTGCAAGATAAGTTAACTGATTTGGAGTCGAGGTCGAGGAGAAATAATCTCCGCATCTATGGGGTCCCTGAGGGAGAAGAGGGCGAATCGACAGCTAAGTTTTTGCAAGACATGCTCAGGCGTGAACTTCAACTGCCGGATGACATAAATCTCCAAATACAAAGAGCGCACCGATCGCTGGCACCCAAGCCAGCAGCCGGCGCTCAGCCGAGACCCATCATCGTTAATTTCCTGGAATTCACCACCAAAGAGAGAGTCTTACGGGACGCGTGGAAAACCAAAATACAGCTGAGAAACAAACTGCTGTCATTCGATCACGATTACGCAACAGAGGTTGTTCAAAAGAGAAAAGAATACAATGCTTCTAAAAGAGTCCTGAAGGAAAAAGGCATCCGGTTTCAGACACCATTCACCAGGATGAGAGTCCACTGGAGCACGGGAGCCCGAACCTACAACGACGCGAGGGAAGTGAAGGAGGAATTGGTGAAACGCGGACTCATTGAACCGACACCGGCTCGCGACACGGAGGAGACCGGGTTGGAGACACGGCTTTCCACGGCGATGGAGTGGCAGCGCAGAGAGGGACCTCGGAGGAGCACCGCTTCAGCAACGACCATGGCAACGTCACGCGCAAAGGAAAAGCTACAAGAATTCAGAAGATCTGGAGATTAAAGTAGGATAAAGACAACACACATGATAACCTGTCCGGTAGGAATGTTCCGTTTTAAACTACGTCTACAAAAAGCTGAATATTGATCAGCACGTTTACCCTATGTAAGTATAAAAGACTATCGGGACCTGAGTGTTACCCTATTTTTTATTCTTTTTCTCTCATAGTTTTTTATCCGTTGGACTCATTTAGAATGACGAAAACCTGTACCTTTGGCCATTATGTCATTACTAAGTTAGGGCCCTCTCCGAATGAGAGGCTTTCCCTTCGGCCCCCCAACGGGACCGGAATTCTGGAGGATGAGAAGACCCTCCTTCTTTTGGAAGCTCAAGTGTTTTATTTGTTTAGTTCGTATTGTGCCACTGTTCAGGCACGGTTAGTGGGGCCACTGATGTTCTTATTTGTCCTTAAGTGATGCATGTTAGTGATGTGAGGATAGCGTCCTTAAATGTGAATGGTTTAAATAATCCAATTAAAAGAAAAAAAGTAATAACCAAAATGAAGAGGGAAAACATCCACGTGATATATTTACAAGAGACTCACCTCTCTCAGCAGGAGCATTCTAAGCTTGGGTCTTTTGGATATAAAAATGCCTTTTATAGTATGTTTAAGAATGGCCCCAAAAGAGGAGTTGCCATATTAATCTCTAATTATGTGAACTTTGAATTCATCAAAGAAATAAGGGACAAAGAGGGGAGATATGTCATCGTAAAGGGAAAAATTGACAATAATATAGTTACTCTGGTTAATGTCTATGTGCCACCCGGTAGTGATAAAACTTTTCTGAAATCAGTGTTTGAAATTATAGTCTTGGAAAATGAAGGGACCCTGATTTGTGCAGGGGATTTTAATATGATCTTGAATCCTAAACTTGATACAACCAATGCTAAAAGAAATAAGACCCAATTATCAAAACTTGTCAATATCTCACTAATTGAACTGGGGATGTTTGATGTGTGGAGGGAACTCCATCCTTTAGAGAAGGACTACACGCATTATTCTGCTCCTCATTCTGTTTACTCTCGAATAGATTACTTTTTTATGAATACAGCAGACAGACATAGAATACAAGATTGTAGTATTGGGATAGCTGATCTGTCTGACCATAGTATAGTCTATCTTAACATTAAATTGGAGGCAAGGAAGAAAAATTCACTCTGGAAATTAAATGCAGGTATGTTAAATAATCGGGACACAAAAGAGGAAATTAAAAAAGAAATTAAAAGTTGCATAGAAGAAAATATAGACAGCCCTGTTGATGATACCATTCTTTGGGATACGGTTAAAGCGGTTATGAGAGGGAGATTGATATCAAGGGCAGCATACCAAAAGAAAATGAGAGGAAGAATATAAAAATTTGATTAATCAATTAAGAATACTGGAACAGAAACAAAAAACCATGAGGATGGAGCCCTTCTACATCAAATAAACATTATAAGACGACAGATAGACGACAATTTAAATAATGAGATTGAGAAAAAACTGAGATTTACTCAACAAACATATTACGAATCGGGCCCCAAAGCGGCTAAATACTTAGCTAGACGCCTTAAGGTGCAGCAAGCTGCTAATACGATACACACGATCAGAGACCCCTTAACAAAAGAAATGTTATTTAAACCAGAGGAAATAGAAAAGGTCTTCAAAGAATACTATGAAAACCTGTACTCTCAGCCCCCAGCAGAAGGAAAACACGAGATGAAAGAACTTCTCAATTCATTGGATTTACCGGCTATTGGAGAAGATCAAAATAGAAAATTAAATTCTGCAATTACTAAAAAGGAATTAGACAGTGCTATTAGCAGATTAAAATTGAACAAATCACCAGGCAGTGATGGCTATCCGGGCGAGTGGTATAAAACATTTAAAGAGGAATTGTCACCACTTCTTTTGAACTCTTTTAATGTAACTCTGACAGAGGGTAAAGTGCCCCCCTCTTGGAAAGAGGCGGTGATCTCAGTGATACTAAAGGGAGGTAAAGAAAAGGAATTATGTGAATCTTATAGACCTATCTCGATTTTAAATGTAGATTATAAGATTTTCACGTCAATCATCTCTAAAAGGTTTGAAAATGTTATGTCTGATTTGATCGATGAGGATCAATCAGGATTTATTAAGGGGCGACAGACTCAGGACAATATTAGACGTACTCTACATATCATAGATCACATCCAGAAACAGGGACTGGAAGCAGTATTAGTGAGCCTTGATGCCGAGAAGGCCTTCGATTGTGTCAATTGGGAATTTTTATATCAGGTACTGGAGAAATTAGGTTTTCAGAAACAGTCAATACAATGTATTCAAAGCCTTTACAAAGAACCCACAGCAAGGATAAAAATCAACGGCCACTTAACCAATAGTTTCAATCTACAAAGAGGCACTCGCCAGGGATGCTGCCTTAGCCCCACTCTATTTGCCATATTTATAGAACCTTTAGCACAGCTGATCAGACAGGATAGCAGTCTGAAGGGAATCCAAATAGGAAAACAGGAACACATCATAGGACTTTTCGCCGATGATGTTATTGTGACCCTGCTGCACCCAGATAAAACCTTTCCTAACCTGATGGCAATATTAGATGACTTTGGTAAATACTCTGGCTATAAATTAAACATGGCAAAAACACAAATCCTCACTTTCAATTACACTCCTAATAAAGAAACCAGAGAAAAATACAAAATTAAATGGAAGGCTAAAGTATTAAAATATCTTGGAGTGACATTAACAAAAACTCTTGGCAACACGTCTGAAATCAACTATAAACAGGTCAACGAAAATATTGAAACAGATGTCAGGAGGTGGTCAGCCTTTAACCTAGATATGGGGACACGTATAGATATAGTGAAAATGAACATACTACCAAGACTACTATATCTGTTTCAATCTATTCCACAGATGATCCCAGAAGCACAATTCAGGCTGTGGGACAAATTGATTTCTAGGTTCATCTGGGCTGGCAAGAGACCAAGGGTCAGGTATAAAACACTTCAAATAAATAAAGAGGAGGGTGGTGTGTCACTGCCTAACTTGAGGCAATATTTCTATGCAGCCCAAATTAGATTTGTAGTATGCGGAAGCTGCCCGCAATATGAAGCCAGATGGAAGGACATAGAAGTCAACATAGACACCTCTCCAATCCAAGCAGTGTTAGGGGACACAGCGAATAAAATGCGCCAAGAAAGCAACAATGATATTATCAAACAGACCCTGGGTATTTGGAACAAGATGGTAAAAGACTACAAAATGGAGGGAGACGCAAAGATTTTGACTTGGCCTGCCCTGGACCACAAATTTAAACCAGGAACAAATGATATTGTTTTCAGACAGTGGTGGGACAAGGGTATAACGGCTATATGTACACTCACACAGGGTGGGCACTTCAAGAGTTTTGAACAATTTCAAAAGGAATTTGATCTAGATAATAAAGATTTTTTCAGATATTTGCAAATTAGGGATTACTTTGATAAAAAAATTAAACCAGAACTATCTGTAGAGGGTAATGCAGTGGTTGAAATCCTAGTTGAAGCCTATAAAAAAAAGAGTAATAAAACTATTTCCAAAATATATCAGGGCCTACAGAAACAAAATGGAGAAAACACAGGATATGTTAAAGCAAAATGGGAGAAGGAATTAAACATAGAAATATCACAGGAGGATTGGTGTTCTATGTGGAAAGCACAGCATTCATCCACAAGCTCAAAGAAGTGGAGAGAATTTGGTTGGAGGAACTTAATTCGTTATTTTATAACACCACATATTAAAAGTAAGCAAATTCAGTTAAAGGAGCAGTGCTGGAGGCTGTGCGGAAACACGAACGCCCATCACTCTCATATTTTTTGGCTATGCCCAAAAATTCAGATATTTTGGGGGAAAATATGTCTGTCTTTAAGTAAGATTCTGGGATATGAAGTCACAAACAATGTAAAGGTGCTTTACTTCTGTATTTTAAAGGATGTCATCTTAGGAAAAGATTTGTATCTGTGTAAAATATTGCTCATGGCCTGTAAGAAAACAATCACTAAGAACTGGTATCAAGCGGACACCACAAACCTCAAACAATGGATGGACATAGTAAAACAGATTAAGGCGATGGAAAAAATGACTTTCTGTTTAAGATCCAGAGGAGCGATTTTCCCAAGTAAATGGAAGAAATGGACTACATTTATTGAAGAATAAGATGACGCTTCATTATCAGGATAAGCTTTGGACAATCAAAGAAAATGTGTATAAAACAGTTATACTGGTGCGCCCCCTCGCTATTGTTTATGTTATTGTACTTGTATTGTGTGTATGTCCTTTAAAAATGTGAAAAGACTTAAAGTTACAACGAGTAAGTCGGCACGTTGGCGACACCTTTGAACAAAAGCGGTAGTATTTTTACGACGCCAGCTGTCGTGAAGCTGTTTCCTAGCTCGTGCAGGGAGTGAAAGATTCAATTAATCAGGAAGCAATATGGTGCGTGGTGCGTGTCCGTGTGTTGAAAGTGTGAGGGCACCGGACTCTTTTCGGCTCCGTGAGAGAGTGGAGTGCATCAACTAATGCCAGTAAGTGCTAAACACACCTGATTGCAATGAGTTGATGCATTGTCACCTCTCACGGAGCTGAACGAGTCCCCGTGTCCTCACACAAAGCGAATGAACGAGAGATGGCAGTTAGTTAGTAATGGTATGGATCACGATTCACGATGAGGTAATGTGTTTATGATGTAAATAATGACTATTTCAGATGAATAATGGTCATCTGATGATGCTGGTGAGGCAAAGTAAACTTTGTTTTAGTAGGCTACCGCTCATTAATTTAGGAGTAAACACTGCAGTCTAGTTTCGCTCCGTGAAATTGTGTATACGTTGCTTGGCAACGCCCTCCCGTCCGCCTATCACTCTCCATTTTAGCTTTTCTTCATTGCATTTTATTTTTTTTCTTTGATGGTTCAGCCCCGTTATCAGTCATTATGACGACAAACAACTGTCTCAAACGGCTCCCGCTCCCCTTCCCTCACCTGGAGGGATAGGCTTCTCACATCGCGCTGCTGCGCCTCACTGAAATCTGCGACCAATGCGGATATGTGACCATAGAGCATGCACGCGTGAACCGAAAATCGGACTGGGTGTACGACCAGATCAAATGCAGTAATAAAAACTATATAAAAACGTCTTTCTTTGCACTGATGGTCTCGTTTGCTGTTAAAGGTAATTTATGATTATGAGAGGAAACATGAGGCTGTTTAAAAGATATTTAAATGTTACTCGTTGCCGCTTTAAATAAAAAGTAAAAAAAAAAAAAAAAAGAAATATGTACCCCTCACTTTTTCTATCTTATTGTAATAAAGAAGAAATGAATCATCAAAGACACCCTTACACATTGTGACAACCAACCCCATCAAGGGGTCGGTTGTCATACACTATGGGGTTGTTTGTCACAATGTTATCTTAATGGGAATAATCTTAAAAATAAGTCAAGAAAGTAGAACTAAATTTGAAAGTTTAATTGCATTGTCAAGTTGACAAATAGGCCTACATAACTTACTGTAGCCTTGGCAGCTGGTCTAGTTTGGGATGCACTGGGTTGTTTTGATTTTGTTGCCCTTTTTTCTTTTGCATGCTAGCTGCCTTTTCCTGCTCTATTCTTTCCTTCTCTGGGGTGTCAGTGAGGATACAGCTTGACAATTTCTTTCGTTATTGGGTTCCTTTTCTGGCTGCAGCCTTGAGATAACATGTGACAACCAACCCCAACTTGAATTTCTTGCTAGCATCAAGGCCAACAACCATCTGACAACTAATTAGCTTGCTAACCACAATCTAAAATATAGTTTACCCGTCACACTTTGTATGGGTAACAAGTGTTTTGTTATAAACCCATTGTGTAAAAGCCTAGAAGAAAAATACTGAGGATCTAAATATTTTCAATTTGACATGAAAAACACAAACAGTCGTCTCACCTCAAATTCAGCAGTCTAACTCCAAGGAAGACTATGTAGGTGACCCCTGATCCAAATTCTGGATATTTACATACCAAAATTTCATAGACAGCTTCTTCTGGTTCCGAGATATAACGATTGTGACAACCAACCCGTGTGACAAATTACCCCGTTCTCCCCTACAGTGTTTCCCCCAGGTTCACACAGCAGCGGCGCGCCACCGCTGCTATATTTTTCCCGCCGCTGCTATAAAAATCATTTGCATATCAATTTAGGTTAAAAAAATTAAAAACATTTCTTTTTTGCCGTCTCATATCCGCACGTCGCCCACGTTCCCAACGGATGTACACTCGCGCAGCTTACCGCTAGGAATGTCTGCTGAAAGTTCTACAGCTCAGGATTTTAAGGATTTTCATTGATGCAAGTTCATTGATGAACTTGCATCAATGAAAAAGATGTCAGTTTTCTGAAGGGCTTTAAATAGGCCAATCTATGTGGCTAAATTTTAGCATGATAATATTGATGTTTGATTGTGTCAAGTGTCAAAGGATGAATGCAAACATTATCTGGTTATGTGTTATGTAGCTAACGTTAGCTAGCTGCTGATAGCCCATCCCTTTTGTTTCCAGTAGTGGCTTTGCATTTCATTACCAATGTAAACTGTCATAAATAGTTTACACCAGTGCTGGGTCATGATTCCTAAAAAAAATGATATTCCATAATAGCTCTATCTCAATGAACCTGAATGTTGTCTTCTCCTTCACAGAAAAAAAATACATTTCCACTAAATTGATTCTAGAAAAGGCACAGATTGGTTGATTTTTATCCACCAGAATGCAGGAAATTAAGTGTTAAATTCAACATTTTCTGGGGGGTGCCCCCATACCCCCCACCTATAATTTTTACCCCCAAATGTTGAAACAAAACCTAGCCTATATGCCCTGTGCGCAGGTTGGTTTACAATTAGGGCTGTCAAGCGATTCAAAAAATTAATCTAATTAATTACAGGCTCTGTGATTAATTAATCTAAATTAATCGCATACTTTTATGACGATTTTATACCTGTTTATAAACAGCTGTATAGCCTACTACAGTTTGTTTCTCTCTCTCTCTCTCTCTCGCTCTCTCTCTCTCTCCGTCTCTCGTAACTTCTGTCTCCACAACAGACAGCGCTGCACTGCCACAGATGCTTATGCCGATTCATTCACCATTGTCGTACTCATAGGCAAAAATATTGAGAGACACACACACGCACACACTAGGGATGGGCATAATTAATCGATCATTGCTCGTTAAGAATATTTTCGATCACGTGAAATTGTTATCGATCATATAGCCGTTGTGTTGCGCAGTGTGAGTCCGGCAGCACAGCAATGAATTTCACTGTGGCAGCACCAAAGACTGTATGGGCAGCAATTAAACATCCTACCAGCAGGGGGAGATACTTAACTAGTAGTAGGAGACAACAGAACAGGCTCAGGCAGCAGCCTGCGACATAGACATTATAAATGTCTATGGCCTGCGAGCTGCCAAAACGTAAACAGGAAGAAGCGAAGTTTGGCATCGGACAGGTCCATGGGACAGCTTTAGAACCGAAAATAACTAAGTTCATTGTGAAACCTTTTATAAGTACAACACTTAAACAAACTGAATTATGTACCACTTGTACATTGAAGCCTACATCCGACCCTGTTTAACGTGTTACGTTAGCGCCGTTAGCATTAGCGGCTAACTTTAGCGTCTATGCTTTCCTACTTCGCCTTCATCAGGGAACTAATTTGCACATTTTGTTTATTAGATGAAGTAACGTTAGGTCCTTTACCACTCAGAGAAACGTGCCGTGCCCTTATGCAGTCTTTGGCAGCATCTTAGGAGGCGCATATGTGTTTAAACTTTAAAAGGTATCGTAGCATTGGCTCCTTGTTGGCCCGGGCTTTAACCAGCGCCGCATTTTATTATTATTTTATTTTTAAAAGTTGCCTTGCCTTAATAGACTGTTGTTTGCCTAGAAGATCTTGGAATAAAGATGTAATTGAGTAAAAACCTCTTGTATACAGTCTATGGTAAAAACGCTGTATTTTGGATGTTCTGTTGGCATTTTTTAATATGTAAAAAGATAACGATTGCTCGATAATTGATCGTTAATTTTCCCGATGATCGATCAATGAAATTTCTTAAAATGCCCATCCCTAACACGAGACAGCTAGCAAACAAAATTGAGACACGGGGAGAAAGATTGAGAGATACTGTTTTGAACCTAGCCTACATTGTTGCACCCACTAAATCAATAATGCACAGACACTGGCTGTGGAGAATAAAGTAAGATGTCTTCCTACCTTCATGCTTATTAAACCGTCTATAGAGCCCTCGGCCCCCTGCTTCTCTCTTTACTTTTCTCCCTTTCACCCGCGCGGGCTGTGTCTGCTTCAGGTGCAGCTCGGTGCAGCTACGCACCACTTTTGCACTGGGTCAAAGGGCATTATAGAAGTGCGATTAATCTGCGTTCATTTTTTTAGTCGCGTTAATTTTTCTGTGATTAATTAATCGAAATTAACGCGTTAATTTGACAGCCCTATTTACAATATATTCATATATGTTGTTGTAGGGGGTCAAACCTATGGACAGCTCTGTGCCGCCACCATGCGGCCAAAACACTGCAGTACACCTTTACCTCTTCAGGTGGGCGTATCCAAACGCTAGCCTGAAACTCCACCCCGGGTGAAAACCGGGACCTTTAAAAGGACGAGCGCTGCGCAGTTCTTTCTTTCTCGTGCTCGGCTGTTAGCTGACCCACATATAGAAACAACAAGTCTGTACAGATCTACAGGGCCTCCTTCGATCCCTGAACCAACCACCACGTGTTTTACTAAAGCTATCGCCTGCGGCCACGGCGATCTCCAGAACGACAAAGTGAGTTGGAACTGTTTCGTTGGAACGACCAGAAGAACTAGGAAACAGGCGGTTTACCTAGAAACCTAGCCTTTTGGACAGCGGACCGTAAGCCGATCAAGTTGTCCCCGATCGCCATCCTCCGCACAGAATCAGCTGCGCCCTTTGCCTCTTTCCTGCGATCTGACGACCGCAGAGATCACCTCACCAGCTCCCCGACCGCCAAAGGCTCGGAGCCTGGATTTTGGATCGCTGTTTCGCGGGCCCCTTTCGCCAGTCCTGGAAAGGATTGGCCTACCCGCCTCAACGACGACGAAGCAGTGGAAACTAGTTTCCCCCAAGTGAGATTTTGGCTTTATAATTACCTGGGCAGATGTTAAGTTATTATTACTTTTTAAAGTGTTGAACAATACTGTTTATTTTCGAATTTGTGTTTGCTACTTTGAACAAGCTGTGTGATTTATCTCCGTTTGTCCTCCAGAACGGGGAAAGTTTGATCATTTCATTCAACGCTGCAGTGTGGTTTTAATTCTGCTGTATGTTTTAAAAACCTCACACTTTACTTTTCTTTTCCCCCCCCTCCCCGCGCTCAAGCGTGGTCTTTCCTCCTCTTCCTCTCCTGCACGCCTACACATGTTAGATAACCCTAATTGTGGTCTTGATCAGATAGTGATATTGGTGTTCAGATCGGCGGTAGAATCCCTTTTAAAGAGCTAGTGGCTTTTCGAAATTCGCAAACCCCTTCTTCATGTCCTTTGTTCTGAAGTAGACGCCCTTTTGAGTACCCGTGGTAGCTACTTCCCCCACCGGGTGGAGGTAGAATAGTCACACCGCCGCCATTTTAGGGCCTCCTTAGGCTAGCCTGGCCAACCGCCATTTTGGGTCTTTCGCCCCTCACTGTACCTTTGGTAAGGGTTAGTCTACACGCCCCCGTGTCTCACTGACCGGCTCCCTAACTCCCCCGTCCCTTTTCCTACTTCGCTTCACCCACACATATACACACACACACACACACTCACTCACTCACTCACTCAAACACATACATACTGGTACATGGCTGTACAATGTTCTAGACGTTTTCTTTGATTAAGTTTGCTAAGTGTATTTGCTTTATGCGTATATAAAACGGATGTTACCTTAAGTTTCATTGTGGTTAGAATAAATGTTCTTATATTGTAACCAGAAGTGTTTGTGATTTATTTGTGTGGATATTATTGGAGTGTCAACAATCAACAAGTGAAAGATTCTGTAGCCTTCAGTGTTAAGATCATATTACCAAATTTATAATAGTAATTACTTGATTACATTATTTTATGGAAATGATCATTGAGACTAGGATTTATTAATATTGATTCATTTAACTGAACATTAAACTAATCAACATTTGAGAATAAATCATTGATTAAACGAGACAATTTGCTATTACTTTTCCATTCTTAAATGAATGGTGGTGCCCCTTTTGAACTTTAATAAACTATTAAAGTATTATTAATCATCAGATTAATTTCCAATAGCTGAATTAATCTGAACCACCTGTACCCGCTACATTGTTTTTACTTTTTGGATTAAAGGGCAGGACACACCAGTCCGACTCGTTCCGACTACCCAAAAATGGAGTCGCCGTTTCAGGAAGCTCCAGTCTTCCCGTCGCGGCCAAAAAACACACCGAGACGACTGCTTATTTTCCGTACGCTCTGCGCTTGCGCGGGACGTAATGTCTCCACAACAGCAGGCGGCGCTAATCTGTATTGTGGCCCGAAAAAATACGAAAGCCGGAAATGATGGGACAGCTCTCTAGAGCATAAACATAGATAGAAATACGTATTTATATTTATGGACCATAAGAGCACAATTTTTAGCAGAGAGTGTCGAGCATGGTGTCGAGCAGTCAACAAGGGTTGATGCATGTGAGTACTCTCAAAACGAAACGAACAAACACATTAAAACGATGGCTAGCTGTTGTTAGCTGTTTGTGCTACCCGCCTCACATCCGGGCTTCACTGATTCGCTAGCCCTCCACCAATCAAATTGCTCCAAATGAAAGACAGTCGGCCGCCGATTGAACATGATTGGCATGTCGGTAAACTACATGTCTGGCCCTTATTGTGATCATATCATATCGTAGAGTGGCTCTTTGTGAAAATGAGTTTGACACCCTTGGTCTAATTGATATTTCCTACATTCAAACGACATCACTGCAGCACACATATTCTTAAAGTCCAGGTTGTGGCACAAATAAATGATGTTCATAGCTTGACTGCTCTGCGTTAAAGGGGTGATGAATGCAATCTTACCTTTGGTGCATTTTTACACTTTTTTTGGATTAGGTTAAAATGGTATTAATAAGGTAATTACACTCTAAAATATAAGACAGACCCACCAGGAGTAAAAACAAACAATGATTTCAATCTCATAATATTATGAAAAATATATATCAAATTCAACCAATCAAATCGTTCGGACCGAACGATTTGATTGGCCGACAGACCTGTCTGTTTGCGGTCTGCTTCTGTATTGCGCATTCTCAACTAGAGGGTTTGTTTTGATTCCACGGCAGACAGTAGCGAGTAGCGACCATTGTAGAAAGGCCCCAACGTTCATAAGATACAGTGTTGTTAGTTCTTACAGTGTGTTAAAATGTGTTTTGTTCAGTGTGGATAGCAGTCAGTTAGGGCCGTGACGTCAGTCGGACAGAGAGCCTGTTTAGTTTCCGTTCTCTTTTCCCTCGGTCAGATGTGTGAGCGTTGCCGCAGTAAGCGATCATTCCACATGGAAACGTGTTTATCTGAGTTTAAATGTGAATCACCCGTGTGTGAGTATGTACATGCAGTCCCGATCGCTGTTATAATATAGTTTGCATGTTATCGCGGGTCGCAACAGCTGTTGTAACGTCTCCTCACGAGCGGAGTTTAAACCTTTGTTCTTTTCCCGCGATCTATATGCGACTGTGCCTGTGAAAGAAGGAAAATAAAGAGCGGATAACGTATGTAACTATGGTTCTATGAGTTCCGGATGACCGCCAGAGGCGGTGCTTACAGCACTGGATGTTCCATCGCGCGCATGCGCAGGTCGAGATCTTTATACCAACAAAGTCACCTGTGACACCTGGGTGACTCCGGGAATGTCTATATATTCCGGAATAGGCGGTGCTTACAGCACTGGATGACTTATACCAAAAAGGTCACGAAGAGTACTCATCAATTAAGGGCTTGCAGCCATCAACAAGACAGCTGTCATCCCACCGGATGAGGTGCAGCAACATTTACTCTGTAGAGCCGCGCAACGTACATGATGAAGACCATGTAGCCGTGGCGCAAATGTCCTGCCGTGAAATCCGCTTCAAGGCAGCCCATGATGTAGCCATACTCCTGGTAGAGTGGCACTCAACGGCCAAGGCATGGGGAGCCCCTGTGCTCTATATGCATTCAAGACCACATCCACAAGTCAGTGGGAGTGTCTCTGTTTGGACAGGGCAGCCCCCTTCCTGCAGCTCCCATAGCAGACAAAGAGGTATTTGTCTTACGCAAGCTGGTTGTTGCCACAACCTATGCCCTAAGCGCCCGCACCGGGCACAGTGGGTCTGACATTCTTTCTGCACCCCCTGGTGAGCCCAGGGGATTGAAAGCAGCCAACTCGATCGATTGGTTTACATGGTGGGGAGACAATCGTTTGGATAGGAAGGATGGATTTGGCGAGAGCACCACTCCTGACCCTTCTGCATGCCAGAGCAAGCACGCCTGGCTCACTGACGAGGCATGGAGTTCACCGACCGATTGCAGTAGCAATGGCAAGGAGGAATGCCGTCTTCATAGACAGCCGCGTCAGGTCTGCCTGACTCAGCGGCCCAAATGGGGGTAGACCTAAGGCCCTCAGGACTACTTGCAAGTCCCATGATGGCGCCCTCAGGGGTCATGGTGGCTGAATGAAGCCTCTGGCCTCCCTTCAGAAACTGCCTGACTAGGTAGTGGGACCCTACCGTCTGGTTATCCACCCCTGCATGTGCGGCCGATATCGCAGCCACATAGACGCACAGGGTGGAAGCAGCTCTCCTGCTGCCCAACACAGACTGCAGAAAGTGTAGTATCACTATCACTGAGCAAGTCCATGGGACTTCGCCATGTGCCATGCACCACTGTGAAAACAACTTCCACCTGTTTGCATAGCGCTATGTAGTGGAGAGTGCCCCTGAAGTTAAAAAGGTATGGACCTTTGACTGGTCGCAATACGTCAACAGTGGGTCCTGGCTACCAGGAGCCCCACGCACAGCTGCAGGCGCCCCGAGTTCGGGTGCCACATGTGTCCGCCTACCTGAGACAGAAGGTCCTGTCTCCCTGGAAGGCACCAAGGCTCTCCTTGAGGAGTTTAGTAACGCTGGGATCCATGGCCTTCCTGGCCAATGTGGAGCCACCAAACGTAGGCTGTAACTGCAATGCTGGACCCCATCCAGTGTTGTCAGTAAAAAAAGAATTGTAGGAAATGCATAAAGCAGGCTGACTGGCCAAGCATTAGCCAGAGCATCCTGCCTTAGGGGACTGGTCCTCTCCATCTAGGAGAACCCAGGGGGACAGTGGGTCATCTCTTCGGAAGCAAAGAGATATGCCACTGCCCTGCCATACTTGTCCCAATCATGCCCACCACCTCCGGATGGAGTCTCCACTCCCCGGGGGTGGCCCTTTTCTATCGCTGTGTTCCGGACACCTGGAACTTGGACAGCTTAGATAATGATAATTAGATAATGCTGAGGTCAGCATACTTATCAGTCGAAGGAAGAGGCTGTACTCCAGCAGCCTCCATTGCATGAAGTGCTGTAGTAGCTGCTGAACGGTAGCTACGCGCTACGGAGAAAGGCAGGCTCGCATGGCCGCCGAGTCGAGCACCAGCTGAGCTGTAATGGTGGCAGAAATGCTGCCACACACTGTTTAATATACGCAGAGCCAGGGACGGCCCAAACGGAAGAACCCTGAACTGGTACACCTTGCCCAGAAATGCAAAGGGGAGGACCACCTGTGACATTGGGCAGTAGGGACTTGAAAGTAGCATCTTTCAGGGCTATGACACAACCCAGTCCGCCTGAGCGATAGACTGGAGGACCCCTGCAACACACAGCATGGGGAAAGGAAGAATTGTGAGGCACTGATTCCGCCGTCTTAGTCCAGAACGGGGCGACCCCGCCCCACCTCCTGGTACCTGAACTTCGGTTGAGTAGAACCTACCGAGCATCGAGTAGCACCCCCAAGGACTCTGGGGGAGGGCGGAGGCTGGACGCCGACCTCCTGGCGCCTGAAATGCAGCTGTAGCGCAGTGTTACGGCGCTATACAGAATGTGCTGAGAAGCACTGGCCCCTTGATCGTCCACCTGAACGTGGTTGAAGCTATTGGCACGGGGTACCACAGAGGTGCACGTCGCAGCGTGCAACTACTGTCTAGCCTGGTCAACCTGAACACTTCGCACCGGGCCTGAAGAGCAGCTGGCCGAACGTCTGGCCTGGGATCACTGGAAGAGAACGGAGGGTCTGTCGACACACCTCCGACTGGGACGACTGCGCCAGCCAACCCTGGCGGCGCGCCACGTCACAGTTGACATCAACCTGCCTTGCTCCCTAAGTCATAATGCAAAGTCTGCAGTGAAGCATCACTGAGGGTCCATGCTGAGTGACCAGCACCTGACCCCTGTATGGTTTGCGACCGAGCCAGGACTGTGTGAGAAAGCAAATTCCCAGATGGCCCACACCGGCAGCAATGTCGTAACTCCTAGTAAGGAGGTCGCCTGAAATCCGGCACTGGGGCCGAGGGCAGCGCACATTGGCTCTCAGAGCCTCGTCTGGGGAGACAACCAGGGATGCTATAGCAGGCTCAATCGGAGCTAACCACTCCAAGCCCTAACTATCAGCATTGTGCATGGCTGCCAGAGCTCTGCTGTCACTAGTGTGATGGGAGAGAGCCCTTAAATCTGGCCAGCATCTACGGAGCTCTGCGGAATAAGGCTCAGAGGGAGGCACACAGAAACGGAGGATTGAGGGCCTGCCGAAAAGAAGGCATTTGTGGGTGCAGATGAAACCAGAGCTTCATCTAACCCCATACTTGGCGAGTCATGGACGGACACTGACCCTCTAGCCGAGCTGCCCACCTCTAAGAGGTTACAGGATGCAGCTGTGGACAGCATGTCATCCCCTGTAGTAGGAAGGATGCCCAGCCGCAAGGTTACTCACTGCCACTGGTACCATGAGCTGGTTGGAGGCTAGTAGAAGAGCCTCTACCTAGCAACCTAAGTGCCTGAGACATGAAACTACAGTTCATGCATGGGTTATCTGACAGCACTTCCCTCAGGTGCTCAACCCTGAGACCTGCATGGCACTTGTCATGGCCATTCCCCACTGTATGGAGGTCAGGAAGGCGTAAGCTGCCCACTGTCGAGCCAACTAAATATGCATCTGACTAAGGTATGCAACCGGGCTTCAGGCGAGAGCAACCGAGCCACGGCGCGACACCGCCAGAATAATACAGCGGCAGTGCAAAACTATAGCGCCCACTGGCGAGCAAATTACAGTAGCCTGCACAGACAAGATAACCGTGTGACAGCTAAAATAACACAGTGAAGGCGACTCTTGGAAACCCAAGACGCTCCCTGGCGAGCAACCAATGTATGCAACCGGGCTTTAGGCGAGAGCAACCGAGCCTCGGTGCGACACCCATGGACATATAAGAAGGGCGACACCGCTAGAATAATACAGTGGCGGCGTAAAACTACGCCCACTGGTGAGCAAGTTACAGTAAAACATGCTAGAATTTAGCCAAAAGTCGAGCCAGCTAAAATATGCATCCGACTAAGGCATGCAACCGGGCCTCAGGCGAGAGCAACCGAGCCACGGTGCGACACCGCTAGAATAGTACATTGGCAGTGTAACCATGCCGCCCACTGGCGAGCAAGTTACAGTAGGCTAGGCAATCGAGCTCTAGGCGAGAGCACACCCAAGCAACAACGCGACCTGTCGAGCCAATTAAAATATGTAATCCGAATAAGGTATGCAACCGGGCTTCAAGCGAGAGCAACCGAACCACGGTGCGACACCGCTAGAATAATACAGTGGCGGTGTAAAACTATGCCGCCCACTGGCGAGCAAGTTACAGTAGGCTAGGCAATCGAGCTTTACGAGAGCGCACCCACGACCCCCTAAATGACACAGTTCAATTGAATTCAGTTTACTTAAGAAGGGGAAAGTGCAAATCAATAAACCACATGATCATACATGGGTTAAAAAATGCTAGAATTAGCCAAAATGCTATTCTCTATCTGTAGTCCCCTGGCAGTGTCAGCGGCTCTTGGTAACCCCAGCCGCCCACTGGAGAGCAAATCAACGAAGGCTATAGGCAATTGAGCCTTAGGCGAGAGCACACCCAAGCAATAATGCGCCTTAATAACACAGTGACGGCAACGACGTTCACTGGCGAGCAAATTAAGTAGCCTATGCAGTCAGGCTAAGGCATGAGCTACCGTGCAACGGTGCGACACGGTTATAAAAATACAGCGGTGTGAACTAAGCTGCCAACTGGCGACACACTACAGCAGCCTACACACGCGCAACAGTGTGACACGGCTAAAATAACACGGTGAAGGCGATTTAGGAAACTAATTCGCCCACCGGCGCAGCATACAGTGTAGGCTATACACATAGTGTGTGGCACGGCTCATCCACTGGCAAGCAATGCTTAGGTGAGAGCCCACGACTGGTGGGACACAGCTCAATACAACAGTGAAAGCGACTTCTGACCCCGAAGCCGCCCACTTGACGAGCAAATTAATTAGTAGCCTATGCAACCGCTCTAGGCGAACTCAGCACCCGAGCCACAGTGCGACAATGCTACAGAATACTGTGGCGGCGGCTTGGACCCCAAGCAACTTGCTGTAGATTAAATCAAAGTAAGCAACCGGTCTAGGCGAACTTAGCACCCGATCAACAGTGCAACAATGCAAGAAAGACAATACATTCGAGCATACAATTAGCAACCGGGCTTAGCGAAAAACAAGCAACGGTGCGAATGAAAGAATAACACGGCGACTGTGAACCCAGCCGCCGCCTGATCTAATCAAAGCAAGGTGGAAAGGTGATATTAGCTTCCGCGGTAGCCGGGCTACGCGTAGCCTTCACACTTTACTCACCCCTTACCGGCCGAAGTCGAACGAATTGCAAGTCGCAGCCCTTGGTGGTCGAAGTCAAATCGAAGCACCAACCCTTAGGTACGAGCTACTTGCGACAAGCTAATGGTATATTATCGCACAACTATGTGTGCGACCTGCTAGTCCGCGAGAAGATAGAAGGAACAGAACCTCTGGTGACTTCCGGAATATATAGACATTCCCGGAGTCACCCAGGTGTCACAGGTGACTTTGTTGGTATAAAGATCTCGACCTGCGCATGCGCGCGATGGAACATCCAGTGCTGTAAGCACCGCCTCTGGCGGTCAGTAGGAACGAAATAGAACCCTACTCCTCCTCTCCTAGTCTCATGCTTATAGTCTGACGCCTTTGGCCATAAGTGGTATTCTGGCCGACACCTCTGAAGTGAAACCAGTGATACAAGCATGGAACGAGGGTGTGGGGGCATTGGAGGGAGGCGGGATGGTATGATAGTGCTGTAATTATCAATTGCAGCATGGGTGTGAGTCCCTTTAATAAGAGAATAAATCCAGGCGAACCAAAACATCTCAAAAATAGCTTAGACTGCTGCGCGATGCCACATTGTCTCTCCTGCCTGATGCTGCGTAGCGCAGCATTGTTACTTTTTCTAATTTTCATGGCGTGCGCAACATAGAATGCACCGTCATTGGTTCAAATACACATGAGGTGGGTTTTGTTGATTTTTTAAGACCACGTGTACACTAGGGGTGGGAATCTCTTGGCACCTCACGATTTGATTCCGATTCAGAGGTCAACGATTCGATTCAAAATCGATTTTCAATGCATCTCAATGCAAAACATTTTTTATGTACATACCCATGTGTGAATTTCAAAAATATATTTATATGCACATCTGAGTTTGCTACTCAGAGTTTGCTAATCACTTCCTACTTTTGTGATGATCATTAAAGACAATCAACAGATGAATTGCCTTCTCTAATATTGTATTAGAGAAAAAGCTTTTCTTGTCACAAATATGACTTTCTATGAATAATCAATAATCAATGCAGCTTGCATTTCAACACAATATGGAAGTATGTAAAAACTAAACCGATTCAGTTTTATTTTATTTCTAATCTCTGGAATGGATCGCTTGGAATTCAGCTCTCATACAAAAACGTAAACAGAGATAAAGCCGGTGCAGGTCATGGGTTTGCTGCTCTCAGCCCTTTTGAAGCCACTTTGGAAACAACTCGCACATGTGTGGTGTGCATGCGCAATGGCGCAGGAAGTATTAGTATTTACAAAAAATAAAATAAAAAATTATTAAAAAAAAAAAAAAAAAAAAATCGATTATTAACTTTTCTGAATCGATTCAGAATCGTCCGAGAGAGAATCGATATTAATCGGAAAATCGATTTTTTTTCCCACCCCTAGTGTACACCCAAAAAATGTGTGGTTTGCTGAAAATTATGGCAATCAAAAAATTAATAAATAAATAATAATAAAAAAAATACGCCAGCTGTGTCGGCGATAATGTATTACAGAACAGTTAGTGGCGTTCGGAGCGCAGAATCTAGGTCTACTATAGACTACTGACGAAAATCACACAACACATTGCATCTATTTATTAACAATATTTATGAATTTAGGCTATATTTTGCTGCTCCAACTCAAATTCAGACCAGCCAGGCGATAGTTAAGTTTCAGCTTCGTTTTCATCTCCGTGGTATACAGGCGTTTGGACCAGCTGATCGGCTCCCGACAGCAGGAGTCAGTCTGCGTTCCAGTTGTACTGGGAAGTCGGATTTATGGTGCCAGTGATAACTGAACTAAATAATAAAATAAAGCTATCGTCTCCTTCCTATATCTGTCTATCTTTATCCCTCCACTGCACACTCAGTCACTACTATCCATGCTAAAAGGAAGCAGGATTATAACCTCGTTTAGCACATTATTTTTAAATATTTTATATTATTTATTCTTTTTTTTCTCCCCCATCTAATAGGAGATAGACTATATGCAATAATTCCCATTACATAAGCGATTTATTTATGTTAATCTAAGTGTTAAATCGCTCTTTATTCATACAGTGATCACTTATATAGTGTGCGCGTTTCATTAAGCCGATCTCTCAGTCACTCGCTCTGCATGTAATAGGCAAATAAACTTTTCAGGGATCCCACTACTAATAACCAATCAGAAGAGAGAACACTACAAACCAGCACCCGTCTCACTGCCTTTGCATGTGCAGAGCGACAGATGGGTGAATGTGTATGCGCCTACAATGGCGGAGCAGGTAGAAATCCTTCCCAATGTCTGTTTTGATGGTTTTTAATCATGTTTTATCACATTTATGGATCTTAGATGATGCTAGATAACTCGCTGCTTGAAGACCGCAGTGCATTAATGTGGTGACGTAGGGACGAGGGAGGGGACTGCTAACTGCAGTCACTGACAGGAAGTTAGCTAAACTGACCATTCCGCTTACTGAACCTTTAATTTAAAAAAAATAAAAAACGTATCCACAGCCATCTTTTTCCCAGCTAATGATCACTATCACAAGAGGGAAAACAAACCTGTCCTATGGTGATGGCATTAACCTGGTGAGGACTAACACTTATAATGAGTAAAGCAGTTTGTTACCGTGTGGTTGGGGGTGTGGGGGGGGACAGGCGTCTTCCCCCGGCTCCTCAGCGGTCTCTCTACTATTGGGACTGCTTCAGGTTCGGACACAGCCTCTGGTTCTGGGGCTGCTGGCACTTCTAACAGATCACACAAAAATATGTCCACCATTACTTTACCTTCATATCTTTACAGTACCGCAGATAAACACATTTCTTATCAAAGATTCATTTTCTGGCTTTAATGCAGGCAGGGACTAAAACATTGCCTTGTCACTGCAATTCTTTTAAAGCAGAAAATCCCCTTTTATGTCAAAAATGATTGCCCTGAACGCACAGAAATCAAATGTAACTTTGTACAGAACAGGCAAGCTACATGATTCTTAAGCTTAAACCAGTAGGCCTAGCAGCCACACCAAGTGAGGCTATGTTATGTACCAGGAGAGTGGTTTGCTGTCTAACCTACACCCAGCTGAAAGATGTTAAATTAAAAAAAAATGCAAAAAATGCTACTTATGAAGAAGGATTACTGTTTGGGGATATTTTGGGAGATTAGGTGGTCTGTGATTTTTCTTTTTCTTGGTTAAGTGGTCCTTAGTCTGAAAGTGATATGAGATGCACCTGTATGAATGCACTGTGTCTGTGTGTTCATACCATCCTCCTGGTCACTGTAGTGGTTTCCATTGTGGTTGATTTGTATCTCTGGGACGAGCAGCTGCGTCTGAGCCGGCCCCTCATCTAGCAGCTTCTGCAGCTTCTTCTCATACAGTGAACGGGTGGTGGCTGGAAGGAGGAGAACAGGAGAACATTGTAGAAACCCGGACAGGGCAGTTTGTGAGGGGCTAGACTAACAGGGAACATGACATGATATTGGTCAATTGTACATGGGTCTATTGTGTTAACCTGCCTGAGGTGATGATTCATAAGTATGAAGAGCAGCGATAAGCCAAAAGATGTCATGAAAGTGAGCCCAGCTTCACCGGATAGAGAACCAGCTTATTAATAAACTTACTGACATCTATTGCCAATACTCACATATGTGAGTGCAAATATGCCAGTTCCTATAAAGGAGTTTGATTGTGATTGGAATATACAGTCCCTTCCAAAAGTATTGGAACAGTGAGACCAATTCCTTTATTTTTGCTGTAGACTGGAAACATTTGGGTTTGACACCAAAATATGAATATGAGACAATAGATCAACATTTCAGGTTTCATTTTCAGGTATTTGCATCTGGATCTGATACACAACTGAGAAGATAGCATTATTTGTAAAAGAACACCACATTTTTAGGTGAGCAAAAGTATTGGAACTAGGGCTGTCAAACGAATAACATTTTAATCAGACTAATCACAGGATTCTGCGGATTAATCACGATTAATTCTACCATTCGAAATAGGCCTGAAAAATGACCATTTTCTCTGTATATTGTTGTATGAATGGAAAGATAAAGGACAGAAGGTGAATATATACATTTAAATTTAAATAAGTTTTTTTATTAATTGAAAATCCAAATGATGGTGTAAATACTGCAAATAAATTATAACCAACTAAAACATATGCCATGGTTACCCATTTGGTTATATTGCAGTTGCGGTGTTTCTTTATAGGTCCATGGTGCTAAATAGCGATGTTGTCAGCTTACTAAAACACTTTATCAGCGAGTGATAACATTGATTATGCGTAAACATTAACACTATTGAACGGGAAACGTCTTAATGACCCATACGCGTTGCGGACAGTTGAGTGGATAAATGATGAGAAGAAATGGCCCCGACGACTTCAGTGGCCGGACTGCTGTTGGAGAGTGACAGTGTGCAGTGAGAAAGACCGGCAGACAGATAGACAGAGAGAGGCAGAGATGCCTTTATTTCATAATTTTGCTTTTTGATTTAAAAGTGATCATAACTAGCCTAGTGATCATCTGTTTTTCGACTGACTCCTGCTGTCGGGGCCGTTGGGCTCACGAGCCGACCAGCTGATTAGACCAGCTGTTTGAGACTGAGACGGAGATGAAAAGGAAAGTGAAACTTATGATGGAGTGTGTGTGTGTGTGTGTGTGTGTGTGTGTGTGTGTGTGTGCGTGTGTGCGTGCATATATAGTTGGCTGATTGAATGACTGACCCACTATGGGCCCAGCCTCCACTCCATGCTTGAGCAGCTCAGCCTTGAGGCCCTGGTCGCTCAGCACAGTCACATCCAGCTCGTCAGGCCGGACCTTGTCTGTCTTCCTGGTGGCTTTCTGTGGGACAAGGAGGACAGAGGAGGTGCTTAGTAATGCAATGGCAACGGGACTGTACAACCAAATGTAAGGAGGTAAGGAGGGTCAGAGGATAGTTTGCTTTCTAGCTGTAGGTTATTTGTGGACTTCCTGCCAAGATTGTTCACGTGACACAGTCTTGGTGAAACGCTCATACTCAAGAACCCTTTCTCTTTTTATTAAGTCTGATTGAACATCCCTGTGTGTTTAATGGCATTTGGTCTTTCATGGGATGATGGAATCATTGTAGTGTCAAGCATTGATGGAGAGAAGGAATGAACGGCTTCTCCGGTCAAACTAAACAGACACAATCCCACCCTGCCCACAAGTTCACCTCTAGGCAACCTCCTGTGAACACCTGGCCTTACTAAGTCCTTTCTCTCTCAAAGGAAAGCTGGGTTTGTGAGCTTTAAGACACGGAATGGAACCTGTTTATCAGGTTGCTACATAAACACAAGCTGCCTGGTTTAAGAAATGTAACAAAAGTGTGTGAGTGGATTCATCTCTTTCTTTTATCAACAACTGCTTCATCCCATGCATTATCTGCAAACAGTAACACGACATGTGTATTCATGCACTTAAAACAGGATTGGAGAGAGAAGCTTTAACTTAAATCATTAAAAGGTGGTGTTAGCGATTCTCAAGAATGTTTTATGATGTCAAAATCAGTGAATATCTCCTCAAAGAAAAGTGATTTGTCAACAAACATTCTCCAGTACATTACACCACCTTTAAGGAGCTTCCTTACATCCCCTAAGATGAAGTGAAGCCAAAAACAAAGAGGGAAGAATGAGGCACTTTGGAGGCAGTTGCTGCAGGGCTTTGGGAACGTGCTGGGCAACAGGAAATGAAGCCAGCTGTCTGTTAAATGAAGCCCTGTGTGTCTGCTCCCAACACAGCACAACCAGACTTTTCTCTGGGGGGAAAGGGTACGCTGGCTTTTTGCACAAAAATTATGCCAACATACCAGTTACTCACTGCATTGTTTTGAACACAGAATAGTTCTGGTTCAGAAAAGGTTTTAAAATAATTTAACATTGCCTTACCGGAGATGAACTGACACATGCCAGCTTTTGGAAACTATGGGCCGGTTTCACAGACATGGATTAAGCCTAGTCCTGGACTAAATGGAATTTTGAATGGAGATTGTCCATTGAAAGTACAATTTAGTCCGGAACTAGGCTTAATCCATGTCTGTGAAACCGGCCCTATACCTCCAAACCCATGCTGATGCTGCTCACCCTCACTTATTGCATCTGTGTTTCTACAACAGCCAGCAAAAAATAGTAAATTATTTTTAGGGAATATCAATTTGAATGGCATTAGACAAAGAGACAACTTCACTAATGATTTGACCAGAAAGAGAAACACTGCACGTATAAGCCATTCACCCCCCTCCTCAAAACCTTATAACCCCATTTAGCTATCTGCCTATATATCTATATGTTTGGGCATATGATGTATAGATTGATTACAGTATTGTGATATGAACCTAGATATGGTAGGGGATTTATAATGCTATTATTGTCTCATTTCTTAAAGTGCTTGACACACATTTGTTCTGTTGGCTAGGGGGCTTCTATCTTTGACAGGCTATTGAATTGTTTGGCCTTCCATAGAGGAATGCAATGAGATGCCACTGGTCCATAGTAGTACGCTGGCAGAATGTCGCCTCCATCTGAAAAGGCCTTACCACATCACAAAGACTGAGTAGCCCTTCACCTCTTACTATCTCTCTTTTGGCCACCACTTCTGCAGGTCAACGCTTCTAGGGCTGGCCCGAATACCATTTTACAGGCTTCGAACACTCGTTGGATTTTCCGAGCGAGTATTCAAATACTCGTTCTAAAAAAAACATCATCAAAACCAACATTGAAAATCCCAATGTACTCACTGAAACCGAGTGTGTGAGCCGAGACAGCAAGCTGCGTAGTTTGTTGATGCTTTAATAACTTTCGAACGGTAATAAAGGCGGAGTTCCTTACTTTTTCCCCGTGGAAGCGAACAGCTGTTGTCACGTTGTTCAGGGTTTTTCCTGCATAGAGAAAATGTTGGCGCCCGCCAAAGCGGATTTACCCAGCGCCAAAGGAAAATCAGGAGCGCCAAAATGATAAAGATTGAGAATAAATATAGCTATTTAAAATCTCTCCAAATTCAGCCCAATTTAAGTCATCCTTCTAGAGGGGTTGGACAATAATTTGAATTTCATTTTCGATTACTATTACGGCTTCCCTCAATCATGAAAACAAAATAATCGTTATTAAACTATCATTGTTCCGCATGCAGGCTGTTAAATGCGGTGCGTTCGCTCGGCCCCTCCCTCACCTGATAGTTTAGCTATCGGCTGGTCCAGAGAGTAGGAGGGAAATGTTGCGCTTTGCCGGGTGTTTTGACAAACTTCTAGATGACGAAAATAAAAGGTAAAACTAATTGTGTAGTCTGAAAACACTTCAGACTCACAACAAACTAAAATAATGTGCAAGATTTGTCACGCGCGGACACGCGAGTAACGTGACATACGCGACCGCGAGAGATAGAGAGAGAGAGAAAAAAAGTTATACGACCTGATCTGCACCTTTAAACATCCCGACCAATTTGTTTATTCATTTTAAGTCGAATCATAGTGGTCTATGACCAAGCAATCACTGAATAAAAAACACAGGAAGTTTAAAGCTCCTTGACTCCTGCCACCACAACTGTCAACACTACAATGCAACTGCCTATCCACCCTGCTCCTTGACATAAATAAATCATACATTTACCGTAATGCTATCAAAAGACGTGCCCTATCAACACCATTTACAACGGGTTATTTTTATTTTGACATATTTATTTTATTCAATTATTAAAAATATGTTTCACTTATTTAGCCTATTTCTATTCTACCTGTTTTCAGTTCAATTAGGAACAGCATTTGTTTAAAGTCCAAAGTCATGGTGTTATTAGAAAAAACCTTGTTAAAAGTCAAATAAATGCATAATGATTAACTGTCTTTAATAATCGTGATAACACAATGTGATTACTCAAAATAAACATGATTATGATCGTTTCTTTCTTCTTGCAATTGCCATGGTTTAGATCAATTAGAAACAATTAAAGTATTAAATAGGTAAGCCTAGTCATTATTAGTATTTTGACTTCATATCTACAGGTTGTTTATTATGATTTCATAAGAGTCAGTGAGCTCCATGGTTACGTAGTGATTGACAGGCTGACTGAAATGCTCTTGAGCAGGACAGAAACTGCCCTCTCCTTAAGCCCACACCCTCTTAAAATACATAAACCGTTTTCCTTTACTGGTGCACAGTCGCGACTCCAAAAAAAAGTCGGTCGCGTACTGACCCCCCAAAGGCCCATTCTGAGTCAGGAAAAACCCTGTTGTTACGCCTAAAGCTGTGACCCACCAGAATGTGTGACCCCTAGAGGACACTGTTCTTATTGATTAACTCAGTCTCATAGTGAAGTATAGGCGATGTAAAAACGTTGGTCCATTGCGCAAATTGTAGAGGTTTCTCAATTTACACTGAAATGGTCAGATTTTATTTTAAAAGGTGAATAACCAACCCAGTTACCCATCACAGTGAAATGTGTATGCTATACTTTTCCCACTGTTCAATCATTTAAATTGGAAGCAAACAACTTTAAAATCTCTCAATTGCAGGGCTGTTTTTGTAAAACTACTATGTTTTGAGCTGCGGATATAATTATAAAAACATTTCACTGTGAGACTGGGTTTTTACATGCCTACAGTCTATTGAAATCAGTTAGGAAAAAAGAACAGCGCCCTCTAGGGTCACACATTCTGGCAGGTCACAACTTTCGGTGCAACACCTGTTCAATCAGCTGTCCTCTGTGCCATCGTAACGCTTACATGAGCTTTTCAATTCATCCCGTCACATGCATCTTTTCGGGGATTTATAAATCCATACAAAGATCCAATATCGATAGTCTTTTGTGTCCATATTATATCCATTATTGACCGCGTATTCCCATGATGCAAGCAAGTCACTGTTGATGATGGGCAATAGCAGCGCTGCATAGCGAACATAGCCTACACAAACAGCTAAGCTAACGTTAGCATTACGCCAAGCATTAGCCTACTTTTCCTTCCAAAATCGCACTAATGTTGTGGTATAGAGTTAAGAGGAACACATAATCTATTCTTTCTCCATCTCTCTCTCCCTAATGCGCTTGGTGCCGGTTTTAGTTTGCCTCGCTCTGGTAACATCACGTAGCCTACAGCTGATATCACCGGTTGCCTTTTGAAAGGTCAGCGGCCAACATGGTCAAAGTAAAAAAAAAAACGATAATATATTTTAAATGAACGTCTAATTTGTATCTTACAATTGTTCTATAACTTGTGTATCTAAATATTAATTGCTGACAATATATGTTGCAGTTTGAGCTACTTTTGAAAAAAAAAAAAAAAAAAAAAAAGTCCTTCTAACTACTCCACTTTAAATATCTTCTCCTTCCAAATACTTTCAGCTGCAGACTTCAAATCCAATATGTGTTTTCCTACTTTAATATTATGTATAATATATCAACATTTCATATCATTAACGTAAAAAAAAAAAATCTTATGGCAACTTCCATCTTGAACATATCAAATGGACAAAATTATGGAATAAAAGTTAATATCTATGGCTGCAGGGCCAGTGAAAGAATACAGTGCATACAGGTTGAACCCTGTATAAAGGAACATCTGGTTTTAAGTCAGTCACTGCAACAGAAAAATGTGAGGAATGCAAAGATTATAGTGTGAGCTTTAGCAGTGAGGTGCTGCCACTATTGACTGTGTGGAAGAAATGGGAGAGACAGAGAGGGCCTCAGCAGGGCTCACACACACACACACACACCTCAGTGGCGTAAAGTCTGTCATCCTTTACAACTCCTCACTAAAGTCTGGATGGAGTAGTTTGGGGGCGCGGCATGCCAAGACCTGTGGCTGCATGATGTAACTCGCTGCTTGGCTCCATTACAATATGTGGTTACTTATGCCTCGTTTCCACCGAGCAGAGCGGGTCAGGTCGGAGCGGCTCAGAGTGGGACAGCTACCGAAATTAGGAGCGGTTTATGCTGGGTTTACATTACACAACTTTTCACGCGATTTGACAGTCGCAGACAATCTTCCAACGTCGGACTGAAATCACGGGAGTCGTGCTGGAGTTGTGGCGCGCGCACGTAATCTCAGTCGTTTGGTGTCTTCTGAAGGCTACTCTATGCTCCAATTCCGTGCGTAAATAGAGACGTACGTTTACAACGTTATATCCGTCACTGCCCTCATACTTCCATGCGTCCTTTATGTTGGAATGGACATTAAGCAAATCAACCATTAGTGGGCAGCATCGCCGCTCAGAGTAAAAAGTTACTCAAATAGGAAGAAGAAGAGTCAAACAGTGAATTGACTGGAATACATATTTTATAATGGGTCCATGGAAGAAACAACTTTAGCGATATACTACCGTAGCGATGGAAGAGGCTAAACTGGAGGCTGTAATATAGACAGCGGAGGTCTGAGGACATCAATCACGACATGTCAAACAAACTAGTCTCGCACGGACCTCCGGTACTTCTCTATTGCTGCCGTCAGCCTGCCGTCTAGCTGACAGCCTGCCGTCTAGCTGACATTCTTCCCCGTGCGATCCCCGCTCATGCTGCTCTGTTGTAGTTGTCTGTCCCTGTGCCCCGGCCGTGTAACTTCATAGATGTATAAATGTGTATGTAATTTCGTACCAACTCACACAAACCTCTCCTCAAAAGTTAAGACCTTTTCTAAAGTATTATTTATTTATTTATTTATTATTCTTTCGGACAATTCCACACAATACACAATTTTCTCTTGCAAATATTCATACATCATACTTTGTGTTGTCCGAAGGGAGACGGAAGAAGCCAAAGGCTTATCAGGTCCCGCCCCCTATGTCTTTCGTTTGTGTTTGTAAACAAATGTACAGTAAGTGAAAGTGAACTGTTGGCTGTGCGCCCCTTATATTAACCTATATACTATCTATGTGCGCCCCCCGTGATATTCGGTAGTAATGCTCCGTTCTGTCCGTTTGGTACGCATCCGCAAGCTTGCAGGATACGTGCAGAAATACGCACGTAATGTACGCAGAGTACGGACAGAAGGCTCCGTCCGTATCCGTATGCGTATCTAGCGTAGAGCATAAATGAGCCTTGACCCGATTTCAGCCAGTCTTCTTCTCGTCTTGACGTTCCGACATTATCAAACAGGTTTGATATTATCGCTAGTCTTAGGGGGTTGGCTCAAGCGAAATGACGTAAACCAGGGGTGCCCACTAGGTCGATGGTCGAGGGTAGTGTGGGTCGATCGCGTGGCATTCTTAAAAAAATTAAAAAATAAAATTATTTCATTTTTTATTTTTTTTACTAGGCAATGAAAGAGCGAACGAGCCATGCGAGCATGCGCCGACGTTCGGTGGAGGGAGAAAGGACACCACTTTCTATTATGACATACAGTACATATCAGTTTGTTAGCCAGTGAGCTAACCAAAGCTAATCCAAGTCAAGGAAGTGGAGAGGCTTCTGCACTGTGACAAATTCTACTATGTAAAATACAGCCAGAGAGAGGAAGACTGTTCAGACAAACAGACCACCACATATTCTAGTGGGACAGGAGTGATCATTGAGAGGGATTTTTTTTGTATGACTATAATTCTGCCTTTAAGATAAACCTATATGCATTTGTGTATATTTCTTGCTCTTTTAAATTAGAATTGCTTAAGCCTTCCTAGCCTAATACATAACATCACCACCAACAAAAAAATGTATAACAATTATGATATTGTATCGGACAGTATCGGTATCGACCGATATCCAAAACCCAGATATCGGAATCGGATCGGAACTAAAAATAGTGGATCGGTGCGTCCCTAGGTTCATGCAGTTATGCAAGCAAGGTACACCAACTTACACTCAACAAAAATATAAACGCAACACTTTTGTTTTTGCTCCCATTTTTCATGAGATGGACTTAAAGATCTAAAATTCATTCCAGATACACAATATTACCATTTCTCTCAAACATTGTTCACAAATCTGTCTAAATGTGTGATAGTGAGCACTTCTGCTTTGCTGAGATAATCCATCCCACCTCATAGGTGTGCCACATCAAGATGCTGATCTGACATCATGATTAGTGCACAGGTGTGCCTTAGACTGTCCACAATAAAAGGCCACCCTGAAATGTGCAGTTTTGTCTCACAGCAAAATGCCACAGATGCCACAAGCATTGACGGAGCGTGCAATTGGCATGCTGACAGCAGGAATGTCAACCAGATCTGTTGCTCGTGCATTGAATGTTCATTTCTCCACCATAAGCCATCTCCAAAGGCGTTTCAGAGAATATGGCAGTACATCCAACCGGCCTCACAACCGCAGACCACGTGTAACCACACCAGCCCAGGACCTCCACATCCAGCAGGTTCACCTCCAAGATCGTCTGAGACCAGCCACTGAGACAGCTGCTGAAACAATTGGTTTGCATAACCAAACAATTTCTGCACAAACTGTCAGAAACCGTCTCAGGGAAGCTCAACTGCATGCTCGTCGTCCTCATCGGGGTCTTGACCCGACTCCAGCTCGTCGCCGTAACAGACTTGAGTGGGCAAATGCTCACATTCGATGGCGTCTGGCACGTTGGAGAGGTGTTCTCTTCACGGATGAATCTCGGTTTACATTGTTCAGGGCAGATGGCAGGCAGCGTGTGTGGCGTCGTGTGGGTGAGCGCTTTGCTGATGTCAATGTTGTGGATCGAGTGACACCATGGTGGTGGTGGGGTTATGGTATGGGCAGGCATCCGTTATGGACGAAGAACACAGGTGCATTTTATTGATGGCATTTTGAATGCAGAGATACCGTGATGAGATCCTGAGGCCCATTGTTGTGCCATACAACCATGAACATCACCTCACGTTTCAGCAAGATAATGCACGGCCCCATGTTGCAAGGATCTGTACACAATTCTTGGAAGCTGAAAATGTCCCAGTTCTTGCATGGCCAGCATACTCACCGGACATGTCACCCATTGAGCATGTTTGGGATGTGCTTGACCGGCGTATACGACAGCGTGCACCACTTCCCACTAATATCCAGCAACTTCGCACAGCCATTGAAGAGGAGTGGACCAACATTCCACAGGCCACAATTGACAATCTGATAAACTCTATGCGAAGAAGATGTGTTGCACTGCATGAGGCAAATGGTGGTCACACCAGATACTGACTGGTTCTGAGTCCCCAGACCCCCAATAAAGCAAAAAAATGCACATTTCAGAGTGGCCTTTTATTGTGGCACACCTGTGAGGTGGGATGGATTATCTCAGCAAAGCAGAAGTGCTCACTATCACACATTTAGACAGATTTGTGAACAATGTTTGAGAGAAATGGTAATATTGTGTATCTGGAATGAATTTTAGATCTTTAAGTCCATCTCATGAAAAATGGGAGCAAAAACAAAAGTGTTGCGTTTATATTTTTGTTGAGTGTATATTGTACATTCATTTTCAATATGTTTAAATAAATATGTACAGGCTTGTTTGGTTTGCGGTGCAGAACTTTCACTTTTATTTAAGAAGTATTTTATTTATTGGAGACTTTGGTTGTATGCAGCAGTTTTTTCTTTTCTATACTGGAAAATACCTTTAGGCTGCAATTCTGCACACATTTTTCCTCTTAACTGAGAACCGTACCGTACAGAACAGAACCGTGACTTAAAAACCGAGGTACGTACCGAACCGTGACTTTTGACCCCTAATAGTAGGTGGTAGCTCACTTTGACTTGGTCATTTTCAAAGTAGCTCACCAGCTGAAAAACAGTGGGCACCCCTGACGTAAACATTGTCACACTCTCGCATGCACCAAGCACGACACAGGAGGAGCGGCATTAGTCGCGACCTGTGTCAGCCTGGTGAGGCACTTATTTCCGATACTTTTTCATAGAAGCCTCGGTGGAGAACCAGGCTGACAGCCGCGCAACCTGAACACTCTACCGTCAAATACAGGGTTAGGAGTTAAAGTTATTGGGGTATGAGATCAGCAAATAAAGCTGGTCAAATAACTAAAGGAAGTCCCCCGCTCAGAATATTGAATTAACTTGTTTTTAATTAAATAATCACAATCGCGTTTGCGGAAATGATATTAATCTCAAAAGGAATCCAGTCTTGCAATATGAGACCCCCTGTCTTTTCAAAATCTCACTCTGTGACTGAAAACTAATGACTAGTTGTCTTCAGGTGTGAGTCGATTGTCTTTAGATGTAAGAGGGTTTCAGTCTTCAGTCTTTTCAAAGTCTTTTAAAAGTCCTCTAGTGTAAACCCAGCATTAGACCGGTTAGGCGCGCTTATGTGCGGACCCTGCCCAACTTTTGGCAAATGAAAAGCCAAAATAACCGACCAAACCTGCTCAATAGAAACGAGGCATTAGACCCCGTTTCCACATGGCACTAACATCTCGCTTAAGTTTCTTAAGATTCTGATTCTGGAAACACTCTCAGGACGCATTGAAGAAGCATTGAGATTGGATCACAAAAAATGCATCACTGGCGGCTGCAACCGAAGGTTTTAGGCCCTGTTTCCACCTGGGATTATGATGTGATTTTGGTAATCTGATCACAAGTGGCCAGCTCTCAGTCCGTGTGTTCACACCTGTCTGTCCACATGTGACTTCTGTGTCCAGTTGTGATCAGATTCCATTTAGCCGCTCTGTATCTAAATCAACACGTACATCATTTCCGTTTGCATTGCTGTTTTTAACCGGTGGGGTTCAAACAAGTACACATTCAGGGCTGTACAGTGCCATACTTTTAATCGCATTTGCCATTAAAATGTAGGCCTATTACGTGCGTAGATAATTACAAGGCCACTCACACTTGTGTGACGCACAAGACACACAGAGGAGCGATGCACAACACTGCTTAGAGGGCTCTACATCCGCCAAATGCGGGTAAATAGTCTTGGGAAAGTAAGTTATTACGCCACTTTGGCTGGTGAAAGCAGTAACTTAACTGTTTAATTTATAAAAGCCGCCTGCTGGTGGTGGTGACAAGTGTTTATCAGAGGCAGACGTTAGAAAAGCCGCCCGGCGAGCACACATCTTTCACCAGCCAAAGTGGCATAATAACTTACTCGCCCAAGACTATTTACCCGCATTTGGCGAGTGTTAATGTAGAGCCCTCTAAGCCAGGGGTGTCAAACTCATTTTGGTTCGAGGGCCACATACAGCCTCTCTGAACTCAAGTGGGCCAGACAAGTAAAATAATGGCAAAATAACATACATATGTTAACTCCAAATCTTTAGCTTTGTTTTTGAGTAATATGCTTTATCACTCTACATTTGTAACCTACATTATCAAGGATCACAAGGGATATCTGTACCCCCCAGGAAATGTCTTAGTAAAGGTTGCTGCTGGCCACGGGAATAGGAGGTGCGGCACGCAAATAAAAGTGCAACTTCTACTGTTTTGATTTATTTTTAAATACAGAGGTTAATGGTTGTTTTGGAATACTTTTTTCCCAATTTAAAACATAAAAATAAAGCAGCATTGAAAATTAGGAAATAAATCTTGTAGGCCTACACTAGCATGCTCCTGCTTGTTTCGCGCGCAGAGCCTCAGACACACCGCGCTTGCTAGTACATTAATTGTTCAGCACTTTTTTTTTTTTTTGGTTTTTACTTTGCCATAAAGCACTGGAGGAAACATTAATAGCGGTGAAGCAAGATTGCCATTTACCATTTCCCACGTTGCTAAGGGCGCACTCACACTAGTGCCGTTTGCCTGTTCCGTGCTCAGCACGATTCAGCACGATTCCCCCCCTCCCTACTCCCCCCCGCAGGCCCGTGCTCACACTGCTCGTGGCCTGGGCACACTTGCACCTTGCCTACGTCACCGTGCGCGTTTAGGATTTGGAGCTTTGTCTACTTGTAGGCTATGACTGTTTGTGAATATTTTCATCCGGCCAAATTTGCATCAAATATTCCACTTCCACATTAGAGCAACGAGAATCCTTAAGCTATTGTTTTTTTTTTAAATGTAGCCTTGACGTAATAGTGGACAGTCTCATATTTGTGCAGCACGCTGTTTATTATTAATATAACGGCCCGTCATCAGACCATATGTATCCGGATGGTTTTGTACACATCGATCGCTCCATCAAATCCAAGTCAGAACTTTTTGTATGGGCAGAGATCGTTTTTTTAAGTGTCTTTATAAAGTTTCTTGTTAAACCTTAGTGTAGGCTACTGTTTCCTTATCACCGGGCCGCGGTGTGTTGTTTTGGGTGCGTCTCCACCGCCATGCGTAAATGCAGTTATGACAGCTGACGGGAGGAAAAAGAAAAAAAATCATCTGACGAACGTGAGTAAACACGAAAACCTTTTTGCTGTGCTTTCTGAGCCGACCTAATTAGCTCTCTCCCTCTTTTATTAGCCCACACCTAGGCTTACACACACGTTAATTCTCACACATTATAGCTACAAGTCCAAGTGGTGGGCAATTCTGGTGCCGACTAGTAAGGCAGCGGACGTTAACGGACAATGCATCCTTAATAAATTCACGTCAGGAACGCCGCCTGTGCGTTTCTTGTGCGCGTGTCATCTCATTAGCATCTGTACTTTGGCCACGGCACACCTCTCCCAGGTGTGCCGTGGCCAAGGGGCTGTTCCGTGCTGGAATACGGATGGCGTGGTCACACTAGCCAAACGTTCTAGACTTTAGTATGCTAATGAGCTTTGGCACGGGGCCGCGGCCCTAGTGTGAGTGGCCCCTAAAATGTGCTTTTTTTTATTTTGGCTGCCCCCTAGTGGCTGGAGTGAGCATTTTGGTTATTTCAATCAATCAATATCCTTTATTTAACCAGGTAAAATTCATTGAGATTAAAATATCTTTTTCAAGAATGACCTGGCCAAGAAGGCAGCACCATGATACAATAAGAACAATCAACCACAATTCTCATACACCACATTCAACGTCAGGTAAAGTACAATCCTTAACACTGACACTAGCCACTCACACAGTTAAACACACACAGGTTACACAGGTAGTCAGTCACACAGGTACAGGCGTGCTGCCATCTTGGGTCATCTCGAACCAGTATATTTCTTTAAAAATGCATAACTCCTCACAGGAATGGGCTAGAGCGGGTCAAAAGTTTGACACCACTGCTCTAAGCAGTGTTGTGCATCGCTCCTCTGTGTCTAAATGAGACAGTATCTCGTCAACCTGTCGCACAAGTGCGAGTAGCCTTGTATTACAGTTTTTCACAATTGTGTCAAATTTTTTGGAACATCAGACACAATGTGCACAATCTGAAACTAATTTACAAACTGCTAAACCAATTCTGCTGAACTCCAAACACATTTCCTGCCTTAGACTCATATTCTCATTCCAAAACACACATTTTTCACAACACTACACACAATTTTCTATATCTTGCACACTCTTCCTGAATTCTCTCTCTTGGTATTCACACAGAACACACTGCCAATCACATTTCTAAACTCAAAAGAAGTAGGTCAGAGATGAGCTCCTGTTTGCTGTGATTTACAGTAGACTGCACATTTTGGTACAAATACAGTTTTTGCCGAATACTGTAAACACTAAAAGCAGTGTTGTGCCTGAACGTGTTCAATGAACGTTTGTTCATGAACTGGTTCATATTGGGGGCGAACGTGAACTGAAGGTATGCATTTCTGCCTCATGAAAGTTTTTGCGAACGCGCTCATTCTGGCGTTTGTGAACGGCGCTCTTACAGTCGTTCAATCGTTCATCGAGTGCCAGATTTCCATAGAAAACCCCCGCTATAAGACATCGTAAACAGCCCTTAATATGTAGCTGAAAAACACCCAATCTGGCAACACATGCCACCACAGCGTCGCACCGCCGCTGCGTCATCAAAATGCAAAACACCGCGGGGAAAAAACAAAAACAAATGAATGCAGCAGCGCTTACTCAGACCCATGACTCAGACCATGGACCTAGCCTCAGGTTCTACCTCTTCTTCGTATGATTGTTACCTACCTCAGATTGGCCCTCATTTATCAATCTTGCGTAGACCAGAAAAATGGGTGTACGTACATTTCCACGCAAATCTCGGCATTTATCAATATGGACGTGAGCGTAGGATACACTCAAATCCCACGCCAGCTCTCAGCTCGTGTACGCAATTTTGTAAACAGCATGGACTCGCAGTGCAGGCTGTGCCGGGTAGCCGATGACTTTGTTGGACAATTATAAGAAGATAATACAAATGCAGTGTTTGCTCAGACCGAAATAAAGATATTAATCACTTAAAATTGTGCAGCTTATGGTGCGCAACTGAGTAGGAGCACTGATTCAATAGTGCACACACCGGCCACTTAGGAGCGCTGCATGGGACTGCGTAAGGGCAGTTATCTCCGTCTGGAGCTGCTGGGGGGACACTGAGGCACGGGGGCTGCATTCATTCAAAATGTTAGCCACAGTATTAAATATGTAGTAGGCCTACACTGCTCTTTATGATAAAAAATACACGGCACAACATTCAGCTTAACATTTTATTTATTTGACGCACTTTTTAGATGTTAGTTCCTCTTTTAATGTGTTATTGATCGCTTAAGCGAGCGATTTATTTCCACCGTTAACCGGCACGTTTTTCCGACCTGCTGGTGGAGCAGGACTGTGGGCGCTCTCACAGCTGATCGTTGCCGGGTCGGCTTGTGCAGCTGACCGCCGGGCTGACCACTCCTGCTGTCATACAGTAAAACGCAAAATGTGTTATTTTTAGTTTTTACAACCCTTTTGAGTAGTGCTATCTAAAAGGGCCAATACATTCTAATCATTCAAATCTCTGCAGACCTGTATTTATTTCATGGGGACCATTACCGGACAGTTGGTGCGTCTGTTTCTCCTATACCACTTAGGCTATATTATGCCCGCACCCTCAGTTGGTTGCATTTCAGAACAGCAACACGCTTTTTTTATGTTTGAGTCAGACCACTTTTTCTTCATCTATGTAAAGAAATGGCGACATATAATTGTATATGCTGTTTTATAGCATTTGAGCGATAGTAGCCTACTGATGTAAACCTAAAATGCAAAATCCTCAGCTGGAGATCGTTTTGTCAACACCAACGCTGTTGACCGCAGCAGTTATTTCCTTCCTAACGGCTGCCTTCTGTTGTTCTTTGATGCCGCTTGTAATGCTCCGAAATGAAACTCTTTTTTTTCTACTTTCGCTGTTATTCTGTCAATTTCTACTTCAGATAAATTCCTCTTCTGTGCCGTAATTCCATGTCGTAAAACCTCTGGGCGAGGCCTCTAAACTGAGAAAATATAGGGGCGTGGTACGATCGTTTTCAGCCGCCGCATTTATCAATAATGGCCTGGCGTACGCTGAGATTGACGAGATACGACTGTTTGATAAATACCACGCGACACCTGGCGTAGGGAGGTATTTGCGCCAGAATCTGCACCAGTTTCCACGCAAAATTGATAAATGAGGGCCATTGTGTTTGTGTTAATAAGTATGTCAACACATCTTCTGGACTTTGTTGTTAACAGTAGGCCCTATACTGCAGTTTAGAATGGTCTCCTTGAGGGTTTTACTATTTTAAGTTGTAGGCTAATTTGTTTGTACAGTAGAACCTGCCTAGTATATTTTTCAGTATTGCTTTCTTTGAATGAAATTTCATGTGAATTGTTTCCAGGTTTGGAAAATTATAAAAATGGAAAAACTTTTGCACCTTAACCGTTTTTGTTTGAATAATTCTTCATTAAAAAGACCATTCAAACAGCAACTTTTTCCTCATGTTTTTGAGAATATACTGTAGGGGTAAAAGTTGCAGCTGGCTTCTAGTGTGGACTGAATGTTATTGAAATAATTTCTGTCTGTGGTTCTATATGGTATGTGGCAATTATTTAGAAAAATAGCAGCCTGCAGCAACATATTGAAAAAAAGGAACTATGAACTAGTTCATTTTTGAACTGTGAACTTAGTTCAGAATTTTGAATTATGAACTATGAACTGAACTAGTTCATTTTAAAGTGTGTGAACTGACCTTTGAACTAGCTCACGTAGAAAAATAACTTTCCCAACACTGACAAGTGACTGCTATGACCACAGCATCACAACCTCTCACTTTTGTAACCATGCCCTAAACCAAAGCACCAACCCGACAAACACGATATTTGCTTTGCACTGTGTTTGAAATTCTCCAACACACTTCTTGAAAAAAAATTAAACTAATTGAATACCAATCAGTCTAAACCTTAGCACTACAGATAGACCCAAGGTGAGCTCAGCTCCTTTCTGAGACAGTAAGAGTCAGGGAGAGAGGAGGAGAGAGAGCTAAAGGAGGACGAGGAAAAAGAAGGCAAAAGACGGAGACGCATACAACAGGGACACTATAGTGGACTATGTTATAGATCATGGCCTATCAATGAGGGAGCCTGGACAGAGAGTGCAGCCCAACCTGAGTCGCTCCATAATTAGGAGATTTAGACTGGATATCAGGTGATCATTTCCCTGTTGCTTCTCAAAAGATCTTGGGGCGGCAGTGGCGAAGTGGGTAGGGAGTTCGCCTCTGGTGTGCAGGGTCGGAGGTTCGATCCCCCGTCTCCCCGCCACATGTCGAAGTGTCCCTGGGCAAGACACTGAACCCCGAATTGCTCCCGATAGTTAGCTTAGCACCCTAGTGCTAAGCCTACCCTGCGTGGTAGCTGCTGCTATCGGTGTATGAATGTGAGTGTGACTGGGTGAATGTGTACAAAAACAATGTAAAGCACTTTGAGTCTGTGATAAACGGAGATATAGCGCTATACAAGTCCATTTACCATACCAAAAGATGACATTGAGTGTGATGTTGATGAGGCGATGTGGCCAGACGCAAACAGGAGGCAGTATCTATAAAAAGATTCATAATCCAAGCACCCAATTCCTTATAACGCAGTTTTTTTTACCATTGTTCCCTAATTTTACTGTAATTTTTTCTTAGTTTATACTGACACGCTGAATTGCTTGAACTGCGATCCTACCTATTCGTTGTTTGTTTGAAATGGCAAAATAAACTATTCTGCAACATGTGTGTTAGCATTTGGCAAAAACTGTAAAGTATTTGTTGTTACTGTAGGTGAAAGTGTATGAACATGCAAAGGCATAATTCTACTGATAAAGCATTCATATAGTGGTTTGCATTTATACTACAGTGTTTTCCATTCTGCACACCAGTGTTCAATGAGTGCTAGAAATGTCTAGTCATATGATTTATGCGTTTGTCATTTGAAAAGAAAATACCATTTAGTGAAGACTTAACACTGTTTTGAGGGTAAAGTGTGCTTTTGCAAGAGAAGTGAAGGATTTTGCATTTTGTGTTTGAGTTTTGTGTTTAGGGTTTTGAAAAAGTGAGGTAGTCTATCAGGAAATGTGTTTAAGCAATTGTGAAAAACTGTAATCTTCGCACGTAGGCCGACATTTTAATAGCAAATGCGATTAAAACTGTGGCACTGTACAGCCCTGTATGTTAACATGTTTGGGTCGACGTCATTTTTTTTTGACGATGCTGGTGGAGTGACAGTGTGCAGTGAGAAAGTCAGGCAGACAGATAGACAGAGGCAGAGAGGCCTTTATTTCATAATTTTGCTTTTTGACTTGGAAGTGATCATAACTGCCTAGTGATAATCTGTCATTAGACTGACTCCTGCTGTCGGGCCGTTGACCAGCTGATCTGACCAGCTGTTTGAGACGGAGATGAAAAGGAAAGTGAAACTGAAGGTGGAGCAGTTCTATAGTTCAATGAATAAATATCATAACCAAACACAATAATGTATTATGCTATCTGTGCACACGTGCACACCCCTAGTGGAAACAGGGTCTTAGCCATCCTTTACAATGTAATATGTGGATACTTAGCTTTTATTTACTCTGTTTAAATTAACCACACATGCTTGCATTACTTGTTTAATGTTCTTCATAGTCTACAGCCAGTTCTCAATATCACCTAAACAGCATTAAGAGGGAAGCAACTTCAAGCATTAGATACAGACAGAGAATGTGAGCCTGCAGAACTCACTTAGAAAAGGCCCACAGACTTCAGTCAAACATCTTAGGAATTCATTTTTGAACTCCATTCCCCAACCTGCACTTCTAACCTGAAGCCTATAATTACTATAGTGCGGTCTTAGAGTTTTTACAATATAAACAGTACAATACTGCAGTACCTTGGAAAACAAAAGGACAAACTATTTACACACAAGCTGTGTTGTCCACACACGTGGTGATGGCAGTCTAAGAACACATTCCTCCTGCTGACTGAAGTATTTCCTCAATGTAGAGACCCAGCCAGACAGCCTTCCTGCTCCACCATTCGTCTCTCCTCTAGCAGCAGAAATGATACCTTTACTTCAGACAATCATCATTTTAACAGACTCACTGACAAAGTTTTCACCAGAGTTCACGCTGGCCTTGGGTTCATAAGTACAAAGTTACTGTGTGTGTATTTAATCTTTTTATGTGGAAAAAATAGCATGTATAATTGTTATACTCGTAAGGAAAATAAGTCATTCATCTGGGGAAAGGTTTGAATGTTTTATTTCCCACACCACATACTCCATGAGTGTTCTACTAAAATGGATCATGAGGAGATGCATCAGGATCTGGTCTACCAGCAGCCCCGCTTAACAATGAGCTGACAGAAGAAAGGGAGAAAAAGATTTATATTTTGTATAGTCAGAAAACTGGGTCACTGTTGAAATATAAATTGTAACTGCTGTAGACAACTGAATCCCAGCAGTTAAAATGTCTGGATGGGCATCTTTTACCCAAACAGTCCGCATTGAAACGGGGTGTCGGGGTTTTCTAAAGTCCGCTCATCTCTGTACAATGGACGTATAGGCTACCTGCCACTCCACATCCGACCCTTACACCGTGTCCATCGCGCTATGCTGTCCGTCAGACACAAACAAGCTGCCCAGAGCCAACTAGCTGCCAAGCAACCACAAGGCTTCCTCTTTAAGACACACATTATGATCCATTTATTATTTAAGTTTCAGAGGAAAAAGGTTTTTGAAGTTCCAAATAATAATTAATCAGCGGGTTAAACTGTGTCCCGCTGCCACAAAGCCACGAGCTATGCGCGGTCAGCGCCGTGATGGCTCGGACCCATAGACTGTTTTCTGACCGTGGCTATCTCCGTCTTTTAAGTAGGCTAAAGCCTCTCGTCGGTAGTGGAAACCCATGGCAGATCTAGTAGGGTAACCGTGCCGAACCGTGCCGAACCGAACTGTGCTGCTCATAGGAAACGAGGCATGATCTAAACAGCGACAGACATACAGCTGTTGATCCAGATCAAAACGGGACAAACCACCAAATGTTTAATCTTTATTGACAGGGGAAACATATTTTGGCTGGCTGCCAAAGGCTGCTATTGTCTGTCATAAGCTACCATCAAGAGCCTTATTTTACAAAAAGCTCAATTCAGATAGCCTAAACGTGGACAAAATATAGCCTAGACAAGTTTCTTCTTTCCTCGACACACACACACACACACACACACACACACACACCCTTCAAAGACGCATACAAATCTGTACCCCTCCCGCCCCTGGGGTCCTCCGACCATAACTGTGTACATCTTTTTCCTGTTTACCGCACTGCACTTAAAAGGGGCAAAGTGCAGAGCATCCGCATTAAGAACTGGAACGATAATAACGCATGTGAGACTCTCCGGGGCCTTTTTGAAGCCACTGACTGGGACATGTTCACCGAGTCCTCTGCTGACATCAATGAACTGATGGATGTTGTTACTAGCTGGTCTGTGTACTGTGAGAATATCATTATCCCTGAGAAAACAGTCAAAGTGTATCCTAACTCTAAACCGTGGGTATCTAAGTCCCTTAGACCTCTTCGTCACTTGAAAAACAAAGCTTTTAAAGAGGGTAATATAGTCGAACTGAGACGTCTGCAAAAAGCAATTAAAAGAGAGGTTTGGGCTGGCAAAATGGCCTTCAAGGAAAAAATTGAGAAACAACTTAAAGCTAACAATCTGGGCTCTGCCTGGGATGGCATGAAAACCATCACTGGGCTGAAAGATAAGAGAAAAAAGGTTTCTTTAGCCAACTATACCCGTGACCTGCACCTTGCTCAGAGCCTCAATAATTTTTATGTCAGATTCGAAAAGCTTGATTTTAGTGAGGAACACTCTGCGATCAAAAACAGACTTCTGTCTGCCCCCCCCCCCCCCCCCCCCCCCCCTCTAAACCTTTTTTTAAGGAACAGGATGTAACAAATTGTTTTAAAAAATGCAACCCCCGTAAAGGCCCAGGCCCCGATCACATCGGCGGCCGTTTACTAAACACCTGCGCTGATCAATTGAGTCCCATTTTTTATTTGATTTTTAACAGATCTCTCTGTCAGCAGATAGTACCCTCCCTCTGGAAACAGTCCACTATAGTACCCGTTGCCAAGTGCAATAATCCAAAATCACTCAATGATTTCAGACCCATAGCCCTTACTTCCCTGGTCATGAAGCAGTTTGAGAAGCTAGTCAAATCTGAGCTCGTAGCTAAAACCAAGAGCCTTCTAGACCCTTTTCAATTTGCCTACAGGGAGGGAAGAGGCGTCCAGGACGCTACTGCTACTCTCCTTAATCTGCTTTTTAAACATCTACAATCTGCTTTTTATGCCCAGCTACAAATATCTGGGCACGATTATCGATAATAAGCTGAAATTTGATGCTAACATGGACATGCTGTGCAAGAGGGGCCAGCAACGCCTTTACTGCCTTAGGAAATTGGCGAGATTCAATGTTGCAAAAAGCCTGCTGAAATTGTTTTACTGTGCATACATACATTCTGTCATCTCCTTCTCTGTCATCTGCTGGTACGGTAATCTCACTATCAAGGATAAAAATTCTCTTGGGAAAATAGTTAAAACTGCCTCTAAAATCACCAGTATCCAGTTAGAGAGCCTTGATCCGTTTTACAATAGACAGCTGCTCAGGAAAGCTTTTTACATCAGTCATGATAATACCCATCCACTCAACTCAGAATTCATGTCGTTGCCATCTGGCCTTCGTCTGTGTACCCAAGATCACCAATAACAGATACAAATTCTCTTTTATTCCATCTTCCATCCGGGCAATCAATGCGGCCTGCAGCAGGTAAATGCTGCTGATGCTGATTTTATGCTGATTTTAGTGTCGCTGATGACTTTTTTTAATTTTTTTTATATCTTGGGTTGTTGATGACTTTTATTTTTACTTATTTTTCTTTCCTGGCACTTTATTTTAATGCACTTTGTGTCTCCTCAGGCTTGTGTATATACCAGTGTTAATTTCGTAGACTAAGACTATGACGAAAAACATTCGTCAACAAACCTTTTTCACGCACGAAAACTAAATAAAAAGGCAGATATGATGACGAAGACTGAGACGAATATAACTGACACTATAGTCTACGAATAGGAACGAGACGAAACTGTTAGGGCGGGACGAATGGAGAACAGATCCAATCAGAACTGTGGGAGAAGTTGGGAAGAAGCAGTGCAAAGCAGCGAATGCAACCCTGTGTCGGTGAAAATTGACGGGAGAACGCGCCAGTGTGAGCGGGTGGAGTGAGCCGCTGTGCAGAAAAACTCTGTGGTTTGATGGACAAAATGATAGTCAGGGATATCCTGCCCGTTAACGTTGTCTAGGGCAGGGGTCGGCAACCTTTTCTACTCAAAGAGCTATTTGGGACCGCCTCCCAATAAAAAGAAAGCACTCGGAGCCACAATCCATTTTGACATCATATATATAGTGAAGAAAATAAGTATTTGAACACCCTGCTATTTTGCAAGTTCTCCCATTTAGAAATCATGGAGGGGTCTGAAATTTCCATGGTAGGTGCATGTCCACTGTGTGAGAGATAACCTAAAAAGAAAAATCCAGAAATCACAATCTATGATTTTTTAATAATTTATTTGTGTGATACAACTAAAAATAAGTATTTAAACACCTGTCTATCAGCTAGAATTCTGACCCTCAAAGACCTGTTAGTCCGCCTTTAAAAGTCCTCCTCCACTCCACTGTATTATCCTGAATCAGATGTACCTGTGTGAGGTCGTTAGCTGCATAAAGACACCTGTCCACCCCATACAATCAGTAAGACCCAAACATTCAGCATGGCTAAGAGCAAAGAGCTGTCCAAAGACACCAGAGACAAAATTGTACAACTCCACAAGGCTGGAAAGGGCTACGGAGAAATTGCCAAGCAGCTTGGTGAAAAAAGGTCCACTGTTGGAGCAATCATTAGAAAATGGAAGAAGCTAAACATGACGGTCAATCTCAATCGGAGTGGAGCCCCATGCAAGATATCACCTCGTGGGGTCTCAATGATGCTAATAAAGATGAGGAATCAGCCCAGGACTACACGGCAGGACTTGGTCAATGACCTGAAAAGAGCTGGGACCACTGTTTCCATGGTCACTGTTGGCAATACACTAAGACGTCATGGTTTGAAATCATGCATGGCACGGAAGGTTCCCCTGCTTAAACCAGCACATGTTAAGGCCCGTCTTAAGTTTTCCAATGACCATTTGGATGATCCAGAGGAGTCATGGGAGAAAGTTTTGTGGTCAGATGAGACCAAAATTGACCTTTTTGGTCATAATTCCACTATGCGTGTTTGGAGGAAGAAGAATGATGCGTACCATCCCAAGAACACCATCCCTACTGTGAAGCATGGGGGTGATAGCATCATGCTTTGGGGGTGTTTTTCTGCTCATGGGACAGGACGACTGTACTGTATTAAGGAGAGGATGACTGCAGCCATGTATTGTGAGATTTTGGCCAAAAACCTCCTTCCCTCAGTCAGATCATTGAAGATGAGTCGTGGCTGGATCTTCCAACATGACAATGACCCAAAGCACACAGCCAGGAAAACCAAGGAGTGGCTTCGTAAGAAGCATATCAAGGTTCTGGAGTGGCCTAGCCAGTCTCCAGACCTAAATCCAATTGAAAATCTTTGGAGGGAGCTGAAAGTCCGTGTTACTCAGCGACAGCCCAGAAACCTGACTGATCTAGAGAAGATCTGTGTGGAGGAGTGGGCCAAAATCCCTCCTGCAGTCTGTGCAAACCTGGTGAAGAACTACAGGAAACGTTTGACCTCTGTAATTGCAAACAAAGGCTACTCTACCAAATATTAACGTTGGTGTTCAAATACTTATTTTCAGCTGTATCACACGAATAAATTGTTAAAAAATCATAGATTGTGATTTCTGGATTGTTCTTTTTAGGTTATCTCTCACACAGTGGACATGCACCTACCATGAAAATGTCAGACCCCTCCATGATTTCTAAGTGGGAGAACTTGCAAAATAGCAGGGTGTTCAAATACTTATTTTCTTCATATAACCTGTATGCTATGTACAAAAAACTATACTATGTTGCATTTAACCTATGGTTTTCTCGCCTGCGCATCGACCCAGTGCGCCAACGGTGGCGCAAAGTGTCCATTCCCCCATAGGGCGATCCCCTATCCCTCACGAGAGGGGTGCCGCTGGGCAGAGCAATGTCACACATCTCAGTGTTCACGGATGCATCTCTGTCGGGCTGGGGAGGAACCTGCGAGTCACACGTAGTGGGCGGCGCTTGGCCTGCCCCCGTGATCATGCATATAAACGCATTGGAGTTTCTCACTGTGTGGAAAGTAATCCAACACTTTGCCCCAATGTTAACAAATCAACATGTAATGATTCGCACGGACAACAAGGCGACAGCAGCAAACATCAATCGCCAAGGGGGCGTGCGCTCAGCGCAGCAGCTGAGCATAGCGAGACGGCTGTTATGCTGGACGCACACACACTTAATCTCCATCAGAGCAGTGTACATCCCCGGTGTCCTAAACAGAGGGGCAGACATAATGTCGAGTGGGGGGCCAGGAGACTGGACTCTGCACCACGATCTGATCAATCAGATATGGAGCGAGTTTGGGAAGGCGGAAGTCGACCTATTCTCCACACGGGAGAACACACGGGAGAACACACAGTGCGCGCTGTGGTTCTCTCTCAGCGCGAAGGACAATCCCCCGCTCGGGGTGGATGCGTTCGCTCACAGACGTGGCCGAGTGCGCCGTGGTTCCCCTGTCTCCAGCGACTGCTCTCGGGGCCGCGATAAAAATATTAAAAACTTTTTATTTAAATGTTACAAGTTTACCATAATCTTCAAATTCAGAATTATATTTTAAAATGAACAAAGTCACAGGGAGCCACAACAGAAGGATGAATGAGCCACGGGTTGCCGACCCCTGGTCTAGGGGAACGGCTAAGTTCCGCGATCTGTTAGGCTGTGTCTCGAGCTTGAACATACAGAGCCATGTCCCCAAACTGACTGCGCAACTATATAGGAAATGAACTGTGAAACTGCCGCCTCCCTCCGTTAGTTTCTGTTTTCACCCGAGTAAGTTACAATCAACTCCGACGCATGGACAGCGTTCAATTAAAACCTCTAATTTTATTATCAAAAAGGCACACACACAGCGGCAGCAGTGTTGCTTAAAGGAAAGCGCTGTTGCTCACTTTTATCAGCACGTAAACGGCGTGCTGCTGCTGCTGCCCAGGGGCGGCCTTAACGATCTCGGGGCCCGTTTCAAGACCTAGTGTGGGGCCCCCCACTTATTAGGGGGCCAAGCCCGAGCAGGAGCTGGGACCGCGTTTTGCAGAGCAACGCGGTTCCCAAGCCCTGCGGGGCAGGGAACCCTATTGTTTTAGTAAGGATTATTAGGGGGCCAAGCCCAAGCAGGAGCTGGGACTCCCAAGCCCTGCTGGGCAGGGAACCCTATTGTTTTAGTAAGGATTATTAAGTACGGGTCCTACAGAGGACCCGTAATTATTACTCTCCACCATACTTATTCTGACTTCTCCACCATACTTATTCTGACTTCTCCTGACTTCTTATTAAGTACGGGCTCCTAGTTTACTAGGAGCCCGTAATTATTACTCTCCACCATACTTATTCTTCTGACTTCTTCTGACTTCTGACTTCTGACTTCTTCTTATTCTGCCTCACATTTTCTAGCTGCTTCTCCTCCCACACCGTTACACGCAGACATGCAAAAATTTCGCACAACGTGCACCCCAACCCCCCGGGGTGTGCTATTATACAGTTTTTCCGAATTCCGCTAGGGGGCGCTGTAATGAAGTCCCGACTGAAAGAACTTTGAGAGGCCACGCCCCGCACGCCGTAACTCCGATTGACTTGAAATTTCTCACACAGGTGTATGCTAGGGTGCTCTACAAAAAAGCCTCTGGGACCATAAAAAGTCTTCAGGGAATATTTCCCGCTAATTAGCATAAACTGAAAAACAGCGTGTTATCCACAACTGTCTGCAATTTGACTGTATCAACACCAAATTTCTCGTGAAGCCCCGGGCGACTACAATAAACATACCCGTAAAAGATTAGTAGTACAACTTGAAAAACATGGCCGCCATTGACCAAAACGTTTACGCAGGGGCGGGGCATAATAACACGTTGGCCATAACTCCTTAACCGTAGGTCCTATCATCATGAAACTTGCTGGGTGTGTGCAGACGTCATGTGGTAGCATGTCCATCAAAGCATATCGAGATTAACCCAAAGGGGGCGCCACAAATGGGCGGGGCTTAATAACACGTTGGCCATAACTCCTTAACCGTAGGTCCTATCATCATCAAACTTGCTGGGTATGTGCAGAAGTCATGTGGTTGCATGTCCAATGAAGTTTATCGAGATCAACCCATAGGGGGCGCCACAAATGGGCGGGGCTTAATAACACGTTGGCCATAACTCCTTAACCATAGGTCCTATCATCATGAAACTTGCTGGGTATGTGCAGAAGTCATGTGGTAGCATGTCCTTCAAAGCTTATCGCGATTTACCCATAGGGGGCGCCACAGGGGCGGGGCCTATCCACAAATTGGCCATAACTCCTTAACCGTAGGTCCTATCATCATCAAACTTACTGGGTATGTGCAGAAGTCATGTGGTAGCATGACCCTCGAAGCTTATCGCGATTAACCCATAGGGGGCGCCACAAAAGTCACCCGACTCCGATTGACTTGAAATTGATTACACATTTACAGCTCATGGTGCTCTACAATTTCGCTCCGAGGATTTTTTTTTAAATTTCCGCTAGGGGGCGCTGTTCTTAATCCCCGACTGAAGAAAGTTTGAGAGGCCGCGCCCCGCACACCGTAAGTCCGATTGACTTGAAATTTCTCACACTGGTGTATTTTAGGGTGCTCTACAAAAAAGCTTCTCGGACCATAACAGTCAACCTGGAAATACTTTCGGCTAATTGGCATAAACTGAAAAACAGGGTTTTATCCACAACTTTTTTAAGTGTTACTCTATCAACGCCAAATGTCTAACGAAGCCCCGGGGGACTGTGACGCACGTCTCCGAAAAATATCGGTAGGATAGCTTGGAAAACATGGCCGCCATTGACTAAAACGTTTACGCAGGGGCGGGGCTTAATTACAAATTGGCCATAACTCGTTGCCCGTAGGTCCTATCGTCGTGAAACTCGCAGTATACGTGCGGAAGACACGCGGCAAAGTGTCCCTCTAAGCTTGTCGAGGTTAACCCACAGGGGGCGCCGCAAATGCGAAAACCGTCATTCAACGATGCAATGTTTGCCAGGCCACGCCCCTTTCCCCCCGACTCCGATCGACTCGTCGTTTGTCGGACGCGCGCGGCTCGCGTCGCTCTACGGTAAAGCCTCTGGGACCGCGGGGGTCGGCCGTGATTTTTTTCCTTCCCCGATTCGCGCGGGGGCGGCCCGTACTTTCCAAATCTCCGCGGGATTTCTAGTTCTTCCTCAAATTTCTAGCTGCTTCTCCTCCCACACCGTTACACGCAGACATGCCAAAATTTCACACAACGTGGGTCCCCACCCCACGGGGTGTGCTGTTATACAGTTTTTTGAATTTCCGCTAGGGGGCGCTGTTATGAAGTCCCGACTGAAAGAACTTTGAGAGGCCACGCCCCGCACACCGTAACTCCAATTGACTTGAAATTTCTCACACAGGTGTATGTTAGGGTGTTCTACAAAAAAGCCTCTGGGACCATAAAAATTCTTCAGGGAATATTTCCCGCTAATTAGCATAAACTGAAAAACAGCGTGTTATCCACAACTTTCTGAAATTTGACTGTATCAACACCAAATTCCTCGTGAAGCCCCTGGGGACTACATTAAACATACCCGTAAAAGATTAGTAGGACAACTTGAAAAACATGGCCGCCATTGACCAAAAGGTTTACGCAGGGGCGGGGCTTAATAACACGTTGGCCATAACTCCTTAACCAGGGCTGTAAACTAACTTTTTGGCTCACCTGCCAAGGGGACCGGTAGATGAAAGAATCTACCGGCCAAGTACATTTTTTACCGGCCAAATAATAAATTGCCTCTTTTTGTTGCATATATACATCTGTTTCAGTACTTTTCATTGAGATAACAGTATTATATAGCAGTACATGCTTAGAAAAGAGGCCAAAGTAATATTTAGAAATACATTTTAATATTATATTAATTTAGTTTCATTCATTTCATTTCAAACATTGCACATTTAAAACTTTAACAGTGCAAAACTGTGACAAAGGAAACACTCATTTAGGGCTGCAACTAACGATTATTTTAATAATCGATTAATCGGTCGATTATTTTTTCGATTAATCGATGAATCGGATTAAAAAAAACAGTGCAGACTGCAGTGTCAAAACACCAGGTTATTGCTCCAATGTCCCGGAACAATTAAAAGTAATATTAAATGATAAAAAATTAATAATAAACCTAACTGGGATAACACAAAAAAAACATACAATGTATGATATACATTTATACAGTATAAGGGATGTCCATGGTAAACCAGTCGACCGATAAGATTTTTAACCAGTAAATACTAACGGTTAAAACAATTAAATCATCTTAATTTCTCTCAGATGACAGGAGATCATTAATTTTTATGGATAGTGATACCATTTGAGACTCCTTAACGATTCAAGTCTTTATTGATATCACTATTGATACTTTTCTATTATTTTGTTGAAATAGAACTTGTATTATTGCTTTAATTGCTGATATGATCATAGCTCAAGATAGGACATTAAACAGGTCATAATTCCATCTTTACTATCTATTTTATATTGGTGGGAAAATCGCCAAAATCTAAAATTTCTTTTTTTTTGTGTTGCATTTGAACACATCAATCATATTACTGAGCCGGCCTGAACACATCACAGTTGACATGTTTGCTACTTTTTTAAAGCTAACTAGCTATATCCTTCCGATTTTAACATGGATTTAAAAACTGGATTACTATTTTTAACTGACGGGACTTTCTACACCGTTCGGTTGTGTGATTACTGCCGCTGCTTTGAATGACTGTTGATGCGCCGATGCCGACTCTCCGAGCCCGTCTGCACACAGTCTGCAGCAGCAGCAGCTGACAGAGTTTTTTTGGACTAGACGGATACTGAGTTGAAGGAGTTTTTTTTAACCCAAATACAGCAAAGGTACAACACTTTTATATAGGCCTACAGTCCAGTGTTAGATATGACCAACCGCTTCACGTGCGGAAGGCTCGCTGTGGGTGTGCATGAACCTGTCGGCGGCTGGATGTAAACAGTGCCGCGCCTGCAAGTGATTTGTTAATCGCGCGACTCAACGAATCGATGACCAAATTCGTTGCCAACGCTTTTACTAATCGATTTTATTGATTCGTTGTTGCAGCCCTACACTCATTACTTATTACTCATCAGAACTAAAAATGGGACCAATCCGATCCAGTATCTATTTAGAGCTCCATTGCTGCGCTCGAACTGCTTTTGCTGCGCCAAAACTTTTAAAGAGCGGCGTTCTTCACATTCTATGGCGGTGACGCGCACGCTACGTTTCTTCGGGGGAACTTATTTTCTACAGCGGTGACGTCGGGGGAGCTACTTCAGTGTGACACACAACAAATCACCAGTTTAGCTTGACGTTTGCTACCGTCATAATTTATCAGTTTACAGCTACTGCAATGTTTTGTTCTATCATGCATAATTTATCGCAAGAGCACGACCATCGGGACAAACTTTTACCCGCCCCAGTGGCATGTATCCCTCCCAAATTAAGTCGCCAGGGGAATATTTTGGTCGCATTTGGCGAGTGGCGACCGCTAGTTTACAGCCCTGTCCTTAACCATAGGTCCTATCATCATCAAACTTGCTGGGTATGTGCAGAAGTCATGTGGTAGCATGTCCCTCGAAGCTTATCGAGATTAACCCATAGGGGGCGCCACAAATGCCCCCTGACTCTGATTGACTTGAAATTTCTTACACATGTACAGCTCATGGTGCTCTACAATATAGCCTCTCGGATAATAGGGGTCAGCCATGATTTTTTTTCCCGCCGCCATTGACCAAAACGTTTACGCAGGGGCGGGGCTTAATAACAAATTGGCCATAACTCCTTAACCATAGGTCCTATCATCATGAAACTTGCTGGGTATGTGCAGAAGTCATGTGGTAGCATGTCCCTCGAAACTTATCGAGATTAACCCATAGGGGGCGCCACAAATGTCACCCGACTCTGATTGACTTGAAATTGATTACACTTGTACAGCTCATGGTACTCTACAATATAGCCTCACGGACAGTTTTCAGAATTTCCGCTAGGGGGCGCTGTTATTAAGCAACGACTGAAGAAAGTTTGAGAGGCCACGCCCCGCACACCGTAAGTCCGATTGACTTGAAATTTCTCACACAGGTGTATGTTAGGGTGCTCCACAAAAAAGCCTCTGGGACCATAAAAGTCAGCCTGGAAATATTTTCGGCTAATTAGCATAAACTGAAAAACAGGGTTTTAACCACAACTTTGTCAAGTTTTATTCTATCAACACCAAATGTCTCACGAAGCCCCGGGGGACTATGACGCACGTCTCCGAAAAATATTAGTAGGATAGCTTGGAAAACATGGCCGCCATTGACTAAAACGTTTACGCAGGGGCGGGGCTTAATAACACGTTGGCCATAACTCGTTGACCATAGGTCCTATCATCGTGAAACTTGCAGGATACGTGCAGAAGACATGTGCTAGCGTGGCCCTCTAAGCTTGTCGAGGTTAACCCATAGGGGGCGCCACAAATGCGAAAAACGTAATTCGCCAATGCAATGTTTGACAGGCCACGCCCCTTTCCCCCTGACTCCGATTGACTTATCATTTGTCAGACATGCACAGCTCATGTTGCTCTACGGTAAAGTCTCTCGGACCACGGGGGTCGGCCGTGATTTTTTTTCTTCCCCGATTTACACGGGCGGCCCGTACTTTCAAAATCTCCGCGGGATTTCTAGTTTTTATTATACTTCGCCCCCTAAAAGTGTGTCCACAGCCCAAACCGTAAAGGGTGCAGACATGCCAATTGCATGACTAGATCCAGGTCCGTGAATTCTCAGCATACAAAAAAAAATTCAGACATGCCGGCCACTAGGTGGCGCTACAACGGAGGAAAACGTGTTTGGGGTCATAACTCCCACACCGAACGTCCCACAGTCTAAAACTTTATATCCAGATTCACTGGAGTCAGCTGCATCTTTTGGGATAGGCCACGCCCATTTGCGTAGATATAGATTTTTTGCAAAATCACGAAAACTGCAAAACTGACTTTTCGCTACTCCTCCCACAATTTTTGGACAATTGACACCAAAGTTTGCAGAACATCTACCGACCCACACGGTAAAAACTTGTTCGAAAGAATTTTGATACGACCTTCGATGACGAAACGGTAGCGCTTTAAATATTTGTTGATTAGCTACATTTTACGTAGAAATTCATAAATCCAAAATCATAACTGGCATAAAGTCCAAATTTTAGACATATGTTGGGGCTACCCATTTCGCCATAAGGGGGCGCCATAAACGAGGACATTTTATATCTCCTAATTGACCAAAGGAATTTTCTTAAAACTCACAGGAAACCATCAAGGGGCATACCCGAGTCTATATAAAAAATATGGCCAAGAAATAGTAATGTTTAAGGGACTTTTTAATAAAATTAGATTTTTTTCTTTCCATCAAAGAGTTTAGGCGCAATTGCTAATCTCAGCTAGCATGTCTATTGACATTAGGGGTGTGAACGTTTACAAAAATGCCTAACCGTGTACACGACAAAATTTTTTTCGTGTACACGGTTAACCGTGACGTCATTGTCCTCGTGCCCCCGCCATCTTGTAGGCGCGCGCACACACACACACACACACACACACACACACGCGTTTGTTCGCCTGTAAACACACAATTGACATGAACTACGCTCGTTTACACACCTCTTATAATAGGTCCATGGTACACACACACACACACACACACGTTCGCCGTCATAATCGCGCTTCATTCATTTCCTGATTAATATGGCCTATCGCCTTAGTTTATTAGTGATGTAAAATCAATAAACGCGTGTCTCCAGAACATATTTAAAAACTTTGAAATTTGAAGAAAAAAAAAAAAAAAAAAAAAACGGTTTTCGTTTATTGATTTTTCCTAAACGGTTATGATTTACTAAACGGTTACACATGTACACGTGTACACGTGCACACCCCTAATTGACATTACATTGTGTAATTAGCTCCGGCCACCATTTTGTCAAGGCTGACAATCTGCTTTTGCTCATAACTCGCCAACCAAACATCGCACATTAAAAAACTTGACATCCACTTGTTCTGTAAATTGAGCTGCATCGTTCTACCGTGGCACTTTTGCAAAATTCATCCATAAGGGGGCGCCAAAAGCACACTAAATGTATATCAGCTTGTAAACAGCAATACCTATACAACTCCCAAAGGAATTTTCTTCAAACTCAAGGGAAACCATCAAGGGGCATACTCGAGTCTATATAAAAAATATGGCCAAGAAATATTAATGTGGGCGGGACTTTTTGCTCATTACTCCCCAACCGAACATCCCAGAGTCAATAACTTTACATCCACAGATTCTGTGAAGTGAGAAGCCGGCGCAGCGGTTGACGACGAGTTGCGTCAGAGGCTTGGCCCCCGGTCATAACTGCTTGCAGTTCTAGTTATTTGTACCTCCCTAAAAGTGTGTCCACAGCCCAAACCGTAAAGGGTGCAGACATGCCAATTGCATGACTAGATCCAGGTCTGTCCGGACTACGCAGACAAAAAAATTCAGACATGCCGGCCACTAGGTGGCGCTACACCAAGGAAAACGCGTTTGGGGCCATAACTCCCACACCGAACCTCCCACAGTCAAAAACTTTATATCCACAGATCCACTGGAGTCAGCTGCATCTTTTGGCATAGGCCACACCCATTTGCGAATATGTAGATTTTTCGCAAAATCGCAAAAACTGAAAAACTTATTTTTCGCTACTCCTACAATTTTTGCACAATTGACACCAAACTTCGCACAGAACATCTTCCGACCCACACGGAAAAAACTTGTTGGAAAGAATTTTGATACGACCTTCGATGATGAAACGGGAGCGCTTTGAATATTTGAAAATTAGCTAACTGTTACTTCCTTGTACGTAAATATTCATAAATCCAAAAGTATAAGTCGGATCAAGTCAAAATTTTAAACATATGTTGGTGCTACCCTTAATTGCGTTCAATAAAAAATTCGGAAAATTTCTCCATAAGGGGGCGCCATAAACGAGGAAATTTTATATCTCCTAATTGGCCAAAGGAATTTTCTTAAAACTCAAGGAAAACCATCAAGGGGCATACCCGAGTCTATATAAAAAATATGGGCAAGAAATATTAATGTGGGCGGGACTTATTCAGAAAATTAGATTTTTTTTTTTTGTCCCTTCTTACAGTGGAGAGAATGACAGCTTCTCCAATTTCTTACAGTGGAGAGGTTGACGATCTCTTTTTGCTCATAACTCCCACACCGAACATCCCACAGTCTAAAACTTATATCCACAGATTCACTGGAGTCAGTGGCATCTTCTGGCATAGGCCACGCCCATTTGCGTATATATAGATTTTTCGCAAAAACTGAAAAACTGACTTTTCGCTACTCCTCCCACAATTTTTGCACAATTGACAAACTTCGCACAGAACATCTTCCGACCCACACGGAAAAAACTTGTTCGAAAGAATTTTGATACGGCCTTCGATGATGAAACGGGAGCACTTTGAATATTTGAAAATTAGCTAACTGTTACTTCCTTGTACGTAAGTATTCATAAATCCAAAACTGTACATCATATCAGGTACAAATTTTAGACGTACGTTGGTGCTATCCTTATTAGCGTTCATAAATTTGGAAAATGTCGCCATAAGGGGGCGCCAAAAACACAAGAAGTATATATCTCCTCATCCACTATAGCCTATTTCTATGCTATTTCTTTGCTTTTTGGTCTATAACTCCCAAACCGAACATCCCACATTCAAAAACTTTACATCCCCGGATTCCGTGAAGTGAGCGGCGCGGTCTGCGACGCCTGGGTCCCGAGTCGCGCCGGAAGGCTTGGCCCCCTAATAACTGCTTGCAGTTCTAGTTTTTTTTATTTTCTTTATTTTCTATTTTTTATAAATTATGCTTGTGCATGCTCCCCGCAAAAAGAAAAAAGATTGAAATCCAGTTGGTTCATATACGGATCATGAGATAATGGGCCCCTGGGCACAGGCTCTTAAAGCCTCCCCTCCCCCCTATCCAGTCAGGTACACTGATTGTATGTGAGATTATTACGAATGAAATAGAATACATGTTTTGTATTACAACCATTACATCTGTGTGTGTATTGCATATTCAAAACTTAATACCATTCAATGAAGAAAAACACTTAGTCGACGAAGTCCGCTGTAGATTTAGTCAACTAAAATCTGCTTATATTTAGTGGACTAAGACTAGACTAAGACTAAAAGATTTCAGATGACTAGAGTAGGACTAAGACTAAATGGTGTGATATTCAAAAGACTAAGACTAAATCAGAATGTACTGCCAAAATTAACACTGGTATACTTGTGTATATATTGTTGTGTTATTGTGTCCTGATGTCTTATTTGTTGTGTGTTTTATACTTCTCCTGCTGTACACAAATTTGCCCTCGTGGGACATTTAATAAAAACCTTGAACCTTGAACCCTTAAACTGGGCGATTGCCCACTTTGACTCGGCAAGTGAAGACAGGGAAAAAAGAGAGACAGAGAAGGCGATCGCCTCAGACGCTATTTTCACTCGTGGAACTAACCAATAAAATGCTTTCATATGCAGCTGTCTGCACTGGGGCTCATGCCTCAGCTGATCACAAGTATCAATAACATTATCAATAATGTAGGATGTGTCCCTCAGTTCCCAGTGCGATGCTAACGTCCGCACGTAATCGGTGATTAATGAATGAAGAGTAAAACAAACATTTATTAGATGATTATGAGACCCAAGGCAATTGCCTACCTTTGCGCAATGGTTATGTTCGCCTCTGGGCGCGCGCACACGTGCACTTCTTTCACTAAATTGAAACATGTATTTTTCAAAATCAACATTTAGGCCATTATTCTCATATTTGGCGAAGTGGGTAGGAAGATTGCCTCTGGAGTGCAGGGTCGGAGGTTCGATTCCCCGCCTACCCGCCACATGTCGAAGTGTCCCTGGGCAAGACACTGAACCCCAAATTGCTCCCGATGGTTCAGAGAGCGCCTTGCATGGCAGCTACTGCCATCGGTGTATGAGTGTGTGTATGAATGGGTGAATGTGGTAAGATATGTAAAGCGCTTTGGGGCTGAGAAAATCGGCTAGAAAAGCGCTATATAAGTCAAGTCCATTTACCATTTTGATATCCTGGTCATGAATTGTGATTAAAAATGGATAAAAATGTGTTTTAGTATAATATATAATGTAGATGAGAGGATGATTATTGAAAAAACAGGTCACTTTTATTAATTTGATTTCCAAACGGATATGGATTGAACTGAAGGTACACGGATTTGTATCCTCCCATCAATCCATATCTGTTTTGAAATCATAACATGAAAAACAAAAACAAAAAGTTTGATTTCATATTTTATTTATTTTTTATAAAAAAAAAAAAAAAAGAAGGAAAACGATCCGTGTAACTTTCGTTCAATCCATATCCGTTTGGAAATCAAAACAAAAAACGAAAAAAAAAAATGTTTGATTTAATTTTTTAATTATTTGTTTCATTTAAAAAACATAAAAAACTGACTGTTTTATTCGAAATATGCCTGTTAAACATAAATTGACTGACATTTCTTTTCCATATCTCCCCTGACACAAAAAATGGGAAATATGAGAGATTGTTAAAAATGTGCATTTTCATTTGTGAAGTTCCAACCATTGAATTAATCCGCGGGCTGCACTGTGTCCCGCTGCTACTATGACACAGTAGTTATGTGAGGCATGCACTGTGACTAAATCTGACCCTACTGTATTCTGACCGCAGCTATCGCTGCCTATTGAATGAATGAATGAATGAAAACCTTTATTTATACAAACTCGAAAGGCATTGAGGTTCCCCTCATTTACAACGCCGACGAGCGCACAACAACAACAACAACAATAACAACAGAGTGACATAGTTAAAACAGAGAAACACAAAATCCTAGCAAGATAAAAAGATCAAAAGAAATAAAGAATTACAATAAAAGAGCTTAAAAAATGAATTCAGTTTAAACAAATGCAGTGGTGATGGTGAAAATTAGAAATCATAGATTTAAAAGAACAACAAGTGGGGAGAATGGTCATTTTGAAGTTGCTCTGAAGGGCATTCCAAGAGGTGGGGGCACTATAGCTAAAGGCAGTTGTTCCCAGCTTAGAATGAGCTCTAGGAACCTTTAAGAGCAGCAGCTCACTGGATCGAGTACTATAAGACTGAGAGTTCCAGTCGAGCATAGCTGATAAATAGGGTGGCTGTTTACCAATTAAGGATTTAAAAATAAATAAAAACCAATGTAACTCACGTCTCAATGACAGGGATGGCCAGCCAACTTTTTCATACAGGGAGCAGTGATGAGTTTTAAAGGAATCACCTGTAATGAATCTAAGGGCTGAAAGGTACACTGAGTCAAGGGGTTTTAGGGCAGTAGCAGAGGCATGTCTATAAACTATATCTCCATAATCCAGCACTGATAAAAACACTGCTTCGATTACCCTTTTCCTCCAAATTTGTATTAGGGTAGCCTACTGTCGGCAGTGGAAACGCATGGCAGATCTAGTAGGGCAGGGGTCACTAACAGGCGGACCGCGGTCCGGGTCCGGACCCAGACGCCGTCCTATACGGACCCGGACCTGTAGTCAATCAATTATTTAAGTATTTAAAATTTTGACAGGGCGCTTCTATTTTGACCAGCGCAGCTTTTCTAGACTTTACGGTACTGGTTTAGCGAATCAGGAACTCAGGCAGCCAATCGAATCTGTGCATTCCCGGCTCAGGCTGGCCCACAGACAAAGAGACAGTGAGCTATCATGCGAGAGATGACAGAGAGAAGTGCAAGAATTACGAGAATTTCAGCGAAATAAGTCATATTAGAGTGAGAAAGACAGCGGGAGGAGAGTGAGAGACAGCTTTCTCTCTCGCTCGCCCGCTCGCTCACCGGCTCCGTGTGTCGCGAGCGAGTTAACGAGCGATCAACAGCTGAGTTTTTTCCTATTATTTACTATCTATGGTTTTTTCCCCTTTTGTAAGACTGGTGAAAACCGGTCAAGGTGCAATCATGTGGATTCTCTATTACTCTGATGTAGACCTATGTGTGAATGACACAGACATAAGATTGACATAATCACCAATCGCCAGCAGCACTGCATATATACTGCCCACAACAGCAACAGGAAAAACATTATTATTTTTATTTTTTTTGTATGTTGTTTCAATTATCTACATTTTAAGTTTTACATATTCTTAGTAATGGCAGAATTTATAAATACAGGTTAATTTTTTAGCAAGATATTTGGCTAGTAGCTACACTAACATTAGCGAAAGCTAGTGGTCATCTGTCCCTCAGTCCAGTTGTTAAGCATCTGGCTGCTAGCAAGTTATGTTGTTTTGTTAATTTTTCTATTCATCTTAACTATATTAAATGTTGACCTTTTCTTTTATTATTTTCCCCAGAATGCACCAGAATGCTCCGATTACATTCTAAAAACACAAAAAAAACTACTAGGGGGGAAACCCCCAGACCCCCCTACAGGGGTTTAGTTTCTGACATGTCACTTTTTCAGAGCTTTTCAAAATTGCAAAATAAAAATCCAGTATTAGACAAAGTGGGAGATTACTATGTTAAACACACATAGTAGGTATAGTGAAGTTTAGAAATGATACATTGAAATATTTCTCAAATTGCATAATTCATTTTTTTGCACCCCTTCTAATCTCAGATGCACCCAGAGTCATTATGTTCTGCAACACTGAAGTTGCTGCTCTACTTTATTTAATTTTTCAAAAATGAATTATATATTTTATCTTTATTTTAAGATTATTATATTTATTTTCACCATTTTATTTTTAAATGCAGCCCTTCTCTATGAAGAGATTAGTTTCAGTTGAGTCACTTAAATAATACATATATCTTCAGTATTATATATCTATAATTATTTAAAAGTGAGAATAAATATTGTTGAAATGTTTTTGAATTGTTCTTCCTATATTGATCTGACAGTCAGTTGTTGATTACATGCAGACGTTGATACAACTACTGGCTACTTCACTATATATCACATTGAATCATAACGCAAGTTAGACATTATGATGTTCCGGACCTTTGCTTGAGGACATTTTTTCGAACTGGACCTATTTGAATTTTAGTTGAATACCCCTGTAGTAGGGTAACCCTGCCGAACCATGCCAAACTGAACTGTGCTGCTCAGAGGAAACGAGGAATGATCTAAACAGCGACAGAAACCTCCCCGCTGTTGGTCACTAGCTCCACATCACCAAATGTTTATAGAGAGGGGAAATATATTCTGGCTGAAAAGATAGCTTTACCCCGATAGTAAGTGAGTCCCCGCTACTGACTATGCTCACTGTCTGTCCTACCAGCTAGTGCTTTATTTTCATTATTAACAGCGCAAATTTTTCTTTCCTCGAATAACACACACTAACACACACACACACACTTACAAAAGAGAAAAGGGTGTTTATTTAAAAAAACAGGTCATTTTTCGTGTTTTGATTTCAAAACGGATATGGATTGAACTGAAGATACGCGGATTGTTCAGGTCCAACTCATTTTGGGGCTGAGGCCACCTTGTGTTACCTGCAGATTAGTTCTCTTAAATAACGGTTTGAAAAACTGTCTAAAAGTAAAGAAATTCTTGAATGTATTGTAAAATAATTTAAGCAGTTAATGATATGGCTTATGTATAACTTATTTTAACTAGAAAAGCAAACAAGCAATATCAAGACATTCGGCTGACTTTTTTTAAAGAGTTTTTTTTTTAATATTAAGACCAGCTCAATATGCTCATTTTCTTTATGGAGTGTCTACCCATCATCACCACATTTGATTTACAGCCACAGGACACTGACGTACACATGTATTACATACACTGAGCAACATCAGTGAAGAAACAATGACTATATGGTTTATGACTTGAAAATAACATTAACGTAATGCTGGTTCAATTCATCTTTTAAAACCAGCCAGCCAAAGCCCTTTTTACACCTTGACATTGTCTGTCACAGATTCAAAGTGGTGTGGCTTGCGTGATGCCATCCATTAACATATCCCCTTTGTCTTGCTGTCAGGCTGCATTCAATCAGCAGGTACAGACCGCCCCTCACACAAGTCCTAACTCATCCTGCTGCTGCCACACACCTGTTCACATCCAAAACGACTCTCAGAGTTCCTCTATGCACTAAACAGTAGGTCATCAATCACACAGTGTGCTAACAGCATATTCAATTTGCTAAAGTGGGAGTGTGTGTGTGTGGTGATGTGGTTCTCTCTAGCTGGGTGTGATATCATTCCATGTAGCCTAACAGGTAAAGCACTTACATGGTTTCCTCTACTAAAACAAACTGATACAATTATCATGTCAAAGGGCAAATGAAGGTTGAGGGAGAGAAACCCCACCCACCCAGCACTGTTTTTAGTTGAATATCAACAACTGATAACATTGTGGTTTGAATAGTCTTGTCTTTGATAAAGGTTGCTGTAATTGTGTTGTTATTACTAGCAACAGAAAGGACAATTGTAAATTGGGAGCTTTCTTTTCACATGTGAAAGCAATATGTAGATATTGGGTGGAGACCCTGGGCAAAAAGTTATGTGGATGACTCTCTTTCCTCACTCAGTGCAGACGTAGTCTGTTTTCTATGAAGAAAGCAGGCTACTATGAAGCATCTACTGACTCATGATGGGCATGTGTTATTGTGGTCATACACTACTTCAGAGAGGAGTCACAAATTAATCACATCACAATTGAATCAATGGTTTGATAAATGTAGCCTAATTATAATTATAGGGTTTGGGTACCTAAACATGGTACATTATAAGACTATGGTAGGCTACAGCACAGAAAACTAAGTTGCTTCTATTAAGTTAACTTCATGAATCGGGGGCTATGAATTAACGGTATTTTGGAGACAAGCAAACAAACTCACTCTGCCGGAGGAGCGACTTCTGCTGGAGACCACGGGCGGCGGCAGGTCCTCGTCGCTGGAGAAGGCGTCCAGAGTGGTGGCCGTCATGTGTCGGTTGTTCTGAGCGGTCAGGTTCTTCAGATACAGATGCACATACACGTCTTTAGTTGGGTTCCCGAGAGGAAGCTCCACGTTGTGGGCCACTAGTTCGCTTTTCAGCTTGTCTTTGGTGAGCACAGATGGGTCGTCCAGGTACTCCGGCATGTCGGCGGGGATATACAGGCACAGAGTTACCGCCGCCTGGGAAAGTTTAGCTAGCTTACACTGAGGAGAAAATGGAATAAGAGGAGGGGCCGTTTGGCCTGAGCGGAACAGCTAACCAGCGCCTCTTACTGGATTTAATTAGCAAAACAAATGCTAGCTCAGGTAATAAATAGTTTGTTTCTAAGAAAAACCGCAAAAAAGAATACAAGATAAATACTTTCTGCCGTTGCTCTCGTTTCCTCTTCCGCGCAGAAGAATGGAGAAATGAAATGAACGTTTGGTGAAATCTGTGCCAGGCAGCCTACTGTCACTTATGCACTCAACGTGGGGATGAGCCGGACCGGAAGAGGCCGCCTGAAGAGGTCGCCCCGTATTGGTCAGTTGCAGTTAGAAGGAAAGTCCTCATTGGCTGAACAAACGCGCAACTGCTGTAAGGAACTACACTCGGGACTAGTTTCTGGTTCCGACAGTTCCTATATATGTCCATGGACAGTTCTCATGTAGGAGGAAAATGAATAAAACACCAAGAGAATTCATAGCGAGAATTTTGTAACAGTATGTTTATGATGGCGTTATCACTTTGAGTTTTTGTTTAGTGTGCGCGGATACACCGTTTTATATGGTGTGTAAATTAAAGTGATAATAACAAATTCGCAATTTAAATAAACCAAATGATTCATCCCCATTTGACACTGGTAAAAAAAAGAATAAATAAAAAGATATAAAACACCAGTTTGCTCTTTGTGCATTAAAAGAAAACAGTAATGCTCATGTTTATTTTATCACTGGAACATGAAGACAGAAAATCAAAATGAAAAAAATAAATGAAAAAAAAATCAGTGACAACTTCCCTTTCCACAGTCACAAAACAATATTTTCTTTTATTTTGACACCTAACTTTGTATTCTCAACTAGAACAACAGCAGCAAATACTCTAGCAATGTTTTTGAAGAACTGAAAGCGCCTTAACTTCAACACAAACTGTGCGAAAACCTCTAGTATTCCATGAACTGAAAGCAAAATCCTGGGTCCAGCTCATTAAATACCTTCATTTTAAAACCTAAACCAATTCTGGGGGGAGGGGGGATTTAAGGCTTTTAAATAACTTTAAACAGACAGACAGAAGTGGACTGATGAGAGAGAAAGCAGGCAGCGATAAGCAGACACTCACGGCTCTACTGCTCTACTCTCCAGCCCATACTGTGCATATGACTGCAGAAAATCAGTGCGTTTGTGTGTGTCTCTGTGTGATTGGTTGGTACATGACAGCCCGGGCTGTCATCATATCCACATCATTGCTGATGGATGGAGATGTTCTTGACTCTGCTCCTTGCTGGGGAACATCCCTTCTTTTCTTCCCTCACTCTGTTTCCAAACAGCACTGCTCCGTCTCAGGCTTTGATCTCAGGGGGTGCGCTGTACAGCTGCTCACAGTTCTCTGCCCCCAGGTCCTCTGAAGAGTAAAGCCACACACAATAGAGCAACTATTACAACAGTCATAATGACACTTGTGAATGTCACAATATGGCTGACACACAAAACTACTGATTTAAGATACAAGGTAAGCAGCCTGAAATAGCTGGTGATCAAAGAATTCCATCCCTGTTTACAAGAGTGGGAAAAAAAGAAACTCCATCGACAGGAAAGGTTAAATGCATTACTACAGATGTTCATTCAGTATAGTATGTATGCGTTTCACACATGTGTAGTCAGTGCATATGGGGCAAGCAGTCGTGTGCATACAATCATACTCTTCCACACAGGCACCAGTGCAAGAACCTGCACAGCTGACAACATCTTAACATGTTGAACAAAGACTTAAGGCCAGGACACACCGGTACGACTACCCGAAAATGGATTCTGCTGTTTCGAGCAGTCAACAAGGGTTGATGCATGTGAGTACTCACTGAACGAAACAAACAAACACATTAAAACAACGGTTAGCGATGCGATACTGTTATTAGCCGTTCGTGCTACCCGTCTCACTTCACTGATTCGCTGGCCCTCCACCAATCAAATTGCTCTGACTGAAAGACTGCCCGCCGCCGATTGACCATGTTCAATCGGCTCAAAAGAAGCCCGACGACATCTACGACAACCAACGTCGCACACCAAACAGATTTGTGTCCCCGCCCCCTCCAGACTCTCCGACGGCGATTATCGGGCCGGTGTGTCCTGGCCTTTAAAGATTTCCAATTATACTACTTTTCTGGTCTTAATTTCTCATAAATGACTCCTATAGAGCAACCTGACACGAATCACAGCACAAAAAACTATGTAGATTTTCGGGAAATGCTTCCTCATCTGGGTTCCAGCATTCTCTGTCAACACTCGGCTTCGTCCTTCTCCGCCCCCCTCCTGCAAACCCCACTCCTTTGTGATTGGTTACCTTCCGGAAGACTTTCAGCAGCGTGCGGGCAGATTTGAGCAGGCAGGTGGGGGCATGGCAGGAGCATGCCTGAGCACGTTGCAGCATTACCATACATAGAAAATCATAATTGAAAAAGCATAATAGGTGCACTTTAAGAGTGACACTTCATTGAATATATCAGATTACTCATTTTCAGGAGTTTTACAATTCCATAATGTCTTGTGTGGCAACAAAAGAGCTTTGTCAAGTCTGAAAAAAAATGATGTCATAGTGATGTCATCAGGGCTATCTCAGCTTGGGCCTGAACACTTAACAGAAAGTGCAGTGGAGTCTAATGGCACCCTCACTTGTCCCAGTTGATCCGTGCCGTGCTTTAGAGTGATTCCACCCTCCCTCCTCTATTTGACAATACGCTATCTCGTCTTAATATGCTCAGGTTTGGGTTTTGGAGCTTATTTGTATCCGATTGTTTTTGAATATCTTCATCTGGCAATATTTGCAATAATCATTCCACGTCCAAGTTATTTAAGAATAAGTCCCTAGAAAGTCTCCCAGCTAACAGTTTGTACATGAACCAAAAGAAAATATTTCTACCGTGAAAGACAGAGGAAGTGCAACCAGATATTGAGATTTACTTCCTATGGAAAACCCTGGATTCCCAGAGAAAAGGATATCACATGTTTTACCAATGACTTTCATAAATACAGGAGATGTTTTTGAATCCAATATAGAGACTGCATTTATAAACACTTAAAACACTGGCTGCCGCAATTAGTATTGTTGGTAACGTTTTGCTGAAAAGATACATTTTGGTTATTGTTCCCTGTCCTTTAGTTGTTGTTCTACATAGATAAGTGTCCATAGAGTGTTACCAGGAAGGACACACTTCCACAGGCCGTAGGTTTTCCCCACAGCTGTCTGCCACAGTCTCAGCGTGCCGTCCTCAGAGCCGCTGGCATACAGCTCTCCATCCGGGCTGAAGCGCACACAGTGCACTGGACCAAAGTGTCCCTTGTAGGACTCTGAACCGGAGGAAGAGCAAAAGCATTAGATGGAAAAGCTTTAAGGACCAAAATGATTCAAAGTCTTAAAGGCCCTGGCAACCCACAGACATAAATATATGACATTAATGTTGTGTTTCTCGGTGTGGGCGTGGCCAATAACGTTCTGTAAGGGAACGTTCTCTCAGTCATGGCGCTGAGCAGGTTAAGCCCAGTTCAGACCAAAGATTCACCACACAACTAGACACAAACTTGAAAATGCTGCACATGCTCACAACGCCTGACTGGCAGTTCACACTGCTGCACCGGGCTGCGACGGTAGCTGGTTTCCCTAGCAACGGTGAATGCTTTGGCACAGCTGAGAGCCGCAGCTCAGAATCACTTGCATCCTGCTTATAGGTTTGCAATTTGTTGTGGGCTATTTTTTCCCACCACAACCGCAACCTATTTAATTGAATCAGGTGTCACAATAAAAAGATCCCTCTCATATTTATTGTTATCTCTTATTAGTTTATTTCCCCTTTAACTTGCAAAAAATCTCCTATCTATTTTATGCAGATGCATTTTTAAAATCAGATTATTCTGAGGATAGGGGAGAGAGAGAGAGAGAGAGAGAGAGAGAGAGAGAGAGAGAGAGAGAGAGAGAGAGAGAGAGAGAGAGAGAGAGAGAGAGAGAGAGAGAGAGAGAGAGAGAGAGAGAGAGAGAGAGAGAGAGAGAGAGAGAGAGAGAGAGAGAGAGAGAGAGAGAGAGAGAGAGAGAGAGAGAGAGAGAGAGAGAGAGAGAGAGAGAGAGAGAGAGAGAGAGAGAGAGAGAGAGAGAGAGAGAACAGAGTCTGATAATGTTGCTCATCACGTGAGCTGATGTTGCGAAATGCAATTAAGAGGGCAAGGAGTAAACTCGTAAAATATAAAAAAGACAATCAAATGAGTTCAAACCAGCCGGCCAGTTGGATCCTAAACATGCAGGCTAAAGTTGTCTGGGTGGATCAACAGTGTGGAGACCCGCTGTTTAAGTGTGCTACAGGCATAGCCGCGGAAACATAGGCTATGGAGTGCTGACAAAAAAAAGAAGCTCAGCCTGCACTTGACTCGTAACTCGCTACATTGATTAAAAAAAATGCACCACCAATGCAATATTGTTACATGCAGCCGTGACACAAACCGTATTGGTCCGATTATAAGACGGGTCCCTGGTAATAGGTCGTAAAAAGTCGGGTCGTTTTATATTCGGGGTCTAATATCCGGTGTCCAGTAATGGACTGACCATTACCAGAGCGATCATTCAGCTTCAGGGCTTGTGTCCAACTTTCGGGTGAAAAGCTGGCTGTGCTTTCGGAAGCGGTCGGGACAAGTGTGTGTGCGCTGGGAGAGAGAACGATGCGACGACAGGAAAAAGAGGCACGGGAAATGGCCAAAGAGCTCCACATCCCCGCACTGAATTCAAAGCCTCGACTCATTATTTTGTGAGTCAACGTGTCAGAGGCACGAATCAGCATAGCGATCGACTTTGCTTTTTTGCTGTGGCAGGTGTAGTGAGGAGAGCTTGCCAACTGCGCTGTCCTTTTACGCACCAGTGCCACCACCACTGCCTCCGTAATGTTCAGATTTAATCATTTGCATCAAAGCCCTTATGATAATAAGAATGAGAGGCTTTATTTAAACGTTGTCAATGCACAGGTGGTGGTTATATTAACTGTGTCGGCTGTAGACTGAAACTAACGGAGCGAGGCGGTTGTTTCACTTTACAGTTAGTCGCGCAGTCACATTGGAGACATGTCTCTGTGTATCCAGGCTCGGGACATGCAATCGGAATCCCCGGTGATCATTTACACCGTGTTCCAAATTATTATGCAAATTGGATTGAAGTGTCATAAACTTTACATTTTTTGTTTTTCAATTAAACTCATGTATGATATTGTGTCTCAGGGCGCCTTGGATCATTGAAATTAATCTCATACACCTGTGATAATTAGTTTGCCATGTGAGCCCTATCAAAGGAAAAACTACTTAAGAAGGACGTTACACATTATTAAGAAGGCCACGTTTCAAGCAATATGGGAAAGAAAAAGGATCTCTCTGCTGCCGAAAAGCGTCAAATAGTGCAATACCTTGGACAAGGTATGAAAACAATAGATATTTCAAAGAAACTGAAGCGTGATCATCGTACTGTGAAGAGTTTTGTGGCTGATTCAGAGCACAGACGGGTTTGTGCAGATAAAGGCATAATGAGGAAGATTTCTGCCAGTCAAATTCATTGGATTAGGAAAGCAGCTGCTAAAAAATGCCATAACAAAGCAGCAGACAGGCTCAGGGTTCAACATAACTTTTTTTTCCTACTGGCCCGCCGGGCCAGTGGATCCGAGTTTTACTGGCCCCTTGTATATTTTCACTGGCCCTGCACACACTTTTTTTTTCTTCATAATTTAGTGTCAATAATTATAATACCTGTATTAGAAAAATAAAGAAAAATAACCAGATCTAAAGGGAATATCTATACTGTAATATATATATTCTGGCATCCTGCAAAGATTTTCAAGCAGAAACTCTCCAAAAACTCACAAGTTCAATGGATGCAAGAATTGTGAAGGTGATATCAAAGAGGGGGTCCTATGTTGACATGTAACTTGGCCTGTTAAGATGTTTTTGATTGAAATAGCTTTTAATTTCACTAAATATGACCTCATAATGCTGCAAATTCAACAAATGACCATTTTTAGTTGTTTACAACCTACAAAAAAATTTGAAACTGTTGTGCATAATAATTTGGAACGGTGCATTTTGAGTTTTTTTATTTTGGAAAAAATACTTTTATTATTGGGAGGTTTGTTCAATAAAATTTGAATCATACATAATGAAAATTATACTGACATTGTCATTTGCATCGACTATTTATGAAAATCTGATAAATATAATTTGCATAATAATTTGGAACGCACTGTAGTCTTAAACCACATAGTTTTTCTGCACGGCGGCTTGCGAGGTCTCACTGTGAGCATTACCGTCACACTTTAACCGGGAGACGCAATGCTTCGCTCAGACGGGGCTTAGAGTGTAGGCTCAGGCACAAAGAGACAGTCTGTATCTCTTGCGCGGCACAAGAGAGATGGTATAGAATTGTTTTATAGTCTTTTAGAATCGCGTGACGTGTGAAAACAAAACTCCAAGACAAAATTCGAATTTGAAATTTTCTAACGGTCCTCCCAATGTATTTTAGAACGGAGATACGTGTGAATACGGCTTGTCATGCAACATTCGAATCAGGATTTTTTCAAGTGGTCGACCAACTGACATGACAGTTAGTCGACTGATTACCCCCCAAATAACATAGTTACAAGGATCTAGTGGATTTGGGTTGCCAGGGCCGTTGGCTTCTCTGTGCTCCTCACCCAGTTCTTCTTTGGTGCCGTAGTCAAACTTGTAGAGCTTGAAGTCTTCTCCACCAGCGACAAAGAAGTCCTTGTCTGGGTGGAGGGAGGCTGAGTTGATAGTAGCCGGGGCCTCCACCGTTTTGATCAAGTCCAGGCTGGAACGTTAACAAAATTAGTTTAATGATAGTATACTTAGTATGTGTTACTGCAGAAAAACTAAAGTTCATACATGTTCCGTCTGTGCACTCGCATCGACCCACATCACACCACCACACATTCTAGTGGGGAGCAGTGATCATCAAGCATCATCAAGATGCCACTGTCTAACGTGTCTTCATTCTAGGCTGAAATACACAATAATGTTGTTTGCCAAGCAAAAAAAGCTAAATATAAGATATATATTTTGTGATATGATTCTAAATCACATAGTGTGGAAAGAATTGTTTTTTTTAAATCAGTATGGACATGTTAGTTTCAAGTGTGTATAAAATAAGAATGTAGTGTACCTCAGAGCATTGTAGAAACCAATATTTTTTCCATAAGTGATCACAAGAACCTCTCCATCAGGCACATACTCCATGCTGCTCACAGCCTGGTTGAACGCCAGGGTCTTCACCTCCTCCATGGAGCTTCTGTCCCAAAGCCTGAAAACACACACACACACAGACACACACAGTTACAAGTGACAGTCATCATGCTGTGTAAAGTTTGACACACTGTTCAATAGACACTGACACACAAACAAGAGCCATGAGAAGGCCCTTGACTGACCTTATGGTTTTGTCGTCCGCTGCAGAGAGGATCTGCTTATCATTGTTACACCACAAAGCCTTTTTTATGGCCGAGGTGTGACCTGCAATCTCCTGAGGTGCTTAAGGAGACAGACACAACCGCTGATTATGTGAGCACACAAAATCCATACAACACAAATGTCTTCTAAACATCACTAATGCCTCGTTTCCACCGAGTAGAGCGGGTCGGAGCGGTTCGGTCCGGGTAGTTTGGCTTTTCATTTGCCAAAAGTTGGGTAGGGTACGGTTTAAGCGCACCTAACCGCTCTGAGACGCTCCTAATCTCAGTACTCCTCCGTAGGGGTACTAGCCGCCTGAAAGGGTGCCTAAAAGGCGGGGCTACACACTGCCGTCATTTGATTGGTCGAAAGAATAATTTCCGCCATGTGTAGTCATCTCGGCAAGAGTGAAGAGTCTTGTGTTTTGGCGAAAATGTGAGCACAACACTGTTTATTGTGTGGTGTTTTTCCTCGTCAATAAATTAATCAGTTGGTTACACTGTGTCCGCCTGCTAGTCACGTAGCTGCCGCAGCCAGCACTGTTCGCTCACTGTCTCTATGAGTTGCACCGAGCCGTCTCTGTGTGTTTACGCCATGGATAGTAGTAAATACACGCTCACAACAACACGGGGGGAATAAATAAAGCAGCGGCTGGTTTGACCAATCTAAAATGAGAGACCACTGGCTTTTTTTTGTAAATTCTTACAATTTTTAAGTACCTTACCTTAGTTTTTTATTCTTTTTTATTCTATTTTATAATATTTTTAACTTATCACTTATGTTGCTGCTTGTTTATATATGTTTATATATTGTGTTATATATTTATGATAGTTACTGCTCGTTTATTGTTTATTGTCTGCACCTTACTCACCAAAACAAATTCCTTGTTGGTGTAAAACCCTTCTTGGCAATAAACTCCTTTCTGATTCTGATTCTGATTCTGGCTTGACCACAGTTGGTCGAAATAATCATTTCCGCCGTGTGTGGTCAATTCGGCTAGAGTGAAGAGAGTCTTGTGTTTTGGCAAAAATGTGAGCGCAGCACTGTTCATTGTGTGGTGTTTTTCCTCGTCATTAAATTTATCAGTTGGCTACAATGTTTCCCACTGCTACGATGTCACGTAGCTGCCGCAGCCAGCGCTGTTCGCTCACTGTCTCTATCGGTTGCACCGAGCCGTCTCTGTGCTCACAACAACACGGGGGGAATAAATAAAGAAGCTGCTGGTTTGACCAAGCAAAAACGAGAGACCGCTGGCTTGACCACAGTTGTTCCATAGCCCGATAATTTGACCCACATTGTGGCGGCAGCTATCACAGTCCAGCTTAAACCCGGCCCTACCAGTAAGGGTAGGGTCGGCGGTGGAAACACCACCGAGATTCTTAAAAGTGAGCTGTCCCGCTCTGAGCCGCTCCGACCCGACCCGCTCTACTCGGTGGAAACGAGGCATAAGCTTCAATGACTTGAACATGGCCCTGGTTTTTCTATAAGACTTGTCACAAGCGTTAAACTGAACACAGCAGAATTTGAAGGAAAAGATTAAAAAACCCAGAGGGAAAGGAATGTGTTAATTCCCACAAAATAAATCTAATTCTACATGTAGCCACATCAATTTATGACAGATTCCTCTTCAGCCTTTCACACGTCCATGATTTCAGAACGTCAAAGGGACTAAAGTGGGCTCTGGTCCAATAAAGCTAAGTGCCTAATGGATTAGGTTTATAAAACTTGTTATCGGAGCTGCATCGAAGTAACCCAGCTGAGTTTGACATCACGTTACAATGAAGTAACCCCCGTGCTAACATTATCTGGCTAACAACATGAATTTGGAGCAATAAATTATTGAGAACTAGCTGGTCAGCTAATTGCTAACAGTGTTGAGCATCAATTTAGCATGCTATTTCTTCGTATCAACAAGTCAATTAACACACACACACACAAACTCGGCATTTGGTGTTACTTACAAAGGAGAACATGAATGAACAGTCATCCAAAGTGACATTGTCCGACAAGTTTTAATGAAAACTTTGCCTCAACTGATTTATCTTTTGCATGAATTGATAGTGCCGATTCCCCCATTGTGTACAGCTGGAGATACTTTTTGCAGACCGTACAGTAGCCTATTCCTGCCGGTTATTAGGGCCTCGTCGTAACCAAATTGTATGGGCCAGTTGTCATTGAATCGGCTATCTGGTATGGTAGTATCAGGAGCGATAGGTCCATGAGCAGTGTCTCATTGTTCTGGATAATTCCTGAAACGATCGCCAGCGCTGCTGCTGTATTAAACAAATGGCGGATTAAATATGTCAGACAGACGTGAGGACCTAACAGCCTCTCCGCTAATAATCAGGCTTCCATTCACACCACAGCCTTCAGGCCATATTCCCTTTCATGTTACTAGGGCTTATCTATCTGGAGGTAGGAAAATGCCGGGGCAGATATACCGGAAAATCAATTCTGGCTTTAATTCACACATGAGCGATTGCCGTGGAAATGCCAGAAGTTTACTGGGAAAGGATGCATGTGTGAATGAGGCTTCGGACACATTCAATTACCGGCTTCAGGATTGCTGAGGTCATATATGCGCAGTAACTTGTCGTTCCCTCCAGTGAGTAGACAGGTGCTGTCCTGAGGGGAGAGATAGACGTATAGTCAGAGATAATAGCAGTTTTAGAAACATTACAATTCATCATCATCATAATACATGCAGGAAATGTATAGGTTTTCTAAAGTTTCATTTTTTATATATATTTTTTTTTTATTTTATTTTTTTAAATGGTGATAATGTACAAGACAGAACAAGTATGTGCACACAAATAACTACAACATTAAATAACGACAAGGGAAACAAAACATGTGTGTCATGGTACACAATACAGACAATAACAGACAAAATCTATTAAAATTGGACAAGATGTGATGCAGGATTATTTTTCGATATTTAAGTTTAAGTATTGGTTAAAGAGAAGAAAAAAACGAATAAGAAAATAAGAATAGTAGACCCATAGGTTTTTTTTTTATAGCTGATTGAACACGTCTTCAAAATGCTGACAGTGCACTGACCTGAGTAAAAGTAACAGTCTTGACAATGTGTTTGTGTGCCAGTGTGAGGACCTCGTCTCCACTCACTGCATCCCACACCTTTCTGAAAAGGAAACAGGTCATCATTTAATAGACAATACTTTATGTGACTGCAGTGAACGGATCATTATCTTTTCATACAATGTGTTTTCTTTGTCCAGGGATCTGAAACCACAGTACAATGCTGCTTAGTGAGGAACGGGGTAGTTCTGATAATGCATAAGCCATTCAGATAAACATTTGATTAAAAAAATATGTTTGATATTGGTGTTGCAGCCTGCGGGCCTGTGTCCACAGAGCTGTTTTCGGGCAGAAAAAAAGTGGCAACGAGTCCCGATGATCTACTATGATTGGCTCGTTGATGACATCATCCTTTTTTTATGTAAAGTTGAAAGATTTCTTGAAACGCTAGAAGCAGCCGCACAAAAACAGCGGAGAAATTGTTAAAAAGACGATGGTCAAACGAACCAGATCAGATTCTCTATATATATTTTCAGAGTTCATGTGTTAAAGGGGCATCAATCAACTCTAACCTGTCAAATCACAACATTCTATCTTTGCATCTATCTTATTTTCAAGGCTGCAGTTACTGTAGGCAGGAGTCTGTAGTCCCATACAAGAGCTGACTCTAGACTTACGCTGTGAAGTCAGCTGCAGCAGTGGCTGCCTTGGTGGCGTCTGTGTTCAGGGTGGCTCCCCAGACAGCACCTTTGTGACCCAGAAACGTTCCTATCCAGTCCCCTGTGTCTCCCTGGCGCATCATGGGCTTGCCATCTGTCAAAAGAAAATCATGATGGAAACAAGCTTACATGTTGTAACAGCAGATGACAGCAACAACACATGTCGGTACTGAAATCAGCTGGTGTCTCACAGACTGCCTCACTTTGATAACATTTGATTTTGTATTGTAACTGAAGCTTTCCAGGAAGACAGATTGTCATGGTGTTCAAGGTTTGAAGACAATTAAATTGATAACAGAAATCAAAAGAGGCCCGAAGTGCTGAATATAACAATAAAGCCAGCCGACACAAATACATTGCTAAAGGCTTTAACTGTATAAAGCAGACAATATGCAGAGTTAAGTTGTTAAGGTATATCAGTCTGGATTTACGTATTGAACAAGTATCTAACATTAAACGTTAAGACCTTCTTCGTCTTTCATTAAAACACGAATGCCTTAGATACTATCAATTGGTCTCACGAATCTCACCCTTGCAGGCGCTGATGAGGAAGTAACCATAAGGAGTGATTCCACTGAAGGCTAGGTCCACCACAGGTCGGGTGTGACCGGAGCAGGTAAGCGGAGTCTGTCTCATCGCCATGGTCCTTCAGCTGGACAGGAGACGGTTCGCACTGACGGAGGAGACGGTACAACGCTAGCGGCTAACTAGCTAGCTGGGTATGCTAGCGGTAAAAAGGAAAGACAACACAACAAGCTAGCAAGTATTTTGTTGAATTAGTTCTGTGAACCAGCATTTGCCTGTCTGGGAATGAGTGAAAATTAACTAAGAAGGTTTGTCAAACTATACGGTGGAACTCCCTCCCAGCGAAGGAATGGCTATCGTGCTAATAGCTACAACATTGCAACTAACTAGCAGCGTGCAACTCGGCGAAGCTAGCGCTGAAATGATATAGCCATGCAGGCTTCCGTAGCTACAAAAAATTAAATACTTCCGGTGTAATATTTTACACATTAAAAGCGTGTTGAAACCATGGACGTATAAAGAAAGGTTGAAACCTATTACTATCTATGGTTGAAACCTTTATATAGGCTACTATCTATGGTTGAAACCACCTTTTGTATAGCCTACTATGGAACCTGGTTGAAACCTTATTTTGTACAGTATATGGTTCAAACTCACTTAAAAAAGAATGTCTTTGATTCTGACCGACTGAAACGTTTTACAATTAGCCTACAGTCATTTAATAAGACCTTATAAGATAAATAAGGCTCTGAATTAATATTACAACCAGGGAAATATGATTTAATCAACACTGAAATGCCATTTTATTTTTATTTTTAAATTCCAGCATTTATGACATTACCAGGGTTTGCTGGGGGGATTCAGATTCAGAAAAAACTTTATTTATTACGTGGCTCAATATATAGGCCTACAGTAGGCCTACATTGCAAAACAAACCCGGACAATAAACATACAACATGTGTTCCTAAAAACGGAATAAAATACGTAATAAAAGTAATTTACACAGGATTTGAATCACAATATAATAAGTAGCGTAATGTTTATGTGGCTCTGCATCCTAACCTTTTATTTAAGATGTTTATTGCAGTGGGAATTAAATAGTTTTTGTGTGTTTGTCTTGGCTGGATGGACTTTACAGCTGATGATCATAACTGGAAAGACTTATGCACAGAGTGAGTGGGGTCTTTTGTAATTTGATTGGCTTTCATTTCCACTGCTTGGGTATGAAGTACTAATATGCCTTGTTTCCACTGAGCGGCAGTACTGTGACATGTAACTTGTACGGAGTAAAGGAGTCATTTTTCTAGGAAGGTACTGCATGTGTGGTTTTCAGGTTACACCACTGACTATTGACCAGGTACAGAAACAGTAAACACAGAGATAATGATTAGTGGGTTAAAATGAACAGTATTCATTTAACCCATTTCACTATAATAGACTGCAGCGATTTAAGTCAGAGTGGAAACAGAAAAGCAGCAACCACTGAAGAATGCCTTTATTCCTTTCTTGTTATTCTTTACATAGCAGTCCTGAACTTTCTGTGTGTCAGATCCCTCCACTATCTCCTGCTGCAGTACCTCCAGCTCATCGTCCATGTCTACAATGGTGTTGCTCTCCAGTCTAATGTGTCCTTGGTTGTGGTCACTGCTCCTGGTGGCTTCCTCCTCATCCAAAGAGACACCTAAAGCCTCCTGCTTGTGTGTTGTTCTTCCTGTTAGACTTGGTGAAAGCAGCAGGCTGCAGCAGACTGCACCTTATGGTCAGTAATAGTTTGGAAAGCCGAGTTCTGAAACAGGGTTTCCTCCTGCACTTCCTCCCGCTGAAGTTCTCCCAGCTCGACATCTATGCACACAATCACATTCTGACTGATGTGTCCTCAGTCCCTTCTAGCATCTCCACCAGAGACAGACATACAACAGTGAAGGGTTTAGATCAGTGGTGTCAAACATACGGCCCGTGGGCCGGATCCGGCCCGCAAGATGATTTGATCCGGCCCGTGACTTGTAGAGCACACATTTCTGAGCATGTAAAAAAAAAGTAAGTCTAGCCCATTCCTGTGAGGAGTTATGAATTTTTAAAGAAATAACCAAAATGCTCACTCCAGCCGCTAGGGGGCAGCCAAAATAAAAAAAGCACATTTTAGCAACGTGGGAAATGGTAAATGGCAATTTTGCTTCACCGCTATTAATGTTTCCTCCAGTGCTTTATGGCAAAGTAAAAACCAAAAAAATATATAGGGGAGAACGGGGTAATCTGAGCCACTTTTTACATTTGCTCCCCTCTAAGGGAGCTAAAATGATTTATCACTCAAATTTACACATTTCCCATTAATTCAGGATGTTTCCTAGAAATGGGCATTAGCAGATTTTTTTCAAGACAAAGGGCAGTGAAAATATGATTGTTTTAAAAAAAGTTGTTATGTGGCTGACAGCTGTGGGGTAAACTGATCCACTTACTTTTTCCACTCTGAAACTACCATAACAACACATATTGTAACAGTAAGAATCCTGAAAGCTAGCCACACATTCCAGAACTAATGTCGGACTAGTAAAAGAATGATGGGGTTTGGTCAATTAAGCAAAGCAAATTTTCTAAACACTTGAAAGGAACTCTGAACAAAATCAAATACAACCTATTATAATTCAAAAGGTTTTAATAAGATTCAAATGAAAGATAGAACTAGTTAGATTAGAACACAGTCTGGGGGTCAGAACACAGGACCCTTAGAGCCAGCTAGTGTCTGGGGGTCAAAGCATAGGAAAATCAGAACCAGCGAGAACAGCCTGGGACTCAGAACACAGGAGAAGACCCAACTGGATTATAACATCAGCCTGTCATACTCTACAACTAGGCCTACTCTACATTCCAGCCCTGAAGGTTACAGGGAAAGATGAGAAGGTGCTCTTTCCGTGTGGTTGCCCCAGGTCGTCTTCCTGGTGTATTTCCTTGGCATGATGGCTTTTCTACAATGCGTATGACATTAAAATAAAACATAAGTTATGTAATATTACATTAAAATATGTTTAAGACTAAACTTAACTTGTGCCTCATGGTGGGGGAAAGTGAGACAGTGGCTGACTTTCCCCCACAGCATTTGGCTCACTTTCCCCCACCACCACAATTTGAGAAAAAACTACCTCTCTTAGCATTTCAGGCTAATCTTCAGTTATCAGCATCACATGGTTTCATATGTTGTTAGTTCATTAACACGTATGATAGAAGTTTTTCTACGTGAATACATTTGCTTTGGCACAACAGTTGATTAAGTTGACAGCAAGAAAATTTACTTTTACATGCAAAATACCTATTTTGGTGAAAAAAACATGCTTACCACAGCACCATGAGGTCCTCTCTTTCAGGGCCATGGGGAAATGAGAGGGGCTTGAAAACATATATCTCACATGACCACAAATGTTTTCCGTTGCCTAGATACAGGGGGTGGCTCACATTACCCGATGCCTCAGATTCCCCTGTTCTCCCCTATACATATATTATTTTTATTTTTAGTGCTGAACAATTAATGTACTAGCAAGCGCGGTGTGTCTGCGGCTCTGCGCGCGCGAAACGATGCTAGTGTAGGCCTACAAGATTTATTTCCTAATTTTCAATGCTGCTTTATTTTTATGTTTTAAATTAGGAAAAACGTATTCCAAAACAACCAATGACCTCTGTATTTAAAATGGAATCAAAACAGTAGAAGTTGCACTTTTATTTAATTGTATGTTGTACTGTCTGCATGTTTGCACAAAATGTGTCCCTGTATGCCCTGTACATAGCAAACAAAATTGCACAACTGTAAGATCAGTGTCTGTTGTATTTTTGTATTCAAATAAACAGTTGTTTATTTCATTAGTGCGTATTGGCATCTTTGAGCAAAATACCTCAGTGCGACAGTTTTGATCGCATTTGCTACTGAAATTGATCACGTGCGATGATGAATACAAGTCCATTCGCACTAGTGCTAGTTGATAATGAGGACTGAGGAGAGGCTGTCTTTGAAACACAGAGGAGAGATGCACAACACTGCTTAGAGGGCTCTACATTAACACTCCAAATGGGGGTAAATGGGTTATAATAAGTAAGTTATTGAGTCCACCCTTCACTTTGGCTGGTAAAAGATATGTGTCCTCGGGATCTGTGCTCGTGCAGCGATTCTACTGTATAAAAACTTCACCAACGGTAATAACCGGAAAGAGATTACCACAGTTAAGTTAGCGCGTGTGCAAACGGAACATTTCCTATGCGCCTTCACCTTAAAAGCCTGTTACTAGCTAAACGTGAGTTGACTTTTATTTTGAAGCCGGTAAGAACAGGAAGTTAGCGCTTCACAGCCCTGCAGTGCTCAGTGTTGGGTTAGTTACTTCAAAAGCGTAATGCGGTATTTATTACTTGTTACTGTCATTTCAAAGTAGTTAGTTACATTACAATATTACTGTCTTTTGAATTGTAAGGCATTACACTACTTTTACATTACTTTTGCATTACTTTCACCAAAATAACATGAAATATGGATTTGGTGTTCTCAATAGATCTTCTTGTGTTCAATGCAGCTCATTACACAGCAGGAGGTGACATGGTATGGCATAATGACTGAGCTAGGCTTAAGGCTAACAAAAGTATAATATAGCCTAATGGTAACAGTTGTGGCTCATGGTGCAATACATTTTATAACAGAAATACTGTATCTTTAGGTATTTATATTAATATCAATAGAGCTAGAGCAGGGGTCTCCAACCTTTTTTCAACTGAGAGCTACTTTGAAAAAATTTAAGTGGCCAAGAGCTACTTGTATCAAATCGCTTATATTTATTTACATAGCACACATCAAATGAATTAAGCTTCTGTTTGTACACGTGTGAAATTGCATACCTAATGCTTTTCATAAATCATTTCATTCATTTTCATTTTTCATTTTCCTTTATTTAACCTCGAAAGATCAATTGAGGGGTGACCCTCTTTTACAATGACGTCGAGTTTGTACAGATACACAATATACAATGAGAATACATAACAAGTTTACACACACACACACACACACACACACAGACAACAACAATTTAAAACATTCAGATCAATTGAATGAGAGACATAATAGCCTAATTAAAACAGTTACAAGTGTAGAGGGGCTGATTCAAAATAATAATTTTAAATTGGTTAACAGTTATGAGTGTATTTATTTTAATTGTATGTTGTAGGCTGTTCCAGGAGTCAGGGGCACTATGGCTAAAAGCGGTTTTACCAAGCTCAGACCGGGCATAGGGGACATTTAACATGAGCATGTCAGTTGAGCGGGTTTGATAAAGCCCATCTGAAATAAGCAGCATTTCTGTCAAATATAGTGGTAGCTTTCCAGTCAGAGCTTTATATATAAAAATATGCCAATGTGCATCACGTCTCTCCTTAAGGGAGGACCACCCAACCTTTTCATATAAAACACAATGGTGTGTATCATAAGCATCTCCTGTAATGAATCTCAAAGCAGAGTGAAATACAGAGTCTAGGAGTTTAAGGCATGAACGAGATGCATGCCGATAAACCACATCACCGTAATCAAGGACAGACATAAAAACTGCCTCAATAATCCCTTTCCTACTGAACAACGGGAAGGTGGCTTTATTCCTATAAAAATAGCCAATCTTTTGTCGGAGACGACAGACAAGATTTTTTATGTGAAAAGTAAAAGAGAGTTTTTCATCTATCCAGATGCCAAGATATTTATATTCAGTGACTCTTTCAATATGAGATCCATTATTTGTGTGAATAATAAGATCATTAAAATGTGTAATTCTTGCTCTGGAAAAGCACATATATTTTGTTTTTTCTATATTAAGGACAAGCCTGAGATCCACTAGACAGTTCTGCAGGGTGTTAAAAGAGCTCTGTAGGTTCTGAACAGATTGTTGCACTGAATCAGAAATGCAATACAGTACAGTGTCGTCCGCATACAAATGGGCATGGCAGTTTTGTAGTGATGAAACAATGTTATTGATGTAAATTGTGAATAGGACTGGACCTAAAATTGAGCCCTGCGGAACACCATTTGTAACTGTTAAAAACTCAGTTTGGTAGCTTCCCAGCTTAACTGACTGCTGTCTATCAGAGAGATAGTCCCTAAACCAGCTACATGTAGAATAATCAAAACCATTTTCATGCAGCCTCTCTAAAAGCAAATGGTGATCTAAAGTATCAAAAGCTTTTGACAGATCAACAAAAAGTGCTGCACAGTGCTTTTTTTTGTCGATAGCTGTAACAATGTTGTCTAAGACCAAAGTGACAGCAGATACAGTACTGTGGCCTGCCCTAAAACCAGATTGAAATGGACTCAAAATGGAAGCACTGGATAAAAAGGATTTCAACTGAGTATTAATGACTGATTCTAGAATTTTTGCCAGGCATGGGAGTTTGGAAATTGGCCTGTAATTGTTAAGATCACTTTTGTCACCCCCTTTATGTAATGGAATGACGTGAGCTTTTTTCCAGACTTTAGGAACAATACCAGAGGAGATGGAAAGATTAAAAATATGGGTTATTTGTTTTGATATGATAAGTGCAGAGAGATTTATTGAAAATGGGTCCAAATTGTCCTCTCCCATGTACTTCCTGGGGTTGATGGCAAGAAGCGCATCTACAACAATACTTGTTGGGACTTGAACAAGGCTGAAAAGAGGAGTTTTAGAGACAGGTGGTATGCTATTTTTATTTCTCGTGGTGGTAGGCGTAGAAGGCGTAGATACTCCATTGTGAAAGAGTTTACCAGCAGCTATAAAGTGTTTATTGAAAGCTAAACCAATTTCTTTCTGATCATTTAAAATCTGATCATTTATTTTTAACTGACTGGGAACAGTGCTAGAATTGTTTTTGTTATAATTCACAGCCTTCCAAAATAGTGCAGGGTTGGAGTAGCAGTTTGAAATTAGTTCGAGGTAGTAGTCTGATTTAGCTTTCCTAACCATGGATATGCACCTATTTCTGATTTGTCTGAAAGCAGTCCACTTGGAGTTTTCACCAGAGCGTCTAGCTAGGGACCATGCTTTATTTCTCTCTGCAAATATATCGGACAATTCATTTGTGAACCAGGGGTTTGATCTATTTTTTACTCTGTGCTTTTTAAGGGGTGCATGCTTGTTCAAAATGGAGGAGAAAGTATTGGTGAAAAATTCTAAGGCCAATTCCACATCAGATATTTCACTTGTGAGATGAATGTCACTTTGATAGAGTTCATTTAAAAATGCTTGCTCGTTAAAACCTTTAAAATTACGCTTAACCCTAAAACAGGCAACGTGCACTGGGAGATACATACTCTTTAACATCCTGTAGGGGGCTTGCTGGAAGGTTTTCACTAATCTAGTTAGCATTTATCAAAAGACTTGTCTGTTATTAGCATCTAGGTGACATGATTTGGTTCAAGTTATCTTTCATCGTTTAGTCAGCCTGATCAGAAATCAACATGGACGCCAGTGGTGAAGCGCCAGCTTCCCAGGGTGTAAGTAATCATATATTAGACATACTTATTTTTGTTAAAATAACAATCTAAATTCATATATTGAATTAGGACATTTGTCTTAACATGCTGATGAAGAAAAAAAAAATCCATCTGTGTTTGTGGGTTTTTTAGCAGAATTTGAAATGTATGTATCCCCAGAGATACGTTGCCTGCTTAGGGGGTAGAAATTTGGTCAATGTTCATTATTCTGAATTTTATTTAAAACTTGAAAGCATGTTGATAATGACTGCAGAACCATATATTATCATGAACAGTTGTGCCCATTACAACATTATTACTGTATTTCACTTTTAAAATGATCTTTCTATATTTATGTATACTTAGGGCAGTGCTGCCTGGAAGGCCCTATCCCTAACCGTTGGGGGCGGGGAGTGCCTTCCAGGCACAAAACACAAACTTAACTGCCCAGGGATGGCCAAAGCCACTGGCAGGGAAAGTAAGCTGCTGTTAATTAAATATATAATTTCCAGCTGGTGGCTGCTGGTCGTTGTAGGCGCACAGTGTAGCATCATGCCTGCATCGGCTTCAGAGGAGCCTCTGACGCACCTGTGGCAGCTGTTTGAAAGGATCAGGGTGCAGTGACTAATAGTCAATCCTGCTACAGTTTGGCCTGTCATCCATTGCTTTCCTTGGGCACTGCTTTCCACAAAGGGAGCCATTAAACTGGTACACAAGTAGGACACCGTGCCAGGTTCATGCACACGGCACCATAAAGTCCCTACATTCCTGTTGGACGGCCTCCATTTCACTGCCTTCATGGACCACAAGCCGTATACTAAGCTGGTGGGTGTTACATTTGTCTGGCCCCGCCTCAGGAGTGATGTAAAGACCTGGGCTAGCTTCAGTTTGGCCTGTCAGCGTGTTCAAGGTACACATGATACCAAAGCCCCCTTGGCGCCGATTCTGGTCCCCGAGAGGCATTTCGACCAGGTCAAAAAGGACCTGGTGGGCCCCCTGCCTTCCTCCCGTAGGTTCACTGACCTCCTCACCTTGGTGGACAGCACCACCAGGTAGCCGGAAGCCATTCCTCTGCATTCACTGAAGTGGACTGGGCGTTCCTCAGGTCATAGGTAGCCCGTTTTGGTATGCCGGCTGACCTCACCTTGTACAGAGGCCCACAGTTCACATCCGAGCTGCATGGCTAAAGGGTCGCAACTGGGTTGACTGCCTCCTGTGGTTGTTGGCTTGTTTGGCTCTCTGCCCCTAAGGAGGACCTGCAGTTTTCATCTGCTGAATTGGTTTACAGACAGCCACTGGTGGTCCCATGAAAGTTCCTTCAGGACGCTGCGGTTCTGTGGATGGGCGCGTCACATTGGACTTTTGCTCTGGGCAACTCCAGCCCCTTCACTCAGGTCCCCCTGAAGACTCCCCTATGATGGGCCCTTCTGTGTCCTGGAGGCGGGGACCAAGAACTTTGTGGTGGACATGGGGGATAAGCTAGAGCGGGTCACTATGGACCGTCTCAAGCCTGCCCATCTGGATGTGGCTGATCCAATTTGATGAAACTAGATTGGTAAAACTGAATAAAATGTACTTAAAAAGTAGTGTTTGTAATTTAAATGGACAAGATAAACAACAATTTATCATTTCTGTTCATCAAATTAAAAATTTATATTTTTACCATTTCGGCTTTTTTTATACCTTAAAGGTACAACGAGTAAGTCGGCACGTTGGCGACACCTTTGAACAAAAGCGGTAGTATTTTTACGACGCCAGCTGTCGTGAAGCTGTTTTCTAGCTCGTGCAGGGCCTCAAGATTCAAATAATCAGGAAGCAATATAGTGCGTGTCCGTGTGTTGAAAGTGTGAGGGCACCGGACTCTTTTCGGCTCGGTGAGAGTGGTTAGTGACACAGCATCAACTACACCTGACCTGATTGCAATGAGTTGATCCATTGTCACCTCTCACGGAGCTGAACGAGTATGTGTCCCCAGTCCCCACACAAAGCGAATGAACGAGAGACGGCAGTTAGTTATGGATCACGATGAGGTAATGTGTTTATGTTGTTGTAAATAATGACTATTTCAGATGAATAATGGTCATCTGATGATGCTGGTGAGGCAAAGTAAACTTTGTTTTAGTAGGCTACCGCTCATTCATTTAGGAGTAAACACTGCAGTCTAGGTTCGCTGCGTGAAATTGTGTATACGTTGCTTGGCAACGCCCTCCCGCCCGCCTATCACTCTCCCTTTGAGCTTTTCTTCATTGCATTTTCTTTTTTTTTCTTTGATGGTTCAGCCCCGTTATCAGTCATTATGACGACAAATAACTGTCTCAAACAAGGCTCCCGCTCCCCTTCTAGGATGACCAGATCGCATTTCCATTACTTTTCACACGTCCCGCAAATTGAGACGTTGTCCCGCATTGTTATTGAAAGTGAGCCCCCCTTTTTAAATGCGTGTTTTATAATCTGGCATTTATCCGATAGCTGTCAGGAGACAGCAGTCTCCGTTTGTCTGTGTGTGTGTTTGTCTGTGTGTGTGTGTATCGGGCTGCTGGGCTCAGTGGCTCTGTGAAGGTGCTGCCTGCAGTGCTTCAACGTTCACTTTCCTGTTACTTCAAAATAAAAGCCAACTCACGTTTGTCAAGTGAAATGCTAATGTGAAGCCAGTGAAATGCTTTTAATGTGAAGCCGCAGCCTTAATGCTCTATTTGTTTAACAGTAGCTAACTTAACTGCTGCACGCTGATCTAAAGATAGTGTTTTTTTAATTTAGAAAGCCGTGTCTCTGGCATTACCGGTGGTGACACGAGTTTATTTTGCTAAAAAAACGGCACTTTGTCCCGCATTGTCCCGCACAAACGTAGTCTTTGTCCCACATCTGGTGAATTGGGATCTGGTCTCCCGCTCCCCTTCCCTCACCTGGAGTGATAGGCTTTTCAATTCACGTTCCTGCGCCACACTGAAATCTGCGACCAATACGGATATGTGACCATAGAGCATGCACGCGTGAACCGAAAATCGGACTGGGTGTACGACCAGATCAAATGCAGTAATAAAAACTATATAAAAACGTCTTTCTTTGCACTGATGGTCTCGTTTGCTGTTAAAGGTAATTTATGATTATCAGAGGAAAAATTAGGCTGTTTAAAAGATATTTAAATGTTACTCGTTGCCGCTTTAATAGGGCAACGTATCCTGGGAGATACAACTCGTAAAACCCAAAATATACAAAGTATAAAAAAAATGTATGTGGAAATATTTTTCTTTGGTCTTGAAAAGATGAGTGATAACATGAAAATATTTTTAGAAACTCATTTTCCACTGTTGCCTGTTTAAGGGTTAATGATGATTTTGGGTTGAGATTTTTTAAGATGAATACTTCTGATACAGGCCACCGGGCAGTGATCACTGATTCCAAGCTCAAAGACACCAGCAGAAACTATTTTATTGCTTTGATTTGATAATATTAAATCGATCAAAGTTGATTTTGCTGGGTTTTTTAGATTTGGTCTTGTGGGCTCAGTTATTATTTGTGTAAGATTTAGGTTGCTACATATTTCTTTAAAAGGTTCAGAGGCACCAGAAAGCCAGTCAATGTTAAAATCACCCATCATAATGACCTCTCTATTTACATATGGAGAGATTAAATGTGCTAGCTCACTCAAGGAGCTATTTACTGCTGAAGGGGGCCTGTACACACCAATTACAATAACACAATCATTTAACGATAAAGACAATTCCAAAGCAATAAATTCAAAGCAGCTTCGAACAGAGACAGCATGTAGTAATGATACAGAATAATGTGATTTAACATAGACAGCCACTCCCCCACCCCGTGTGGTCCTGTCTATTCTGAATAAACTATAATCATTTATTGCCACCATAGAGTCATGTGTACTGCTCTTCAACCATGATTCAGTCAGAACCAAGACATCTGGGTCAGCCTGAGATACTAAGATGTTAACATGGTCTAATTTATTGTGCTGAAGCAAACTTCTTATGTTTAAGTGAAGAAAACCCAAACCCTTTCTTGTTTTGAGGATGTTTGGTGAGTTTAGCTTTGATATGCTCATGTCCAGGTTATCAACAGCGGGGTGGTCCAACACAATTGACTTATTACACATAATAGGTACATTTTTCAAGTTACTTGTAATCCCAAGTGGTCTGTGGCGTGACCTGTAAAATCTATGAGGAGGGATTAATGATGATCTGACAGACTGACATACAGGGATTGGGTGAGTTTTTATAGTAATGGATGTTCCAGGCCTGGAGGGGGCGCTAGATGCATGGGGACTAGTGGTCATGGAGGCTGTGTCACGTGAGCTAACTACCTCTTGACTGACCAGGTGTGGAGATAGTCAATCATGCTGGACAGAGTTTGCAAGAGGAGTGACGCTAGGAACCGATTTTATTGTTAAGAGCATATTGCTGGCCAGAAGATGTTTCCCTTGTTTGTTTAAATGCAAACCATCGCTGGCAAAGAAAGACGGTCTGTTCCAGAAAACGTTAAAATTGTCGACAAAGGGAATGCCCATGGAGAGACAATACTGTTTGAGCCAAACATGAAGTTGGCGTGCGCGGCTGAATTTGATGTCACCAAATCGAGGGGAAGGCATGGGACCAGAGACGATACATTGTTTCCCAGCTGTCAGGACGGAATCGATTAGGGCTTTAAAATCAGTTTTAAGACTTTCTGACTTTTCTGACTTAAGGTCATTTGAGCCGATATGTGTCACGACCATAGATGCAGCGGGATTACTGTGGATAATGTGTGGTAGCACTGAGTTGATGTGGGATACCTGGGCACCGGGATAGCAGAAGGTCTCCGCCCTCGGCAGGAGAACTTGTCGGACCATGGATGAGCCAATGAGGAGGCACTGGAGCTCCGCTGCTCGGCCCTGCTTCCCATCAAAGGTCCAAGAACACATTACTTTACACTTTTTGTGGGCCACACATCACTGAAAATTGACATCAATGTCTATTACACTTCTTTCCCCCAGGAAATGTCTTAGTCAAGGCGGTCACCACCCAGGTGTGGAGGAGGCGCGGCGCAACGCGGCGCGCTGAAAATTTGGGGGGTATTTTGCTCAAAGATGCCAATACGCACTACAGAAATAAACAACTGCTTATTTGAATAAAACAGACAACTGACCTTACAGTTGTACATTTTTAAAGTTCCTTTTTGGATAGGGGGCTGTTGTGAGATTATTGTGGACAATTAGGCCTACTGTGATAACCTATAATTCATTAATGGTTATTATTAGCCTACTTGCTTGATTTCTTTTTAAATACAGAGGTTATTGGTCGTTTTGGAACATGTATTTCCCAATTTAAAACGTAAAAATAAAGCAGCATTGAAAATTCAGAAAATAAATCTTGTATGGCTACACTAGCAGGCTGTTTTACAAATAACTCAATAGTTGAAATAATAAATAAAATGTGTTTTCCCCTTAAAATGATTAAATACATTTATGCAAAGGTCAAAGACAGTGCATGCCGTAGTCATGCATGGCCGCATGCAGAGCCGCAGAGCAGCACACACACCAGCTGATAGAGAAACGCTTTGAGACACATGTGAACATTTATTTACCGCAAATCGCAAAGTTTTGACCATGGGAAGAGGTGCATTTACCTTCATCAGATTTTTAACTTGTAAAAAAAATAAAAAAAAAAAAATGTTTTTTTTTTTTATTTTTTTTTTACAAGTCGGTCAACCTATCAGGCGAGCTACTGAAAACCCGCCCGCGAGCTACCGGTAGCTCGCGATCGACCTGTTGGAGACCCCTGAGCTAGAGCCTACTACTGTAGATTGTAAAAAAAAATGTGAGCCTCAAAGACTTGTTTCTTGCGTTCTGGCGACTTAAAAGCACAAACAAGTTGTTCACATTATCATACACTTTTGCCTTTTTTAGTTGTTCCAAAGAATCTGCCTTATCATCTTGCCATCTAATCTAAATGATAACTGACCATTATGTTTGTTTCTCGTCTCTCTTGTGTGACATTTTATAATAACAATAGTAGCCTAAATATATATCTCAGTTGCTGTGCGCTGGGGAGAAACAGACACGCTGGCAACTTTTCTGGTATCAAATTGGTGATTGCGGGATGATTTGGATGACATGCTGTCGGGCGGACTCCGCCCTGCGGAGCTGCTTGACTCTCGGCCGGGTGCGAGGCAAAAATAAATAAATAAAAGGATCATAGGCTATTATAGGCTGGCCTGATGTGAAACTTTTCTAAAATACAGGCTATTTACTCAGGCTCGCCAACATAAAACAGACGCGCACATAGCCACAGGAACATATTCTCAACAGGGGGTGCTAGAAAAAAAGCTCAGCCTGCACTTGTATTGCTGAGGAGAGATTGCCAACTGCGCTGTCCTTAACGCACCATCACTGCCGCCGTTATGTTAAGATTTCATAATTTGCATCAAAGCACTTCGGATAATAAAAATTAGAGGCTTTATTTAAACGCTGTCCATGTGGTGTTTATATTAACTGTGTCGGCTGTAGACTGAAACTAACGAGGGGGCGGCTGCTTCACTGTACAGTTCCATAGTTGCGCATTCAGTTTGGCGACATGTCTCTGTGTATCTGTGTATCAGGACTCGGGACATGCAATCGAATCGCATAAGCTGCTCCTCCGTTGGAAGGGAGCGGCACTCCGTTGTAAGGAGGGAAGTGATGTGGTCTCTTCTGGTTTCCTCTTTTATCCAGCGCAGCTTAAACTTGGGCAGTGAGACGGAAGCCAGTAGTGCATCTTTGGAATCAATTGTAGCAGCAAATCGAGTTTTCTTCTCCTAGCAGTAAGATTAGCGCGGGTTTTTCTCTCCTCTGCGAATCTCGCGGTGTTGGCCAATTTGTATAAAAACAACAAACCAGTCAATTTTGGGTTTAAAATGCATTGTAACGCGCGTTACTGAGATTTGTACCGAGTTACATATTACCATTTTTGTTGTTGTAATGCCTTACATTACCGCGTTACAGCAAAACGTAATGCATTACAGTAATGCATTACTTCCTGTAACGCGTTACTCCCAACACTGGCAGTGCTCTAGCTAGAAAGGCAACTCATTCAGCTGCAGAGAAAAGTCAACAGTAGTCTAAAAACAAAGTTTGAAATAAGCCACTGAAGAACTACTCCCAACACATTCACAACAACCTATTTAATTTATCCTAAATTGTACCAATATGTATACTTATTTATTTAATAGGCTATGTTTAATGTTTTAAAGTTTGGTTTTTATTAACAGAAGGACATTTTCTAAAAATGTTTATTATTATTAATATAATAATTATATGTATATACAAAACATATAGATATAGATATTATTTTTATATTTTTATGGGGAAAAATTATTCTGAATCAGCAAAAAATTGCAATTGGCAGGTTAGATTCTTTTGTCTAAATTGCAATCAGTGCACCCCTATTCATTCTTCTACAATTATTACCTCACACACTAGGATATAATATTAATTGAGAATCTCAAAGGAGACCAAGATGACTGGCTCAAAGGTAATTACAGTGAAATGCAAGGGTTAATATTATGCAAGTTTTTGATCATACTTTGTGTGCTACCAAATTTATTTTTGTGCTACTGAATTTTTTTACTTGCTAGCACCAGTGCTACCACCTAAAAAAATAAGCGTACAGCCCTGTACCTCCAACATTTTCGGTGCGGCGCTGCTCCTATTCCCGTGGCCAGCAGCAACCTTTACTAAGACATTTCCTGGGGGGTACAGATATCCCTTGTGATCCTTGATAATGTAGGTTACAAATGTAGGCTGAGTGATAAAGCATATTACAGGGGTTGACACTAAGGTTTCAAAAGCACTTGCCCATAGGGAAAGTACAGGTAATGTTGTACTTGCCCGAATGTCGTGTTGACTTGCCCAAAAAAAACTAAAACTAAAAGTTAAACAGTGATATATGCTTATTAAAATATACATTTTAGCGAACCTTATCTCTTAAATGCAAACACTGCTTACTTGTCTCATCCTAACCACATACAACCAACAACAATTCATATAAGCCTAAACTCTACCTGTAACTGTTTTAATTAGGCTATATTGTACTCTCACCCATTTAATTTTAATTGCTACCACTTAATTTCACCACTGTGTAAATGTTTCAATTGTTTTTCTCTTCACCTGTTGTTGTGTATTTGATGTATTTGCGTTGAATATTGTTAATGTATTGTTGTTTTTCCTTTGAATTTGTTTGAACTCGACGTCATTGAAAATGAGGGTCACCCCTCAATTGGTCTCTCGAGGATAAATAAAAAAAAAAAAAAAGTTAAGTTAAATATCATGACATCACACATACAGCCAAGAGCTTGGTCCTGTTGCAGCATCGTGAAAGGGCCTCTTTTTGCCAGGCACCTGGCCTGGTTTTGGGGGTCTCAGAAAACTCAGTCTAACTCAGAGTCAAGCTGAATGTTAGCTTCCACACAAATGTGTTCAGAAAATGTTTACTTATTTTAAAACGTCACATTGTGCCAAAAAGTGATTGTCTGCCATAAAATGGTTAAAGTCCACCATGTTAAAGCTATTGCCCGGTTATACTGTAAGTAAGGAGGGGGATCATTCATTAAGTACGGGCCCTCAAGGGCCCTCAATGTATTGAGGGCCCGTAATTATTACTCTCCACCATACTTTTTCTTCTGACTTCTTACTTCTTACTTCTTATTCTGCCGCAAATTTCTAGCTGCTTCTCCTCCCACACCGTTGCACGTAGAAACGCAAAAATTTCACACAACGTGCGTCCCCACCCCACGGGGTGTGCTATTATACAGTTTTTTGAATTTCCGCTAGGGGGCGCTGTTATGAAGTCCCGACTGAAAGAACTTTGAGAGGCCACGCCCCGCACACCGTAACTCCGATTGACTTGAAATTTCTCACACAGGTGTATGTTAGGGTGCTCTACAAAAAAGCCTCTGGGACCATAAAAAGTCTTCAGGGAATATTTCCCGCAAATTAGCATAAACTGAAAAACAGGGTGTTATCCATAACTTTCTGAAATTTGACTGTATCAACACCAAATTTCTCGTGAAGCCCCGGGCGACTACAATAAACATACCCGTAAAAGATTAGTAGGACAATTTGAAAAACATGGAAGCCATTGACCAAAAAGTTTACGCAGGGGCGGGGCCTATCCACAAATTGGCCATAACTCCTTAACCATAGGTCCTATGATCATCAAACTTGCTGGGTATGTGCATAAGTCATGTGGTAGCATGTCCCTCGAAGCTTATCGAGGTTAACCCATAGGGGGCGCCACAAATGTCACCCGACTCCGATTGACTTGAAATTTCTTACACATGTACAGCTCATGGTGCTCTACAATATAGCCTCTCGGACAATAGGGGTCAGCCATGACTTTTTTTTCCGCCGCCATTGACCAAAACGTTTACGCAGGGGCGGGGCTTATTAACAGATTGGCCATAACTCCTTAACCATAGGTCCTATCATCATGAAACTTGCTGGGTATGTGCAGAAGTCATGTGGTAGCATGTCCCTCAGAGCTTATCGAGATTAACCCATAGGGGGCGCCACAAATGTCACCCGACTCCGATTGACTTGAAATTGATTACACTTGTACAGCTCATGGTACTCTACAATATAGCCTCACGGACAGTTTTCAGAATTTCCGCTAGGGGGCGCTGTTATTAAGCAACGACTGAAGAAAGTTTGAGAGGCCACGCCCCGCACACCGTAAGTCCGATTGACTTGAAATTTCTCACACAGGTGTGTGTTAGGGTGCTCTACAAAAAAGCCTCTTGGACCATAAAAGTCAACCTGGAAATATTTTCGGCTAATTAGCATACACTGAAAAACAGGGTTTTAACCACAACTTTTTCCAGTTTTACTCTATCAACACCAAATGTCTCACGAAGCCCCGGGGACTATGACGCACGTCTCCGAAAAATATTAGGATAGCTTGGAAAACATGGCCGCCATTGACTAAAATGTTTACGCAGGGGCGGGGCTTAATTACAAATTGGCCATAACTCGTTGACCATAGGTCCTATCATCGTGAAACTTGCAGGATATGTGCAGAAGACATGTTGTAGCGTGGCCCTCTAAGCTTGTCGAGGTTAACCCATAGGGGGCGCCACAAATGCGAAAAACGTCATTCACCAATGCAATGTTTGACAGGCCATGCCCCTTTCCCCCTGACTCCGATCGACTTATCATTTGTCAGACATGTACAGCTCATGTTGCTCTACGATAACGCCTCTCGGACCACGGGGGTCGGCCGTGATTTTTTTCCTTCCCCGATTTACACGGGCGGCCCGTACTTTCAAAATCTCCGCGGGATTTCTAGTTCTTCTGCTTCTTCTTCTTCTTACTTCTGCCGCAAATTTCGAGCTGCTACTCCTCCCACACCGTTTCACTTAGAAACGCAAAAATTTCACAGAACGTCCGTCCCTACCCCGAATGGTGTGCTATTATACAGTTTTTTGAATTTCCGCTAGGGGGCGCTGTTATTAAGCCCCGACTGAAGAAAGTTTGAGAGGCCACGCCCCGCACACCGTAAGTCCGATCGACTTGAAATTTCTCACACAGGTGTATGTTAGGGTGCTCTACAAAAAAGCCTCTGGGACCATAAAAATCCTTCAGGGAATATTTCCCGCTAATTAGCATGAACTGAAAAACAGGGTGTTATCCACAACTTTCTGGAATTTTACTGTATCAACACCAAATTTCTTGTGAAGCCCCGGGGGACTACAATAAACATAACCGTAAAAGATTAGTAGGACAACTTGAAAAACATGGCCGCCATTGACCAAAAAGTTTACGCAGGGGCGGGGCCTATCAACAAATTGGCCATAACTCCTTAACCATAGGTCCTATCATCATCAAACTTGCTGGGTATGTGCAGAAGTCATGTGGTAGCATGTCCGTTGAAGCTTATCGAGATTAACCCATAGGGGGCGCCACAAATGTCCCCTGACTCTGATTGACTTGAAATTTCTTACACATGTACAGCTCATGGTGCTCTACAATATAGCCTCTCGGACAATAGGGGTCAGCCATGATTATTTTTTTCGCCGCCATTTCCCAAAACGTTTACGCAGGGGCGGGGCTTATTAACAAATTGGCCATAACTCCTTAACCATAGGTCCTATCATCATCAAACTTGCTGGGTATGTGCAGAAGTCATGTGGTAGCATGTCCGTCCATGTCCGTCCAAGCATAGGGGGCGCCACAAATGTCAACTGACTATGATTGCCTTGAAATTGATTACACTTGTACAGCTCATGGTGCTCTACAATATAGCCTCTCGGACAGTTTTTTTAATTTCCGCTAGGGGGCGCTGTTATTAAGCCCAGACTGAAGAAAGTTTGAGAGGCCACGCCCCGCACACCGGAGGTACGTATAAGCTCTCGGGCCCGGCCGACGGGCGGGGCGCCGCCCACGCGGGGATCGGCGGCCTGCGCAGGGCGGCCCGTACTTTCAAAATCTCTGCGGGATTTTCTAGTTAAGTACGGGCCCTCAATACATTGAGGGCCCGTAATTATTACTCTCCACCATACTTATTCTTCTTACTTCTGCCGCAAATTTCGAGCTGCTACTCCTCCCACACCGTTTCACTTAGAAACGCAAACATTTCACAGAACGTCCGTCCCTACCCCGAATGGTGTGCTACAGTTTTTTGAATTTCCGCTAGGGGGCGCTGTTATTAAGCCCCGACTGAAGAAAGTTTGAGAGGCCACACCCCTCACACCGTAACTCCGATTGACTTGAAATTTCTCACACAGGTGTATGTTAGGGTGCTCTACAAAAAAGCCTCTGGGAGCATATAAATCCGCCAGGGAATATTTCCCGCTAATTAGCATAAACTGAAAAACAGGGTGTTATCCCCTTTACCACGTTAGGCTCCTCCCCTTTACAACATTAGGCTCCCCCTTTACCAAATTAGACTCCTCCCCTTTACCACAATAAGCTCCTCCCCTTTACTGTGTTAGGCTCCTCCCCTTTACAACATTAGGCTCCTCCCCTTTACCAAATTAGGCTCATCCCCGTTACCATGTTAGGCTCCCCCCTTTACCATGTTAGGCTCCTCCCCTTTACACCATTAGGCTCCTCCCCTTTACCACAATAGGCTCCTCCCCTTTACTACATTAGTCCCCTCCCCTTTACCACAATAGGCTCCTCCCCTTTACAGCATTAGGCTCCTCCCCTTTACCACATTAGGCTCCTCCCCTTTACCACAATAGGCCCCTCCCCTTTACAGTGTTAGGCTCCTCCCCTTTACCACATTAGGCTCCTCCCATTTACACCATTAGGCTCCTCCCCTTTACCATGTTAGACTCCTCCCCTTTACCACAATAGGCCCCTCCCCTTTACCATGTTAGGCTCCTCCCCTTTACCACAATAGGCCCCTCCCCTTTACCACAATAGGCCCCTCCCCTTTACCATGTTAGGCTCCCCCCTTTACCATGTTAGGCTCCTCCCCTTTACACCATTAGGCTCCTCCCCTTTACACCATTAGGCTCCTCCCCTTTACCACGTTAGGCTCCTCCCCTTTACAGCATTAGACCCCTCCCCTTTACCACAATAGGCCCCTCCCCTTTACCGTGTTAGGCTCCTCCCCTTTACCATGCTAGGCTCCTCCCATCTACAACATTAGGCTCCTCCCCTTTACAACATTATGATCCTCCCTTTTACAGTGTTAGGCTCCTCCCCTTTACAGTGTTATGCTCCTCCCCTTTACCGCATTAGGCTCCTCCCCTTTACAGTGTTATGCTCCTCCCCTTAACCGAATTAGGCTCCTCCCCTTTACACCATTAGGCTCCTCCCCTTTACCATGTTAGGCTCCTCCCCTTTACCACATTAGACTCCTCCCCTTTACAGCATTAGGCCCCTCCCCTCACCACAATAGACCCCTCCCCTTTACCACAATAGGCCCCTCCCCTTTACCGTGTTAGGCTCCTCCCCTTTACCATGCTAGGCTCCTCCCATCTACAACATTAGGCTCCTCCCCTTTACAACATTATGATCCTCCCTTTTACAGTGTTAGGCTCCTCCCCTTTACAGTGTTATGCTCCTCCCCTTTACCGCATTAGGCTCCTCCCCTTTACAGTATTAGGCTCCTCCCCTTTACAGTGTTATGCTCCTCCCCTTTACCGCATTAGGCTCCTCCCCTTTGCCGCATTAGGCTCCTCCCCTTTACAGTGTTAGGCTCCCCCCTGTACAGCATTAGGCCCCTCCCCTCACCACAATAGACTCCTCCCCTTTACCACAATAGGCCCCTCCCCTTTACCGTGTTAGGCCCCTCCCCTTTACACCATTAGGCTCCTCCTCTTTACAGCGTTAGGCTCCTCCCCTTTACCACGTTAGGCACCAAATTTCCCGTGAAGCCCCGGGGGACAACAATAAACATACCCGTAAAAGATTAGTAGGACAACTTGAAAAACATGACCAAAAAGTTTACGCAGGGGCGGGGCCTATCAACAAATTGGCCATAACTCCTTAACCATAGGTCCTATCATCATCAAACTTGCTGGGTATGTGCAGAAGTCATGTGGTAGCATGACCCTCAAGGCTTATCGAGATTAACCCGTAGGGGGCGCCACAAATGCCCCCTGACTCTGATTGACTTGAAATTTCTTACACTTGTACAGCTCATGGTGCACTACAATATAGCCTCTCGGACCATAGGGGTCAGCCATGATTTTCTTTCTTGCCTAATTTACATGACCTGAAATACAGTGAAGTGACATTTGCTCTGTGGATTTCCGACCTATCATCACCAAATTGTATACACAGCATCGGGGGACGGCCACAAAAGCCCGCGGCTTAGGTTCGTAGAAGCGTTCTGGCCCGGCCGACGGGCGGGCCGCCGCCGACACGGGGATTGGCGGCCTGCGCAGGGCTGCCTGTACTTTCAAAATCTCCGTGGGATTTTCTAGTTTCTTTTCATATTGATACCATTATAAAGACTCGACAATCCAAATCTTTATTGATACTTTTGTATTATTTTGTTAAAAGAGAACTGGTATTATTGCTTTAATTGCTTATAAGATCAGCAGAGCTTAGGATAGGACTTTAAACAGGTCATAATTCCATATTTAGGCCTAATTATTTTATATTGCTGGGAAAACAAGTTTTTCACCCAAACTGTATTATTGAAGCTTCTCGCAAAAAACTAAAAATAATTTTTTTCTTGATGTCACATTTGAACACAGTCATAAGAGAGAAGATGGCTCAGACTTTCGCCTTTCGGAGGCAAGAAATTGTAGACAAGAAAACATCATTGCTCACTATCATTGAGAGATGGCCAGCACTCTTCGACATTCAAGAGGTACAAGAGCATTATTCATCATATGGATAAAACATTTAATTGAATATATGTAAATCTAAATCACATGCTTAGCTTGAAACACATCACCCATACATTTTACCACTTATATTCCCCAGGTGAATGCGGAGTTCCTGAGAGTAAGTACCATTCCACTCAAAGCAAGATTCATGCAGAAACTTGACGAGAAGTGCAGTGAACTGATGCAGATCGTCAGAAAAAAGGGGGGAGCCATTCGGGAGAAGACAAACCTGCTGCCAACAGTACAAGAGAGATGTTATAGAGATGTTTTTTACTTTCCTGCTCTCCCCAATGTATTTTACTTTAACCAACCTCAAACATGGTCCCATGGCGCACTCTGGTGGACAGTTGAAATAACAGTTAAATTACATTTAAGCTAGTCAATACAACAATTTCTAACAAACAAAGGTTCAGGTTGTGTGTGTGTGTTTGTGTCCTGTTATTTCTCTGTCCACCTGTGTGGACAGAGAAATAACAGGACACACACACACACACACACACACACACAAGAAATAAATAACTTACCTGGAGGGTTCACGTATTCTTGCTTAAGTCCGTGTGCAAGTTGCTGCTTGTTGCTGCGATGTACATGGATATTGTAATTATATCAACTGATAATGTATATTGTGATTTTTTTTGCCCTAATGACCGACCCTACCCTTATGCCACATTATACTTACTGTCTTCATTCAGGATACGGACATCGCTACAAAAAGGGAGATTGCACTCAAACGTCTCATTCTTAACATGGGGGAAGCAGTGGAGGACCTCATCAAAGATTTCCTGGTAAGGAGAGATTACTGTAGAGGTGTACACTGCTAGCTATGGCTGTACACTTTATAAGACACAGGATGTATTTTATAGTATAACATGACATGCTCTTATCCAGAGTTACAAAGTAATGAAGTGTAACAAGTCCAGCTTTCAAATATCTCCCACACAGGGAGTAACCAATAAGCATTCTCATCCCTCATCATGCTGTTAAATGTGCAAATATGTAGGGGTAAACCAAGGCTGGATCAATTCCAGATTTTTTTATTCTAATTCTAATTTATTTTCCAGGTGTCAGAGAAGGAAGAAGCTGAAATGGTTATTCAGCAGGAAACCATGGCAGTCTATGTCATCAGAGATGCTCAAGCCTTACCTCAAGACATTGGAATCATACTTGAGGGACATCAGGTTCTATCCGAGTGGCCTTCTGTGGCAAATGCTGTTGCCATTCTCATGGGCCTCATTTATGCTCTCAATCTGGAATATCCGAAGACTTTGAAACTGACATTCGAATACATCCAGAAAGTCCTCATGGAGCTGGACCCGAAACGTATGACCAACAAAGTAAAGAGACTGTATGACCAGCTCTACAATAGAGCTTAGTTCAGAATTACATAAACGTCCCAGTTGACCAAGTTAGTTGTATCACGTTTGAGTGGCGCCTGTTTTGGAATTATTAAATTCTGAGTTCAGTACATGCAAATTGTTTGAGAAATGACTGTGGAAACAGATTGAACACTGCACTGGCATGTGTATATATTTTTTTGTTTTTGTAATATGAATATAAGGTTTTGTAATAATATCCATATTGTTTTGGAATGCCAGCTCTAAGTGTCTAAGTTAACACATCCCAGTGAACCAAGTTAGTTATATCACGTTTGAGTGGCGCCTGTTTTGGAATTATTAGCACTTATTTCAGTAGTAGAAACTAAAGCTTTAAAGAATGTAAGAAAACATGCAAATTGTTTGAGCAATTACTGTAGAAACAGATTGTACACTGCAATGGGATGTGTATTATTATTTTTTTGGGTAATAATATACTATTTTGTAATAATATCCATGGAATGCCAGCTCTAAGTTACAGTTTAAGGTAAAAATCTCACTTTGAGAATGGATGTGTGGAAATAATGCCTGATGTGAAGGAGACTAATAAATATTGATATGATAATTATTGATCTAGTCCATATGTTGGGGGGGGAGGATGGGGATTAGATTATATATTAAGTAATGAATCTTAAATCTGAAATGCGTTTGTTAATTTAATTATTTGGATTTTTAAAACTCATAAATTACATTAATTACAATTTTCTTTTAATGAGAAATATTTTTTAATTTAATATATTTTTGATTCGATAAAATGAATAATTTCTAATGCATATTGTTTCTTAAATGAGAAACGATTGTTTGATTAGATTTTTATCTTTTAAATTGGATAAAACAAATTATATCAGATGCATATTATGACTTAAATGAGAAACAATTGTTTGATTAAATTTTTATCTTTTAAATTGGATAAAACAAATTATATCGGATGCATATTATGAGTTGAATGAGAAACAATTGTTTGATTACATTTTTATCTTTTTGATTGGATAAAACAAATTATTTATGATTGATATTTCTTAAATGAAAAACAATTGTTGGAGTAAACAAATATTTTTTTGTTTAGGATTTAACATACAATTTAAATATATTAACTTCATTCAAACAATAAAATTATACTTCGTGCCAAGTTGTATTATTTTGTTTTTATGAACACAGAAAATATCGTTTGAGGCAAGTTATATATGTGTCATTGGCTCAAGTTATGCAATATAGATGTGAACCATTAGGCTACCCTAGATTTTTTAATTTAAGTTCAATGAAAGATTTTCCAGTGCATGATGTCCTTTTATTGACCTTTGCCTAATAATAATTTTACTGAGCCGACCTGAACACATCACATTTGAACCGTTTGCGATTTTTTTTAAGCTAACTAGTTATTATCCTGCAGATTTTAATATGGATTTAGGGATTTGCTAAACAGTCTCTCGTTTGTTGATCCCCACTGCTTTGAATTAATGAAGAGACGGTGCCGAGCCCGTCTGCAGCGGCAGCGGCTCAGCGGACGGGTGTTGAAGCGGGTTGAAGGAGTTTCTTCAACACAGTCGAAGGTACAACACTTTAGTTGAAGATGACCCGACTCTACTCGATATTTAAAATTACATCATGTGACCTACTGGCAGTGACGCCGGTAACGCGTTACTTATTAACGCGTTACCGGCATCGGACCTCTTTTTTCAGTAACGAGTAGGCTAATCTAACGCGTTACTATCTCCAAACCAGTAATCAGATTAAAGTTACTCATTAAAGTCACTGTGCGTTACTTTTTCCGTCATTTTCCTTAGTAAAACATTTTACATAACTGCACAAATGACTGCGATTGCGATATAATGTAAATAAATATGCGCGCATGTGTCTCTAAACGCTCCAACTGCCCCAACCGCTCCTCTCGTCTTTTTGGTAGCGCCCCTCGTCTCTGACATGCAGTGTGTGTGTGTGTGTGTGTGTGTGTGTGCCTGTGTGTGTGTGTGTGTGTGTGCAGCAGCATTACGGCCGAGTTTAAGATGAACTGTGGCGCAACACAAACGTTTTCCCCCCCATGAAATATAGCGTCTGCTATGGGGATATTTAAGCCCCTATCTCACTGGGCTGCGACAGTGTGCGACAAGTTGGAGACACAAAATTGCGACAAAATATGCGAATTAGCGACAATTTTCACTTGCAGTCTCACTGAGTTGGTTCCTCACGACACATTTGCGAATGTCCTGCCCAACACTTGCCAGGAGCTCGCATTTATGTCTCGCGAACGTCTTGCGAGCCTCGCACGAACGGAATGTCAGTCTCATTTTTGTCTCAAATCAGTCACAATTTAGTTTCATATGTCGCCAACCCCTCGCAAAATTGTCTGACATTGCTCGCACTTTCTGACTCGCGGAAACTAAATTGAGAAGGGTTTGCAACGCGTTTGAGACACCTGCGACGACTCTGAGACTATTTTGAGACTAGATTTGTCGCACACTTTTTTTGAACATGTTCAAAATTCATGCGACAGGACTGCGCGGCTCTGCGACTCATGCGAGGAAATTGAGACCTCCGCGAACGTTTGGAGACAGTTTAGAGACTCGTTTGCGAATGCAGTCTCCAACTTGTCGCAAACAGTCGCAGCCCAGTGAGATAGGGGCTTTAGGATTCGGGTACGGTGACGTTGAAGAGATAGTGTTTAAAACTTGGAAACCGGTGGCCGCACACACCCAGTCTATCAACACATGAGACATCGCAGAGAAAAGTCAAATTAATGCATGAGAGTGAAGGGGCAAGCACGTTAAGTTTAAAGACACTGCTACTGTCTTTGCACTTTGGAGGAATGCATTTATTTTCATGGGGGGAAAAAGTTTTTTTTTATTACATTTTTTAAACCATAATTTTTATTATTTTGAAAACAGCTACTAGCCTACAAGCTTTATTTTATATATTTTCAATGATTCTTAATGTGTACATGTTTTAAACTGAGATATAGCCTATGGGTTTCAAAACCTGTAAAGTAACGTTTAAAGTAACTTGTAATCTAACTTAGTTACTTTTAACATCAAGTAATCAGTAAAATAACTAAGTTACTATTTTAAGGAGTAACGAGTAATCAGTAATCGGATTACTTTTTCAAAGTAACTGTGGCAACACTGCCTACTGGACTCCAGAGCGGTATCGATAAGCTCAAACGTTAGGCCTATTGATTTCTGGGTTTTGAATATAGCGGAACCAGGTCCGTATAGCCTAATAGAGTCGGTTTTCGGAACGTAGACAGCGAAACTGCACGCACACAGGCTGTTTTGTGTGTGTGTGTGTGTGAGAGAGAGAGAGAGAGAGATAGAGAGATAGAGATAGAGTGCGAGAGAGAGAGCGTGATGCTGCAGGCTGCCGCGCGCAGCTGCTCAATTGCAAATATAGCATATCTGTTTTGTGTGGGTTAGCGGGATTTTTTTTTTTTCCTGACTCTAAAACACATGAATAACTAGCCTAGACTACTGACAAGCCCTCTAATATCCACTTTCCCGTCTGGGCAACCAAAAAGTACGGTGGCACTGAGCATTCACCAAATAAAAAAAAGTTTCACAGCTAATGTAGCCGTTAGCACACTCAGGATCTCGTAATTACGAGAAAAGATCTCGTAATTACGAGATAAAGATCTCCCTCTCATTCATCAATAACGATGCCTGTGTGTGTGTGTGTGCAGACGAGGTGAACCTAGCCATAGGCATGAGTGTGCTAACATTAGCATTTGGTTAAAATATAAGCAGTTTGTTCACTATGAGCCACCGGAGCCACCATACTGTGTTGCCTCATCCAATCAGAATGCCCGGTGGGCTAGTTCACTTTTACCTCCTGTTTGTTACTGTATCGAAGCGCAGTTTTATTGAAAGCTTGGATTAAATGCAGTCGTTTAAACTCGGTGTGATCCTTGACTCATACAAACACATACAAACTTTCTACAAGGAGGGCATGACAATGAGTATAGCCATGTCAACTTTGCGCAGATATGCAGTCACTTGGACTGTTCAGGAGAAAAGCCCAGTCGGACCTCAGCAGCTGATCACGGGCGTAAAGCCCAAAGAGTGTCCCTCAGTACCCGATGCGATCGCTGATTAATGAATGAACAGTAAAAAAAATATTTAAAATAATTGTATTGATTATGGGGCCCATTGTTTTGCCCGGAAACCAAGGCAATTGCCTACGTTTGCCTATGGCTAGCTTCACCTCGTCTGCACACACACACACACACACACACACACACACACACACACACACACACACACACACACACACACACACACACACACACACACACACACACACACACACAGGCATCGTTATTGATGAATGAGAGGGTGATCCTTAATTATCTCGTAATTACGAGATATTTTCTCGTAATTACGAGATCCTGAGTGTGCTAACGGCTACATTAGCTGTGAAACTTTTTTTATTTGGTGAATGCTCAGCGCCACCGTAAAAAAGCAATCTCAACTTTCCCGAACATTATTTTCACTTGCCCCGGGCAAGCGGGAAACCGTTAGTGTCAATGGCTGTATTACTGAAAAACAGCTAAAGATTTGGAGTTGAATATTATTTTGCCATTATTTTACTGGTCCGGTGACTTGTCATGTTCTGCTACCTATCAGATTTTGCTCCTTAGTGGTTCTGCGCATGCGCATTCCGAAAATAATAATCCAGCCGTCACATTCTTGTCATGATCCCGCTTGGGCCCCTTGGCCTTATGTGTGTTTTCCCTTTCACCCTTGTCTTTGTGCTGAGCTAATTGCAGGGGTGGAGCCAGGTGTGCTGGAGTCAATTAACAACATTCACAGCTGCCTTCAATCCTCATCAACTGCTCTACATATACCCGGGCCTACCTTCCAGACACTGCCAGATTGTAGCTTCTGTTTTCATACAGTCAGTTCTCTCTCTTGCTCACCTGTTTACAGCTCCGCTTTCTTTGCATTTTTTCCTGGTTAACCCCTGTTTCTCTGCCACAGTTCTCCCGGCCTGACTCCAGCCACCAGCTCCAGCCCTAGCTCTCCAGCACTACTCCTCGGACCCCTCCTGCCTGCCCGCTCTAGCCTGCTTCCACTCAGCCCCCTGGACTTGCCCCGTTGCTCTCTCCCTGGACCCCCATGCCAGCCAGTTTCCCTCCCCGGATCACGGTCCTAACACCCTGCTGGTTTCTCTTGAAATAAATCATCTTTTACTTATACTGTCTCCGCGCCTGTGTCCTCCAGACCCAACCGTTACAATTCTGCTACCTTTTTGGCTGATGGCGAGTATTTTCTTTAAAGCTCACATATTATGCACTTTGCTGTCAATTGTATATGGTTTAAGTAGTCCCTAATACTTATTTTTTTAGATGTTTGCTGAAAAACCCGTTCAGATCATTTATTGTAGCAAGCCTCTATACCCTGATTGTCCTCTGGTCTCAGGATGACCTATATTTGTGCGATCTGGCTGGCCCCTCCCACCTCTCTGCCGGGCTTTCTTTGTATGTCCATGGGGCTCTCCCACCGTCTCTGCCGTGCTCTCGCGATACTAGAGAGACACTGCGTGACTGCGAACACAGGTTGCGTTCCGAATCGCATACTCTTTCTTTTTTCTATTCTACATACTACATCCGACGATAAAAATAATCTAGTTAGGATGCAGTAGGCATACTATTGGGACATACTTTACTCTTATTTCATCATAACATTGCGCCTTGATCTTGCCTCTTGCTTTTATATCCGTCGCATCCCCGTTTGTTTTCATATGGAGGCTTCGTCGATGTTACGTCACTTCACGTGCGCACTGGATTGTGGGTCAGAATCGCCCAAATAGGATGCACTTTTCAACACTAACAATCTTGGCCGCATGAAGTAGGACATCCGGGTACTTCTAACCATCCTCAATCTGGCCATAAGAATCGGGACATCCTAAATCTTTTTTCTACATACTATATAGTAGAAAGTATGCGATTCGGAACGCAACCACAGTGCTTACCCGGCCGGAGCTAAGCCATACTTTGAGAACAGTTTGACATGATCTGACATGATTAAAACCAGTGAAAACAGTAGCTTCAAAGTTTGATTTGTACAAGAATATCTTCCCATCCTTTGTCATGTTAAAACAAGTCATTTTCAGACTGCTGTGGGGAATATAAACAGCGTGTTATGAGCAAAACTTGGTGCTACAACCGAAGCTACATGGGCGCTAACGCTAAAAATAAGACGCAGACGATAAAATAAACTAAAAATACCACTAAAATCAGTGAAAAAAATATCTTCAAAGTTGACTTCCACACTATTAAAGCGGCTACGAGTAACATTTAAATATCTTTTTGTTAAGTGTTATTATATGATTGCGCCCTTACTCTGAAGGGACAACGTCATGACGTCACTACGTTGAAGTGAAGTAATGCGCAGGTCAAACTGTCACATTGCATATTGTTGTTGAACTGACTGGACAGTTGTCAGTCATGTATTCAGGAGAATAAATACGCCATAAAGGCTAAAGAGAATCTACCGCTTTGCTTATTCTTCACCACGCCAGAGACGAGGAGTCACCGCTCCATCTCAGCTTTACAGGTTATGGGCCCAGGAAGAGTTAGGACACAAGCAAGTTAACGAGCATCACGGACGAATTACCGGAAGGAGTTGCCACGCAGAAAAGACAAGAAACTTGCACATGCTAGGTTAACGTGAGTGCTTTGTGTACCAACTTGGAGATAAGTGGACGTTAAGATTCTCGGAAGAAGTATAACGTGAGTCACGACGTATAACGCGAAAGCTAACAACCTAGCTTAGCAATGAAAGTATAGCAAGTTAAGAGACTAGCAAATAGGCTAATAGCCCCCGAGTGAAATTGGCGCGTTAGCAAAAATGGCAAGCACAACGGCAGGAATCATCGCAGCAAAGCTTTTATTTAATGGATCAGAAGACAAATATGAACTTTGGGAAACAAGATTTCTAGGCCACTTGCACATTCGTAAGCTTAAAGGGACAATATTGAATGAGCCTGTCGGGGCCAACGCTGAACAACTAGCCCAAGATGGCGTGAAGAATGCTGATTGTTATGCTGAACTGGTAAGACTGATAGATGACAAAAGCCTATCGCTGATCAGGCACGATGCAGCCGATGACGGCAGGAAAGCCCTGGGCATATTGAGGGAACATTATTCGGGAAAAAGCAAGCCCAGAATAATAAACTTGTCACGTCTTTGACCAAGTTAAGCATGGCAGAGAACAAGAGTGCTACTGACTATATGATAAGAGCGGAGAACGTCATTACTGCTTTGAGAGATGCGGGTGAGACCATGAGTGATGGACTGACCATAGCCATGGTATTAAACGGACTACCAGACTCCTTCAAGCCTCTTGCCGTCCATGTAACACAGAATGAGGATAAGGTTACATTCACAGACTTCAAGAGAAGGCTACGGACCTATGAAGAGTCTGAGAAAGTAAACACCTTAGAATCGGCGGACAACGTGATGAAGACGAGTGTGAGGCCAAGCCGAGGCCCCGTCAAAACGCACAACAGCAGAAAAAGTGAAGATTCCGACGTGACATGCTACAGGTGTGGAATTAAAGGACACAAGTCAAGAGCATACTCCATAAAAGTGTGGTGCGGTTACTGCAAGAGCAACACACACCAAGAGTCTATATGCAGGAAAAAGAGGACTCAAGATGGAGCCAGAAGAATCGCAGAGGAACCGATTAGCGACCAGGACCACCTCTTCAAGGCCAAGCACACCAAAAGAAAGAAACCACCGGACAATGTGAACATGAAGGGCATCATGGTGGACGGGGGAGCGACATCCCACATTGTCAATGAGATCGAAAAGTTCAAGAGCTTCGATGACTCATTCCGCCCCGAGTCCCATTCAGTGGAGTTGGCTGACGGAACCAAGTGCAGCGGAATAGCACAAAGAAGAGGAACGGCAGTGATCTACTTACTAGACGACGCCGGACGGCAGCAGAGAGCCCAACTTCGAGAGGCACTGTACATACCTTCATACCCACATGACATCTTTTCGGTCGCAAGAGCACTAAACGGAGGAGCGACGATCACCTTTAAGAAAGAGGACAGTCGCATTGTTACCAAAGATGTCAGCAGGTTTGATATCCATGAAAGTCAAAATTTGTTTTACTTGCCGACTGTTGAAGAGAATGTTGACCAATGTAAACAATGCGTGTGTCATGATGTACAAACCTGGCATGAAATTTTGGGTCATTGTAACTATGCAGATGTACAGAAGTTACAGGGTATAGTGAAAGGCATGGAGATAAAGGGAGGCGCAGTAAAGCCAGCATTTTGTGAAGTGTGTATACAGGGCAAATTCACCCAGACAAGGAATAGGGAGCCAGACAGGAAGGCTAAGAAACCTTTGGAACTTGTGCACACTGACTTAGCAGGTCCCATGCGTACACCGAGCATAGATGGACACAAATATGCACAGTCTTTTACAGACGACTACTCGGGTACAATATTGGTGTATTTTCTAAGGTCCAAAAGCGATACAGGACAGGCCACAGAAAGGTTCCTAGCAGACATAGCACCTTATGGGGAAGTCAAGTGTATCCGTTCAGACAACGGCACTGAGTTTACATGTGGAGACTTCCAAACACTGTTAAGGCAGAATATAATCAGGCACGAGACGTCTGCGCCCTATTCGCCCCACCAAAATGGCACAGCAGAGAGAGGGTGGCGAACACTGTATGATATGGGCAGATGTTTTCTGATAGAAAGTAAACTACCAGACAAGCTGTGGAACTATGCTATCCAGACAGCAGCTTACGTGAGAAACAGGTGTTACAGCAGACGCACAAAGAAAACACCATACGAGCTGTTAGAGGGCAAGGTACCAAATGTATCCAAACTGCAAAAATTTGGATCAGTGTGTTTTGCCTACAAGCAAGAAAAGGGCAAGCTCAACTCTAGGTGTGAGCAGGGTGTATTCGTAGGCTATGACAAAAACAGCCCAGCTTACCTGGTATACTATCCTGACACAGAGAGGGTTCAGAAACACAGGTTGGTAAAATTCCCAACCAAGGAAGCCACAGAGAGAGAAACACAAACGCCTGAGTCACACATAGAATGTAGTGATAGAGAGGTACATCCCAAGGTCAATATGGAAGAAAATGTTGATAATGAATGTGTGGAAAATGTACCAGGTCAGGGTGTTCAAAGTGGTGCTTGTGAGGTTTTACCTGAACCGACTGTAAACAGAAGGAACCCACCGAGAAACAGGAGGAGACCATGTCACCTGCAGGAGTTTGAGACCGAGGACAAGGTTGACAAACTGCAAACATGCGTTGACTACTGTTACAGAGCCGTATGCGACATTCCGCAAACCTACCAGGACGCCATAGCTAACTGAGAATGGTTTTGAACAGAATCCTGCAGACAACTGTGTGTACACAAGAGAAAAACATGACAATTTTGATCATATGGGTTGATGATCTTATTGTAGCCACTAGCGATGAGGATGTACTGAGCAGTGTGAAGAGAATGCTCGCAGAGAGGTTCAAAATGAAGGATCTAGGGAGGTTGAACCATTTTCTGGGGATAGATTTTAACCAAACAGAGGGTCAGGTTACAATGTCACAGCAGAGATATGCAACCAAGATACTAGAGAGGTTTGAAATGCAGGATTGCAGGCCAAGAGAGACTCCATGTGAGCCAAAGCTTGAGTACTCAGAGGATGCTGAAAAAATGATTGAGCCAAAGAAGTACAGGGAGGCAGTGGGAAGTTTAATATACTTGTCCACATGCACTCGACCAGATCTAAGCTTTGTGGTCAGTAAATTATCTCAGCATTTTGCTGAACCAACTGAAGAACACTGGAACACAGTAAAACACGTGTTCAGATACCTCAAAGGTACAAAAGAAAAGGAGTTATGCTTCAAAGGAAGCAACACAAAGAGACTCGGTCTCAGAATGTACTGTGATGCTGACTGGGCGTCAGACGTAACAGATAGGCATAGTATAACAGGATATTGTGCCAGTTTGAGTGAGGGGAGCTCTCTCATCTCATGGAAGAGCAGAAAACAAGCAACAGTAGCGTTATCTACATGCGAGGCTGAGTACATGTCTTTAGCATCAGCCTTACAGGAATGCATTTACTTAGAACAGCTACTAGCAGGCATGGACAAATACAAATATACACAAACAAAGGTTTACGAAGACAACCAGGGTACTATTGCACTAGCCAGAAACCCAGTAAGCAGGCAAAGATGCAAGCATATAGATATTAAGTACCACTTCATCAGGGAAACTGTAAATAATGGAAGGGTAACTTTGGAATACTGTCCTACTGAGCAAATGATTGCCGATGTGTTGACAAAGCCAGCCACTAAGCTAAAGCTAAAGAAGTTTGCTCAGGATATGTTTGGCACTTAAAAGTGCAGAGTATATTTGTGTGTTAAGCCAAAGGGAAATATTGTTCTGTTTTTCATGTAACCCAGTGAGCTAAGTGTGAGTGGGGGTGTTAAGTGTTATTATATGATTGCGCCCTTACTCTGAAGGGACAACGTCATGACGTCACTACGTTGAAGTGAAGTAATGCGCAGGTCAAACTGTCACATTGCATATTGTTGTTGAACTGACTGGACAGTTGTCAGTCATGTATTCAGGAGAATAAATACGCCATAAAGGCTAAAGAGAATCTACCGCTTTGCTTATTCTTCACCACGCCAGAGACGAGGAGTCACCACTCCATCTCAGCTTTACACTTTTAAACAGCCTCATGTTTCCTCTGATAATCATAAATTACCTTTAACAGCAAACGAGACCATCAGTGCAAAGAAAGACGTTTTTATATAGTTTTTATTACTGCTTTTGGTCTGGTCGCACACCCAGTCCGATTTTTGGTTCGCTCGTGCAGGCTCTATGGTCACATATCCGTATTGGTCGCAGATTTCAGTGTGGAGCAGCAACGCGATTTGAGAAGCCTATCCCTCCAGGTGAGGGAAGGGGAACGGGAGCCTTGTTTGAGACAGTTATTTGTCGTCATAATAACGGGGCTGAACCATCAAAGAAAAAAAAGAGAATGCAATGAAGAAAAGCTAAAAGGGAGAGCGATATAGGCTACGGGCGGGACGAGGGCGTTGCCAAGCAACGTGTATACAATTTCACGAGAGCGAAACTAGACTGCAGTGTTTACTCCTAAATGAATGAGCGGTTGGTACTAACACAAAGTTTGCTTTGCTTCACCATCATCAGATAACCATTATCTGAAATAGTCATTATTTACATCAACAACACAAACACATTACCTCATCGTGATCCATACTAACTGCCGTCTCTCGTTCATTCGCTTTCAGCTCCGTGAGAGAGAGTAGTTAGGTGACGCTGCTGCATCAACTCATTGCAATCAGGTGTGTGTAGCACTGACTGGCATTAGTTGATGCAGTGTCAAAACCACTCTCACAGAGCCGAAAAGAGTCCTCACACTTTCAACACATGGACATGCACTATATTGCGCCCTTCTCAGTTCACACTCGCACGCCTGGCACGAGCTAGAAAACAGCCTTGCGACAGCGGGCGTCGTAAAAGTACTACCGCTTTTGTCCAAAGGGGACGCCAACGTGCCATGTTACTCGTAGTGGCTTTAAGTTCCAATCCTTTGTCCTGTTAAAAACGAGGCATTTCCAGACTGGTGTGGGTAATAGAATTATGTTTTTATGAGCAAAAGCTGAATACTTGTCTCGAAGCTAGCTCGGAAGCTACCGGCTAAAAATACCACACAAATCAGTGAAAAAAATATCTTCAAAGTTGACTTCCACACTATTAAGTTCCAATCCTTTGTCCTGTTAAAAACGAGGCATTTCCAGACTGGTGTGGGTAATGTTTTTATGAGCAAAAGCTGAATCCTTGTCCCAAAGCTAAATAGCTATACACCAGTCAGGCAAAAATACCAATAAAACATTTCTTTCAGTTTCACTGTTTGAAAAAACCCACAAGTAGCTTCCTATCCGTTGTGTTATTAAAAACGAGGCATAGACTGCTGTGGTTAAGATAAATTAGTGGAGTATGAGCAAAAGCATTCTGTGTTGGTGTATGTAACATTCAGGCTGTAGGCTATGGGCATCTTGTCGCTTAGCGGGGAAAGCAACATGGCTGTCACTCGGAAAATTTTCCATCGGATCTCGGGGCCGTGGACCAATAAGAAATGGGGGGTGGGATTATCATACACTACTGCTAATGTGGGGGGGGAAGCATGGACATATAAAGAAAATATGGGGATGTGGCTGTGCAGTTTATGACGTCATAAACCGCGAGAATTCTGAACGGAGTATATTGGGGGGGAGGGGTGGGGGTTTCAGAAAGGGGGAGAGTGAGAAAAGGAGAGATTGTTATTTTCTTTGATATTTTGGCAGTCTCTAGGCACACCGTGGACCCATGGATATGTTGGAACACATTTAAAAAGTGCATTTAGCATAATATGTGACCTTTTTAAAACATGTTTTTAACTGCGTAATTATGCTACACATATGTTTAAATTGTGCCTTTTGACCTGTGAGCATGTACAAATGTGCATGTAGACACTGGCTTTGCTGCTGAATAGGCTATAGAAATAAAATGATAGGCTTTTCTATCTGTTAACTTTACCGGACTCGGACTCGGACTCGGACTGGAGAAAGTTTTCCTATATGGTCCAGATGCAGCCGCTGCCACTTGCCAGTGCAGCTCGGCCAAACACGCCCATCCGCCAAACACCCCCATATCGGCCAAACACGCCTACAGCTCGTGCGCATGCGTAACGCTACAGAACTAATTCAAGCCCGCAGCTCAGTCCCATTGTTGCTTACTTAGCGATGTTGTCGCTATATTTACCGACTTTTCAGACACCTCTGGCGACGTTTTCTTCAAAAAAGCGACCAGAGACAAATCTAGCTACTTTTTCTGGTGTTATTGGTGACTTTTTCGCTCAAATATCGCTCTTTACTCTAATCAACGATCAGCGGGTGCCTCCCCTGCCTCTCCCCCTTCCCAGAGCACTGACAGGCGGCAGAGTCCTCATGCAGCAGTCCCTCCCAGCTGCGGACAGAGCAGGAGATATACACCTCTCTGCTCTAGTGTTCCTTTAGCATCCCTATTAGCAGTTGTAGTACCCCTCTTTTAAAGTCTATGAGTAGTGCAATTCAAAATGTTATGCAGTGCTTATTGAAACTGTGAGCATGTATGATTACTGCTAGACTTAACATTATCACGTCGGTTTTCTATGCAATTGTCATGTGACTGTATAAAAAGTAAATAGCCTTCAGTCGCTAATAATATTATAAGAGACTGAAGTATTATTAAATTATAATAATGTTATATATAGGCTATATATTTATATAAGTATTATTAATATTACATCTAACATGCATTTCCATACTGATTGTATGTGCATAATGCACTTTTTTTTGTAAAGCGTCTAAGTATCTTTAAAAAAAAATATATTTTTATGAACTGTTCTGCTTTTGTTGTTGTGTAGTCAGACACTTTCCCAGGTTCTTAAATGATGGACTTCAATGACAAAAATATTCAAATAGTTTATTTACAGCCAAAACAATTATGAATATATTTTCTCAACAATTATATGAAAATTAGTTTTGTTTAAAAAATATGTTGATTGTTTGTAATTGGGTGTGAGGGTGGGATATGGGTGGGGTATGTTCGGCGGAAAAAAAGGGGAAAAAATTTAAGATTCCATTGTACTGCAATTGTTTTGCAACTGTGTAATTTAATAAAAAAAACCTTTGAAAGAAAAAAATATGTTGAAACATTGCACTTTGTGGGAAATCATCAAATGCACATGGCAATATGTCCTCATCAGAGTATCTGCTTGCGTTCAGAGTCATTCATCTGAAAATCTTGAGTGGACATTTTCAAACAGCTCCAGCTCTTCCCTACATGCAATCATCACAATAAAAAAGTACTTTTTGGGTCGCCAAGGTTGTTGGCCGTATGTTCAGGGGGCTGCCTTTTATTTAATATTTCTTAGTTTAGAATAACACGTTTTTTTTTCTGTCCCAGAGAGCCTGAGAATCCTATCAAATCAAAGATGTCACTGACCAAGTTAAGGCTCACACTTCCGCTCTTTTTCCACCCCAAAGGTTTACGGTTAATTGACACTGAAGCTTAACTTGTATGTTCATGTAAACAGACTAGTATTAATTTGTTTGTACCTTGACATGTTTCGACTACTTCCTGCAGTCTTTAACATCAGCTGACACAACGCGCGTCATAGCAACAGCTGACGCTTCTGAAGAAGACAGCAGGAAGTAGTCGAAACATGTCAAGGTACAAACAAATGAATACTAGTCTGTTTACATGAACATACAAGTTAATTTACCAAGTTAGACTAAATGAATCTTTTTGACACTAAAGCTTACAGTATTTTAATTGGTCCATTTCCACAGCAGGCAAAGTGTAGCAAAAACAGACAAGAAGTTTTTGACACTGAATATGGCAGACCCATTGGTCAGTGACATCTTTGATTTGATATGAATTGCAGGCTCTCTGGGACAAAAAAACCTTCGAAAATACACAATATATTAAATAAAGGCAGCCCCCAAACCTGCGGACAACCACCTTGGCAACCCAGCAAGTACTGTTTAATTGTGATTACTGCACGTATGGAAGAGCTGGAGCTTTTTGAAAAAGCCCACTAAATATGTTCAGATGTATAGCTCTGAGACTCGCTATGTGGAACAGAAGCAGAGTCTCTCATGAGGCTCATTGCAATCAAACAAATATAACTGCCCTTAATCCATTTCTTCTGACTGAAAGGTATTTTTCAAGAGGGTCATGGCCGACACACAGCAGTACAGTAAAACATACACATTAACACAAGTACACAGAAACATAAAACTAAAACTAAAAAGAATGATGTGCGAAAACACAGCATGTAGGCTGTGTATCAACATCAGATTTTGTTCAGCGCTCAGACAGTACGGACAGGTTTGATTTTGACAAAATGTTGTACAAAGTTCATGTGCACCTAAAAATAGAGAAAAACAGTCACTTAATTACACTGATGTATTTGAGGGGACTGAGTCGCTAGTTTAGCCTTTAAGTCTACACAAATACAATGACATCTTGTTTATGTATTATAACGTATGTAACTACCAACAAAGCACCATTGAAGGACGTGCAGGTGTGACAACTTAATTTCTTTAGGCAGCTGATTTGGCTATGGAGACCCAGACCATTTTGTTGATGCAAGGCTCCAAAATGTCATCAGGTGTTCGTAGGTTGCAAATCTATTCACAAAAGACACATCACAGAAAAATCCAAATGTGTTGACATATAGCCTAGGCCTAGCAAAAAAAAAAAGAAATTAGCTGTATGTCAACACATTTGGATTTTTCTGAGCAGTTTTCACAAGTCAGTTGAAATGAGTAGAACAGACAGGTAGGCCTACTTGTAGGCTACATAACCTTCAATATTTATTGCACATCAACAGACAGCAATAGGTTTATCCTGCACTTCAAGTATTTTATTCTCAACAAAAGTAGTAGAGGAAACTGCTGAATGTACCGTGCTGATCTGCTATATCACTGGATTCACTTCAGGGGTGTCGGCTAAAACACCACTTAAGGCCAAAAACGTCAGACTATGAAGCATGAGACGATGAGAGGAGGAGTAAGGATTTATCCTATGTTTATTTCCTTCTTTAACATGCACAGCAGCATACAGATCCCAGGAAAATAACAGTAGCAATATTCGTCTCGTGATGACACGCTAAACAGCTGTTGCAACCGGCGAATCGCGGCCGTTTAATAACGTGCATAAATTATAATTTATAGAAATCGGGAAACTCCATGCACTTACTCACAAGGGCGACGCAAACAAACTCAGGGAGAGCACGTTTCAACCGTGGATTGATAGGTGGTTACTGCGGCAACGTACGGTACACGCTCACACAACAGAGAGAGAAAGAAAAAGAAACTTCACTAAACAGGCGCTCCGGCTGACTGATGTGACGGCGCTAACTGACAGTTATGTCATCCACACTGAATAAAACAACTTAAAACACACCGGTCTCCTCACTAGCAGTTTGTGTAGTATGGAGCCAGGGGTGCGTTCGGATTACACAGTTTATTCAATCAATTCATAGTAACGCACCGCATTTAACGTTCAGTAACGATAACGGCGTTGTAACGACGGAAAAAGTAATTAGTTAGATTACCCCGTTACTGAAAAAAGAACGGCGTTACCTAACGCCGTTATTTTAAACGGCGTTATTCCCAACATTGAAAATAACGTGATTCTGTAGTGGGAGCATTATTTGATTGAGTCAATTGATCTCACATTATACCCTACTAAATCTATAATAACGTTATGAAGGAGCATCAAAATATGCTTCCCAAGCTTTCAGTGTAGGCTACATGGGGTGAGTAGTGGTGTAAGTAACGTGATTCTGTAGTGGCAGCATTATTTGATAGAGACAATTGGTCTCACAAAGCCTACTGTACCCCTAAATCTTCAATACACACGTTATAAATCAGCATCAAAATATGCTCCCAATATTCCTACAGTGTACATTGGATGAGTGGTGTAAAATAACGTGATTATGTACTAGGAGCATCGTTTGATAGTTAATGGGTCTACAGCTCAAATACGCTACAAATGACGTAAGGTAGCATTTTCTGATAGGGTAGCATGATTTGATATAGACAGTATCAAAATATACTCCCCATATTCCTACAGTGTAGGCCTACATAGGGTGAGTAGTGGTGTAAAATAACGTGATTCTGTAGTGGGTGCATCGTTTGATAGAGGTCTATACGCTACCAATGACGCAGGGTAGCATTTTCTGATAGGTAGCAAAATCTGACAAAGGAGCAGAAAATGTCAGAACACCGGCCCACTTGAGATCAGAGAGGCTGTATGTGCTGTATGTGAAACAGAGTTTCAAAACATTTTATAGGTTGTAAACAACTAAAAACGGTCATTTGTTGAAGTTGCAGAATGTGAAGGTCATATTTAGTGAAATAAAAAGCTATTTCAATCAAAAACATCATAACAGGCCAAGGTACATGTTAACATAGGACCCTTCTTTGATAGCACCTTCACAATTCTTGCATCCATTGAACTTGTGAGTTTTTGGAGAGTTTCTGCTTAAATATCTTTGCCAGACTAGCCTCCCATAGCTGCTGTTTTGATGTGAACTACCTCCCAACCTCATAGATATTTTGCCTGAGGGTGCTCCAAAGGTTCTCAATAGGGTTGACGTCAGGGGAAGATGGGGGCCACACCATGAGGTTCTCTCCTTTTATGCCCATACCAGCCAATGACACAGAGGTATTTTTTGCAGCATGAGATGGTGCATTGTCATTCATGAAGATGATTTTACTACGGAAGGTACTTTCCTTCTTTTTGTACCACGGAAGAAAGTGGTCAGTCAGAAACTCTACATACTTTGCTGAGGTCATTTTCACACCATCAGGGACCCTGAAGGGGCCTACCAGCTCTCTCCCCATGATTCCGTCCCAAAACATTACTCCACCACCTCCTTGCTGACGTTGCAGCCTTGTTGGGACATGGTGGCCATTCACCAACCATCCACTACTCCATCCATCTGGACCATCCAGGGTTGCACGGCACTCATCAGTAAACAAGACTGTTTGAAAATGAGTCTTCATGTATTTCTGAGCCCACTGTAACCGTTTCTGCTTGTGAGCATTGTTTAGGGGTGGCCGAATAATAGGTTTATGCACAACTGCAAACTTCTGGATCCTACACCTTGAGGTTCGCGGGACTCCAGAGGCACCAGAAGCTTCAAATACCTGTCTGCTGCTTTGTGATGGCATTTTAGCAGCTGCTCTCCTATTCCGATGAATTTGTCTGGCAGAAACCTTCCTCATATTACCTTTATCCGAACGAACCCGTCTGTGCTCTGAATCAGCCACAAATCTCTTCACAGTATGATGATCACACTTAAAGAGGACCTATTATACTACTTTTCTGGTCTTAATTTCTTGTTTTACACTGCTATAGAGCAACCTGACACGAATCACATCACAAAAAACTATGTAGATTTTCGGGAAGCTCTTTCTGTTATTTTGGCGATCCAGCACGTCCTGTCAACACTTGAGTGTGTGTGCTTCGGCAATCTCCGCTCCCTCCGCCTGTGCATCGGCCATCTCCGCTACCCTCCCCCCCTCCTGCAAACCCCACTCCGTTGTGATTGGTTACCTTCCTTCCGGAACACTTTCAGTGGCGGGAAGCGCGAGCATGGACCTATAAGGGCGCGAGGCAGACGCGAACAGGGAAGTGACAGCATTACCATACATGGAAACATCCGCGTGGTGACTTCACGAAGTTACATGCGACGTCACGAAGTTACAAAGGGTAGACCGCTTTGAACACGTGACTTCTCGACTGGCTAGAATAGTGTTTAGTGCTCGGCACAGACACCCCAGACGGTCAGCAGGGAATACGTCGAAATGCATGTAAGTCATTATTTGATAATTTAGTATGGTTAAGCATGACTATGAATCATAACAACGTTTATAGGTCATAAAAGTCAAAAAGCATCATAGGTCCTCTTTAAGTTTTCGTGAAATATCTAATGTTTTCATATCTTGTCCAAGGTATTGCACTATTTGACGCTTTTGACGGAGGGCTGCTGCGCGAGGAGCGGGCTGCCTGTCAGTGCTCCCGCTGCTCGTTGAGAAGAGGTGATACTTGCTTTGGCGAAAAAAGTCACCAATAACACCAGAAAAAAAAGCTAGATTTGTTGCTTGTTAGTTGTTGGTATCCGGGGAATGGTAAATTGAGGGTTCGTTTGTGAAGACATTGCTACTCGCTGTCCACCGTAGTAGCCTAGTACCAAACAGTAGGCTAGTGTCAGACTGCTAGGGTCGTGAATGCTCACGCAACTGACGCATCAACGTCGTTGCCAAGGTCCCACAGCCAATAAGAACGGAGAATCTGACCTCGCTCTGATTGGTCAAAATTAACATGAGCGGTGGCAATTTTGGGGGGCAGCACACAGAGGCAGGGAGGAGCAAAGTGATAAAAAAATATTTTCAGACCACTTCACCTACATATAGCTGAATGGCTATTACAGTGAAAAAACTATCAACTGCAGCTTTAATTCCAATTTGAATAATCATTTGGAACACAGTGTAGACAGAGGTGGACTGCTTGTGGAACCTGGTTAACACCCCTTGGTACGCCTAATGAGGTACAACAGGAAGCTTTGAAACTGTGGATTATTTTTATTTATTGTCTGAAGATCTGTAGTTTTTGTTTGTTTGTTTGTTTCGGCGCACTACTAGAGTGGTTATGGGTTACTTTGTAGTTTATGTGAATGTACTACAGCCCCAATTCCGAAAAAGTTGTGACGTTATGTAAAATGTCCTTTCTGACATGACCGTTTACGAGTATTTCCGGTTTGCGTAACAAGCCGTTACCTTGCGTGGCTCACCGCTCCTGATTGCTGCCAACGGAGACAGCCTTGTCAACGGAGGAAAAAAGAAAAAGTTGCCTACCAGACGAAAAGAAAAAAAAAGTACAAGAAAAAAAGAAAGAAGATAAAAGTTAAGAAGATGAAGCAACACGTTGCTGTTTTGTTATTTATTTTATTTTATGCCATCTCTGAAAAAAACCGCAATGAATCTTGGGATATGTTGGGCCGCGAAGGATCCATCTGTTGCAGCCTTCAAAACCGTGAAACGAAGGCTGCATTTCTCGGCCACATATGAAGGAGCCTTGCAAATCGTTGCAAATGGAACAAGCGCCGCTTGTGCAAATGGAACAAGCGCCGCATGCGCGCCGCTATGACGCAATCTGTCTTCAAATGCAGCCTATGTAGGCTGCAACCCCTGAATCGAGATCCAGCTGTAGAGTATGACAGGCTGTTGTTAGAATCCAGTTGGGTCTTCTCCTGTGTTCTGAGTCCCAGGCTGTACTCGCTGGTTCTGATTTTCCTATGCTTTGACCCCCAGACACAAGCTGGCTCTAAGGGTCCTGTGTTCTGACCCCCAGACTGTGTTCTAATCTAACTGGTTCTATCTTTCATTTGAATCTTATTAAAACCTTTTGAATTATAATATGTTGTATTTGATTTTGTTCAGTTAGTGTTTAGAAAATTTGCTTTGCTTAATTGACCAAACCCCATAATTCTTTTACTAGTCCCGTCCGACATTAGTTCTGGAATGTGTGGCTAGCTTTCAGGATTCTAACTGTTACAATATGTGTTGTTATGGTAGTTTCAGAGTGGAAAAAGTAAGTGGATCAGTTTAACCCCAGCTGGTTCACTTTACCCCCTTGATTTTTCTGGTCTGTCTCAGTTTACCCCACAGCTGGGGTAAAGTGAGCCACATGACAACTTTTTTTAAAACAATCATATTTTCACTGCCCTTTGTCTTGAAAAAATTCTGCTAATGCCGATTTCTAGGAAACATCCTGAATTAATGGGAAATGTGTAAATTTGAATGTTAAATAATTTTAGCTTGCTTAGAGGGGAGCAAATGTAAAAAGTGGCTCAGATTACCCCGTTCTCCCCTATAGCTGAATGGCTATTATGACAGTTTTGCCAAATATTACAGTGAAAAAATGATCAACCCTAGCTTTAACTTGAAGGGAAGCTTAGAAATGACAATCCTCATATTAGTAGGGCTATCCATTTCTTCAATGTACTCCATGCTGTTGACTGTATTGCAGCAACCGGTGAGGAACACTGCAAACTCAGTGAGGGCTTCTCCATCATCTGGCCTAATTGCAGGCCATTTCAGTGCTGTTTCGATGTAGGCAGAGGCGATAGTATACTCATTACCAAAGTGTTTGTTCAAAAGCTTCTTTGCTTCTACATAGCCTCTGTCAGGATGCATATGTGAACAGCTGCACACTAGGATCTTTGGTCTGCCACGGGTGAACTGCTGAAGGAAATGCAGCCTATCCCTGTTGCTGTCTGTTCTGTCCTCGATCCCATGCTCAAACGCTTTCATGAAAAAACCAAACTCCAAGGGATCTCCATCGAAAACTGGGATATCCATCCGTGGGAGAGTGGACACTTTTTGTTGCTTCACCAAATGCTCTGTAATCTTATTTTGTTGCTGCATGACGCTCAGCAAATCTTGAATATTGCTTGACCTGCTCTGGTCTGTGTTGGGCTGGTAGCTGACATTAGCATTTGGTTGATGGAGCCTGCTACTTTTTTGTGCGTCAATTGGAGTCCTTGTTCCCTGTGCCACATCTGGTGCACTCATTACATGAGAATCTCCACAGTCTGACTGCACGGCTCTGAAGCCGCCCTCACTACCCTGCCTAACAGCATTATGGTTGGCAGCCATACCGTCTTTAGGTTCAGCAGAAGTGTTACAAGGTGGCCCGTCTACAGTAAGCACTTCCAGTTTTGCATTTGCTTCAGCGATGGCTGTTCTCAACTCAAATTCCTAAGCAGAGCCTCTTCTCTCTCAAATTGCTGCAACTGCTTTAGTGATTCTGCACGTGCTAACAGTGCTGCCCGTTCAGCTTCTACTTTAAGCCTGGTAGAAGATGCTGTAGAAGACACAACCGAAACAGATTGACTTGCTTGCTTCCTCCTGCTTGATGTTACTGAGACACTGTCTTCAGGCTGGATTTCAGCATCAACTCTCTTGGCGTCATCATCTTGATGTTTAACTCTTTCCAGCCAACTTTCAACTTTCTCCACAAAATTCTTTAAGTCAATGGCTTTTGGCTCATACCACTGTGTCTGATCATGAAGAACCTCTTCCTCATTCAAATAGTTTTTAACTGCCTCATTTGCGTCACAGAACTCCATGTACATGTCTGTGAAAGCAGCTGCTATTGTCACACTCACTCTTTTACAATTGCCATCATCCTCCATTAGAGCATCAAGTTCCTTCCTCTTTTTAGTAAGATTGGTCAACTTAGCTTTCCTTGTTCCTTTAAGCTGTTTGAGCTTCTCTTCAAACGCTTTAACAGTTGGCTTTGATACCCTCTTAGCTTCAGTCGGCTCCATATTAACTGCTTTGCCACAAACTCTTCAATGCAATTAATCCTTATGATTTAGGTTGCTCCAATAGCTCCACAATCACTACGCTGACATGTCCACAGAGTATATTCCTTCTTCTAGCAAGCACATGCGCTCCGTTAAATACAAGTGATGCTTACGTTCCATATGTTATGCCGTCCAAAAGTCCGTGGGAAGTCCGTTACGCTGCATTGAATCCCGTATTGTATCCCAGCCGCACGCACCAAATCCTCCTTGTGCGTCGTGGTTAGCTTGATAATCCTTTTTCTTGCGGAGCAATTTTCTGACTTATGTAGTGGCATCCTAGCCTGGTCCTACCAGACCATCGTACTTCATTTAATTTGTACAGAAGGTCTGGAAGTGCTGTAATTGGCAAACGTTTACTCACTTGGAGGCGGGTGTCTGTTGAAGTTTAAAACTATTGGATCTACCCAGTGCCACTCTGGATCTGCCAACCAATCGCATAACGTTTGGGGCTTGACGTTATATTATGCATCGGCTTCCGAGCCACTCCCTCTGTGCGCTGATTGGACCGGCAGAAATCTGACCGCTGAAAACCTAAGAATATACACACCCAGACTGACTACTGCAGGGAAAATGAAATTTGAGCGAAAGTAGGCAGGTGGGCGGAGCCAGGCTAGTGGCAACCTGTTTGCCACTCTTGAAGGACGTAGGATTCTGTACTCGTGCTTTCTCGTAAGGCAATAAAACTCAAAAGAAAATCCAAGGCCGATGTAAAATGAAAAGGTAGTGGATTTATTCTCAAAAATAGTCGACAATGAACAAAAAATATACGTTAGGCTACGGTCAGAAAAGTGTAGCTCCCGTCCTGCTCCGATACTTCAATAACAATGCCGATATGCCGACAGGTGCCCACATGGCTAATTTACAACAGTTTTACAACACTAAGCTACGCTTTACGACAGTAACACCTTGTGGTAACAAGACAAAAATATGAGCATACTAAAACCTTATCTATTGGTTAGACCTCAATATACAACAAAATATAAGCTATGATTAATTATTATTAATTAAAGCAAAATATATTATTAACATAAGCCTTATCCTCTCCATGGCTCTCAGTGTTGTTAAAAGAAAGGGTAAAACAATGAAACATGCCCCTGTCCCAACTTTTTGGAAACGTGTTGCAATTGTTTATTAGTGTATATTTACAAAAAAACATATCAGTCTCCCTGTATAGAACTATAAGCTCCATGTGTTTGGTTTGTTTGGGTCCTTTTTGTCCATAATCTTCAGGTGGTTGTAAATGTCCCAATATTCATCTTGTGCTGTAGCCTAATTTAATCTATGTAGGGGAGAACGGGGTAAGTAGGCACACTTTTTACTCTACTGAGAATTGCTCATCACCTAAACATCTTTCGATAGTCATTCCTACATTACATTGAAGCTTAAAGTGTTGGCTTGAAATGTGTACCCCTCACTTTTTCTATCTTATTGTAATAAAGAAGAAATTAATCATCAAAGACACCCTAACACATTGTGACAATCAACCCCATCAAGGGGTCGGTTGTCATACACTATGGGGTTGTTTGTCACAATGTTATCTTAATGGGAGTAATCTTGAAAAGAAGGAAAGAAAGTAGAACTAAATTTGAAAATGCAATTGCATTGTCAAGTTGACAAATAGGCCTATATAACTTACTGTAGCCTTGGCAGCTGGTCTAGTTTGGGATGCACTGGGTTGTTTTGATTTTGTTGCCCTTTTTTCCTTTGCATGCTAGCTGCCTTTTCCTGCTCTATTCTTTCCTTCTCTGGGGTGTCAGTGAGGATACAGCTTGACAATGTCTTTCGTTATTGGGTTCCTTTTCTGGCTGTAGCCTTTGGATAACTTGTGACGACCAACCCCAACTTGAATTTTTTGCTAGCATCAATGCCAACAACCATCTGACAACTAATTAGCTTGCTAACCACAATCTAAACTATAGTTTACCCTTCACACTTTTTATGGGTAACAAGTGTTTTGTTATAAACCCATTCTGTAAAAGCCTAGAAGAAAAATACTAAGGAGCTAAATATTTTCAATTTGACATGAAAAACACAAACAGTCCTCTCACCTCAAATTCAGCAGTCTAACTCCAAGGAAGACTATGTAGGTGACCTCTTATCCCAATTCTGGATATTTACATACCAAAATTTCACAGACAGCGCCTTCTGGTTCCGAGATATAACGATTGTGACAACCAACCCATTACCCCGTTCTCCCCTACTGGGGTTGATATGCATCACTCATCACAGACTATGAAATCGTACATCAAAATGTAGCGGATTGTCATGTTTATGATTAAGAAATAACATAGGCTCTATATCTAACACAGTTTTATTATTTGTTTAGTCCACAAAGCACTTTTTTACTATGGCTATAAAACTGGAATGTTACCCTCACCTAAGTTCACATGCCTTTCTGTAGGCCAGCTATCTCTTTCTATAGGCTACTTGTTGTAATGCATAGGCCTACTAATAGTAAAAGAAAAAGAAAAATAACGTCATGACACACCGACCAAAACATTCTCTCGTCATCATCAGTGTGACCTGCAGATGGCGCATCCAGACTTTGTGCGTTTCTTTAGACATGCAGAGCCTCATGATGTGAGGGTGCAGCAGGATGACAGAGAACGGCAATGTGCCTTGCTTCTCGGCTGCGGGCAGAGATGGCGTCCTGATGCCGGTGAATAAGCAGAAAAACATAGCAGAGGGAGGGGGAAGCGGAAGAAGACAAGCTGCATCATTTAGAGCATCACATGGCACAAGATGAATTTCTCTGGTCATGATGTAAGCGCACTTGGGATTTTTATATTCATGTTTAGGTTTATTGTTCTTTCTTTCTTGTTTATGAGATTTGAAGCGGCGTGGTAATTCCTCGGTGGGGGTTTGTGTCCACTCCAACTGGCGGGGCTCTCTGCTCATCCGACGCAGGGAGGAGAGGTTCAGAGGGAGGGACAGAGGGGCGATGGCTGCCGGTGGAGCAGCAGGATGCGGGGATACGGTGGAACAGTGCCGGGCCGAGGTGGAGCGCCTGACCCGGGAGCTGGCCGAGGCCAACCGAGAGAAGATCCGGGCTGCGGAGTGCGGGCTGGTGGTCCTGGAGGAGAACCAGAGTCTGAAGCAGCAGTACGCCGAACTGGAGACCGAGCAGGAGGCGCTGAGGCTGGAGTTGGAACAGCTGCAAGAGGTGGGCTGAGCAGGGTTATGGTTCCTTACTCCAAAAAGTAACGCTATTAGCAATGGGAGGGTTGCTAATATTGATGTTAATTATCACCTGCTGGACATCTAACAATAGACACACCCAGCTCATAACATGATAGGGTTTTGAAATCTTTTTTATTGATTTATTTAGGCTACTTATACATCGCTTATTATTATTATTATTATTATTATTATTATTATTATTATTATTATTATTATTATTATTATTATTATTATTATTTGACTATGTTCAGACATTGTTCTACAGTGTTATGTTTTTAAATGAATATTCTTTTTAATAGCATTCAGGGGACCTTTGAGAATTAGTAAAATAAGATACCAAGAATAAGATAAGATACTGTGATGTATTCCACTAAATTGAAATAACAAGATGCCAGTCTTCATTTTGACAAGAGTATATGACATAGGCCAGGTCAAACCCTAACCCTACCAATGACACATTTCTTTATCACTTCCACAACTCGCTGTTGTAAATGTATTATTTCCCTTTGGTTACACCTGTAAAACTTAAGGCAACTTTGTTTTGTCATTTAGAATGGATTCCTAAATCTCACAAGTGTGTTTGTCACGTTATCCATGACTCATTTCAAGCAATTCCAGTTCCTCAGAGAGTGTCTATTACCTTAGTAAGCTCAGCTGCTTTAAAAACTACAGGAGGAAGAGGTTCCCTTTCCCTCAGCAATGGATTAATAAATTGTTCACAACAGGCGTATTGCATTTGTATCCCTACATGAAAGTTTGTCTGAGTCACTGACTTGTGATGACAAGATGCCATGTGTTCACCTTTATTATTTACCTGATGTTATACCAAGTGGCATATTCCAAAATAAATTGACTGATTCACACATCATACAGAAAAATAATGAACATTAGCATTCTTTTAAATGGTAAATGGACTTGTCTTATATAGCGCTTTCTAGCCAATTTTCTCAGCCCCAAAGCGCTTTACATTTCTTACCACATTCACCCATTCACACACACACTCATACACCGATGGCGGTAGCTGCCATGCAAGGCGCTCTCTGAACCATCGGGAGCAATTTGGGGTTCAGTGTCTTGCTCAGGGACACTTCGACATGTGGCGGGGAGACGGGGGATCGAACCTCCGACCCTGCACACCAGAGGCAAACTCCCTACCTACTTTGCCACTGCCGCCCGTGTTAAGACATGTCACCAATACTCACTCTACTTTTAGCTCTGGTTTGGTCTCCTCCAAAATATGTCTCTTTAGCCTCTAAATGCTCCACTTTGTAGGTACATCTGGTAGGGCTAACATCTCAGATAGTCTCGCTTCTGGAACCTTACTCCTGAATAGGGGTTGGACTCTTTTCTTCTCTGGAGTCAGGAGGGTGTGGAGATATACTATAGCCCCTGGCTGAGGGCCACTACATTGGAGCTTACAGCATGACACTCGAGCGAAGAGAAAGGATCACCATGAGTTCGGTCAGGGGATGGGGATAAACTCTGGACAGACCTGCTAAGTCAAAGTAGTATGGGCCAACTGGGCACGTGTGACTTCACTAGTAGGATACGGCTACACAGACCCCACACCCTCATCCATGTTGTTTGTATGCCTATACCTATACCACCAGAGCATTGTCATAGGTTTTCATCATTGATTTTGAATGGTTTTGGAGTGCAAAGAGAAATAATACGGCCCCCTGATGAGGTATAGGTTGGATGAGAAACAAGTAATGTGTTCTCAATATCTACTGGGGCCTGTTTCAGGTAGCTGGTTTTGAGGCAACCCAGAGTTTGTTCGCTCTGAGTTAGTGGAAACTCTTGGTTTTCCGTTTCAGGAAGCAGTTACTGCGGCAACATACGCCGTGGGTCTAACCCTGGTCTAACCTGCTGGATAGGTGATTTGACCTACTCTGAGTTTGTTTTCACTTTACGCTGCAGCTCCGACTGAAGAAAGAGTGTCACTGTCACAACGCGACCCTGTACAGTTTGAAGCAAAATCACTCCATAGAAATCTCCATCGGAATGTTTTTATCATTTCCTGATGATTTTACGTTTGACCGATCATTTATCTGATCAGTAGCGTTGTTCTCAGCCCTCGTTCGTTCATATAGGCGGCCACCTTACACATTGTGAACATACTCTACATTCAGATTAATAAACCTATTTGATTGTAGGCCTATGTATCTCATTATTTATTTTTTTATTAACAGGAGTTTTTTAACGTCTGTGCCACTGAACAGATTTCTGTCTGGTTGAAATGTAATTCTGCGGCTGCACGCGATCATTACTGTTCACTTGCGTGATCACAAAGTCACAGACGAGCCTCGTTAAATAGCCTAATATGAATATAGAAATGATATAATAATTTAAACAGTGATCACTAGAGGACAAGACCTAATGTGTCTGACGTTAATGTCTTTCACTCCCCATTTAAAAGAAGCGACAATCTGTTTACTGCACAGTATTAGGCTATAGCTTGCCTACATAATACAGCGAATATAAAACACTGTCAGCAACGCTGTGCAGCGCCAGCTTAAGACTTTTGCTGCTGCTGATATGCGTAACTTAATTCTTAAAATAGATTGCTTCTCATACGGAAGCAATGATGCTCTTGACAAAAAATGTTTGCCCCATTTTTTTCGGAATTGCAGAGGTGATTAGATCATAGTTATGAGACAATATCCCCGTTAATTCTTCTCCATACCATAAACTCATTCATTAATATTTCTAACTCTAGTGGGAGGAGCGGAGAAGTTTTCTTTTAATTTCTTTTTTGAGAAGTGGGAGGATCAAGCATTTGTTTCTCCTGTTTCCATGGTGAATCATGTTATCATCGATCCATTGACGATGGCTTTTACGCACGCGCTCAACCCAGAGTGAACACGCTCAGAGTTTATTGACCCAACGCTGATCCACTGTTCTGAAACCGATAACCGTGAACCTGCGTGAACCTTTTGGCACTGTGCGGGAGATGCTCCCCTCTCCTTCATCTGATCGCTGAACACATTCAGCATTTTTACGCGTCCTCTCGATCAAAATGTAATATATTGTTCCGGGCTCCCGATCAAACGACAACTTATCGTCCTAACAATGGCGACAACAACACTTTCCCATAATATGAAGCTGACTGAAAAAGAAAAGGCACAGTGCTTCCTGCAATTGGGTCGGATCGAGTCCGGACAAATTCACACCACAAACGAACTGCAGCAGAGTGCGTTTGGAAACGCACCGAGACTACCTCTTCAGCTGGGTCTCGGAGCGCTTGTTTGGTCCGCCCCCGAGTGCGATTGCTGTATTCACACCTGCCTGAAAGATGCGCACCGAAGGCGGAAGTGCACCTGAGTTCCTTTCAACCGAACTAAACACGGCATGTGTGAATACACCCTAAGGGCTGAGCGAGGTCTGTTCAGTCTAAAGCCAGAGTTTTCAGTATCACGAAAGGTGGCTCTCTTTCTACCTGGCTAGATCACCGTGGTAACAGGCTGCACGGCTAACCTGCTCAGACCAGTTTTTGTTCCAGAGTTTGAGCTTAAATTAGGCTCTTAGAGCCATAGACGGATTATGAGATAATGGGCCCCTGGGCACAGACTCTTAAAGGGCCCCCCACTCGTCTCTATCCAGTCAGGTACATTGACTTTTCCACACAGATACAAACAATTAATGGGAAAAACATATTAAGGAAGTCAGTGTTTCCCACAGGATTTTGGGATACTGTTGGAGGGACCCTGTACCTTGGTGGGTGGTCCCCCCAGATTTTGTTTTACCTTTTTAAAGTATAATGCATCAATCTGGTAGCCTGGAAATCCAGACCCTGATATCTTGAACGATAGAGGGTCTGGCAACGATCAATAGTAATTTCCAACTCAAGGGGCGGCTCCTACTCGTGCATTTCAAATGCCACTGCACGCAGTTGGATAGCACTACAACCAATCAGAGCGATGCACAAGGCGACGTAAGCCCCTTTCGTTTAGCTAACAGCTGTTAAACTGTTAAATTAAACGTTTGCCGTTGTCGGTCGGCAAAATAGAACATTCCACTTACTTGCTAATGAAAGATTTGAGTGCCGACATCCAAATCGTTAAGGGTCGAGGCCAAAGCAGTCTCAAACTCACACAACATATCCGCAGCCATCTCTGATGTTTACTATCACGGCTTCGACGTCGCATGCACGTCACTGTCGTCATCCGGTTACGTCCTCCCCAGAGTACCATATAAGGGGCTCTGGCGCGCCCGCCAGATTTCTGGCTTTCTTGATAAAGCTTCAACGGAGTGTGTCCAGACCAACACGCGCAGCAAATTGAATTTGCCAGCGCCTAGTGGCAGGTCTGGGAATGCCAGGCTATCAATCTGGTGCACTTTGAAAGGAAATTTTTGAGGCTACATTATTTTACAGATTTTTCTTAAACAAGCAGCACTCTTTACTCTGCAACTGTAAAAACAGTATAGTAGATTTGTCTGCAGACCCATGTTCTATGATGGAGGGGCCCATTTCAACAGATTCAGGGTGGATAGCTACTTTTTATGAACCATTTAGAATTCACTCATAGAAAGCTTATTTCTGTATGTGTGAGGGCCCCTCATGAAACCCTTTAGACAGAGCTACTAATGCTGTTGTTTTTAACCTGCTTTTGTATTTCTCCCCTTCTAGTTGAGGGGCCCATGATGATTTCTATCTTGTTCAATTTTAATGAGTATCCTTATATTTAGGCTATTCCTTTTTGGACCCTGTTATTGACATCAGTGACTGAGTTCTTTGACTATGCAAAATAAAAAGTTACTATCAGTATCTCTGGCTAAGGGCCCCCCTGAGCCCTTGGGCCCCTGGGCCTGTGCCCGTGCAGGAATCCACCCCTGCTTAGAGCGCTGCCCTTTAAGGAAACTACACCTTTTGAAATCCCGCGGACCTGACTATATTGTCTGAGCGATACATTCTCACTGAGTAAACTAGTTAAATCAGTAAACTTATTGATCAAACGAAGCCGTCACATTAGGCTTAGAGCAGAGTGAACTGTCACATCGCGCTGCGGCTTTTTGCCACATACAGTTATTGATGCAGAAAATGTTAAATAGCCTAGGCCTACTGTATGCAGCGCCACTCTATGCTCTCACCTCAAATGATTTTACCTGGCGATCTACACACACTGGCTCTTAATGAAGCGTTCTATAAAATCACTGGTTGCAGCATTATTTCACTGTAGGCTTCTTTCTTTTCATCAGTAGCGATTACAGTTGGGACGTGACAGGTGACAGCTGTCACAGTTCGGACATGGCTGCAGACTCGCAGGTTAAGCTTCTCACAGTAGATTCATATTTGTCTGGAAAATACAGACTACAGGTTTTGTATCTAGGCTATTTATTTTATTGGTATTTATAAGATGCAAATAAAGGGCTATTATTAGCCTAAATCAAAATCAAAATTGTATTAATTTTGATGTGGCCCAAAACTGAAGTGATTTTCCACATATGCTATTCTTTAGGGGACAGTGTCAGACTTAAATCACATTCTTAAGTGTAGGACTATCAATTAGGCTAAATGGTGTACTGTTTCAATCCGAGTTCAACCTTTAATTGCTTTATAATGTCACGTTACACACTGCGAGAACGATCTGTAAAATAAATGAATCAATTCAGTAGCCCAATGTTCTGACAGCATTCCACTCTCTCCTTATTTGCAGTAGGCCTAAGAGTTTTTTTTCGGCTCTCTGTTTTCTGCTGTTCTGTGATAATTCCATAATTCAGACTGACAAACTCTTCCTCTTGAGTGAATTTAGCGACGCGCTTTTTTTACTTTTTTTACTCAGCTGCTCGCAATCAGTCCGTTTGTGTAAAGTTAGCGGCACACGATCAGTCCATTTTGTGCGGAAGCAGATTCAAATGATTTTGATTTGATTTATTTATTTGCACACACTCAACACACTCAACAAATACATTAACACATGTAAAGATTAAAAGAGTATGTGCTGGAGAGGTCAGAAACCCGAATGGGCTTATCGAGTGACCTCTCCAGGTTACATATAAAAAAATATATATATAAAAAAAATATATATATATAAAAAGAAAACAATTACCAAAACCAAGCAAACAAAACAAAAACAAAAAACATCAAGACCCACAAACAATCACAAACAAATAAACTGCATCTAAATAAAAAGAAAAGAAAAATCAAAAGAAAAAGAAACAACAAACAAAAATAAGACAATCATTCAATAGCCACTCGACTGCACTATCCCTCCAACAATTGTTCTTTTAACTTCTTCCTGTATACAGGCAAAGAGGATGAGCTGAACACCAGGTGCGAATAGCGATTCCATAGCGAAACACCTCTGCACTTCACAAAGTTCTGTCCTCTGGTGGTATGAGAAAAAGGAACGTGCAGCATGTCTCTTTGTCTGGTTAACATAGAGTGAGATTTCACATTGCTCGGGAAATATAATTGGAACTGTTCTGGTAGGGTATGACCTTGAAATTTGACTTTATAGACAAAAATACACGTTTGCAAGATATTTATATTCTAAACGGTTAGTATTTTAAGTTTAAAGAATAAAGGAAAGGATGGATCTCTGGGCTTTGAATTTGTAGCTGATCTAATGAATCGTTTTTGAATTATGTGGAGTTTTTGTAAATGTGTGGGATAGGTACTAGCGCATACAATATTACAATAACTGAGATATGGATAAACTAGGCTATAATATAATGTTAATAAACAGGATCTATCTAGAAATTGGCTGATTTTTCTGATGATTCCCACTGATTTTGAGATTTTTTGGACACATATTCAGTTTGTTCTTTCCAACACCATTTTTCATCGACAATTACCCCCAAGAAACGAGTAGAACAAACTCTTTTGACGAAATTGCCTTCAATGGCAAGCTTGGCTTCATTTATATCATAATTTTTCCTTCCAGAAAAAACCATGACATTTTTTTTTTTTATATTTAATGGTAGTTTGATCAATTTAAACCATTTTGAGTAGGCAAGAAGTCCATTATTAGCTTCATCAATGAGGGTCTTAAAGTGTTTGTGAGAAAGAATTAGATTGGTGTCATCTGCAAATAAAATTGGAAATAAGGAGCTCGGTACAGAAGCAAGATCGTTAAAGCGGCAACGAGTAACATTTAAATATCTTTTAAACAGCCTCATGTTTCCTCTCATAATCATAAATTACCTTTAACAGCAAACGAGACCATCAGTGCAAAGAAAGACGTTTTTATATACAATCATATGAAAAAGTTTGGGAACCCCTCTCAGCCGGCATTATAATTGACTCTGCTTTCACAAAAAAAATATAAAAGTGGTATGTCTTTAATTTACCAGGAACAGCTAAGTACTGGGATGTTTTCCAAACAAAGATTTTTTGAAAAGCAGTATTTGGTTGTATAAAATAAAATAAAATGTGAAAAACTGGCTGTGCAAAAATATGGGTACCCTTGTGGTTTTGTTGATTTTAATGCCTGTAACAGCATGTAAAACTGATGAATTTAAACACAAAGTTGGTTGGATTATGTTGTTAAGCCTTGAACCTCATAGAAATGTCTGTTTAATCATGATAAAAGGTATTTTAGGTGCCTAAATGCAAGTTGCACTTCTCTTTGACTCTCTGCTGAAGTGAGACAGAATGGGATCATCAAAACTGCTCCCAAAATATCTTAAAAACAAAGATTATTCATTATCATGGTTTAGGGGAAGGCTACAAGAAGCTTTCCCAAAGGTTTCAATTGTCAATTTCTACTGTAAGGAACGTTGTCAGGGAATGGAAGGACACAGGCACAGTTGCAGTTAAACCCAGGTCTAGCAGACCAAGAAAAGTACAAGAGCGGCATATGCGGCGGATTGTGAGAATGGTTGCACACAACCCAAAGATCACCTCCAAAGACCTGCAAGAACATCTGGCTGCAGATTGTGTATCTGTACATGGTTCAACAAATCAGTGCAATTTGCACCAAAACATCTGTATGGCCAGGTGATGAGAAGGAAGCCCTTTCTGCGCCCACGCCACAGATACAGTTGCATGGAGTATGCAAAAGCTCATTTAGACAAGCCAGATTCATATTGGAAGAAAATGCTTTGGACTGATGAGACAAAAATTAAGTTATTTGGTCTTTATAAAAAGCAGATGTTTTGGTGCAAATTGCGCTGAATTGTTGAACGATGTACAGATACACAATCTGCAGCCAGATGTTCTTGCAGGTCTTTGGAGGTGATCTGTGGGTTGTGTGCAACCATTCTCACAATCATCCACCTATGCCGCTCCTGTTTTTTTCTTGGTCTGCCATGCCTGGGTTTAACTGCCACTGTGCCTGTGTCCTTCCATTTCCTGACAACGTTCCCTACAGTCGAAATTGACAATTGAAACCTTTGGGAAAGCTTCTTGTAGCCTTCCCCTAAACCATGACAATGAACAATCTTTGTTTTTCAGATCTTTTTGGAGCTGTTTTGATGATCCCATTCTGTCTCACTTCAGCAGAGAGTCAAAGAGAAGTGCAACTTGCATTTAGGCACCTAAAATACATTTTCTCATGATTAAACAGACATTTCTATGCGGTTCAAGGCTTAACAACATAATCCAACCAACTTTGTGTTTAAATTCATCAGTTTTACATGCCGTTACAGGCATTAAAATCAACAAAACCACAAGGTTACCCATATTTTTGCACAGCCAATTTTTAAAATTTAATTTTATTTCATACAACCAAATACTGCTTTTCAAAAAATCTTTGTTTGGAAAACATCCCAGTACTTAGCTGTTCCTGGTAAATTAAAGACATACCACTTTTATATTTTTTTTGTGAAAGCAGAGTCAATTATAATGCCGGCTGAGAGGGGTTCCCAAACTTTTTCATATGACTGTAGTTTTTATTACTGCATTTGATCTGGTCGTACACCCAGTCCGATTTTCGGTTCACGCGTGCATGCTCTATGGTCACATATCCGCATTGGTCGCTGATTTCAGTGTGGCGCAGCAACGTGAATTGAGAAGCCTATGGCTCCAGGTGAGGGAAGGGGAGCGGGAGCCTTGTTTGAGACAGTTGTTTGTAGTCATAATGACTGATAACGGGGCTGAACCATCAAAGAAAAAAAAGAAAATGCAATGAAGAAAAGCTCAAAGGGAGAGTGATAGGCGGGCGGGAGGGCGTTGCCAAGCAACGTATACACAATTTCACGGAGCGAACCTAGACTGCAGTGTTTACTCCTAAATGAATGAGCGGTAGCCTACTAAAACAAAGTTTACTTTGTCTCACCAGCATCATCAGATGACCATTATTCATCTGAAATAGTCATTATTTACAACAACATAAACACATTACCTCATCGTGATCCATAGACTACTAACTAACTGCCATCTCACGGACACGGACTCGTTCAGCTACGTGAGAGGTGACAATGCATCAACTCATTGCAATCAGGTGTGTGTTTAGCACTTACTGGCATTAGTTGATGCTGTGTCACTAACCACTCTCTGGAAGCCGAAAAGAGTCCGGTGCCCTCACACTTTCAACACACGGACACGCACCAAATTGCTTCCTGATTATTTTAATCTTGCTCTCCCCGCACGAGCTAGAAAACAGCTGGCGTCGTAAAAATACTACCGCTTTTGTTCAAAGGTGTCGCCAACGTGCCGACTTACTCGTAGTAGCTTTAATATAAATCAAAAATAAAAGTGGACCAAGAATAGAACCTTGTGCCACTCCACAAGATAATACTGCTCTTTCAGAATCATAGTTGTTCACATGGACAAATTGCTGTCTGCCAACAATATAACTTTTTAGCAAGTTGAAGACATTTCCTTGCAGACCATATCTAGACAGTTTGGACAGTAATATATTATGGTCTACTGCAGGGGTCCCCAAACTTTTTCCAGTGAGGGCCACATAACTTTTCCCTTCTCTGATGGGGGGCCAGGGTCAGTTTCTAACAGAAAAAGTGTGACAATCGCAGGGGTCCCTAAATGTAATCATTTATTGTTTTCCAGAAAACATGCTGACACTCCAGCGCACCACACATATCCAAATATTAATAACCCTTTCTGAGATCAAATAACCCTCTCTGGGTTCTTCACAGAATAACATAACGCAGAAAATATATAGGCTAATAACACTATTTATGAAATCAATAAAAATCAAATAACCCTCTCTGGGTTCTTCACAGAAAGAAAGTTATGCTGTGCCGTGCACAATCCTAGGTAAAAGTTCAACTTCACTTGTCAGAGCAGAATCTCAAATGTCTCTCAAAGCTCTTGTGTTCTTTCCTTATAATCCAGTTTTGTAGGTTCCATAGGCTAGCCCAGTAGACACCACTGTAGGCTCTCTCTCATCAACTTCCCTCTGAAAACCACAATGCAAAAGGGGTAGGATTAAATAAGAGTATACTTCTTCCTGCTCCTTTTCAGGCATATCTCAGCAATACAGATAATTAAAAAAAAAAAAAAAAATTTGTGAAAACATAATTTGTTTATTGTATTTCCATGCTTTTCATTTTGTTTTGTATGTTTGATATGTCTGAAATAAATTGAATCAAATCAAATCAAGCAGGCTAAGAAACCGAACTAAGTGATACAGCACCTACACAGCACAATACATTTCAATACCAGTATGGTTGTGGAGATGGATTTTATCCCAATAGATTTTATTATGATTATATTTGTTCATACTCAGAATGACTAATTTAAGTCAGCAAAGTGAGTACTGTATGTTCATCAGTGTGAATTGTGGGCCTGCATCTGGCTGGTGAGAAGTTGAATGTCCGGTTCCATTCTAGTCACAGCCAGTCTCAAACACTGATGCAAATGTTCATCTGTCAATCTTGATCTCGTTGGAGTTTTCAGGAGTTTCATGCGTGAAAAGGTTTGCTCGCAGATATACGTGCTGCCAAAAAGTGTGGACATCTTCATTGCGTGTTTTTTTATGTTAGGGTAGGTGTCATTTGGGAGGGCGGCATAGAAGTCAATGAGACTGTTGGGCTTGAATGCGTCTTTCAGAACATCACAGTTCTGTAACTCGGCCAGCTCAAACTGATAAGAAGGCTGGGCTTCATCGATGTCGGCAACAAAAGGGTTCTGAAAAAGACGGATTTCTTTTGCATGAACATGTAGTTCACGGAATCGTACACCGAACTCCGCCTTCAGCATTTCCAGTGCTTCCACACACTTTTCACCTGGGAACGCGACAGCTGGCTTCTCTGCAGAAAACCTTTGGGTAGCAGGGAGATGGGTGAAGTTGTGCTTTTTCACTTGTTCCAAAACCAGCGCTAGTTTCACCTCAAATGCTTTTATGTGGGAATACATGTCGCAAATGAGTTTCCCCTTCCCTTGTAGCTGCAAGTTAAGGCCGTTCAGCATCTCTGTCACGTCTGTTAAAAATGTGAGGTGCCATTTCCATGCTGGGTCGATCAGCTCTGGGACCGTTTTGCCTTTTGACAGAAGAAATGCGTTAATTTCAGGTAGCAGCTCGTAAAAACGCCTCAAAACTTTGCCGCGGCTCAACCATCGGATCTCTGTGTAGTACAGCACATCTCCGTACGCAGACTCCAGTTCAGACAGGAATTGTTGGAACTGCCTGTGTTTAAGTCCATTTGCTCTGATGAAGTTTATGCACGATACCACAACCTTCATGACAGAATCCCACTTTAACACTTTGCAGCACAGCGCTTGCTGGTGAATTAGGCAGTGTACTTGTAGCGGGGCGGTGAGACCCCGTTCTTCCATCTCCCGGTTCATGCGTCCTATTAAACCCCGAGACGCGCCCACCATACTAGGGGCCCCGTCAGTCGTGATGCTGGCAAGCTTTGCCCAATCCAGATCCAACTGTTGCATGGTTTGACATACTTTGTTGAAAATATCCTCCCCAGTCGTAGTGCCTTTCATGCTTTGTAGGGCTGCCAGCTCCTCGCACATCTCAAAGTTTGCGGTAACTCCACGAATAAAAATAAGAAGCTCCGCGGTGTCCTTCACGTCCGTGCTCTCATCCAGTGCTAATGAAAAAAAGTCAAAATCTTTAGTCTTCTGCTGCAGCTGGGCATACACATTACCCCCAATTTCTTCAACGCGTCTGGTAATTGTACTTAACGACAGACTCACGGCATTAAAGACATCTTTCTTCTCGGGACAGACCTCCTCCACGACAACATTCAAACATTTCTTGACAAACTCTCCTTCAGTGAAAGGTTTACCGCAGCTTGCTATCAGCTGAGCAACACGGAAGCTGGCCCGAACTGATGCTTGGTTCAGCTGAGTTTGCCGTACAAATGTAGTCTGCTGAGCGAACAGTCCAGTTTTTAGCTTTGAGATTTTTTCTGCTCGCATTTGGCCTTGCAAGCTAGCATACTTGTCTTTGTGACGGGATTCATAATGTCGGCGCAGGTTGTATTCTTTGAATACCGCCACCGTCTCTTGACAGTCGAGACAAACAGCCTTTTCTTTGGATTGAACAAAAAAATAATCGTGTGTCCACTGCGGGTTAAATACCCTGCATTCTGAATCAATTTTTCTCTTACCCAACCTTTTTGCCATTATTCCGTTCTGGGGGTAGGGGGGGGGGGGGGTGGTCACGTTCACGTTCTATGACTGGGGTATGGGTGGCCATAAGGGTAAAAACGTGCTGAGGCAAAGTGAGGTCGCATTTTTTTCCGTCTCTGGTATTGTTCAGGGGGCCGGGTCAAATGTGGAGGCGGGTCGTGTGCGGCCCGCGGGCCGTAGTTTGGGGACCCCTGGTCTACTGTATCGAACACTTTCGAAAGATCAAGAAAGATTCCTACAGCAAAGTCGTTATTGTCTAATGCAGTGACGATTTTGTCAAAAAGTTCAATCAAAGCCATGAATGCAGAGTGATTTTTTCTGAATCCATATTGATGTTTGTATAATATTTTATTGGAATTGACATGTTTAAACATTCTTGTATAGACCAGTTTCTGAAGAGTCTTTGAGAAACATGGTAAAATTGAGATAGGGCGGTAGTTAGTAAAAGCACTTGGATCATCTGATTTGTAGATTGGAATGACTTTAGCAACCTTTAGGTCACTGGGAACAACACCGGATTCTAGAGAAATTGAAAATATATAAGTTAATGGGTCAATGACAGAGGATTTTGCTTCTTTTACAAGAGTAGCTCTAATCTCATCATGACCTGCCGCTGTTGGCCTGAGCTGGTCTATGATTTTCAGTATCTCATTGGAATCTGGAAGATCAAAGGTGTTAAAAGAGGGAAAACAACCATCAATATAATCCAGAGGACTTCCACTTGAGCTAACAATTTTACCCCCAATGGAGGGACCCACATTGGCAAAGAAATTGTTGAACATGCAATCTCATGCGGATTAGTGATGGATCTCCCTGCTTCAGAGAAGTGACATGGAATTTTCACAGATTTCCCTCCTCTATTTAATAAGTGATTTATAGTTGACCAAGTTTCTTTAATATTAGTAGAGGATTCTTTGAACTTTTCACTGAAAAAATGTTTCTTTGCTATTCTAAGGAGGTGGTTAAATTTGTTTCTATATATTTTATAATTCAAATGGTTCACAGGTGTAGGATTGGTTAGATATTTTTTATAGAGTCTATTTTTTTCTTTGAGGACTTCTGGATCTCTTTGGTGAACCAGGGGTTAGAATATACCTGTTTTTTGAATGTATTTGCTGTAACTAAAGGAAAGCATTGATTAAATACAGAGTTAAAGGATTCAATAAAGACTTGATAAGCCAACTTTGCATTAGTCTGTGAATACACTTTCTCCCATGATAGACCATCCAGTAGATTCTTAAATTTATCCATGTTTTTTACATTAAATTTCCGATGTCTTGCTTTACCATCATATTGAATTTTCTTTTTTTCGCCAAGCAAGGTGAATTGGAAGATTGGGAAATGGTCTGAGATATCAGCATAAAGTGTACCCGAACTAATCACTTTATTTAATGAATTAGTCAGAATATTATCTATCAATGTAGCAGATTTTTCAGTTACTCTAGTTCAGTGGTTCTCAAAGTGCGGCCCGCGGAAGCATATCTGGTGGCCCGCGGCCCGCATTGAATTATGAATTATTAAAAAAAAATATATATATAATTTTTTTTTTTATTGAAACGCACGGAGGGGATGCGTCCCCCGTAACAGTAAAAACAGTACAGGGGTCGAAACACTATATATCCCTCCTAATTGTTTGTATTCATTCCCCACTTATTAAACTTGCGGAGTTCGGCTGGCCTCTGCCTCTCGTTGCAGACGGCTGGTCAGCCTCCCGCAGTGCAGCAGGCAGTGTAGTGGTCCCAATGTAAGTTGTTAGATAGTGAGCTTGTCAAGCCCAATACGATGCACTTTCTCACATTCAAGGTGAATTAGATTAGGTCAAGTGTCTAAGGATGGATGCTAACATTATCTGGTTTCTAACTCTTTTGCCTAAAGTTTAGCTAACAAACTAACGTTAGCTAGCTGCTGATAGCCATGGAACTATCTGCCTAGTTGACTGCTGATAGCCCACCCTGTTTATTTCCAATGTATAGTGTCATAATAGTTAACACTGCTGCTGCATCATGAGTAGTGAGTCCTACAAAAAAACACTCCAAAAGGTGATACGTTTTCAATGTGTAGAAAGTTTTGAACAATAAAGTAGAATAAATATTTGAATGCAATACAGAATGCCTCAGTGCCTTGATTTATATTCCATTAGATGTGTGTCAATGGGAGCGAGTTGTCTTTTCCGTAACATTTCCACCATAAATAAATACAGAAGACACAAATTACTGCATAAAAATTAACCAAAATGCACAAAATGAAGTGTTCGAACCTCAAATTTTTCTGGGGGACAACCCCCAGACCCCCGCTTTTAATGTGTGTTCCCCAATGTTGAAATGAGACCTAGCCCTTCATTTATTAGGCTACTTTAAATGTGTTAATTACACAGTATTGGATGCTGACCAATACATGTAAACTGTAAAGACGCAAAGACGCTGGCCATTGAAATTATTTCAGTTTTATAATTTGTTTTCCTTCGGCGGCCCTCGGTCCAATGTTGGGTTCCTAAATTGGCCCTCAGCTATCAAAAGTTTGAGAACCCCTGCTCTAGTTGGTTTATGAATAATAGGATAGAAATAGCTTGAGTATAAATTGTTTAGAAAGTCCAGGGTTGACGAGTGCGTTTCACTTTTAAAGAGATCTATATTATAGTCTCCGAGAATATATGCCATTTTACCTTCATTGTTTATTAGGCCCAATGTGTTAGTCATACTTTCATTGAAATGATCAATGTCAGTATCTGGGGGTCGATAGACACAGCCAATGATGATTTTTCTACTAGTTCTAGACATTGTTATTTCAGTGAATATAGACTCTATATTGACACCATCAGATTTAAGCTTAAGGTCCTCTCTGATGATGAACTGGATATCTTTGTAGAGGAACAGGGATGCACCACCTCCCTTGATGGGTCAAACACCCTCTTTCATGGGGACGCGCACAGAGCCTGAAGCTGAAACCCTCGTTCAACATAGGAGGTTGATAACCAGTGTTGGGAACGTTACTTTAAAAAAGTAATTAGTTAGAGTTACTCACTACTTGCTCCAAAAAGTAACTGAGTTAGTAACTGAATTACTAGAAGTAACTAGTTACCAGGGAAAGTAACTATTTGCGTTAGGCCTACTGTAAAGAAAAAAAAATTCAAAGAATTTAGATTTTTCTGATTAGTTTTCACAAGTCAGTTGAAATGAGTAGAACAGACCAGGGGCCTATTTCAGGTAGCTGGTTTTACATACTCTGAGTTTATCCTGCACTCTGAGTTGGTCAACTCAGAGCGCAGGGTTGATGAGTAACTCTGGGATTTCGGTTACAGAACAGTGGATCAGCGTTGGGTCAATCAACTCTGAGCGTGTTCACTCTGGGTGGAGCGTGTGCATAAAAGCCATCGTCAATGGATCGCTGATAACATGATTCACCATGGAAACAGAAGAAACAAATGCGTGATCCTCCCACTTATCCACTTCTCTCAAAAAAAAAAAAAAAAACTTCTCCGCTACTCCCACTGGAGTTACAAATATTAACGAATGAGTTTATGGTAGCCTATGGAGAAGAATTAACGGGGATATTGTCACATAACTATAATCTAATCTCATCGGCAATTCAGAAAAAAACAGAGCAATCATTTCGCTTCCGTATGAGAAGCCATAGTCTATTTTAAAAAGTTACGCATATCAGCAGTAAAGTAATAAAGCTGGCGCGGCACAGCATTTCTGACAGTGTTTTATATTCGCTGTATAATACACTCAACAAAAATATAAACGCAACACTTTTGTTTTTGCTCCCATTTTTCATGAGATGGACTTAAAGATCTAAAATTCATTCCAGATAGACAATATTACCATTTCTCTCAAACATTGTTCACAAATCTGTCTAAATGTGTGATAGTGAGCACTTCTGCTTTGCTGAGATAATCCATCCCACCTCACAGGTGTGCCACATCAAGATGCTGATCTGACATCATGATTAGTGCACAGGTGTGCTTTAGACTGTCCACAATAAAAGGCCACCCTGAAATATGCAGTTTTGTCTCAAAGCAAAATGCCACAGATGCCACAAGCATTGAGGGAGTGTGCAATTGGCATGCTGACAGCAGGAATGTCAACCAGATCTGTTGCTCGTGCATTGAATGTTCATTTCTCCACCATAAGCCGTCTCCAAAGGCGTTTCAGAGAATATGGCAGTACATCCAACCGGCCTCACAACCGCAGACCACGTGTAACCACACCAGCCCAGGACCTCCACATCCAGCAGGTTCACCTCAACAGCTGCTGAAACAATTGGTTTGCATAACCAAACAATTTCTGCACAAACTGTCAGAAACCGTCTCAGGGAAGCTCAACTGCATGCTCGTCGTCCTCATCGGGGTCTTGACCTGACTCCAGCTCGTCGCCGTAACAGACTTGAGTGGGCAAATGCTCACATTCGATGGCGTCTGGCACATTGGAGAGGTGTTTTCTTCACGGAGGAATCTCGGTTTACATTGTTCAGGGCAGATGGCAGACAGCGTGTGTGGCGTCGTGTGGGTGAGCGCTTTGCTGATGTCAATGTTGTGGATCGAGTGGCCCATGGTGGTGGTGGGGTTATGGTATGGGCAGGCATCTGTTATGGACGAAGAACACAGGTGCATTTTATTGATGGCATTTTGAATGCACAGAGATACCGTGATGAGATCCTGAGGCCCATTGTTGTGCCATACATCCATGAACATCACCTCACGTTTCAGCAAGATAATGCACGGCCCCATGTTGCAAGGATCTGTACACAATTCTTGGAAGCTGAAAATGTCCCAGTTCTTGCATGGCCAGCATACTCACCGGACATGTCACCCATTGAGCATGTTTGGGATGTGCTTGACCGGCGTATACGACAGTGTGCACCACTTCCCACTAATATCCAGCAACTTCGCACAGCCATTGAAGAGGAGTGGACCAACATTCCACAGGCCACAATTGACAATCTGATAAACTCTATGCGAAGAAGATGTGTTGCACTGCATGAGGCAAATGGTGGTCACACCAGATACTGACTGGTTCTGAGTCCCCAGACCCCCAATAAAGCAAAAAAATGCACATTTCAGAGTGGCCTTTTATTGTGGACAGTCTAAGGCACACCTGTGCACTAATCATGATGTCAGATCAGCATCTTGATGTGGCACACCTGTGAGGTGGGATGGATTATCTCAGCAAAGCAGAAGTGCTTACTTTGTGAACAATGTTTGAGAGAAATGGTAATATTGTGTATCTGGAATGAATTTTAGATCTTTAAGTCCATCTCATGAAAAATGGGAGCAAAAACAAAAGTGTTGCGTTTATATTTTTGTTGAGTGTATGTTGGGAAGCTATAGCCTAATAGCCCACTGTGCAGTAAACAGACTGTCGCTTCTTTTAAATGGGGAGTGAAAGACATTAACGTCTGACACATAAGGTGACAGTTTCCATTGAAGAGCCTGATTGATTTATTACCAGATCCATTTTCCTCAAGTGATCACAGTTTAAATTATTATATCATTTTTATATTCATATTAGGCTATTTAACGAGGCTCGTCTGTGACTTTAGGATTGCACAAGTGAACAGTAACAATCGCGTGCAGCCGCAGCGTTACATGAATCCACCTGACATAAATCTGTTCAGTGGCACAGACGTTAAAAAGCATACAATACAAATAGGTTTATTAATCTGAATGTAGAGCATGTCACGATGTGTAAGGTGGCCGCCTATATGAACGGACCGAGGGCTGAGAACAAGGCTACTGATCAGATAAATGATCGGTCAAACGCATGGACGTCGATTTGGCTAAACAAGTGGGGGGGACAAACAGGCATTCTGGAGTGCATTTTCAAAAGTGGGGGGGACAATGAGGAAACATCTTTTTTTCTCTTTAGTGCAGGTAATGAACGGTTCTGAAAGACGGCATACCCGCTCACTAATGAATAAAATGTATACAAAACACTGATGTCTGACACATAGGCATTTTGACCGTGCTCAAATCGAGCCGAAGCACGGCTGGACTGTCGCACAACAATATTACTCCGCCTCGGTAACTATGGCAACCTAGCTAGTAGCATACATCAGGTCGGTACTACTAGCTAGGTTGCCATGGAGACCGAGGCGGAGTAATATAGTTGTGACACATACTTTATCCCGCTTATTACATGGCTACTACAAAAAATAAAGCAATTAATTTTAGCAACATGTTGTTTTTATGGTTTTAACAGCCAAAAAGAGTCCGCTACACGGTCGGAACTCACTCAGTAGCAACGGTAACTATGTCAAGCTGCGGCCAACCTAGAAGAGTTTAACAAAAAACAACTCGTTTCCCCAGCAACCCTGAGACCTTGTCTAACAACTGGAATAGTCATTGCAAACCCACTAGGTTCTTATGTAATGAAAACGTAGTTTAATACACCAGTAAATAGGAACGACCAAGGATACGACCTAGTAACGGGGGAATAGTCTGCTCGCCCCGCTAGACTGCCTGCTTCAGCTGACTGAAGGCTCCGGCTCAGCTGTTAGCTAGAGCTACTGTTTTGCTAACACAACTCAAGACTCGCACACTGTACAAATAATAATTGTAATCGGCCAATATGTATAACAAGAGCTCCATCTAGCTAACAAGCATCATCCCCCAACATAAATAACACAATTCACGAAGAAAATGACTGCGGAACAGTTACATTGCAGGCTGCAGCCTGAAGTTACTGTCTAACTGTCAATATGCGGCCAAAGTAGCCTACTCACGTCGTGTTGACTGGAGTCCTGTCGGACATTAACCATGACTCCTGTGTTCCCTGCTCTCCTGATACATGCAAAGTCATGTTGAAAAAGTATTCCATTGTTTTCTGAACGAGTAGTAGCCCTGTTTGTGGACGTCTATCCATCAAAACTGTGACGTAGGTCCTTAGCAACGGCCCTTGACAGCGGTCTGTCTTGCTGGAAATAACAGACCTGTAGAATGCTGTGATTTACATAGGATTCTCAAAGTGCCATGTAATAATTCTTGATAAACAACATCGTCAGTATCCATGTGCCGCGACACAAGCTGCTGTTAGTGTCCGCTACATTTACAGTCATTAGTGGGCATAGAGGATGGTAATCCCTACAGTTTACACTTCACAACGGGACACTTAAAGCCACTCTCTGCTGCTGATTGAAATGCATCAGTCTTCTCTGGTGTGCAAACTAGCGGAGACTTCGGAGCATGTTCACTGTTTTGTCGTTGGTATCCACTGCTGTTGTGCTATTTAAAAAAAGTTTACGGTCTAAGCCTACTAGTGCCGAAACAAGGATAGGCGGCGGCCAATCACGGTCGCGCGCGCGCGCACAGAGAGAGAGAGAGAGAGAGAGACACCTTGACGCTGTGTTTTAATACGGCTGGACGCACTCCATGTCCGGCTTAAAAAGTGGGGGGTACAAAATGAGTCTTGACGAAAAGTGGGGGGTACATGTACCCCCCATCCCCCCCGTAATCGACGTCTATGGTCAAACGTAAAATCATCAGGAAATGATAAAAACATCCCGATGGAGATTTCTATGGAGTGATTTTGCTTCAAACTGTACACGCGTGTGACAGTGACACTCTTTCTTCTTCTTCTTTTTTCTTCTTTCTTTTTTTTTGGTAAAATGTTTTAATTCTTTTATTTAAATGTTGTATTTTTATCCATGTTTTAAATTTGTTCCTTTTTTGTATTTGTATTCTTTATTTGATTTTAACCCTGTGAAGCACCTTGAGTGGCCCTGTGCCTGAAATGTGCTTTATAAATAAAATTGCCTTGCCTTGCCTTCAGTCGGAGCTGCAGCGTAAAGTGAAAACAAACTCAGAGTAGGTCAAATCACCTATCCAGCAGGTTAGACCCACGGCGTATGTTGCCGCAGTAACTGACTCTCGGTTGCGCTGAACCTGCTTCTTGAAACGGAAAACCGAGAGTTTCCACTAACTCAGAGCGAACAAACTCTGGGTTGCCTCAAAACCACCTACCTGAAACAGGCCCCAGTAGCCTATCCTGCACTTCAAGTAGGCTAGGCTATTTTGTTCTCAACAATAGTAAACATTCTTTGACGTTAAACAGCTGTTGCGACCTGCGAATCGCGGCCGTTTAATAACATGCATAAATTATAACTTATAGCATTATAGAGATCGGGAAACTCCAAGCACTTACTCACAAGGGCAACAAACTCAGGGAAAGCTAGTTTAAACCGTGGATTGATAGGTGGTTACTGCGGCAACTTGCAAGCTCACACACAACAGAGAGAGAGAAAGAAAAAGAAACTTCACTAAACAGACGCTCCGGCTGACTGACGTGATAGCGCTAACTGACAATTATAATGTCATCCACACTGAATAAAATACATCTTAAAACACTATAAGAAATAACAATCGCTTATCTTGTTGTTAACCCACCGGTCTCCTTACTAGCAGTTTGTGCGTTAGGATTACACAGTTTATTCATACGGCGTTGTAACGACGGAAACAGTAATTAGTTAGATCAGTGGTTTTCAAACTGTTTTTGAGTTTGTGTTTTTTATATTAAGATCACGGCATAGCTGGACAAGAGTTCTTCTGCTTCGTTCCTCTCACTGCATGTAAATGCATTCATTATATTACAGAGAAATAGGTCTCGTTAAAGAAAAAGAGCACCAAGCCCAACCCAGAGGACCCTGCATACATTTTTTTATTTTAAATTAATATTTTTATGGAAAATCCCCAAAAAAATTATTTCTTCAATAGCTTCTAATTCATCAGACCCAGTGTCTCCAAATTATTTGTTCACACAAAATTCCTCATATTTAGCCTCTTAATTTTCCTCTCAAAGTGCACCAGATTCATGCATTTCACTAAAAGGTAAAAAAATATCTTCCGGGGGTGCATACCCCCGGACCCCCCTAGGAGGGTCTGGTTCTCCACTGGCTACAATTTTCCTCCATCAGGACATTGGAGGCTCTAGCGAAAAAACACTGGGTGTGTGAATGACATTTAACTAGTCAATAATTTGGGAAAGTCTGTCTGCCTATCTTTCTCACTCGGACTCCACTGCACACTCTGTCACTCCTATCCATGCTTAAATGAAGCAGGATTAAAACACTGGATTAAGATGCTAAAATGTTTTTAAAAATGTGTTTAAAAATGCACAAAAATGTTAAGAATGTTTAAAAAATATGTTTAAATTTGTAAAATAATTAAAAGATCTTTCAAAACACACAGGGATTTTGAAAAAAAAAATAAATTTGTTCTCTCACTCTCTCATACTTTGAAAACCCCTGAGTTAGATTACCCCCGTTACTGGAAAAATAACGGCGTTACCTAACACCGTTATTTTAAACGGCCTTATTCCCAACACTAACCCCCTAACCCCTCTGGACAGTTACTTTTGTTGTTTGTTTTGGAGGACTGTACAATCAGGATTTCTGCCAACTTTAAATTCGGCAAAAAAGTTCCGATGTTTACAACAGCGATTGTTCCTGTTATTAGACAACTCAAAATGGTTGCATGAAAAAAAATAATGTGCATCCATACTTAACCAAAATGAGCACTTGCTTTTGGGTTTAATTTAGGCCTGCAACCAATTGTTGATTTATTTGAACCAGAAAAGGTGTGGCATTTTGCTTGAAGAAAAACTAAAACAATTTATAGACTATTGACATTGTGTTCTGAGCCCTTCAGGTAGCAGGTTTTACAAACTCTGGGTTTAATCCTGCGCTCTGAGTTGCTCAGCTCTGAGTTGCTCAACTCAGAGCTGAGCAACTCTGGGTTATCGGTTTCAGAACAGTGGATCAGCGTTGGGTCAATAAACTCTGAGCGTGTTCACTCTGGGTTAATCGCGTGCGTAAAAGCCATCGTCAATGGATCGCTGACAACATGATTCACCATGGAAACAGGAAAAACAAATGCTTGATCCTCCCACTTCTCCTCCCACTAGAGTAAGAAATATTAACGAATGAGTTTATGGTATGCAGAAGAATTAACGGGAATATTATCTCATAACTCTGATCTAATCACCTCGGCCATTCAGAAAAACAACGGGGGGAACATTTTTTGTCAATAGAATCATTAGCCTTCGCTTCCGTATGAGAAGCAAGTCTATTTTAAGAATTTAAAAGTTAATTTTAAGTTACGCATATGAGCAGTAGCAAAAGTGTTAAGCTGGCGCCGCACAGCATTGCTGACAGTGTTTTATATTCGCTGTATTATGTAGGCAAGCTATAATACTGTGCAGTAAACATACTGTCGCTTCTTTTAAATGAGGAGTGAAAGACACAAACATCAGACACATTAGATGACAGTTTCCATTGTAGAGCCTGATTGATGTATTACCAGATTCCTTGTCCTCTAGTGATCACAGTTTAAATTATTATATTATTTCTATATTCATATTAGGCTATTTAACGAGGATCGTCTGTGACTTTGCCTTTAAGGTGCGAACACACTACACGCGTTACCCGCGTATGCTTTACGTGCGTAACGCAGCTAAAATGTTGCTTGATCATTTTGTGTAAAAAATGGTTCTACGCGCGTAACGTGCCTAGTCTCCCTCCCGATACTGTATTTCCCCTTATCAACCATGGCTGCGATCAGACCCGACCCGACACAACAGCGTGCATGTCCGCACAAAAACAACAACAACACAGCCAACAACTGTGCCAGAAGACAAACTGAACAGCACAAATAGCCTAGCATTAAAACAGCATTGCATATTCACGGCAGCTACATAACAAACACAGTTACAGCAGCATCGGTGCACGGCGGCACAACATAAAGGCAAGTAGCCAACATTACCCTACCTGGCTGTGACAGGGGACCGTGGTTGGCGTAGATCAACACCGGTGCTTCGCTGTACTTGTTGTGAAAGTCCCCCGGACATAGCCGTCATGTTTGGGTTCATAATATGAGGCGCTAGCCGCCCGCACACAACCGGGTGAGTTAACTAATGCTATACGGCGCTAACTTGGTTTATCGGCTAAAGCACAGCCGCACATATTCACTGAAATAACCAGGAAGTCCATTTTCCTGGTTTACTTTGCCCACGTCTTCTATTCCCGAGCTGCTGTCATACAGCACCGGGCCGCCTGCAATACATTTTACTCCTCGGTGTTTCTCAGCCTCTGTGTACAGTACACTGTTCTCCGTGCCAATGTATGTGACGTCGGGTCAAGCCCAACGCTGATTGGCCAACGCGGCTAATCGTCACGCGTAGGAGCGTAAAAAGTTAAATTTTTTTAACTCCGCGCGTAGCTGCGTAGGTGCGTATATACGCGGCTCATACGCGGCTAAAATGTTGCTTTAGCGCGAGTGACGCATCTACGCGCCATGTACGCGCGTAAGTCAATGGTTCCCTATGGAAAAATTGCCGATTTTATATGCGTCTGTAAGGCATGGCTTGGGCCGGTGGCTGGGTCTCACACTCAACGCGAACTGCTCTCAGCTGCTGACCTGCGCTCTCCTGCTGTTACTTTGGTTATATGATTTAGGTTAATGGAGGGCTTAGTTTAGTGTTTTGTTTGTTTGATCATAGTTTTAGTTTCCTCCCGTTTTCCTTTTCTTTTACAGAGAGAGTTTTTAGGGATTGATTTAATAAACCTTCATTGGCCGCGTTTCCCAGAATCGATCGTTCTTTGGGGCCAAAGAAGGGTCGAAAGAAGGGTTCGCCAAAGAACGAGCGTTAAGATACGGGTGTTTCCCAGATGCCATCTTAAGTGCCTTCTTTGGAGAACGCGTAAGTTGAAGCGAAAGAAGCTCTTTGGTGGGAGCTGTCCACCGCGGTCGTGCTGAAACTGAATAAATCAATGCCAGGCGAATCGATCACCCACCTCTTTATCAGCGCATAAGTCACACACAGCGCCCCGTGGTCTCCCCCACACAGGTGGAATTAGGCTACGCATGTAGGCTAACGTGTGTGTGGGTGCGGGTGTGTGTGGCAACAAGTGTATCAAAGTAGTAATCAAGCCCATTAGCGCATATATACCCCGTGGATAGGCACACACATGTGATGTGAGAATGGAAGAAAGCGGCAGCAAAAGAAACAAGCGGGCACCGTCGTTTACCGCGGAGGAGTTGGGCGTCTTAGTGGACGAGGTCTGGCAGCACCGGGCAGTTTTATTCGGGGGAACAAGGGGCAAAAAGAACATCACGGTGAAGAACCGTGTTAGGCAGGCCATAGCCGAAAATATGTCCCCCTCCAGCCCATGTGGCCTGCGTGACTGGCGTGCTGTGAGGAAGAAGTGGCAGGAGTTCCAGAACCAAACAAAAAGGAAGAGTGAGAAGGTTTCACTAATCAATCTCCCTTCGTTGCAGGTGATGCAGACGCAGTAAAGACAGCGCGGAGTAACCCCTCCCCCATATGGTTTCAATAAACTATTTTGGTTTCTTTTCAACCATGTATTGTGTGGATCATTTTGCATTGAAATGAGGGTGTCAAACCTAGCAACAAAAAGTCCCAGGCAATTTGTAATGTATCTAAGCGTAGGTTAATGACGTGTGCGTATTGTGCGCCCTTTCAACAGCATTCCAGTGCCAGACTTTCAGGTAAAGCACCCGGACACTGCAGCAATAATCATAGTGTGCAGGACGTTACATGTAGCCTACATCTGCTGGTTCTGTTTATTTATTTCAGCCTTCAGGCCTGAGAGTTGATATGGGTGATGTGTGTTGGTTGTGGGTTTATGGTTTAGTGCTTGGTGACTGGTGGTGAAGAGGTAGGGGCTGCGGGTTGTTGGACCGGGCTGAAGGCAAAATTGCAGCGGGTTGCTCTGGATGTGTGGAGACACCAGAGAGATCAGCCGTTGGATCTCCGCACGGGGCAGCCGGTACTTTGCCTGGACGGCCCGGTCTGATAGCACGTCCAGTGGGGAGAAGTGCCGACGCACGTATGCATTTATGTAAACCGTCTGGCTTCGCGCACGGCGAGGCTGTTGGTTCGCAGCGAGAAGGTGTTGTATTGCAGCCATGGTTTCTCACACGCGCGGACTTAAGGTACGAACACACTGCACATCGCCGCGCGGCGAGTTTCAATAGAAAGTCAATGTATTTCGAGCGCCGCCGCGCGAACCGGCGGCCGGCGGAGAGCGGATCACGCGGCGCGGCCAGGGGCGGCGCGGCGCGGCGCGAATGGGGCGGCGCGGCCGCCGCAGAAGTTGAAAATATTGAACTTTTCGCCGCCGGCCGCCCCGCGATAGCCAATCACCGTCGTTGAGCTCCTCCCGACGTCACTCGGGTGAGTCTGCTGAGCTACAAGACACGTGAAACCTGGCTGGCGGTGCAGTCGGGAAAGGAGGGATAAAGGGAAAAAAGAAGGAAAAGACAGAGAGAGAGAGAGAGAGAGAGAGAGAAAGTTCCAACACATCGATAAAATGTATGACAGCAGTTTAATGAGACACCTTTTAGTAAAAGGAGCAAGGAATAGACTCACATTATAGAAGAGAGAAGGAGAGAAAGCCAGGGAAGATGTACTGCAGATGAGTGAATATGCAGAGACAATAAAAACTAAATACGACAACTGACACTTCCAAACATTTCCCTAAACATCTGAAAATCTGTTTGGGTTTTCTCTAGGCCTACATGTTGATATGCCGGCGTGAATGTGTAGCCTATATGCACGGCCATCGATACGTGCGTGTGTGTGTGTGTGTGTGTGTGTGTGTGTGGGCGGGTTGTGTGTGTATGTGTGTGTGGGTGCATGTGTGGGTGTGTTTACGAAGCTTGGGTGGCAGGTGGCGGGGAGAAATGTGTGAGAGGTGCAGTGAGACCAATACAAGGGCCGATGGCAGAGATGATGAAGGCAGAATAGCCTACTTCAGAGACGCTCCCAACAAAAACAAATCAGTGAGGATGACGACGATGATGAGAGAGATGTAAATAGCGGGAAGAAACTGGGCGTGCACATTCAATGAGTCATCAGGCGGCGGCCGGCGGCGGACACAAATGAGCCAAAATGACCAAGCGGCGCGGAACCTGCGATTCGCGCGGCCAACCGCCGCGCCGCGCTGTGCAGTGTGTTCGCACCTTTAGGCAACGCCTTTAGCAGGTGGAGCCGCTCTGAATGAGGTTCAGCTGAGTTCAATTAAATCTGTTTCTTTGATATCTGTGAAATGCTGTTGTTGAAGGGTTGTTGATGTTTTTTTTGTATGTGTAGTAGTACTATAAACTCACATGTGTGTGGAAAACGTAAACGTCTAATTCATTAAAACATTTTTTTCTCTACTATTAGTCTATGTTTCTTGCGCCAGTGGTCCGCATTGAGCATTGTTTTATTATTTCGAAAAGTGGAGGAAATAAATTTCCCTGACGCGGCATGATCACTGACGATTTGGTCGCTAAGAAAGGTTGAAAGAGTGGGTCAGCTCCGTCTTTCAGTTCCATCTTAGTGAAAGTACTACTTTCGCTAAAAACGAATCTGGGAAACGCATTCTTATTTCACAGCGTTCTTAAGAGCGCTCCAAAGTAGTACTTCGCCCAAAGAGGCTCTTAACGATTCTGGGAAACGCGGCCATTATTGTTTAAACGTTGATTCATGGTTTTGTCTGGGTTTATTCAATGCTTACTGGCCGATTAACGAGCCTGGTATGGTCGGCCCGTAACATATGGGGACTCGTCAAAAGTTTGTTTAGCGCACGTGAGTGTGTTGATTTAATGCTCTGCGCCGGGGATTTCTTTTTGGTAGACGGGAGTGCTGGGGTTGCTCCCTCGTCGCTGGCGGTGTGGGGTTTTTGCTGTTTGTTCTAAAGTGCGATTGAGTTTGATCTGGAGGGTTAGTAGAGCACTTGAAACTCATTGCGGAAATATATAACGTTTGGTGAGTAAGACGGACAAGAAGCTAATTAGGGATTAGCTGTTTTTTGCTATGGTTCAGCGGGGAGTGTTGGTGGAGCGGGGTGCGGTTACCCCTCCTAAGTCTGATGGGACGGGCTTTAGCGAGCAGGTAAGAATGAAGGAGCTTGAGGCTGAATTTCGTAAGCTAGAAGTAAAAGAGAAAGAGCCTGAAGTAAAAGAGAAAGAGCTTGAAGTGCAAAAGAAAGAGATCACTCGCCATTTTGAGGTGAGGAAGCTTGAGGTGGAGACGAGTCGTTTGGTACGTTTAAAAGAGCTGGAGATGAGCGCGGCTGTGCCGAAAAACGCAGCAGGTATACAGCCAGCTGAGTTAGATGTTACCAAACACATTGATCTTATATTATTCCGGTTTTCTCCGAGGAGGAGGTGGACAAGTTTTTTACTCTCTTTGAGCATGTCGCAAGTACTTTAAAGTGGCCTAGATTGGTCTGTTCCCTCGCCAAAACAGACCAATCAGAGGAGAGGAGAGGGAACGGACCAATGCTCAGATTTGTGCCTGAACCGTGTGTACAAAACGTTTGAAGCACAAATCGGTAATTTATCAAGATTTTCGTACGTGAATTTCTTTGTATTCTGAGAACAAATTTAGAACTTCCTCAGCTCGTTTTGGTGTTAGTTTCTAACGGATTTAAAACATTATGTGGAAGCGATCGTGTTTACATTCACCGGTAGCAGAGCTATCCGAAGACCGAGCTTGTTTAAATGGAAAACGCTATCGACACGCTAACTGAAATCAGCGTCACTGTCGCGGACGTGTTTAACTATACTATATAATCTCTATAACAGTGAAAATAGCGTAACGTGTGCTCTTTAACACTAAAGCGGACAGGTTTGAGGAGTTGGTGATGTCTGTGGAAAGGTTTAAGAACATTTTGCTTGGAAGTTGGGTGCATTGAAAGAGGAAGTAACAATAGGCTTTGTCTGCTGTATGTGTCCCTGGTCCTCGGAAACCATCCCCCAGGAGTGGAAGGATGCAGAGATCATCACCATCTATAAGAGAAAGGGCGACAAAGCTGACTGTGGCAACAGCAGGGGAATCTCCCTTCTTTCTGTTGCTGGCAAAGTGCTAGCCAGAGTCATGCTCTTTCGATTGGTCTCTCACATTTCCGAGGACATCCTACCAGAGTCAGTGTGGGTTTAGGAGAGACCGAAGTACTACGGACATGATCTTAGTAATTAGGCAATTACAAGAAAAATGCCGGGAACACCACAAGGATCTGTACGTAGCCTTCATCGACTTGTCCAATGCGTTTGACACCGTCAACAGGAAACTCCTCTGGGAATTATTGGGAAAGTTGGGGGTTCCACCAAAGTTCCTCAACATTCTTAAAAATCTCCATGATGAAATGCAAGCCTGTGTTTGCATCGGAGGCCAGAAATCCCCCTCTTTCAATGTGAAAGTAGGGGTCAGGCAGGGCTGTGTCCTAGCCCCTGTCCTGTTCAACATGTTCCTGTCTGCAGTCACCCTCCTCTCACACAAAGCCCTGGAAACCACAGACGGTGTTCACATCCAGTTACGACTGGATGGAAACCTATTCAATATCCGGCACCTGCAGGCCTTCACCAAAATCACCACAAAACAAATCCTGGAGCTCCAGTACGCTGATGACTGCGCACTCCTCGCTCACATACCAGATGCTCTGCAACGGGCACTTAATGCGGTAACCACCATATACAGTGCCCTTGGACTCAAAGTCAACACATCCAAAACCCAGATAATTGTGCAGCAAACGTCCCACCAACCGGAAGTGCCTATCTTCACTGTTGACGGCCAAAAGCTCACAATCGTCCCACACTTCACCTACCTTGGAAGCGTCCTCTCACCCACCTGCAACATCGACAGTGACATCCAGGTCCGCATAGCCCTAGCCTCCTCTGCCTTTGGTAGGCTTAAAAACAGAGTCTTTCTAAATAGAAACCTGACAGTTTCTACAAAAGCAGCTGTATACAAGGCAGTCTGTCTGTCCTCACTGCTGTACAGCTCAGAAGCCTGGACACCTTATCAAAGGCACATCAGAACCCTCGAGGCATTCCACATCCGCTGCCTGCAAAGGATCCTGGGTGTGTCCTGGGAGGACAGAGTCCCTCATGTGGACATCTTTAACCGCACCCACACACCAAGCATCGAAGTGCTTCTTGCCCAAAGACACCTGCGTTGGGTCGGCCATGTAGTCCGCATGCCCACCCAGCGACTCCCCCGCCAGATCCTCAATGGCCAACTTCAGGAAGGTCGTAGGTCTGCTGGGGGACAGCGAAAACGGTACAAGGACTACCTCAAAACCCTCCTGAAGCGCTGTGACATCCAGCCAGCATCCCTGGAAAGCCTGGCTGCCGACCGTCCCACATGGCGCTCAGCCAGCCACCAGGGTGTAGCACACCTCCAGGAGCAGACCACTGAGAGGAGAATACAGCGGCGTGCACAGAGACACCAGCGCGCTGCAGGGGCCACCCTCTCATGTACAGACTACATCTGCCCCACATGTGGCAAACCATGCGGGTCGCGCATCGGCCTCCATAGCCACATGAAATGGCACCAACGTAACCCTCCATAATAACCCAGCTCAAGTGGAGCAACGTCATCATCGAATACGATGGACAGCCATAAGAAAGTAAGCTCGTCAATTCAAGCTTTGGTCGCAGCAGCCAATCAATTCAGAGCAAGGCGGGGTTTAGCCAGAGACTACTTCATGCCCGTCGTTACTGTGGCCTTCAGTGCAAAATGCAAGTGTAGCCTAATGATTTCATTGTGGTTGTTCATTTAAAAAACATAAGCAATTGAAAAGTATAACCGAAGAATTATGATATACAGTAAATTCCCTTGAAGTGACAGGCCTTACTGGAATTCATCACCTTCTCCCTCATTGGCAAAATGCCACTGATAGACGGTTGTCAAATTATTCCAGCCATCCTTTCATTTTGGACTGACGGATCAGGTGGGCCCGGTCCTATGTATCTCAGGCGACAGAACGTTTAACGTTTACCACCTCCGTTATTAACGCCCCACCATGGAAACGCTTTGGAAAAGTTCAGCCTTTTCTGTCTCCCACCACAGCTGTGTCTATTTCTTCAGATGTGAAAAGCTTCTTTTTAATTTAGGGCGTAAGCACTCCTCTCAACACCTTGGCAAACTGACTTCATTATATAGAGAAATGAGGGTGTTTCTCTAGGCTGATTGTAGAAAATGGGCACACGCTCGTCAGTTTAGAATGCTTCTGTGTTACTAACATACGCACGGTGGTAGGAACAAAATCGGCTGGTACGCACGTTTCTTAAATCTGACGGTGATATTGCGTATAGTATTTTTTTTTGCTGCAAGTAAGAATTTTTCCACGCACTTCAGTAAATGACTGTCGGCATGATATCACATACTTCTTCTCTTCATCAGTCACGTAGATGTTCAAAATGAACCACAAGTGCACCTGACAAGTCTCCAAAATCTCATATTATTTCCTTTTCTCCCTATCTTTCCTCCTCTCTCTGGCTCTCCGGCTCTCCTTTCCATCCCTGCATCTGGCTTTGTCCATATTTGTTTCTTGATCCCAGTTGATGAACATTTAACTTATGGATTTTAAAGAGCTCATTCTTTCCATTAAAAAAAAAACATAAATCATGTAGCAATTTTTGGTTATGTCCTTATAATTCATTTTTATTTTATTGTAACAGAAACATTTCAGACACTTCATCCCCTGTCTTTTCTCTCCTGCCCTGTCCCAGGCATTTGGCCATGCTTACTCTACCCAGCGTAAAGTGGCCGAGGATGGGGAGACCAATGAGGAGACGCTGCTCCAGGAGTCTGCCACCAAGGAGGCCTACTACATGGGCCGCCTGCTAGACCTCCAGTCGGAGCTGAAGCACAGCCGCACCACAGCCTCCAACGTCCAGGCAGACAACCTACACCTGGGTACACTGCTACAGGAGCTCAGGGAGGTACAGAACAGCACTTAGTGTATGGGACCATAGCATTCAACAGCTAAATGCTCTTTTCTTCATGTTTAATTTGAACAGTAGGCATTTTGTGATATATAATTTTGTGAAAATATTTTTTATTCCATCAGACATTTAGAATGTACATATGTAGCATGCCATAATAAATAGGAAATGCAAATAGGGAATAGTGAAATTTTTACTTTGAGCTGACCACATTTTATTATATTCTTCTATGTTCTATCTCATTCAACATTACTGTGATGTAAATCCAGCAGGGATGGAGGTTGAAGCAACTAAAAAAAAGTACTTGGAAAGAAAGTGAAATGTACGTATGTCAGTAAACTGACTCTGGGTACTCTGAATAAACGGATGTTTGTTGGTGTCTTCAACTTCAACACTTAGACAACTCAGTAACAAACAAAAAGGCAGGCTGAAAATATAATAATAATAATTATTTTTTAAATATTTAATTAAAATAAAATATCTGATATACTGTATAAGAATCAAAACATGGATATATAGGCATGTTAGTTAATATATTGTAACTTATGAAATAAACAATTACATAAATAAAAAATATATCAGTCAAAGAAAAATACCTATATTTAAATGGTACAGCAATAAAGACTTTGTTACAGTAGCAAGAGTACATCAGTTACTTTAACCCTTAAACCAGTCACTTTAATTTCAATTAGACTTTTCTTTGTTTGTGTGTAGTATAAACAGCATTTAGCTCCAGCTGTGTTTCCCTGGCCTGTCTCAGCAGAGTAATGAGATGTTGGAGTTGCAGCGAGGGCGGATGAGAGAAGAGATCAGGGAATACAAGTTCAGAGAGTCACGCCTCCTGCAGGACTACACCGAGCTGGAGGAGGAGAACATCTCTCTACAGAAACTGGTGTCAACGCTCAAACAAAACCAGGTATAGATAATACCACACATACTGGGACCTAGTCCAATAGTAAAACTGTATTGGCTTTGGTCACAGACAGATTTTTGTGTGTGTTTATTTTCACTAGAGTGATAACTTCTTCACATGTAGCCAATAAAAGACTTCTATTTAAAAATTAAAATGTACTGAACATCACCGTTCAGACATAGGCAGGCAGTCACACTGTCTGAAAACAGCCTGCTACACTACTCTCCTCTTGTTCGTCCATCAAAGGTTGATGATGATCACGACACGTCTCATTTTGTTGTGATTAGTTGAGTGCACAGATGGCTGATCAAACCAATCCGGGCCCCGATTCTCTGTGGCACCCTGGACATGTCAGAGAGGACACACAGCTTGGAAGTGTAGCCGCAGGCTCCTTCAGAGCCAGTTTGCGCTGCTGTCTCTTTAGTATAGCAGAGGAAGTCCTAGCGCTGTCGAAGAGGACGGCACCCTCCTGGACTTTTCTTCCACAGTCAAAATTAGAATATTACATAAAATCAATAAAAAAAGGATTTTAAATACAGAAATGTCGGCCCTCTAGAAAGTATAATCATGCATATGTACTAAGTACTTGGTTTGGGCCCCTTTTGCATGAATTATTGCCTAAGGGTGTATTCACACTGGGAAAGTCCGCTAGTGCACTTGCTTTGGTCCAGACCAAATAGAGTTTTGATTTTTTTTGTTTGGTGTGGTCTACTTTCATATTGCCCCTTTTGCAAGTGAACCAGCATTACGAAGCAAAACCACACGTGATCTGAGGTCATTCATTCATTGGACAGACATTCTGGGGTGGAGAGAAACAGGAAGCACGAAGTTTAAACTGCGAAATATATATCATTGATATAATATGGGGCTAAAAATAATAAAAAGGCCTACATCTAACCTATAAATAAAGAGGAAAAACATCAAATTATTGTTGTTTCATATGGTCATAATGTGTAGCCTTATGTCAATGCCACGTTATGTGGCTTGTAGCCTACGATGTGAAACATAATTTTTACTGTATTTTTGGTGCTGGATGCGCGTCACGCGAGAAGAATAGGCTCAAGCTGACACTCAGCTGATTAAGCTGTGTATCAGCTGGGTCGGCGCAGTTCAGGTCCAAACTGACACATGGATAGTATTGACGGTCAGTGGTGTAGTGGTGCCTGGAGAAGTGGGTATACTCTAAATTGTATTGCGCGCGCAGCCGCTTTTGCCGGTCCTACATTTCCCATAATTGCGCTGCCTTACAGCCCCTCGCGAGTAGTGGTCCAACACAGGCCTAAATTAATGCATTAATATAAGATATATTCAAGATGAGGCAAAAATGGTGTTTCAGTCAGAGATTAGTTTATTTTTAACAAACTGATTTAAAAAAATAAAAATAAAAAGCATTCACAAACCAACTTTAGGAAAGATTGCTCTGGGTGTACAGCAGCAAACTGATTTTTAAACATCATGTAAAAGAAATACTTAAGAGGTTAAGTACTGCTATGACAATAGCAGAGAGGGATAACAGGAAATATTATTTATCATACTGTGGCAATGCAGCTTTGTTCATATTTCACCTTAAATAAAAAACACATCCTCTTCCACACATCAAAAATGCACAGTCCTAAAACTGAAAATTAAATAAATTATTTGGTTTCTATAGCTGAATACTATTTATAAACATCAGACATAGTACCTGTTAACAGATAAATCATCATAAATAACATAATTCAAAGAATCCAACAACATGTTCAAAACAATACAGACTACAAACAACAAATCCAAATTGAAGCATGCTAAACAATAAAATGCACATCAATAGTAACAATAGTATTCACATCTGTATGTATGTAGTGAACACACACACACACACACACACACACACACACACACACACACACACACACACACACACACACACACACACACACTGTAATAAACAAATATTTTCACATGTCAACTGTTATATAAGCTGCCAAACTAACAACCTAAACTTACCCAATTTTTAGTTTTTATAATCCTAACCAGGGGTTCTTGGACATAAAATCTTATTTTTGTTTGGCTGTCCACAGGTCTGGCCAGTCATTATTGGTTGCTACAAAAAACAACATGAGTGAATGAAATACAGGCTATAGATGTAACTATTTAATTACAATTAGCCTCCTGAATTCTGTTCAGTGACATATTTTCAGACAGACTCACGAAATTAATTGGAACGTACAGGTAGGCTAATGTTAGATGCCTAAACAATAGAAGCAATTGAGGTATGAATAGGCCTATTATATTGAAAACAGGCTGTCTTGTGGTGAGGGATGCATTTTCTTGGGCCAGGTACACTTAACATTTTAAGTTTTCATTGTCTTAATATAGCCTATGTTATTAACATAATTTACAAGGTCCCTGCTGCTATTAAAGTGCTCACCGTGGTTGACGTCTTTATTTAAAGTTGTAGTCGAAGGAGCAGCGGTATCACTTTCTGCATCGACATCCTCTCCGACTCCGACTGGGCTGGGACTGTGAGACGGAGCAGGTGCGGGTGCTGGGCTGCTTGCTAACAGCAACGGCGATGTAGCAACGCATGTATTTTTATTCACAAAGCAGATTTTTGTCTGACTAGTTCGCTTCATATCTTATTTTATCATGCCTTCGCGTCATAGGAAACAAAATGTGCTCGGAAGCGCTCGGGAAGCGCTTGGACCAGCATTTATCCGCCAGAAGAAAAAACCGCCGTCTACTATCAAAAAATGTTTCGAGTAATCTAATTGGTCGAGAGAGCGTAGCTGGCAGAACTGCACAGCCATTAGGGGGGCGTTCACTGTCCTGACTCCTGACACACAGACACACGCAGTGGAAGTACACACTAACACATTGACAACAGTGGAAACGAATGGAGGCGGCCGTTAGAAGTGGATATATATGCAATGTCGCCTGAAAAATAAGTGGTTATACGCCGTATACCTGCGTATACCCTCCACTACGCGGCCGTTAGAAGTGGATATACGCAATGTCGCCTGAAAAATAAGTGGGTATACGCCGTATACCTGCGTATACCCTCCACTACACTACTGTTGACGGTCCCGTACATGGGAAGCAAAATAAAAACACACACTTCTTGCGCAGCGTGAACCTGTTGGCACTGTGCGAGAGACGCCCCTCTCCTTCATCTGATCGCTGATCGCTGAACACATTCAGCATTTATATTGTTCTGGGCTCCCGGTCAAACCACAACTAATCTTCCTAACAATGGCGACAACAACACTTTCCCATAATGTGAAGCTGACGGCTATTTATTAAAAAAAAAAAGAAAGAAAAGGCACAGTGCCTCCTGCATTTGGGTCGGATCGAGTCCGAACAAATTCACACCACAAACGAACTGCAGCAGAGTGCGTTTGGAAACGCATCGAGACTACCTCTTCAGCTGGGTCTCGGAGCGTTTGTTTGGTCCGCACCCGAGTGTGATTGCTGTATTCACACCTGCCTGAAAGATGCGCACCGAAGGCAGAAGTGCATCTGAGTTCGTTTCAACCAAACTAAACACGGCATGTGTGAATACACCCTAAATGCGGCGTGGCATGGATGCTATCAGCCTGTGGCACTGCTGAGGTGTTATGGAAGCCCAGGTTGCTTTGATGTGGCCTTCAGCTCGTCTGTATTGTTGGGTCTGGTGTGTATCATCTTCCTCTTGACAATAGTCCATAGTTTCTCTATGGAGTTCAGGTCAGGAGAGTTGTCTGGCCAATCAACACAGTAATACCATGGTCAGTCAACCAGTTACCAGTGGTGGCTCAGATGACCCCGTTCTCCCCTATATACTGTATATACAGGTGAAACTCGAAAAATTAGAATATCGTGCAAAAGTTCATTTATTTCAGTAATTCAACCTAAATGGTGAAACTAATATATTATATAGACTCATTACATTCAAAGTGAGATATTTCAAGCCTTTATTTGTTATAATGTGATTATTATGGCTTACAGCTTATGAAAACCCCAAATTCAAAATCTCAGAAAATTAGAATAATACATAAAATCAATAAAAAAAGGATTTTAAATACAGAAATGTCGGCCCTCTATAAAGCATAATCATGCATATGTACTAGGTACTTGGTTTGGGCCCCTTTTGCACAAATGATTGCCTAAATGCGGTGTGGCATGGATGCTATCAGTCTGTGGCACTGCTGAGGTGTTATGGAAGCCCAGGTTGCTTTGGCCTTCAGCTCGTCTGTATTGTTGGGTCTGGTGTGTATCATCTTCCTCTTAACAATAGTCCATAGTTTCTCTATTGGGTTCAGGTCAGGAGAGTTGTCTGGCCAATCAAAACAGTAATACCATGGTCAGTCAACCAGTTACTTGTGGTTTTGGCACTGTGGACAGGTGTCAAGTCTTGCTGGAAAAAGTAATTCAGCATCTCCATAAAGCTTGTCAACAGACAGAAGCATGAAGTGCTCTAAAATCTCCTGGTAGACAGCTGTGGTGACTTTGGACTTGATAACACAGTGGACCAACACCATCAGATGACATGGTGCCTCAAATCATCACTGACTGTTGAAACTTGACAGTGGTCTTCAAGCCCCTTGGATTTTGTGCCCCTCTACTCTTCCTCTAGACTGTGGAACCTTGATTTCCAAATGAAACGCAACATTTAATTTGGAACAGTGATGATTTGAGGTATCATGCCATCTGCTGCTGTTGGTCCACTGTGTTATCAAGTCCAAAGTCACCACAGCCATCTACCAGAAGATTTTAGAGCACTTCATGCTTCTGTCTGTTGACAAGCTTTATGGGGATGACAATTTCCATTTCCAGCTAGACTTGGCACCTGCCCACGGTACCATAAACCACTGGTAACTGGTTGACTGACCATGGTATTACTGTGTTGATTGGCCAGACAACTCTCCTGACCTGAACTCCATAGAGAAACTATGGACTATTGTCAAGAGGAAGATGATACACACCAGACCCAACAATACAGACGAGCTGAAGGCCACATCAAAGCAACCTGGGCTTCCATAACACCTCAGCAGTGCCACAAGGCTGATAGCATCCATGCCACGCCGCATTTAGGCAATAATTCATGCAAAAGGGGCCCAAACCAAGTACTTAGTACATATGCATGATTATACTTTCTAGAGGGCCGACATTTCTGTATTTAAAATCCTTTTTTTATTGATTTTATGTAATATTCTAATTTTCTGAGATTTTGAATTTGGGGTTTTTATAAACTGTAAGCCATAATAATCACAATTATAAAAAATAAAGGCTTCACATATCTCACTTTGTATGTAATGAGTCTGTATAAGATATTATTTTCAGCTATAAAGTTGAATTACTGAAATAAATTAACTTTTGCACGATATTCTAATTTTTCGAGTTTCACCTGTATATATATATATATTTTTTTTCTCTCTGGGGGGCCCCCTGGTGGCTGGGCCCTAGAAAGCTTTTCCACTTTCTACCCCTTATGGGAGGCCGTGACCAGGCCTTAAATAGGTTTAACAATGCTGTGAAAACGGCATATTTAACATGGGAGTCAACGAGAAATTGCTCTGTTTTGAAACTTGCCCTTAGTGGCCACTCAGGTTCACTGCAATTTTTGTCACTTCCGCATTGGATGCTGGTATAACTCGCTGTGTTTAGGGCTTTGTTTAGACTGGTGATTATTTTTCTCACAAAAAAAAAATATTGTCTGTCCTTTTGATTTGAAGCATAAAGGGTAGACATTGTCATTGTGTTTGGTAATCTTGTGCGCATTTCCCATTAGCCTGGCGTCTCCTTTTCACTTTCCTTACTTGTGCGCTCTTTTCCGATTTTAGACATGTTGGCCGTGCGCTCTCGGCTGTCTACTTCTTTTTGAATGAAGTTCATCAGCACCTCCACCTTCCAGATGTCAACCTCTTCTACTTGTTTGATGAAGTCTAACGTTATCTCTTCGGGAATGAGCTTCATTAGAATGGGGCACAGTAAACTACCATACGTGTCAGTGACAACTCCCATGGAAGCCAGACTACGAATTTGGATTTCACAGTTTCATATAAATATCAGAGTCACTTTTGTTTACAGGATTAAGACTTAACAATTTGGTCATGTGTGCATTAATAACCAAATCGTTTTGGCCAAATATTTTCTGTAGCAGCGTAGCGTTTTCATAATTGGCTTCAGTTAATGGTAACCCTGCGACTACATTGGCAGCTGCGCCAGTGAGATATGGTCTCAGATAACTGAATTTATCTGTTTTTGTCAGGTTTGGATTACTATTCAGTTCACTGCTGTCAAACTGTCCCCAAAAGTACTGCCACTGTCTGATGTCTCCAGAATATTTTTCAATCACAAGTTGAGGCAGCTTCCCATTATTATGCATGTGGTTAGATTCAACAGACATTGCATCATCTTTCACTCTTTTGAGCGCTCTTCTTATCCTCGTCCTCCTCAGTTTTATGTGATCTTTGTATTTGTATATTCTAAGGCTCTTGAAAACTTCTAAGTTTTCCATCTTTGTTTCCTCCTCCACAAATCCATTTTAGTCAAACATTCTTCTTTTAACATCAATTGCTCCAGCAACTCTTGCAATACATCATTATCACGTTGTTCTTTACCAAGTTCGTCATCAATCTTGTTCATCAATCTGGATACAGAGGTGCTGATTGAAGATCTCTTTTTCTTCTGACGGTCGATTTCAGCCATTGTTCCTTCGTTCTGTCTTATTGTTTGTCTTGCAACCCAATGGACTTTTCGTCCTTTTCTTACTTCACACTCCCAGGTTTCGGCACCAACTTATGCAGGACATCTTTAGATAAAGTACGACAGAAACTGGATTTCTCTTTAGTTTTAATTTATTTTCTTGTTCACATGACACTGAGTCATAAATCAATGGCCATGGTAAATACAGTATATAACCCCCACCCCCGCTAATCAGTTCATTCAGAATAGTCTGTGTGTGACATGACGTCACTACTAATGTGAGCTTAATACTGCGGGCGCTGTACAGGACTGTGGTGCTGAAGAGGGATCTCAGTCGCATGGCAAAGCTCTCAATATAGTGCCAATATCATGCAAAGTAACGTACTGTCCGTAATGTGCCATCGAAGGCAAAGAAGACTGCAAGCTAGCAAAATATGTATTACACTGTGTCCAATTTAAAATGGATCATCTTACTAAATACTTTTGAGATCTGCATAATGAATGAATGAGTTTTCAATATTGTGACAGCTCTCCTGATTGCCAGGCTTCCAGGAAGTGATCAGTGTAATGTCCAACACCCATGCTAGCTGAGCTCCTCATCTACATACATTGTAGGAGACAGCCCTTTAGTCTTTCTCTCCCTTGTATAGTTTGTTTAGGTTTTGGGTTAGCGTTCATTTGCACATACACCACATTCTCCACTCATCCACACAGCACTCATTACTGATTACTGACTTACGTGCATCACATTAACTTGCTTTACTTAACTTTTGTTAAATTAACTATTATTGATAAGCTTAAAGCCAGGGGTGGTCTCCTCTTTGTCATTCCCTTGAGCTGGGCTGTGACAATATAGAACAGGAACTTCTATCATATCGGTGCTACAGTACTTTTGCTGGCCAATCTTTTGGTTTGATCCCATCCATCTATCTGTTGCTCCTCCTGTGGTTTAGGTGGAGTATGAAGGCCTGAAGCATGAGATCAAGGTGTTGGAGGAGGAGACAGAGCTCCTCCACAGCCAGTTGCAGGACACCCTGCGTCTGAAGGAGCTTTCAGACAGCCAGCTGGAGGAAGCCCTGGAGTCTCTGAAGAGCGAGAGGGAGCAGAAGAAGCACCTGCGCAGGGAGCTGGTCCACCACCTCAGCATGTGTGATGTGGCCTACACTGGCAGTGCCCACCTCACCTTCACCTCTGCCCCGCCAAGTGGCACTGCCACCCCTGCAACTCTGCTTTCCCCAAACGCAGAAGAGCCAACCAGGTGGAGAATGCACACACAAACCCCATTTTGAAGGAAAAAGAAATGTTTATGTTAGTGATGACAAGTCGTCAAACCTTTCCTATAAATAGTTTTATATCTATCTATAAAGCAAGAAACGTCTGTGTGTCTGTGTGTGTTCATGTGGATCGCATATCTCTCTGAGTGTTAGTCAGATTGGCCTGAGCTTCCGGATATGGCTTGCATACAGCACAAAGGTGTGCATCCTTGATTGATTTTGAATTTTTTGGATCAAATATGTAGAAGTTATCATATTTATATCATGCTGGCGGCAAATACATGCGCACACTGAAGGCCACAGTAACGACGGGCATGAAGTAGTCTCCGGCTAAACCCCGCCTCCCTCTGATTTGATTAGCTGCTGCGACCAAAGCTTGCATTGACGAGCGGGACACACACAGCAGACCGACACAGCCTGTTGTTACCATCTCATGCAATGCCCCAACTTTCCAGACAAAACGTTCTTAAACCTTTCCACAGACATCACCGACTCCTCAAACCTGTCCGCTTTAGTGTTAAAGAGCGCACGTTACGCTATTTTCACTGTTATAGACTTAATGTATAGTTAAACACTTCCGCGACAGTTAATATCAGTTAGCGTATCAATAGCGATTTCCATTTAAATTAGCACCGTCTTCGATAGCTCTTCTATGTAAACATGATCGCTAAATCCGTTAGAAACTAACACCTAAACGAGCTACAGACTATGTAAGATGCAAAAGTGCCCTTCATTTTGGTTGCAAAAATAAATGCTGCTGCCTTTAAGCTGCAATTACTAATAAGAGATCACCTGATTTGCCAATAAAGAATAGAGGATTACATATGACGCAACAAATATTAAAGAGAGAACATAAGTCACATTGACGAGCGATGTGACAGCCATTTCAATGACTGTGACACTGCCTATGTGTAGGCTACATGGGTTACATTTAAGCATAAGCTACCTGCTTCCTACGGGCACTGCACTAGTATATCTAATCCGATTCCAACATTGTAACTTCTGCAGGATAATGAACACTGAAAAGGACCTGTTGGGTGTCTGTGTGCACAATTTGTGTGAACAGGATGTAGTAACAGGGAATTTGATTTGTACATTAGGTTAAGGCTGCTAAAATTTTACTGAAATATTTAACCATTCAACTTTTCCAATTGTTCTTTAAAGTTTTAAATACTCAAGCGGTCCACAAGCACCTGCAATTACATATACAGGTGAAACTCGAAAAATTAGAATATCGTGCAAAAGTTCATTTATTTCAGTAATTCAACCTAAATGGTGAAACTAATATATTATATAGACTCATTACATTCAAAGTGAGATATTTCAAGCCTTTATTTGTTATAATTGTGATTACAGTTTATGAAAACCCCAAATTCAAAATCTCAGAAAATTAGAATATTACATAAAATCAATAAAAAAAGGATTTTAAATACAGAAATGTCGGCCCTCTAGAAAGTATAATCATGCATATGTACTAAGTACTTGGTTTGGGCCCCTTTTGCATGAATTATTGCCTAAATGCGGTGTGGCATGGATGCTATCAGTCTGTGGCACTGCTGAAGTTTTATGGAAGCCCAGGTTGCTTTGATAGTGGCCTTCAGCTCGTCTGTATTGTTGGGTCTGGTGTGTATCATCTTCCTTTTGACAATAGTCCATAGTTTCTCTATTGGGTTCAGGTCAGGAGAGTTGTCTGGCCAATCAACACAGTAATACCATGGTCAGTCAACCAGTTACTTGTGGTTTTGGCACTGTGGACAGGTGTCAAGTATTGCTGGAAAAAGTAATTCAGCATCTCCATAAAGCTTGTCAACAGACAGAAGCATGAAGTGCTCTAAAATCTTCTGGTAGATGGCTGTGGTGACTTTGGACTTGATAACACAGTGGACCAACACCATCAGATGACATGGTGCCTCAAATCATCACTGACTGTTGAAACTTGACAGTGGTCTTCAAGCCCCTTGGATTTTGTGCCCCTCCACTCTTCCTCTAGACTGTGGAACCTTGATTTCCAAATGAAACGCAACATTTAATTTGGATCAGTGATGATTTGAGGTATCATGTCATCTGCTGCTGTTGGTCCACTGTGTTATCAAGTCCAAAGTCACCACAGCCATCTACCAGAAGATTTTAGAGCACTTCATGCTTCTGTCTGTTGACAAGCTTTATGGGGATGACAATTTCCATTTCCAGCTAGACTTGGCACCTGCCCACGGTACCATAAACCACTGGTAACTGGTTGACTGACCATGGTATTACTCTGCATGAATGGCCAGACAACTCTCCTGACGAACTCCATAGAGAAACTATGGACTATTTTCAAGAGGAAGATGATACACACCAGACCCAACAATACAGACGAGCTGAAGGCCACATCAAAGCAACCTGGGCTTCCATAACACCTCAGCAGTGCCACAGGCTGATAGCATCCATGCCACGCCGCATTTAGGCAATAATTCATGCAAAAGGGGCCCAAACCAAGTACTTAGTACATATGCATGATTATACTTTCAAGAGGGCCGACATTTCTGTATTTAAAATCCTTTTTTTATTGATTTTATGCAATATTCTAATTTTCTGAGATTTTGAATTTGGGGTTTTTATAAACTGTAAGCCATAATAATCACAATTATAAAAAATAAAGGCTTCACATATCTCACTTTGCATGTAATGAGTCTGTATAAGATATTATTTTCACCTATAAAGTTGAATTACTGAAATAAATGAACTTTTGCACGATATTCTAATTTTTCGAGTTTCACCTGTACAGTCACTACCCAGGTGAAAAAAAAGAATACTTAAGTAGATTTTTTTAAAGTAAACTTAATATGTTAAAGTGTGTTCATGATACTAGTGCAGTGCCCGTAGGAAGGAGGTAAACAAAGAAAGATATTAGACAGTACATTTGGCTGATATCAGTGATGGTTAAGTTTACACTGTTGAAGGTTATTATCAGTAACGTAGCCTACTTTGTAGAAGTTGGCTACAGTATATAGTTGGGCAACATTCCTTAGTGTATTGCGTAAAGATAACCACAAACTAATTCGATGTGTTTTGTTAAGTGAAATGAAACACAAAATGTGATAATTAAAGGCCTACTTCACCGGTTTGAATATGAAGGTGTATTGAATTCTGAGATCCTATGTAGTATAAATGTGCAAACATTTTTTAAATTGGTTCATCCTAGCCTGAGAAAAGGCAGAAAGAGTTTTTTTTTAACCCTATATTAATCTTACTGTGACATCACAGTAAGATAAATATAGGGTTAAAAAAAAAATTACTTTGTAAATATTACTGTGATGTCACAGTAGGAGAAATCACAGTAATATTTACAAAGTAAGGTTTTTTTTTTAACCCTATATTTATCTTACTGTGATGTCACAGTAAGATTAATATAGGGTTAAAAAAACACTCTTTCTGCCTTTTCTCAGGCTAGGATGAACCAATTTCAATTTTTTTTGCACATTTATACTACATAGGATCTCAGAATTCAATACACCTTCATATTCAAACCGGTGAAGTAGGCCTTTAAGTGTTGAATCCTAAAGAAGAATGGAGCTGTACAGGTGTTACATATACAATCTGATATTATGGTACCCTGCAAACTGCCATCCATACTGCACAATGCACTCAAACTTACAATCAGTTGCCTATATAGTAAATGGCTGCACTGTGTATAAAAGGAGTCTATGCTGCACGCCATGACAACATTGTGAACCCCATTACCATTACTGTTAGGTATTTGAAAGATAAGACTGAGTTTGGATAACTGTCAGTTAACTTGTCAGTAGTCAGCTGTGTGGGGGGGACTTGTGTGCATGTGCGGGCGTCGGCACGGGGGGGGGGACTTGTGTGCGCGCAGGGGTGGGGGGGGCGGGACTTGTGCGCGCGCGCGGGCTTTCAGTTTAGATTTTAAACGGATATAAAACATTTAGTGGAAGCATCCGAGACCGTGCTGTGAATGAACGTGTCATAGCAGTCAGCTGTGTGTGTGGGACGTGGGCGCGCGCTCTGTCTTTCGGTTTAACTTTTTAACGGATATAAAACATTTTGTGGAAGCATCCGAGCCCGTGCTGTATTATTACAGTGAAAATAGCGTTAAGTGCTGTCTTTACCACTAAAGCGGACAGGCGGAGCAGGTGAGGAGTTGTTGAGGAAGTAGGCTGCGTCGGTCTGCTGTGTGTGTGTGTGTGTGTGTGTGTGTGTGTGTGTGTGTGTGTGTGTGTGTGGCGCTCGTCAGAGGGAGGCGGGGTTTATTCGGAGATTACTTCATGCTCCGTGCTCACGGTGCTCTGTGGCCTTCAGTGTGCGCACGTACTTTTAAAAACTTCACAATAAAGGATGAAGGATGCACACCTTCGTACTTCTAAAAACTTCACAATGAAGCATGCACACCTTTGTGCTGTGCAAGCGATTTCCGGAAGCTCATGCCGATCTGACCAAAACTCAGAGAGATATGCGAGCCACAAAATTAATTACAGACACAGACACACAGACAGACGTTTCTTGCTTTATAGATAGATATACTTTAAGTTGTGTTAAATTGAAACAACTTAAGTTGCACTTAAGTTATACTTAAAGCGGCTATGAGTAACATTTAAAAATCTTTTAAACAGCCTCATGTTTCCTCTGATAATCATAAATTACCTTTAACAGCAAACGAGACCATCAGTGCAAAGAAAGACGTTTTTAAATAGTTTTCATCACTGCTTTTGGTCTGGTCGCACACCCAGTCCGATTTTCGGTTCGCTCGTGCAGGCTCTATGGTCACATATTTCAGTGTGGCGCAGTAACGCGATTTGAGAAGCTTATCCCTCCAGGTGAGGGGAGGGGAGCGGGAGCCTTGTTTGAGACAGTTATTTGTCGTCATAATGACTGATAACGGGGCTGAACCATCAAAGAAAAAAAAGAGAATGCAATGAAGAAAAGCTAAAAGGGAGAGTGATATAGGCTACGGGCGGGACGAGGGCGTTGCCAAGCAACGTTTATACAATTTCACGAGAGCGAAACTAGACCGCAGTGTTTACTCCTAAATGAATGAGCGGTTGGTACTAACACAAAGTTTGCTTTGCTTCACCATCATCAGATAACCATTATCTGAAATAGTCATTATTTACATCAACAACACAAACACATTACCTCATCGTGATCCATACTAACTGCCGTCTCTCGTTCATTCGCTTTCTGTGAGGAAACTTAATCTTTCAGCTCCGTGAGAGAGAGTAGTTGGGTGACACTGCTGCTCATTGCAATCAGGTGTGTGTAGCACTGACTGGCATTAGTTGATGCAGTGTCAAAACTCTCACGGAGCCGAAAAGAGTCCTCACACTTTCAACACACGGACATGCACTATATTGCGCCCTTCTCAGTTCACACTCGCAAGCCTGGCACGAGCTAGAAAACAGCTTTGCGACAGCGGGCGTCGTAAAAATACTACCGCTTTTGTCCAAAGGGGACGCCAACGTGCCATGTTACTCGTAGTGGCTTTAAATAGTGCTTGAACATAATTTAAGTGTGTTTCTTACCTCATTTGCATACCAAAATAGTGCAACTTATTTTGTACTTTTTTTTTTATTTTTATTTTTTTATATCTTAATTGAACATGGTTAAAAAGGGGAAGGGCTGCTGCGCGAGGAGCGGGCTGCCTGTCAGTGCTCCCGCTGCTCGTTGAGAAGAGGTGATACTTGCTTTGGCGAAAAAAGTCACCAATAACACCAGAAAAAAAAGCTAGATTTGTTGCTTGTCGCTGTTTTGAAAAAAAAATTTGCCAGTGGGGCTGAAAAGTCACTAAATATAGCGACAAAATCGCTATGAGTTGGCAACACTGAGCACAGGACGAGGGATATAGGGCCAGCGGACGTCCTGCTGCTAGCGGCAGGCAGCCTAGGGGCAGAGGAAGGGGACGAGGTCGCGGTCGGAGAGGTCTTGACGTGATAGGGCAAGAAGACATGGCCGGTGTACTTTTTTTCGAGCTCTCTCCGTCTCCCTTTTAGCAGTTAACTTTTCAACATTCGTCTTTCCTCGTTTTTTTTGCTGTCTTAGCGGTGTTAGTTGTTGGTATCCGGGGAATGGTAAATTGAGGGTTCGTTTGTGAAGACATTGCTACTCCCTGTCCGCTGTAGTAGCCTAGTACCAAACAGTAGGCTAGTGTCAGACTGCTAGGGTCGTGAACGCTCACGCAACTGACGCATCAACGTCGTTGCCAAGGTCCCACAGCCAATAAGAACGGAGAATCTGACCTCGCTCTGATTGGTCAAAATTAACATGAGCGGTGGCAATTTTGGGGGGCAGCACACTGAGGCAGGGGGGAGCAAAGTGATTAAAAAATATTTTCAGACCACTTCACCTACATATAGCTGAATGGCTATTATGACAGTTTTGCCAAATATTACAGTGAAAAAACTATCAACTGCAGCTTTAAATATAATATTTAAGTATACTTTTGAACCTATACTTAATTTATACTAAAATATACGGTAACGCTTTATATTAAAGTCCTCGCAATAAGCCTTAGTAAATAGGTAATAAGGACCTTATTAGGTGCTTATTAACATTAATTTGTTTTAATAAGACTATATATAAGTGTTAATAATAACATAATAAACATGTTTACTGTGTGATTTTAAGACTTTTATAAGCACTTATAAGAAACTTCTTATCTACTTATTGATTGCTTAATAGCATTAATAAAAGTCTTGAAGAATGCTTATTAAGGTTAATAAGTCCTTTATTAAACAGTTAATCATGCATTTTGCAGGTACTGGATCTAAAGCGAGAACTATGCTTATTAAGGTTAATAAATCCTTTAAAGAGGACCTATGATGCTTTTTGACTTTTATGACCTATAAACGTTGTTATGATGATTCATAGTCATGCTTAACCATACTAAATTATCAAATAATGACTTACATGCATTTCGACGTATTCCCTGCTGACCGTCTGGGGTGTCTGTGCAGAGCACTAAACACTATTCTAGCCAGTCGAGAAGTCACGTCTTCAAAGCGGTCTACCCTTTCATAATTTGTGACGTCGCATAAAACTTTGTGACGTCACCACGCGGATGTTTCCATGTATGGTAATGCTGTCACTTCCCTGTTCGCGTCTGCCTCGCGCCCTTATAGGTCCATGCTCGCGCTTCCCGCCACTGAAAGTGTTCCGGAAGGAAGGTAACCAATCACAACGGAGTGGGGTTTGCAGGAGGGGGGGAGGGTAGCGGAGATGGCCGATGCACAGGCGGAGGGAGCGGAGATTGCCGAAGCACACACACTCAAGTGTTGACAGGACGTGCTGGATCGCCAAAATAAGAGAAAGAGCTTCCCGAAAATCTACATAGTTTTTTGTGATGTGATTCGTGTCAGGTTGCTCTATAGCAGTGTAAAACAAGAAATTAAGACCAGAAAAGTAGTATAATAGGTCCTCTTTAATTTACACTTGTTAACAGTTAATAAGTGCTATATCTTGTCAAGGTGGATACAATGAGAATTAGAAAAACTACATGTAAATACAATGTTAGAGCGGTGAAGCACAAAAACACACTGACAGCTCTTTTGAAAAATATATTTTTATTTAATTTTAAAAACTTCAGAACTTCAATGAAAAATATTCTTGAAAATCAATAATTAAAGAAAAAATCACATAACTGTGCAATTGTAAAAATCAGTTTTTTGCCAGAATTTTCAGAAACAACGTTTTACTAAATGTAAAAAAATAAACTTTTGTAAAATAAAAATGCTGTCCAAAAATGCTGTCCAATGACTGATTAAGACTGGACTATTCATTTAATATATTAAATGAATAAGAATAACAAAATAATTAAACAAGTAAAGCAAAAAAAAACTTCCATCAAACAATAATTTATGTTTGTAGGGAAAACAATATAAAACGACGTGGGGTTATTATGAGTTGCTTCTGCATATTGAATCTGTAACCTTATGGAGATGGCAATCATCACTATAAGTATTTGGGCGAGACGTTGCTGTATCAGAAGTCAGCATTATACTGTTGCAGATAGGACCAGTAGAAAAGGGCCTTTTCACCACATACAGTATATAAATGCTAACCTAACAAATACAAGTCCATTAAATTGTTCTCTAAATGTAGCATTTCGTCAGTGCCTTAGGTTGTCAGAAGACTGCTATTTCAAGGACCTTAATATAAAGCGTTACCGGTTATCTATCAGGAGCAATTAAGGATTCACTTGGACATGTGGCGGGACGAGGGATCGAACCAACGACCCTGTTGTTGCTGGTTTAACGCCCTACCTACTTCGCAACAGCCGCTGAATAGTTTTCACTGATAAATACTGTCATTACATTAAAAATAAATACATAAAATTGACATTTAATACACTCATAGCATTATAATTTATAAAATGTAGCCTATTTTAATGTTCTACATGTAAATGGTTAAATACAATGTGCAATACTCTAACTTATTTTCAGATAATTCCTTTTATTGCAAAGGTTTTGTTACACAAATAGAGAAAATTCAAATTATCCTTTTAGGAGGAATACTTTTAATATGCCCTATCTAGTTTCAAAGAAAGGGTTTGTATCAGGAGATGTGAATCATATAGAAAAATGTGTACTTTTCTTAATATAAAAAAAAAGTGAATCTTCGGTGGGTAAAACATTCATTGGTGAGTTACCCATAATGGTAAAATTTTAGGAATGTTTATGATAAATGCACTCTTATGAAACTAGCTATAAATGCTTTTTTTATCAATTTCAATGTTTTTGTTCTTGAGATATTTGTGATAAAATTCTAATACTTAAAGCGGCAACGAGTAACATTTAAATATCTTTTAAACAGCCTAATTTTTCCTCTGATAATCATAAATTACCTTTAACAGCAAACGAGACCATCAGTGCAAAGAAAGACGTTTTTATATAGTTTTTATTACTGCATTTGATCTGGTCGTACACCCAGTCCGATTTTCGGTTCACGCGTGCATGCTCTATGGTCACATATCCGTATTGGTCGCAGATTTCAGTGTGGCGCAGGAACGTGAATTGAAAAGCCTATCACTCCAGGTGAGGGAAGGGGAGCGGGAGACCAGATCCCAATTCACCAGATGTGGGACAAAGACTACGTTTGTGCGGGACAATGCGGGACAAAGTGCCGTTTTTTTAGCAAAATAAACTCGTGTCACCACCGGTAATGCCAGAGACACGGCTTTCTAAATTAAAAAAACACTATCTTTAGATCAGCGTGCAGCAGTTAAGTTAGCTACTGTTAAACAAATAGAGCATTAAGGCTGCGGCTTCACATTAAAAGCATTTCACTGGCTTCACATTAGCATTTCACTTGACAAACGTGAGTTGGCTTTTATTTTGAAGTAACAGGAAAGTGAACGTTGAAGCACTGCAGGCAGCACCTTCACAGAGCCACTGAGCCCAGCAGCCCGATACACACACACAGACAAACACACACACAGACAAACGGAGACTGCTGTCTCCTGACAGCTATCGGATAAATGCCAGATTATAAAACACGCATTTAAAAAGGGGGGCTCACTTTCAATAACAATGCGGGACAACGTCTCAATTTGCGGGACGTGTGAAAAGTAATGGAAATGCGATCTGGTCATCCTAGAAGGGGAGCGGGAGCCTTATTTGAGACAGTTATTTGTCGTCATAATGACTGATAACGGGGCTGAACCATCAAAGAAAAAAAAATAAAATGCAATGAAGAAAAGCTCAAAGGGAGAGTGATAGGCGGGCGGGAGGGCGTTGCCAAGCAACGTATACACAATTTCACGCAGCGAACCTAGACTGCAGTGTTTACTCCTAAATGAATGAGCGGTAGCCTACTAAAACAAAGTTTACTTTGCCTCACCAGCATCATCAGATGACCATTATTCATCTGAAATAGTCATTATTTACAACAACATAAACACATTACCTCATCGTGATCCATAACTAACTGCCGTCTCTCGTTCATTCGCTTTGTGTGGGGACACATACTCGTTCAGCTCCGTGAGAGGTGACAATGGATCAACTCATTGCAATCAGGTCAGGTGTAGTTGATGCTGTGTCACTAACCACTCTCACCGAGCCGAAAAGAGTCCGGTGCCCTCACACTTTCAACACACGGACACGCACTATATTGCTTCCTGATTATTTGAATCTTGAGGCCCTGCACGAGCTAGAAAACAGCTTCACGACAGCTGGCGTCGTAAAAATACTACCGCTTTTGTTCAAAGGTGTCGCCAACGTGCCGACTTACTCGTTGTACCTTTAAGGTAACTTTAACACAAAATACACTCAAACATAGCACACTTTTTATAACTATTCTTAGGCAGACTAATAATACTCTCAAACATAGCAGACTTTTTATAACTATACTAAAGCACATTAAGAAATACTCTCAAACATAGCACACTTTTTATAACTATACAGAGGGTGTATTCACACTTGGAAAGTCCGCTAGTTCACTTGCTTTTGTCCAGACCAAATACAATTTAGATTTGTTTTTGTTTGGTGTGGTCCACTTTCATATTGCCCCTTTCGCAAGTGAACCAGCATCACGAAGCAAAACCACACGTGATCTCTGAGGTCATTCATTCATTGGACAGACATTCTGGGGTGGAGAGAAGCAGGAAGCACAAAGTTAAAACTGCGAAATAAATATATCATTGATAAAATATGGGGTTAAAAATTATAAAAAGGCCTACATCTAGCCTATAAATAAAGAAGAAAAACATCAAATTATTGTTGTTTCATATGGTTATAATATGTAGCCCTATGACAATGCCACATTATGTGACTTGTAGCCTACGATGTGAAACATAATTTTTACTGTATTTCTGCTGCTGGACGTGTGGCTCGCGAGAAGAATAGGCTGAAGCTGACACTCAGCTGATTTAGCCAGTGTTGGGAAAGTTGAACAGTAAATAGCAAATTTATTTCGGACTATTTTCAGCAGTGGATTAATTCACATTTGGTACTCTGGTGAGTATTTGCTAAAGACTGCAGCAGGACAGGACATATGTGGTTCCATGAAAGAACATATCGCCCATTGCAACAGCTCATTGATGTGGAGCTGTATGGCACAGATAATTAAGATACATCAAGCTTTGATACACACAATACTTGTTAGCGGCCTAGATTCATTGTTGATTTAGGTCTAATTTGTTGATACTAAGGCATATGCAGACTCCAGACAGATCTCCACATGCATCCTTTATCTGCATTGCTGAAACCAAACCGCAAAAACCTTAGATTAGGCTTTACATTGTGGCAAAACAAATTAAATATGTTGACAACCTTTCGCAGATAAATTAACAGATTAATTCCTATCCAATTGCGTGCAGTAGTATTTGAAATGCACACGTAGGTGAGTAGTTGGGAAGGTCTATTGATCGTGGCCAGGCCCTATTTCATTCTAAAAGTGGGTCTGGATTTCCAGGCTACTTCGGTCACACTTAATCACATACATTTTTTGGGGAGAAGTTTTAATTTGTCCGTTTCATTTTACAGTAAATGTGAAAAAAGTGCAGTAGGTGAGATTGCAGATCAGGGGCCTATTTCAGGTAGCTGGTTTTACATACTTTGAGTTGGTCAACTCAGAGCGCAGGGTTGATGAGTAACTCTGGGTTTTCGGTTACAGAACAGTGGATCAGCGTTTGGTTTATCAACTCTGAGCGTGTTCACTCTGGGTGGAGCGTGTGCATAAAAGCCATCGTCAATGGATCGCTGATAACATGATTCACCATGGAAACAGAAGAAACAAATGCGTGATCCTCCTACTTCTCCACTTCTCAAAAAAAAAAAAAAACTTCTCCGCTACTCCCACTGGAGTTAGAAATATTAACAAATGAGTTTATGGTAGCCTATGGAGAAGAATTAACGGGGATATTGTCACATAACTCTGATCTAATCTCCTCGGCAATTCAGAAAAAAACAGAGCAATCATTTCGCTTCCGTATGAGAAGCCATAGCCTATTTTAAAAAGTTACGCATATCAGCAGTAAAGTAATAAAGCTGGCGCGGCACAGCATTTCTGACAGTGTTTTATATTCGCTGTATAATATGTTGGGAAGCTATAGCCTAATAGCCCACTGTGCAGTAAACAGACTGTCGCTTCTTTTAAATGGGGAGTGAAAGACATTAACGTCTGACACATAAGGTGACAGTTTCCATTGAAGAGCCTGATTGATTTATTACCAGATCCATTTTCCTCAAGTGATCACAGTTTAAATTATTATATAATTTTTATATTCATATTAGGCTATTTAACGAGGCTCGTCTGTGACTTTAGGATCGCACAAGTGAACAGTAACAATCGCGTGCAGCCGCAGCGTTACATGAATCCACCTGACATAAATCTGTTCAGTGGCACAGACGTTAAAAAGCATACAATACAAATAGGTTTATTGATCTGAATGTAGAGCATGTCACGATGTGTAAGGTGGCCGCCTATATGAACGGACCGAGGGCTGAGAACAAGGCTACTGATCAGATAAATGATCGGTCAAACGTAAAATCATCAGGAAATGATAAAAACATCCCGATGGAGATTTCTATGGAGTGATTTTGCTTCAAACTGTACAGGTGTCACGCGTGTGACAGTGACACTCTTTCTTCAGTCGGAGCTGCAGCGTAAAGTGAAAACAAACTCAGGGTAGGTCTAACCACCTATCCAGCAGGTTAGACCCACGGCGTATGTTGCCGCAGTAACTGACTCTCGGTTGCGCTGAACCTGCTACCTGAAACGGAAAACCCAGAGTTTCCACTAACTCAGAGCGAACAAACTCTGGGTTGCCTCAAAACCAGCTACCTGAAACAGGCCCCAGATGACAGCAAAGTAGCAAACAAAAAACAAAAACACTGATTATAAGTAGAATCCCCCTATAACTAACTGTTGGTTTGCACTCTTGTACTGTTGTGCTGGTTGTTAATGTTTTGTCTAATATGCCGTACTGTGATTGTCAGGTGTAACGGCCACATCCAGGGGGAGTCGGCTGGAGTGTCCAATGGAGCCTCAGACACTTCAGACCTGTTCAGTGAGATGAACCTGACTGAGATCCACAAGCTCAAGCAACAGCTGCTGACGGTGAGCCTTCAACCATCACCCAGACGCACAGTATTGACTTGAGGAAAGACACTTTAGGGGCTTTGTTCATAATGGGAGCACAAATTCAATGTGAAAGTGTTAGAAACACAAAATACCGATGATCCACCTGTCAGGTAATGGAATCGCCACATAACAGTAATTGTTCCTCTGTTGAGCAGTCCCCAAAACTAAAGAACAATATTGTTTCTCATTACCTTCCAAAACTGTATTCATATAGTGCCTTCAAAAGATATGTCACAAAGTGCTTTGCAAGGGAAAAAATGTATCTGCATGATCAATAAATATAATCCATCAAAAAAAAGGCTACCTGCTGCTTCCGCCACCGCAGAAGAAGCAAGATAACGTCCCAGCCGCCGCACTATCTCAGGTAAGAGGTTCTGTACGCCACACTTTGCTGCTAAACTTTTTATTTATTTGTAATGACTCAACTCCTTTTAGCGCCACTCATATTTTTATTATCCTGTACAGCGCCGCTCATATTTGTATTGTCATGTAGTCGCGCTATATGTCCCCTCCCCCACACTCCCCCGCAGGACCGTTTTATTTTTTAAGTCAGTAATTTGTTCAATAGCCTATTTTAAATCACTCTCCTCCTTCAGCGTCGCTCATTTGTATTACTTCTGTCGTGCCAGTGGTAGAATATAGCCTATATGACCCTCCACACTCCTAGCATACTGCTGTCTGCTTCTCAGCTGAGCCCCCCGTGTATTTGAAGATGTTCTGGGTATGATTCCACCGTAGCATATGCCTGAATAAGCTGTGGAGGAATACTCCCAAAACATTTGCAACATACTATTCAGTTCAGCCTAAGTTGTACAAAGGTATAGGCTACTACATGAAAGAAAAGTTCCAAAAATGTGTGTGTAGGCCTATGGTGTGAATTATAGTTATCAGGGGAAAAACAAATATGCAATAGGCATTATAAGTGTCAGGTTATTTTTTTACTCCATGGGTTGTTGTCATGACTCTAGAAGAAGGAAAAGCGGGCTTAACCCCATATAACTGACTGAGACAACTTCTACACTTGGTATGAACAGTTCTTTGTGACCAAACCCTCTGAGGTATGCGTGCGCGCATATCTTTATTAATATCTCCCTGAAGATATGGCTGAAAAATACAATTAAAACATCATCTCAAACTAGAGGTCCTCCTGTTTCCGGGGAATGTTCTTGTGATACTGTCAGTCCCTTACAGGCTTAGAAAACACTGTGAGAAGCAAGACCCAGAAGCTCCCCAGCTACCACTTAGCTTGCAAATAGTGCATTGAGTATATACATAGTGTGAAAGTAGTTTGTTATTATTGTTTTTATATTTACTTAATGGTTTGTTTGGAAAATGTTTTGTGATGCTTCCTCTTTAATTAGTATACATCCCATGAATCATCATATGTGGTTCAAAGTCTTCATTCAGTCTAATTTCCTAATGTTTTTTGAAAGTAGAGACAACATTTCTACCAAAAAGCGTCTGGACCAAATTTTATATAAGTCATGGTTTGTGCAAAATATCCACCTAATTTTTTAAGCTAAGGCTTAGGAGAAGCAATTTCAAGAGCCAAAACAACTCAACAGGATGACTAAAGGTTCTTCTTTCACACAAATTTCCAGGTTTTTCAAAAATCGCAATTCATTTTTCAGCATTTAAGCCAATTATTTATATACACAATGGTCTAGGACATAAGTAGACCTCAGAGAACAAAGGCCTAATGTGTTCTGAACATTTCCATATAAAACACTTTGGTATAATTTATCTTCTTGCACATTTGAAATAGGTATTTATAGAAGTATGTAAAATCAGAGAAAATACCCCTAGACCTCAGAGGGTTAATAAACTCTACTGATTCATATGAATCTTAATTATTTTTACCACACAATTCAAAAGTGTTCAACATGAATCACAGGAGAACCAGGGCCCACATAAACTACTTCTGTGGGGGACATAATTTGCTGCTCCCCCGCTGCATGTTTATGTTTTATAACTGGCTTAGTAGTAAGAGGACTGATAAAACAATTTGGATGCATCCAGCTCTATTTGGTTTTAATGGGTTAGCACTCTGAACAGTTCCTAACATGTTTAACATTTATTTCTGCCTATGCACGGACACCTACATGCTATAACATTCCATTGGACTGAATTGTGTCTAAAGAGTCAGAAGTTAACAACCTACACTTGCTCATTTCTGTTCCCAGCCACTCAACGTTTCAGCTGCCATGCTCTGCTCTCCTGCCACAAACATGGTAAGTATTATTTTAGATTATTATATTATGTTATAGTATGTATGATATTATTCAATTTGTCCATCCCCCTCCTATGACCAGACCTATTTAACCAGTTCAGCTACTATTATCATGACAGATCACTTTCATATCACAGATCAAAGTTATTTAAGTAATTACAGTAATAATTTGACATTCACAGGACAAAGACAACTAACTGTTGACGGCTGCTGAAAATGTGGACAACCACAGAAAGAAAGCTGCCAGTAGGAGACAATCGCACCATGGAGCCGGTTCCACACCTTATACAACACAACACTGATGACACAATACAATGAAGGCAGGATGCCCTGTCATGCTGCTGAGGAGCTGGCTGCAGCCTCAGAAACCGGACCAGACTCATGGTTGGGCTAATGAAACCGGACCAGACTCATGGTTGGGCTAATGTTGCCTAGGGCAGTGGACTGTGGGGTAGCAGTCTGCCCTAACAAGGGATTCTTCTTGCCAAGGACACCTCTCCATGACCGTCCCTAGGAGTTCCCATTCACTGTGGTCCAGAGGCAGTTCCCCCTTCGCCTGGCCTTTGCTGTCACAATTAAAGGTGAGATACAATCCATCTTGCATACGCCCATTTTCTCATTGCACCTTTTTGAGTAATAACCTGACCATGTGTCTTCTGCAGGACAGGAGAACAAGAGAGTTGGTGTGTTCTTGCCCCACAGTGTGTTGGGACACGGCCGGCTGTACACCGACTGAAGCAGAGAAAAACCAGCAACAAGTGTGAGAGTGTTTGTAGGAGACCACCAAGATGGACTGACGGACAACATGGCTGTTTTGCATTTACATTATCTTTAAATTAATAAATAAATCCAAAACATCACAAACCTTGCAGCTCAGGAGATCCTTTACAACTCCCTCATTTACCCTGCCAATCCACCAAGTGTGCCCTCATGACATACTCAAACATACTCAAACATTGCATTCGTCAAAAAACATCTGCCATAATTCCTTCCCCACTCCTGTATGTAATGTTGTTATTCACTTTCCACTGAGGCAAAGCGCGCGCGAAAACTCTAGTAGTAATAATAGCAATAGTTGTCAGTACAGTAGTAATATTATTGAAAATAGTACATACATCTCCATAGAATTAATATCAAATTATTATTATTATAAATGTATAGATAGTAGAAGGTTTTTTAAAATATTTGTCTCACTATACAGGTTCATTTTGATTGTTTTCTTTTTTTGACGCGTTTATTTAATTTAAGATGTTGGAATATTCAGGGTCTCCACTCCTCAACCTTCACACTGAAGAGTGGAAATGAAATCTATCAATGTTGATATCATTGTATTGACAGAAACATGGTGTCAAGATGATTTGCTCACTCACTGTCCCCCAGGATATAATGAAGTCAATCAGCGTCGTAGGTACAAATGTATTCATATATAGTATCACTGTTGCACTAATCATATTCAGCTCTATGTCTCTTGTAAGCCTGATAACACCGACAAACTATGTGTTTTACACAACTGTCTGACTTCCATTAAGGACTAGATGTCGAACTTTTTAGGTAGGGTGGAGGGTCATATCTGCCTCAGACAGTATAGCTCCCAGGGTTGCTCAGAGTATTGGACAGCTGGCCTGGCTCTGTCAAAGTTCAGTAATACACTAAATAACACATATCTCCTTTAACACAAAGACAACAGATTAAAATGAAAATGTGAGTCTATATTTTCAGTGTCGGCTGAGTTCAAGTAGCCGACTCCTCTTTAAAAAACCTTCTGAATAATTTAGGGTAAAACCATACTGACATACAGTATCCCTACTGGAGAAGGCACTTAGTCTCTCACTTTCAACCTCTGCGTCTTATTTTCTCACCTGTCTGTCAAATGTTCCAGATTCTCAAACCTTACAACCAATTATTAAGTATATCAAATCATGTTGAGAATGAGATCAGCACACACGACTGTGTATTGCATATCTCCATGTGTGAATGTATCTGCTCAGACCCTGTTGATGTTATCCCATCCAATCCTGCAGCCTCTGAGCCTATTTATATCTGAGCTGACACTCTACACCATCGACCTCTCCCCAACGGATGGCCGGGCTTTCTGTCTAGGTTGCTCTTTTGAAATGATAATAAATCTACTATTGTGCTACAGAGCGAAGGAGTTCAAGTACCTCAGGGTCTTGTTTGCGAGTGAGGGAACAATGGAGCGTGAGATTGGCCGGAGAATCGGAGCAGCAGGGGCGGTGTTGCACTCGCTTTACCGCACTGTTGTGACAAAAAGAGAGCTGAGTCGTAGGCAAAGCTTTCGATCTATCGGTCAATCTTCGTTCCTACCCTCACCTATGGTCATGAAGGCTGGGTAATGACCGAAAGAACGAGATCACGGGCACAAACGGCCGAAATGGGCTTTCTGAGGAGGGTGGCTGGCGTCTCCCTTAAGGCCAGGACACACCGGCCCGATAATCGCCGTCGTAGAGTCGGGAGGGGGCGGGGACACGAATCTGTTTGGTGTGTGCCGTGAAATCGGTCGTCGTAGATGTCGTCGGGCTTCTTTTGAGGCGGCGGGCAGTCTTTCAGTTGGAGCAATTTGATTTGTGGAGGGCTAGCGAATCAGTGAACATGTAGGCTAACACATTATTGTCATTAAGGCATATTTACCTCTCGGGGAACGTTTGATTGTATGTTAATAGTCCTACGATTTATAGCTGCTGACTGGGGAACATAGGAGCGGGGGTTGGTGACGGGAGACCGGCGATTTATTTTTATTTTTATATCCAACTGTTGTCAAAGCGGGAGGTGTGCGTTGTCTGGGCGGCTGCCTGAACTACACAACGCTGCAGGAAATTAATCTGTTCATATTTTACTTAATTCATTCAGCCTACATCGGGTCCCATGCATAGATAGTATAATAAATGATGAGGTCGGCGATCGTTGTTCTGACATGATGGCCCCGCCCCCTTTGGGGGGAAAACAAAAGCCCCTATCTCACTGGGCTGCGACTGTTTGTGACAAGTTGGAGACTGCATTCGCGAGGGAGTCTCTAAACTGTCTCCAAACGTTCGCGGAGGTCTCAATTTCCTCGCATGAGTCGTAGAGCCGCGCAGTCCTGTCGCATGAATTTTGAACATGTTCAAAAAAAGTGTGCGACAAATCTAGGCTGTGTCTGAAATCGCGCACTTCTGTACTTACACTTACTTTTTTGAGTGCACTTTGCGCAAAACCGGAGAGTGTGCCAAAATGAAGTGCACTGTAAGTTCCTCTGTCGTGCACTCAAAACGGTCTAAAACTTGAGTGTGGAGCGATGGACACTTTCCACACTCAACGGCCGCCATCTTGCCTACGTAACGGAGAGGACGGGACATTCTAATCAAAATAGAGGAGCTTGAAGCAACCGTGGAGACGGACGCGCTCCACAAAAGTTAAATGATATATTGTTTTAGTTTTTCCGCGACTAATGTGCCTGTTTTGGCTATCGGTAACGCAAGCAGAAAAAAATACCACCGAAGAAGAACAGTCAAAATGCAAAGTCATTTCCGGTAGGTGCGCGACGGCAGTTTGGACAGTGCTCTGTAGAAATGAGAGCACTGCGTCTATAAGTAAGTGTACTGTAGGGATAATAAAGTGCACTCAATGTAAGTGCACTTACGTAAGTGCGCGATTTCAGACACAGCCCTAGTCTCAAAATAGTCTCAGAGTGGTCGCATGTGTCTCAAACGCGTTGCAAACCCTTCTCAATTTAGTCTCCGCGAGTCAGAAAGTGCGAGCAATGTCAGACAACTTTGCGAGGGTCTGGCGACATATGAAACTAAATTGTGACTGATTTGAGACAAAAATGAGACTGACATTCCGTTCGTGCGACGCTCGCCAGACGTTCGCGAGACATAAATGCGAGCTCCTGGCAAGTGTTGGGCAGGACATTCGCAAACGTGCCGTGAGGAACCAACTCAATGAGACTGCAAGTGAAAATTGTCGCTAATTCGCATATTTTGTCGCAATTTTGTGTCTCCAACTTGTCGCAAACAGTCGCAGCCCAGTGAGATAGGGGCTAAACCGCACGTGCACAGTTGCAGTCCAAAACAGCACAAAGAAAACAATCAGAGGTAAATTTGTTAAAATTTGACCAACAGACACAATGTCACGTTCCTTAAAGAGGACCTATGATGCTTTTTGACTTTTATGACCTATAAACGTTTTTATGATGATTTATAGTCATGCTTAACCATACTAAATTATCAAATAATGACTTACATGCATTTCGACGTATTCCCTGCTGACCGTCTGGGATGTCTGTGCAGAGCACTAGACACTATTCTAGCCAGTCGAGAAGTCACGTGTTCAAAGCGGCTTGACGCTTTGTAACATCGTGACGTCGCATGTAACTTGGTGTCGTCACCACGCGGATGTTTCCATGTATAGTAATGCTGTCACTTCCTTGCTCGCGTCTGCCTCGCGCCCTTATAGGTCCATGCTCGCGCTTCCCGCCACTGAGAGTGTTCCGGAAGGAAGGTAACCAATCACAACGGAGTGGAGTTTGCAGGAGGGGGCGGGGGGGAGCGGAGATGGCCGAAGCACAGGCGGAGGGAGCGGAGATGGCCGAAGCACAGGCATGCTGGATCGCCAAAATAAGAGAAAGAGCTTCCCGAAAATCTACATAGTTTTTTGTGATGTGATTCGTGTCAGGTTGCTCTATAGCAGTGTAAAACAAGAAATTAAGACCAGAAAAGTAGTATAATAGGTCCTCTTTAACAACAACTCAATCAATGTTGAGGAATGTGACGCGAAACGAGCCTATAGCGGCAGCCCTGAGCTACGAAGAGCATATATCGTTGTGAGATGATCATTGTTGTTTGTGAGAAATGAAACACAATCGTCACTCAGTAAATGGGCACGATGTAGTTTGATGGTTATCACGAATAGGGTGTTGTAGGCGGCCTTTACAGTTAAATAAGCAGGAAAACTACAACCATATGCCCACTTTGCTTGTCTTTTTACCTCTGTATAACCTTGTGGATTAAATTACTTTTATTTTCTTCAGTATTTTACATTAAATGACCTTTGAAGTAAGATATCATTCACAACTTTTTTTTATATATATCTCACCTGCACAATATGTTGCCTTTTAATAATGTTTTTATATTTTATATTTCTGTGGCCTATGTTTTTTTTTGTTTTTATTGTGCAAATAAATTAAATCTAATCAAAAGCATGGTGGTGAATTGTAGGTGTGTTTAAATGTAAAATTGTACAATCTTCACACTCTCAACATTGACACCTTTCCAGCAATGTATTCAGTTGGTGTTCTTTACCGCAAAGTTCAATATATCATGCCAAGTGTGTGGTGGACAAACCGCCGTCAAGACCACTTACCATTAAGACGGGACAATATACTGAGTCAACTGCATATGCAGAAAATAATAAACACTGCCTACACACCACACCGCAAACACTGATTAAGCACTGTTCATAAGACTGCCTAAAATTCTACCTTTTAAGGTCAAAATCATGAATAAAGCTATCTTTAAACTACTCCCATTTGAGTAACTGGCCTACTCCTTCCAAATACTTTCAGTTGCAGGCTTCACATTCAATATGTAGCTAGTTTTATATTATGTGTAGGCTATGCTCAATTTATAGCAACACTTGATATCATTAACTAAAAGAAAACAACCAAATCCCTGTCAGGGTAGGTGACAAGATGTTACTTACACACACACACACACACACACACACACACATTGTAGAGTACTGCTTTAGTAAGTTCAAGAAGCCTATTCAGTGACATTTTAAACTGTACATTTAATTATTTTATCATTTTATATATAATCCGCCACATATTTGATCAGAAACTTAAAATTTTACAACCAAACAGGCTATAAAACAAATTTTTCTTACAGAAATAGTGTCCCTAGAATAGTGGGTAGGCTACAATGATGCATGCTTTAAGGTTTAGGGTATAAAGAATGTGTTCAATTTAAGTTATTTTTAGGGCTGTCAAACGATTAAAATTTTTAATCAGATTAATCACAGGATTCCGTGGATTATCACGATTAATCACGATTAATTCTACCATACGAAATAGGCCCAAAAAATTACCATTTTTTCTGTATATTGTTATATGAATTGAAAGATAAAGGACAGAAGGTGAATATATACATTTAAATGTAGTTTTTATTAATTGAAATCCAAATGATGGTGTAATTACTGCAAATAAATTATAATCAACTAAAACAACCACACCATACTTAAATTTGGCTGTCTCTATTCAGCAAATATAGCATAGGCTATAATGGCATGTATTGAGTGAATCCATGGTTTTGCATTCCTGAATACAACCTGATTGCAGTTTGTTTGTGTGTCTGTGTGTAGAAAAGGCCCCAAAGTTCATAAGTTAGTGTTTGATATTTTTTACAGTGTGTTAAGATGTGTTTTATTCAGTGTGGATAACTGTCAGTTAGCTGCCGTGACATCAGTCTGTTTAGTAAGTTTCCTTTCTCTTCTCCCTCGGTCGGATGTGTGAGCGTTGCCGCAGTAATCGATCATTCCACATGTGAAACGTGTTTATTTGAGTTTATGGGAATCACCCGTGAGTGAGTAAGTAGCCTACATGCAGTCCCGATCGCTGTTATAAATTAGGCTATAGTTTATGCATGTTATTAACGGCCACGATTCGCGGGTCGCAACAGCTGTTGTAACGTCTCCTCACGAGTCACGAGCGGAGTTTAAGCCTGTGTTTCTTTTCCTGCGATCTATGCTGCTGTGTCTGTGAAAGAAGGAAAATAAAGAGCGAATAAAACATACTCCTCCTCTCCTCGTCTCATGCTTATAGTCTGACGTTTTTGGCCATAAGTGCTGTTCTGGCCGACACCTCTGAAGTGAAACCTGTGATACAAGCAGTTTCTCCTGTTGCTTCCGAGAGCAACTGCCAGCCGCGACACAGACGTGGCCGTTAGCAGCAGTTATAGGTCCGTGGTTAGTAGTTTAGAACATAGACTAGCGTGCTGCTATGTTTGGCTGTGCGCAGCTACTGATCCTGGGTCAGCCACAGCGTAAGAGTGACTGTAGTGTAGAGCGGGTGGGATGCACGGGGCGGATCATTCTGCACATGCGTTAAATGCGTTAAAAAAATTAACGCATTAATTCCAGAAATTAATCACCCTGCGTTAACGCGTTAATTTTGACAGCCCTAGTTATTTTATTTATTTTTTGGTAATGCAGCATGTTTCTGTAAGTGGTTCCATTATTCCTTAGTGCCCTCATGATGTTTCTGTGTGGAAACGGGGACGTTTCGGAGGAGGGGAATTATGTAACCTACTTCCTGTTAAGTGCTTTTATTATGATGGGGCAGAACGGAATGTGTCTGACGTGGTTTCACGCGGAGGCCCTGAATTGTAAATGGAATGCGCCCTGAATTCACGGCAGACACTCTGATAGGAGTCGAACGGGTCCACCCAGCCCTAAAGGATGATGGGAAATGTAGGATTACATAGCAACGGTGGTAAATATGTCGGCAATCCACCATTATAACTAACCAAATAGAGATCAGATACTTCCAATGACCAAATATAATGATATTCTGATGTATTTCTGGCTAGAAATGTTTTCAAAACATATGTTTATGCACTTACTAGCTGAAGTGTGATGTATTTGTGTCACCATGGCAACCCTTGACAACAAAAATTTGCTCTGGGAAAAAAAACTTGGCGGAGGGAGGGAGGGAGCACTCTTGTCAGCCATGTGTGTGTGTGCTATCTTTGATTTTGCCCAGTTGATCAACAGCTTGGCACGTGGCCTATATGTGTACCGAACATTTCTTGAGAATTAGCCTATCAGACTTCAGACAGATCAATGATGAATTCGCAATATCAAGATTATGAAAATAAAGTGCATAGGTCTCGCTAGAAATCTTATCAAAACCGATCTATGCTCTTTTTAGCTCAGGGCTGCCGATAGGCTTGTTTCGCATTCCTCGACAATTGATTGGTTTGTAGAGGGGCGTGTGTCTGACGTCACCAGTTTGAATAAACGAGAATATATTTTTTTCCTGCAGCCCTGTGTGGTTCCGTAGTCTAGTTTAACGTTATCTAGCTGGCAGAGTTGTTGTAAAGGAACGTGACATTGGCCCTCATTTATCAATTTTGCGTGGAAACTGGTGCAGATTCTGGCGCAAATACCTCCCTACGCCAGGTGTCGCGTGGTATTTATCAAACAGTCGTATCTCGCCAATATCAGCGTACGCCAGGCCATTATTGATAAATGCGGCGGCTGAAAACGATCGTACCACGCCCCTATATTTTCTCAGTTTAGAGGCCTCGCCCAGAGGTTTTACGACATGGATATGCGAATTACGGCACAGAAGAGGAATTTATCTGAAGTAGAAATTGACAGAATAACAGCGAAAGTAGAAAAAAAAAGAGTTTCATTTCGGAGCATTACAAGCGGCATCAAAGAACAACAGAAGGCAGCAGTTAGGAAGGAAATAACTGCTGCAGTCAACAGCGTTGGTTTTGACAAAACGATCTCCAGCTGAGGATTTTGCATTTTAGGTTTACATCAGTAGGCTATTATCGCTCAAATGCTATAAAACAGCATATACAATTATATGTCGCCATTTCTTTCGACCAAGAAAAAGTGGTCTGACTCAAACATCGCGTGTTGCTGTTCTGAAATGCAACCAACTGAGGGTGCGGGCATAATATAGCCTAAGTGGTAGAGGAGAAACAGACGCACCAACTGTCCGGTAATGGTCCCCATGAAATAAATACAGGTCTGTAGAGATTTGAATGATTAGAATGTATTGGCCCTTTTAGATAGCACTACTCAAAAGGGTTGTAAAAACTAAAAATAACACATTTTGCGTTTTACTGTATGACAGCAGGAGTGGTCAGCCCGGCGGTCAGCTGCACAAGCCGACCCGGCAACGATCAGCTGTGAGAGCGCCCACAGTCCTGCTCCACCAGCAGGTCGGAAAAACGTGCCGGTTAACGGTGGAAATAAATCGCTCGCTTAAGCGATCAATAACACATTAAAAGAGGAACTAACATCTAAAAAGTGCATCAAATAAATAAAATGTTAAGCTGAATGTTGTGCCGTGTATTTTTTATCATAAAGAGCAGTGTAGGCCTACTACATATTTAATACTGTGGCTAACATTTTGAATGAATGCAGCCCCCGTGCCTCAGTGTCCCCCCAGCTCCAGACGGAGATAACTGCCCTTACGCAGTCCCATGCAGCGCTCATAAGTGGCCGGTGTGCGCACTATTGAATCAGTGCTCCTACTCAGTTGCGCACCATAAGCTGCACAATTTTAAGTGATTAATATCTTTATTTCGGTCTGAGCAAACACTGCATTTGTATTATCTTCTTATAATTGTCCAACAAAGTCATCGGCTACCCGGCACAGCCTGCACTGCGAGTCCATGCTGTTTACAAAATTGCGTACACGAGCTGAGAGCTGGCGTGGGATTTGAGCGTATCCTACGCTCACGTCCATATTGATAAATGCCGAGATTTGCGTGGAAATGTACGTACACCCATTTTTCTGGTCTACGCAAGATTGATAAATGAGGGCCAGTGTGTCTGTTGGTCAAAGTTTAACTAATTTACCTCTGATCGTTTTCGTTGTGCTGTTTTGGACCGCAGGGGCCATCATGTCAGAACGTTGATTACCGACCTGATAACGGGACCTGATATAGCCCCTTAACCAGTGAATGAATGAAGTAAAATATGAACAGATTCATATACTGAAGTGCTGTGTAGTCCCGGCAGCCGCCAAGACATCGCACACCCCCAGCTTTGACTACAGTTGCATATAAAAATATAAATAAATCGCCCGTCTCCCCGCTTCTACACTCGCCACTCGTCAGCAGCTGATTTATCCTCTTTGTGACTGAAATAGCTTGTGTTTTATATAAAACACAGAGAGGTAAATATGCCTTAATGACAATAATGTGTTGTATGTTGACATTTAACATATCTGGGATAGGTTTCAACCAAACATAATCCGACAGGTAATGACAAAAAGTAGGTTGAGAGAAAATGTGCGATATGTTAATTAAAACGTAATCACGGACAAAATACGTTTGTCAGCCAAACGTAATTGAGAATACCGAATAGTTCTCTGGGAACGTAATTTTGATGAGACAGGGTTGACAGAACTTGCTAGCAGCTAGATGCTTAAGAACTGGACTGACTGGACCTTTACTAATATTATGAGGGCTACTAACCAAATATCATTTAACACTTATAATATAGATAATTGAAATGAGCCTACATACACACAGAAGCCTACATACACACAGAAAATAAAGAAAATATAATTGTTTTTAAATTAAGATTTAAATAAACTGCCCTTACACGTGCCCATGCACCTGCATGGGTGGCACACACACTATGCCGTTTTCAAGACCTATGCTGACCTGAGACCAGTTCTAGTGGCCACAGTCCTACCATTACTGTAGTAGTTGGAAATTGCAAACTGGTCCCATATCAGTGGATTAGCTGCCAGCATTGATTGATCAGTGTGTGTGATGTACAGGGCCAACAACCAGATCAGAAAAAAAGGTAAGAAAGAAAAACATAAATACATAGAATCTCTGAACTAGGCTATCTATCAGGGGAAAAAAACGTAAAAAAAACGTAAAAAAAACAATCAGATCTGGGGGGGCCACAGGGGCCATGGACCCCCCTGAAATCGCCACTGTGAATCGCCACTGTACACAGCACTTTGGCTGACATGAGAAAGTGCGTTTATATAGTCCAATAACATATATAAACTATTAGCTAATACTTAAAGGCCTACTTCACCGGTGGGAATATGAAGGTGTATTGAATTCTGAGATCCTATGTAGTATAAATGTGCAAAAAAAAAATTAATTGGTTCATCCTAGCCTGAGAAAAGGCAGAAAGAGTGTTTTTTTAACCCTATATTTCTCTTTCTCGTGACATCACAGAAAGAGAAATATAGGGTTAAAAAAAACGTACTTTGTAAATATTACTGTGATGTCACAGTAAAAGACATCACAGTAATATTTACAAAGTAAGTGTTTTGGTTAAAGTTGCAACTATTCCTCATTTATTAATTGTTTGTAAATGAGGAATAGTTGCAACTTTAGAATAACGTCCCAATAACATATATAAACTATTAACTAACACAAATTGGTTCATCCTAGCCTGAGAAAAGGCAGAAAGAGTGTTTTTAACCCTATATTTCTCTTTCTCGTGACTAAATCATATCTCTGTATGTAATATAAACTGGTTAAAAAAAACATACTTTGTAAATATTACTGTGAGGTCACAGTAAAAGACATCACAGTAATATTTACAAAGTAAGTTTTTTTTTAACCCTATATTTCTCTTTCTGTGATGTCACGAGAAAGAGAAATATAGGGTTAAAAAAAACACTCTTTCTGCCTTTTCTCAGGCTAGGAAGAACCAATTTAAAAAAAAATTGCACATTTATACTACATAGGATCTCAGAATTCAATACACCTTCATATTCCCACCGGTGAAGTAGGCCTTTAACTAATATATTAACTCACACTTTACAGATCAGTTGTTAATAGATTGTTAACTTTCTACTAATACCAGTGAAACTTTGTAAAACTGCACATGGGTGAAACAAGTTCAAGGTACAGAAATTTGACATGATATTTAAAATATCAAATTTTTGTACCTCAACCTTGTTCCACCCATAGGCTGTTCTGTGTACTGTTTTTTACCAAAGAAACACCACAGATGAAATGTTGAACATTGTGTTTAATCTATAGAAACACACATACTGAGCCATCACATGGCATAACAGTAGTATACAAAAGTGTACAACAACATACAAACCCATGAGGTTTGGGAACTTTTTGTGGTAGACACTGGATAAACATAATTTCAGATGGACATTTAATGTCCATACATCCCGGCAATGTCATGGATTATCCGTCCTAATGGCCCTTTGCGATGCTACAAAGCACAGTTATAAATCCTTAACAAACGGTTAACTGTCATTTAACAAGTCATTTATAACCAATTAACTAAAAGTTTATTAATGGTCTATTAACTGTCTGTAAGGCATTGTTATAAATCCTTAACAAACTGCTAACAAACACTTAACAAATCATTAATAAATCATTAATTAAGAGTTTACTAATGATCTATTAACGAGTTACAGCGGATAGTTATTATAAAGTGTTACCGAACTTTTTAATTTTTAGCCGCAGCACAAACCAAACTTGAGCCTTCCCATCAGTGGTACAACAACCCTGCATCATCTCTGCCAAGTCAAAGCTCTTCTCCTAAAATTCTCCTGGCTGATTTCTCTCTGTTATTGTGAACATCCAACTGGTTTTAGTTGGTTGAGGTAGACCCGGTCTTGTAGCCAGTTTGTTTGGTTCCTTGAGGAGAAGCCCGGTCTAAATGTGGTTGTAGTCAATGGTTGAGACTATGAATAGTTTGAAACCTTCTGGGATAATACTATGTTATGCTTTTCTGTAATGTTGCTGTTGCTTCCTGCAGGTGGAATGTGAGAAAGCAGCACTGATGATAAGCCTCCAGGAGTCCCAGACACAGCTGCAACACAGCCAGGAGGCCCTGAACCAGCAGCATGAGAAGGTGCTTCGCCTTAGTCACAAAGTCATTAGCCTTGGCTGCCTGCACCGAGGGACTCAGCTCAACACCAGCTCCCAGCTCAACCCACAGGCCTTGATGGAGCTGGACAGGGAGGAGGAGGAGGAGGAGGCTGGAGAGATGGGCAGAACTGAGGAGGAGAAGAGTGACACACTCAGCAAGACTCAGGTGTTTACATACCAAACGCCAGGCCTGGAGATCCTGCAGGTCAAGTACCGCGTGGCTGTGACAGAGGTGGTGGAGCTGAAGGCAGAGGTGAGAGGCCTCCATGAGCGGCTGGCTCAGAGTGTAGAGGCAGCAGCAGAGGACAAGCCATGGAGGAACGCTCAGCTCCACAAGCTAGAGAGGAAAGCCTCCTCACTGGAGAAAAGCTGCCGGGAGGGACAGGAGAAGGTAAACTAGTCTATTCTATCTATAAAGCCTAATCTCACTACTAATCATTTGCCTTGTGGGGATTTGGGCACCCTCTGTTCTTAGTCCTTTAAAGTCATATGAAGCCATCTCCAGTGAACGTTTGTTCATGTTTGTACTAACCACGGCAAAAGTTGACGCTCAAAGCGATTCGCAGGGCCAGGCCGGACCGTTCCCCAAAAGGTTAATCCCTGACGTTCTGTCTGCGGTTAGTATAAAAGCTAAATCAAAGCCCTTGGACCTCCCTCCTATCACCACTTTGCAGGGCTCTTTCATTGAATCTGTGTCTCTATATAAATATCTGGGAATTATAATTGACGATTCTCTCTCTTTTAAACCTCGTATCAAGCAGCTACTAAAAAAACGAAAGATAAAATTAGGTTTTTACTCTAGAAACAAATCTTGTTTTTCTTTTGAAGCCAAAAAAAGACTTGTTGCTGCAATGTTTATGTCTGCGTTGGACTATGGTGATGTTTTATATATGAATGCATCTTCAAAATGCCTACTGTCTTTGGACACGGTCTACCACTGAGATTTGTTACTTGTTTAAAACCGTCACGCACCATTCTCTTTGTATGCTGGAGTTGGATGGTTTACCCTGTCCACCTGCACGCAGCTTCATCATTGGCATGATACCCTTATTTATAAGACTATCCTCTGTGTTCTGAGGTCTTGTTCTGAACTGGTGGAAAGGGCATTAAATTATGCTGCTCCCTTCTCATGGAACAAGCTGCAGAATGAACTGAAACGTAAAGAGCTGGTTTCTGTAAACAGATTTAAATCCCTTCTTAATGATGTTGAAGCAGGCTCTTCTGTCTGTACATGCTTTGTTTGATGATGTTCTGACTGTGACTCTATTTATATGCTCTCTGTTGTTTTTTAAATTATTGTCTGTCATTTTGGAACTGTGCTGCTGTCTGTCTTGGCCAGGACTCTCTTGTAAAAGAGATTTTTAATTTCAATGAGAATTCTCCTGGTTAAATAAAAAAATTGAAAAACTTCAGGTATACCACTTATAGGTAGGACCTGAGTGATACGCACACGCACATACACACGCAAACACACACACACACACACACACACACACACACACACACACACACACACACACACACACACACACACACACACACACACACACACACACACACACTCAGACACAATCTGAGTGCAAAGACAGGACAGGGGGCCACACAGTTTGGCAGCTTGTGGGGAATTTAAACAACAGAAGGTTATATGAAATATGTGAGGATATCATGAAGTTAGCTTTTTATTGTGTTGTCGGAAAGACAAACTGTAAGTACTCAAGTGAAGACATTCACTAAGAGTGAGTTGGGAGGACAGTTCCAAGTGTTGCAAGGCCTGAGGCATGAAAGAATAAGCTCCAAATTGAAAGTAAAGGAGCAAAAATAAGTTTAGAGTTAGGATGTAAAATCCAGGACACACCAGTCCGACTACCCGAAAATGGAGACTGCCGATTCAGGGAGCTCCAGTCTTCCCGTCGCGGCCTAAAAAGTGCAAAGAACACACCAAACCGACTGCTGACTGTCCGTACGCTCTGCGCTTGCGCGGGACGTAATGTCTCCATAACAGCAGGCGGCGCTAATCTGTATTGTGGCCCGAAAAAATACGGAAGCCGGAAATGATGGGACGGCTCTCTAGACCATAAACATAGATAGAAATACGTATTTATATTTATGGACCATAAAGAGCACCATTTTTAGCAGAGAGTGTCGAGCATGGTGTCGAGCAGTCAACAAGGGTTGATGCATGTGAGTACTCGCTGAACCAAGCAAACAAACACATTAAAACGATGGCTAACTGTTGTTAGCTGTTTGTGCTACCCGCCTCACTTCCGGTCTTCACTGATTCGCTAGCCCTCCACAAATCAAATTGCTCCAACTGAAAGACTGCCCGCCGCCGATTGAAAAGAAGCCCGACGACATCTACGACGACCGATTTCACGGCACACACCAAACAGATTCGTGTCCCCGCCCCCTCCCGACTCTACGACGGCGATTATCGGGCCGGTGTGTTCTGGCCTTTAAGGCTTCCACAGAGCCAGATTGTCTGATTTAAACAGGGACCAATTAAAGAGGAAAAGGGACAAAGCTGTATCAATATCCTGTTTAGAGGTGAAAATATACTCGTGGATCTTGGTAACATCCCCAACCAGCCAACATAGGAATTGGTATAGTGAGTTGGAGGGGCTTAACCCATTGATGACTATAGCAATCTAGAGCCCCTTTTACACAGAGATTGCGGCATATTGACGGAACAACATCACTCCAATATGCCGGCTTTGCTTGCTTCTGTGTTATTTACACAGAACCAAGCAACGCCGGCCTGCTGGCGCATCAGTAGTCCCTTTTACACAGCGCTCCGGAATGAAAGAGGTGCTTGTAAACAGCGTCAGGTGTGACGTAAACATTTAGCGCCGCGCCGGTCAGCTGCTTTACAACAACAACAATGGCCGGTGAATTGAGAGCAGAAGTGCTGGAGCTTGCAGTAAGAGGGCCGTATTTTACTGTCCCCACGATGTGCCAGTTGATCTCGCTACGCGCTGAGTCCAACATCACTGGGACAGTTAACCAAACTGACTAAATCAATCCGACCGCTTCACCTCTGTGTGTGTGTGTGTGTGTGTGTGTGTGTGTGTGTGTGTGTGTGTGTGTGTGTGTGTGTGTGTGTGTGTGTGTGTGTGTGTGTGTGTGTGTGTGTGTGTGTGTGTGTGTGTGTGTGTGTGTGTGTGTGTGTGTGTGTGACAGGTTGGTTGTGAGCGAGTCTCTTTGTGAGGGCAGCGATCTGCCAATCAGACATACACATACACACAGTGTGTGAAGTCACGTTACTGTAGACAGAAATAAAGTGTGGATATACGCTCAGACTTAGGATAATAATAGCGGCGGCGGAATGTGTTAGCAAAACAGTAGCTCTGTGGCTAACAGCTGAGCCGGAGCCTTCAGTCAGCTGAAGCAGACAGTCTAGCGGGGCGAGCAGACTATTCCCCCGTTACTAGGTCGACCTTCAAGCTGAACAAGAGCCCTCCGCTGCGCGTCGGGCTCCTGCTTCAGCTTGTCGGTCTTTATTTCTAGCAAGTGACCCGTTCGCTATACTTTATCCCTTACTTAGCCTAGCCTAGCTTTCCATTGTACAACTTCTCCTGGGCAGAAATAGACTCATACACTCTGCAAAATGAAGCGCGGGGGTTTGGATTGAGCAACGGACCTTATGATCAGCTAGATTATACACCGTTCCTTTTATTTGGTGATTTTTACGGGACATCAGGCCGCCGTGGTTAATGTTAAACACACGTCCTTCAACTGCTAACATGGTCGCATGTTTAGAACGTAGACTATGGAACGTCAAACGCCCCCCTGTTCCGCAACAACAAGCTGGAGCATTTAAACAGAGAGGCGGAACTGATCGTGTCGGGAATCTTACTACCCCCCGAGGTAGTAAAATTCCCGGAACGATCACTCGCACCTTTCTTCCCTCGTTCCGCAACTGTCGCATTTACACAGCTGGGGGGAGGGCCGAAAGGCCGGCATATTCCCGGCTTTCACTGGCTGTGTAAAAGGGGCTTAGGATGCATGTCCTTAATGCCTGAGGGTTTTCTGAAAAAATAGTACGAATTGTCAAGTCTACCAAAACCTTAATATCTAAGCCTGTGTAGCACATAGAAACATGAAATAAAATACATTTAAAATTAAGGTTCACAGGTTTTATTTAAACATGCTCCCTTAGCGCTTACAAACCAACAAATATTTCTAAAAATCGTCAAAATTAGATGAATTAGAAAATTATTAAATATTGTTAATAAATAGATGCAATGTGTTGTGTGATTTTCGTCAGTAGTCTATAGTAGACCTTGATTCTGCGCACCAAACGCCACTAACTGTTCTGTCGCCGACATAGCTGGCATATTTTTTTTATTATTTTGTTTTATTTTTTTATTTTTTATTTTTTTGATTGACATGATTTTCGGCAAACCACACAACTTTTGGGTGGTCACGTGGTCTTAAAGAAATCAACAAAACCCACCTCATGTGTATTTGAACCAATGACAGTGCATTCTATGCTGGGAATGCCATGAAAATTAGATAAAGTAATAATGCTGCGCGACGCAGCATCAGGCAGGAGAGCCAATGTGGCGTCGCGCAGCAGCCGTCATCAATGGGTTAATATAATGGTAAAACAACATTTGGTTTCAAACCATGTTTCTGATAAAACCAATCATATCCAGATTATTCTCAATAATGAAAGTATTCAGCAGTACGGCTTTAGTAAACAAAGATCTGATATTTATAAAAAAATATATATTTATTAGGGCTGTCAAATTAACGCGTTCATTTCGATTAATTAATCACAGAAAAATTAACGCGATTAAAAAAATTAACGCAGATTAATCGCACTTCTATGTTGCCCTTTGACCCGGTGCAAAAGAGGTGAGGCGATAGCGGAGCTGCACCTGTAGCTTGCTGACACGGCCCGCACGGGATTAAAGAGTAAAGAAAGAAGCATAGAGAGGGACGTTTTATGGGAAGCTCCGTGCAAATAAGCATGAAGGTAGGAATACGTCTTATCTTATTCTCCGCAGTGTCTGTGCATTATTGATTTAGTGGGTGCCTAATTAACAATATCAAAACAGTATCTCTCAATCTTCCTCTGTCTCACTTTTGTTTGCTAGCTGCGATCGTCTCCTTCAAACGGACACCCCTCTCACTCTTCCAAGCATATGCCTGTCTTTTTTCCTCCTTTGTGTGTGTGTGTGTGTGTGTGTGTGTGTGTGTGTGTGTGTGTGTCTGTGTCAATATTTTTGGCTATGAGAAGGACGGTGAATGAGTCGGCATAGGCTATGCGCACCGCACCTGTGGCAGTGCAGCGCTGTCTGTTGTGGGAGCTAGACAGTCATTTAGCCTGCTTGTTTTTTTGTGTTTTTTTTCGGCGCTAGTAGTTCCTAAATTAATTTAATGTAGTAACCTGGCTGAGAGGAGGAGACAGAAGTTACGAGAGAGAGAGAGAGAGAGAGAGAGAGAGAGAGAGAGAGAGAGAGAGAGAGAGAGAGAGAGAGAGACGAACGGTAGCCTATAGGCCTACAGTTGTTTATAAACAGGCATAAAGTATAAGTATCAAATAAGTATGCGACTAATTTAGATTAATTAATCACAGAGCCTGTAATTAATTAGATAAATTTTTTGAATCGCTTGACAGCCCTAATATTTATATGAGGGTCCCCTTGGAGCTGCGGTTTTCACTGATAGCCCAATCAGTAGGGCTACAAGCAGATAAAGTCTTAACTGGAACAAAATGCCTTTTATTATTACACAAAGGTTTCGGTGGCTGGTGCGTGTGACAGTGAAAGGACACAGTACATAATACCTGGGAGGTATTGTTATGTTAAGCTTTACCAGGTGCATGCTGGGACATTCCACGTCTTCCAGTTGTTGAGAGGATAATTACTGTATGTTGTGTGATTCACATGTTAAGGGGAAGATAAAGTAAAAAGTCTGATGGTTTGCTCTATGAAATTGTCCCTGGTGGAACATATTAACTTAACAACTGATGGACTCCAAAACCACACCAACCTAGCAGGCTCTGTGATGACCCTGACACTGTGTCTGTTCTAATAGCATTATAGCTACAGATATCAAGGATGTCTTATCCACTTCTTTCAGATTTCTAGCCTGGAGTTGGAGTTGCAGGCAGCCCAGTCAGCAGCCAATGAGAGCCAGTGGGCCTTGAACGCAGCTCAGGATGAGTTGGTGACGTTCAGCGAGGAGCTGGCCCAGCTGTACCACCACGTCTGTCTGTGCAACAATGAGACGCCCAACCGCATCATGCTGGACTACTACAGGTCTGACTGTGCTTTGATTAGTAGGACACATGCAGCTTCGTTACAATGACTGAGGCCCAGTTTGCCTGCATTTGAGGGGTTGAGAGAAAATTGACCTGTGAGATTTAAATTGAACCCTGTACCATACATTTATTACATACTGTACATCTTTTCATTATTGTCCATTTATTGTTGTTTCTACTTGTGTTCTAATTATAATATTTTTTTGTACACTTAAGCTAATAATATTCCAGCCTGCATTGAATATCTTGTTAGTATAGTATAGTTTATGTGAAACAATTAACTGGATCTCCTACCATTGTCAAGCTTGCCATTTATTTTTCAAAGACCTTTCTCTACCAGAGACATCTGCAAAGGTTCAGTCAAACTGTCATGACCCACGGCTCGGCAGTCTCTCCTCCTCCTCTTCTGTGTGTTTTCCCTCGTCTGTCTCTCTTTTTTTTGTTGTTCCATGTGTCGGCCTCCCTGTTGGCATGTGGGCGTGGTGGCACTCCAGGGCAGGCTGTTTCCAGGTGTGGATCGTTGGGCTAATCAGGGCTCTCTATTTAAACCTGTGGACTCCAGTCATTCAGCGCCAGAGTATACTACGTATCAGAGCGTTGCCTCCGCTGTTCACCTGTCCTGCTCGCCTGACTGAGGTTTCCCGGATTACCCACCTGCCTATGCTCGCGGCGCCGCCCTGCCGTCCAGTGTCCTGCCAGCCTGAAAATAAACTTTGTTCTAAAACTGACTACCTGGGTATCTGTTCTGCTTTTGGGTCCTACCTCGAGCTATCATAACAGAATACTCTGGCCAACATGGACCCAGCAGATACTGACAAGCTACACCAAGCGTTGGTAGCGCAAGGCACTCTTGTGGGACAACATGAAGTGGCTCTCCGAGACGTTATCTCCTCGCTGGGGGAACTCACCGCGAACGTGGCGGCGTTGGGAGGACAGCTCCACGGAGTCATCACGCACCTAGCTCCTGCAGTTCATTCCATTCCTGCTCAACGCGACCCAGTTCCAGCACCTGTCCTTCCGCATGCCCGAGAGCCTTGTGCCCCCGCACCGGAGCGCTATGCCGGGAGTTTTAGGGTATGCAAGTCGTTTCTCCTCCAGTGCTCTTTAGTTTTTGAGCAGCAACCCAGCTCTTATGTCTCGGACCGAGCCAAGATTAGTTACGTCATAGGCTTACTCTCTAGACATGCTTTGACTTGGGCGTCTTCGGTGTGGGAGCGGCAGTCCGCCGTATGTTTTTCGTCTCCTAGCTTTGTAGCTGAGATGAAGAAAGTTTTTGACCACCCGGTCCGGGGTAGGGACGCTACTAAGCGTCTACTCCAGCTACGACAGGGGGCTCGCAGTGTTGCAGAATATTCGGTGGAGTTCAGGGCGTTAGCAGTGGAGACGAGGTGGAACGACGAGGCGTTACAGGGAGTTTTTCTCAACGGATTAGTCGATTCCGTTAAGGACGAGTTAGCAGTGCGAGATGAGTCAGCAGATTTAGATGAGCTCATAGCTCTAGCTATTAGACTGGACAATCGCCTCCGAGAGCGTCGTAGGGAAAGGACCGGTCGCTCTCTTGGACCTTTTGTTTCGCATTCCTCTCCAGCTGGCGCTGGATATGCTTCCAGCCACCGCACCATGGAGTCGCCTGTGTTCCCTGCTCTTCTTCCCTCGTCTACAGAGGAGCCCATGCAGTTGGGTCGGAACCGACTCACTCCTTCCGAGCGGAGTAGAAGATTCGAGGGTGGATTATGCCTCTACTGTGGAGAACCTGGACATCAACGGGCTAGGTGTTCCCGCCGGTTAAACCCAAGCCCTCACCAGTTGCAGACGGGGTTCTGGTGAGTAGCACAGTATTGCCCTGTTCGCCCCGAAGACGCATTAACATTGAAGCAAGTATTTTCCTTAACGGGAATACTTATCAACTTGTGGCCCTAGTCGATTCAGGTTCTGACTCTAATATTCTTGACTCTAACTTTGTGAAGCACAGTCAGATAGTCACCAATCCCATTGTCCCACCGCTCAAAGTTAATGCACTCAATGGTGATGTTTTGGCCCTCATTTCCGAGCAAACGCAGCAGTTGCCTCTCCTGTTGGCTGGCAACCACAGAGAAAGGATAACGTTCCATGTAATGCCCTCCTCACATGCTCCCCTAGTGCTCGGGCTTCCGTGGCTGCAGGTACATAACCCTGTGATTGACTGGGCCACTGGGAAGATTGCTAGTTGGAGCTCTTTCTGCCATGCTTCGTGTGTCAGATCAGCTCAGCCCCCATGTTCCGTTAAGGAGTGTGTTGCCTCACCAGAACCTCCTGACTTGTCCTCTGTTCCTCGGGAGTATCACGACCTGGCCGAGGTGTTCAGCAAGCACCGGGCCTTATCCTTACCTCCTCACAGACCTTACGACTGCGCCATCGACCTGCTGCCTGGTGCCCCTTTTCCCACCAGCCGGCTCTACAATATCTCAGCTCCGGAACGCGAGTCCATGGAGAGATACATCACGGAATCGCTGGACTCAGGTATTATCCGCTCCTCTTCCTCTCCATTAGGAGCTGGTTTTTTCTTTGTGGCTAAGAAGGATAAAACTCTGAGACCATGTATTGACTTTCGGGGTTTGAACAATATTACTGTAAAGAACAAATATCCCCTGCCACTGATTAACGCTGCTTTTGAACCACTCCATGGGGCCACTGTAAGTTGGATTTACGTAATGCCTACCATTTGGTCCGCATCAGGGAGGGGGACGAGTGGAAGACTGCGTTTAACACCCCTTTAGGTCACTTTGAGTACCTAGTCATGCCTTTTGGTCTTACCAATGCCCCAGCAGTATTCCAAGCCCTGATAAATGACGTGCTTAGGGACTATTTGAACCACTCTGTGTTTGTCTACCTCGATGATATCCTGATTTTTTCCCACGACATTGAGGAGCACGTTGTGCACGTGCGCCAGGTCCTCCAGAGGTTGTGGGAGAATAAACTGTTTGTTAAACAAGAGAAGTGTGAGTTCCATGTCTCCTCAGTGTCGTTCCTGGGTTACATCCTGGAGTGCGGACAGGTGCGGGCCGACCCAGCCAAGTTCCGGGCAGTTACGGAATGGCCGCAGCCTTGCTCACGGAAGCAGCTCCAGAGATTCTTGGGCTTCGCCAACTTCTACAGACGGTTCGTGAGAAACTACAGCCAGGTAGTAGCACCTCTCACTAAGCTAACCTCTCCGTATGTTCCATTTGTCTGGTCGCCTGCAGCCGAGGATGCATTCTGCGAGCTTAAAAGACGCTTCTCCTCAACTCCCATCCTGGTGCAGCCCGACCCAGCTCGCCAGTTCGTCGTCGAGGTGGACGCTTCAGATCTTGGAGTGGGAGCTGTGTTGCCGCAGAGAGCCGAAGTAGACAACAAGCTTCATCCCTGTGCCTTCTTCTCCAAGAAGCTGTCTCCTGCGGAGAGGAACTACGACGTCGGCAACAGAGAGTTGCTAGCTGTTAAGCTGGCTCTGGAGGAATGGCGCCACTGGTTGGAGGGTGCGGCGTCTCCGTTTACGGTATGGACAGATCACAAGAACCTGGCTTACATTCAGTCTGCTAAACGGTTAAACTCCCGCCAAGCACGTTGGGCTCTGTTTTTTGGTCGGTTTAACTTTAACCTCACTTTTAGACCTGGTAGCAAGAACATTAAACCTGATGCCCTCTCCAGACAGTTTAACCCTGATAACGGCAGTTCCTCAGTCCCGGATACTATTCTTCCTCAGTCCTGCCAGGTGGGCTCTCTGACATGGGAGATTGAGTCTGTGGTTAAGGTGGCTCTCCAAGGGGACCCCGGTCCTGGAGGTGGGCCTCCGGGTTGTCTGTTTGTGCCTGTTTTCTGTCTGTCCTCAGGTGCTGAAGTGGGGTCACACTTCACGTTTCGCCTGTCATCCTGGAGGTTCCCATACCCTGGGCCTGATTCAACGCCATTTCTGGTGGCCGTCCATCGCTGCTGACACACGCGAGTATGTGAAGGCTTGTACCATCTGCGCTCGTGGCAAGTCGACTCATCGCCCTCCAGCCGGGCTCCTGCATCCGCTCCCTGTGCCTGGTCGCCCATGGTCGCACATAGCTCTGGACTTTGTAACTGGGTTACCACCGTCCGAAGGTAATGACACCATCCTAACCATTGTGGATCGTTTTTCCAAGGCGGTGCATTTCGTGGCCCTTCCCAAACTGCCCTCGGCTGCAGAGACTGCTGAGCTGGTGGTTAACCATGTGTTTCGGATCCATGGGATTCCCCTGGACATTGTCTAGGATCGAGGGCCTCAGTTCACCTCTCAAGTTTGGAAAGCGTTTTGCCAGGCGTTGGGGGCCTCCGTCAGTCTTTCCTCCGGCCATCACCCCCAGTCCAATGGCCAGACCGAGAGGGCTAATCAGGACCTGGAGACGGTTCTGAGATGCATCTGCGCTCACAACCCAGCTTCGTGGAGCTCACATCTCACCTGGGTTGAATACTCTCACAACTCCCTGACGTCGGCTGCTACAGGTATGACACCTTTTGAAGCATCTCTGGGCTACTCAGAGCCGGCCCAAGCCTTCAGGGGGCCCTAAGCGAAATATGATTAGGGGGCCCCTCTCCAACGTTAGTGCTGCAGAAACTATAGATCTTTGTCAAATATCATTCACACACCCAGTGTTTTCCGCTAGTGCCTCCACTGTGCGGCTGTGCGAAAATATTTGAGAGGCGAGATTCAGACCCTCCTAGGGGGGTCCGGGGGTATGACCCCCCGGGAGATTTTTTTAACCTTTTTAAAGTGAAATGCATGAATCTGGTGCACTTTGAGAGGAAAATTAAGAGGCTAAATCTGAGAAATTGTGTGAACAAATAATTTGGAGACACTGGGTCAGATGAATTAGAAGCTATTGAAGAAGGACACATGGATTTTCCATAAAAATATTAATATAGTAAGGCGTCCCCCTCCCGGGCCGGGCCCAGCAGCAGACCCGGGTTCGAATCCCACCCGCGGTCGTTCTCTGCATGTCACTCCCCTCTCTGCCCCATTTCACCTCTGTCTCTCTGCACTATCAATAAAGCATAAAAATGCCCAAAAAATATCTTAAAAAAAATATATATATATATTAATATAAAATAAAATATTATGGAGGGTCTTCTGGGTTGGGCTTGGAGCTCTTTTTCTTTTACGGGACATATTTCTCTGTAATATAGTGAATGCATTTAAATACAGTGAACTAAGCAGAAGAACTCTGTTGTCCAGCTACTGTATCTTTTTTTCCACAGACAAGGCTGAAATAAGCTATAGACTATACACAGTGCATGGGCAACTGAGGGCAGCCCCATTTCCAATTGTTTTTAAATAAACTCAATACACACTGTGCATGGATGGGAACGTGACATGATGACACACAAAAACACAAACTTAAAAAAAAAAAAAAAACTTTTTTTTTGGAGGGGGCCCCCCAGGCAGGGGGCCCTAAGCGGCCGCTTAGTTCGCTTATGCCTCGGGCCGGCTCTGGGGCTACTTACCTCCTCTCTTTCCCACTCAGGAGATCGAGATCGCCGTGCCTTCAGTTCAGCACAACTTGCGTAGGATCCGCAGGATCTGGAGGGATTCCAGAGCGGCCCTCCTGCGTACTAGGGAACAGAATCAGAGGTTGGCTGATCAGCGGCGGATCCCTGCTCCCGTGTACTTACCTGGCCAAAGGGTTTGGCTTAACTCCAGGGACATCCCCCTTAGTGTTGAGTCCAAGAAGCTTTCTCCCCGTTTTATTGGACCATTTGAGGTCGATAGGGTCATTAACTCTGCTGCTATTCACCTTAAACTGCCCCAGTCCCTCAGGATACACCCCACGTTTCACGTCTCCCAGCTGAAGCCAGTCACCTCTAGTGAGTTGTGCCCTCCTACCGTCGCCCCACCACCCCCCCCCGTCTCATTGATGGTCACCCGGCCTTCACGGTCAGCCGGGTTATGGACGTTCGGCGCAGAGGGAGGGGCTACCAGTATTTGGTGGACTGGGAGGGTTATGGTCCAGAGGAGAGAAGCTGGATCGCCAGGGGCCTTATCTTGGACCCCGCACTCCTCCGGGAGTTCTATGCCAAATACCCTAATAAGCCTGGTAGACCTCCTGGAGGCGGTCATTGGGGGGGGGGGGTACTGTCATGACTCACGGCTCGGCAGTCTCTCCTCCTCCTCTTCTGTGTGTTTTCCCTCGTCTGTCTCTCTTTTTTTTGTTGTTCCATGTGTCGGCCTCCCTGTTGGCATGTGGGCGTGGTGGCACTCCAGGGCAGGCTGTTTCTAGGTGTGGATCGTTGGGCTAATCAGGGCTCTCTATTTAAACCTGTGGACTCCAGTTATTCAGCGCCAGAGTATACTACGTATCAGAGCGTTGCCTCCGCTGTTCACCTGTCCTGCTCGCCTGCCTGAGGTTTCCCGGATTACCCACCTGCCTATGCTCGCGGCGCCGCCCTGCCGTCCAGTGTCCTGCCAGCCTGAAAATAAACTTTGTTCTAAAACTGACTACCTGGGTATCTGTTCTGCTTTTGGGTCCTACCTCGAGCTATCATAACACAAACCCTCTTGCTCAGCCTTGTCCATGAAGGGAGTGTGTGTGGAATAAGGACTGTGCTTCCTCACTGTGTTTCCCTTCTGTTGACGAAGCATAGCCTTACTCAACACATCTCTAGCCATGTGAGACAGGTGTTCCACATACGTTTCTTAACAGCAGATCATTCTGGCCTTCCTCCAGTCTCTGTGGGGAGGAGCCTGGCCATGGTCCATGTTTGTCCCTTAGTGGAAGGCAGGCCCTGATTGGTTCATGTAGTCGTAATCAGTCATGTTTGGACCAAGCTCCTCCTCAGCTGTAGCCTGGAATCCAGACCTGCCGCTAGGCGCTGGCAAATTACATTTTCTCTCCATTGAAGCTCATTAAATATGTCAAGAAATCCTAAGCTACAAATCAAATCGTCGATTCTGATATGGGCGAGCCAGAGCATGGTGCTCTGGGGTGGACGTAACTGGAGGACGACAGTGCTGTGCATGCCCCATCGTAGCCGTGATAGTAAACAAAGATGGATGCGGATATGTTGTTTGAGACGGCTTTGGCCTCGACACTTTACGATTTGGAAGACGGCACTCAAATCTTTCATTAGCAAGTAAAAGGAATGTTCTGTTTTGCCGACCGACCATTAACCCTGCTGTTCGCTAAACGAACGGGTCTTAATATGTCACCTTGTTCATTGCTCTGATTGGTTGTTGTGCTATCCAATTGCGTGCTGTGGTATTTGAAATGCACGCTTAGGTGCCGCCCCTTGAGTTGGGAAGGTCTATTGATCGTGGCCAGACCCTCTATCATTCCAGATATGGGTCTGGATTTCCAGGCTACCTCAGCTGAACTTCGGGAGGGATAGGAATGTGAAGCTTGTGAGATCAGGCTGGTCTCACCTGGCTATCAGTTCTCATCCCTGCTCAAAACTAAATCCTTTTGCGTCATCATAATAATCTTTTGCGCCAGTTTTTGATTCTAAAGCCGCTACATTTAGGACCTGATGGTTAAGGTAAGATTGAAAGGTATTCTTCTGGGGCTTTAAGTCAGACCACAAAACACACTAGCAGGTTAGCAGTTGCAGGATACCACTGGCTGGCATACTGCATTTTAAGAACACCACATAAAACATTTCACCACACTACCAATAGGTTGGTGGATAACCACCAACATACTAAAGGTTGTAAGGGTTAAAAATATCTAATCCACTCTGGGTTTTCTCTTTCTAGGAAAGGCAGAGGGCTCCGAGGCCTCAGTGCCAGCCTTAAAGCCATGTCTTCGGACAATAGCAAAGTTCTTCTCACACCACGCCTTGCCAGGCGACTGGCCGCTGTTGCTTCAACAACCTCACCTGGAGGTGAGTCGCAGGGCCCGTCTGAGGAGAGAGAGGTGGATGGGGACAGAGGGGACACAGCGGCCTGCACTCCTCCCACACGCTCTCCCAGCATCAGTGCCTCCTCATCCTCCTCTTCTTCATCCTCTCCAGCCCTGGAGCCAGCTGCTGAGCTGCGCAAGGAACCAATGAACATCTATAACCTCAACGCCATCATCAGAGAGCAGGTAGAATACACTTCTCCTTTCTCTCCTTCACCTTCACTTACTACAATCACAACTTTCTTAGGACTTTTTTGTCTTTACTTTTTGCCCTCTCTCAGTCTGTCACTAAGATATGACACCTTTAGAACACAATGGTCTGTTTTGTATTTCCGTCTCTTGCTTTTTCAAAGGACTATTATAGTTTATCTCTTTTCTTTCCTCTCATCTTTTACCCCACAGATGAAATCCCCCCTCATCCACCTCCACAAACCCCCCAAATGACTGTGTGCACATACTAGGTTAATAAAGCAGATGTCATTCTTTAGGCCAAATTCCTCCTCATTCCTCTTGTCAGTCCCTTGCTAGCTTGTGTTCCCCTGTGGAGCAGCTCCAGCAGCCCTCCTCCTCACCCCCTCCTCTCTCCCCCAGGTCAGACACCTCCAGCGGGCAGTGGAGCGCTCCCTGCAGCTCTCCAGACAGAGGGCTGCAGCCAGGGAACTGGCCCCTCTGCTGGACAAGGACAAGGAGAGCTGTCTGGAGGAGATCCTGAAGATGAAGTCTCTGCTCAGCACCAAGAGGGAGCAGATAGCCACGCTCAGACTTGTGCTCAAAGCTAACAAACAGGTGACATTTAAACTTCGTCATGAATATTGAGTCAGTGGTTTGGGTAGGATTGCTGGCTCAACAATAATACAGAGACATGGTGATACATATTATAATGGTTCCATTTATATTGCCTGTCTTTATATGACTTCTGCACAATGAATATTTGCATTAGTAAAACAATGCACAGGCTAAAACACATACACATGGTCTGCTGGGAGATTGGATAGTGGATACTTGGATAAAACAGAGCTTTAATGATTTGGATTTACTGTAGTGTGTCCTAGCACCAGCTGCACTATGCATTGTTACTTGGTAGTGGCGCACAGGGATGAGATGCACTACACCCAAGTGAAGTAAGCTGTTGTTGTTGCTGCAGATTTGCCCAGGTGTAGTCTTTATATGGTTAAATGTGATTAGTAGAGAGGGCGCCCTTAGCTCAGTTGGTAGGGCGTCCCCCCCATGGGCCTCGGCCAGCAGCGGACCCGGGTTCGATTCCAGCCCGCGGTCGTTCTCTGCATGTCACTCCCCTCTCTGCCCCATTTCAACTCTGTCTCTACACTATCAATAAAGCATAAAAATGCCCAAAAAATATATTAAAAAAAACAAATAAAAATTTGATTAGTAGTATAAACTGGTGAGGTGAGGAAAGTGAACGTGAAATCAAAAACACAAGATTTGTGGTGTGTGTGTGTGTGTGTTGACTCAGACGGCAGAGGGGGCTCTGGCCAACCTAAAGAGTAAGTATGAAGCGGAGAAGTCTATGGTGACTGCCACCATGATGAAGCTGAGGAATGAGCTGAAGGCCCTGAAGGAAGATGCTGCCACCTTCTCCTCTTTGCGGGCCATGTTTGCCACCAGGTCAGAGCAATTGGAGGCCACTATTTATTTCTGTTTTTGATGAACTTCAGTCGGATAACAACATGAAATGTATAAGATGTTGTTTTCTTTCAACCTGCTGAAACCTGTTCAGGTGTGACGAGTACATGACCCAGCTGGATGAGATGCAGAGGCAGCTGGCTGCAGCTGAGGATGAGAAGAAGACTCTCAACTCCCTCCTGCGGATGGCCATCCAGCAGAAACTGGCCCTCACCCAACGCCTGGAGGATCTGGCCTTCGATCAAGAGCAGACCCACCGCAGCCGAGTGGGCAGGCTGACTCGTAGGAAGACCAGCACCCCCAAAGTAAGTCCCCCGGCCTCTGCCTCCAACCTAGAACAAGGCTCCACTTCAGCTTTGGTCCCTGTCAGCCTCCCACCTTCAGACCTTACTACAACTCCGTCAGTTCATCCTGATGGATCCACAGTGCCCTTTAGCCCGTCTGTAGTCAGTGCAGCTGCTGCAGCCTTGGCCTCATCTCTGACCTCCCCTAGATCACACATACCCAGTCCTCCATCAGCAGTGGTTGGCTCATTGGCCCCAGAGAGCCCTCCCTCTCTAGAGGCTCCCTCCTCTCCCTTGGCACGGAGCCTGTCCTCAGCCCCTCTGAGGCTAGCTCACTCCCAGTGGACCTTGGGGGTGAGGACGTTTGTTGTTGACTCCCACAGTTTAAGTGTTAACATGTCGCCCACTCTGCCCCGTAGCCTCTCCAGACACTCCAGCCCGTCCTCTGCTCCCTGTCCCCCGTCCAGCAGCAGCAGTAGGCCGGGCCCTAGCCCCTCGTCTCCCTGGCCGAGACGCTCCACGTGGAGCCCCTCCCCCCGGGCTCGGCCCATGTCCAGCCTGACGCGCTCCTCTGTCCTCCATACTCCTTACTCCTCCCCACACAGCTACCTCAGCTCCTCTCCTGCTCTCACCCCCTCCACCTACAGTCACAGCCACTACACGCCCCTCTACCCCAGATACTACAGTTCTTACCGGCCCCGCCAGTGACGCCCTACTCTAAGTCTTTTTCTAGAAGCCTTTTTAAAGCTTTTCCACCACACTCCTTGTTGACACTAACTCCTATTATCTTTCTCTGTTTGCCAGCTGACAGAGTGAGGTCTCACAGAGAGGAGGACAGAGTGCTTTCCTCTTTCCCTTTTCCTATTTTTCTGTGCCTAAGCTTTGGCCAATGGGTTCTGAATGTTGAGTGACTTTGCTCAGGGATTTGACATAAGGAGCACAAGCAGCCCCTCCCTCCTTTTATTGTGAGGCTATTGGTTGGTCCACAGGAGGACCTTAATAGAGACTTTTTGAATTGAATTTTATTTTTTTTGCATTTAGGTTCTTCAGGTTGAGACAACACATGCATAAGGTGATATTCAAACACTTACTGAACTTTTGGTGGAAAGTTTTATAGTTCTAATGAAGGCCATGGCACATTAAATACCATCTGTATACTATTTTCAATGTAATATCCACACTGTTTTAATTGATGGTGAATCCGATATTGTATGAAAAAAAATACAAATACTGTAAACCACATCTTTCAGCGCAAGCATTCTCATTCTCATAAGGTCCTTGGATTCTTCAGAGTTCAGTATGATTCAAATAGATATTGTTGTGTTAAGAATAAAAGAGAGACTGCACCTTTTTCGCACACCTCACCAGCACTGCAGCCATGTTGGGGTGCTTGTTTGATTTTTCGATTCTTAAATTAAAAAATGACGGATTGGCAGTCACCAGACTTTCAAAAATAGTTTTGTTTGAAGCATACTGACTCCTTTAGTGTTTCATCTTGAATCTATAATCTCTCTCTAAGAGTGTTTTCACATATAGTTCTCTATAAAAAGAACCAAACTCTGGCATCCAAGTGGACTGAAAAGAGGTGACTAATAGGACTAAGTTATTTTGGAGGGCTGAAAGGGACCGAGTGTGAAAACACCCTAAATTACACTCCTTCTTGTATGATGAGATGGCTGTGGATTAAGAGTAACGAAGAAGTCATTGGTACATATTTGGCCCGATTCACTAAGAATGGATTGTGCTCGCTTATAGTTTTGGCAATAATCCACACAGAATTAGTACTAAGTGGATCTCTTCCCAGGCACCATTACAGTCAGATGTTTTATTAAAACCATCAGCTAGGATTTGATGGTGATGAATGTTCTATAGTCTGCTTCACATCCACACAGGTTGGCTGTTACACACAGATCGCAGGTTTATACGGTGACATTGTTTTTAATAAAGCAACACTTATTGAAAAGTGCTGAGCTCCATCAGAACGGTTTTATTCTTTCCGGCGATTTGAATTTTCTCTGCAGACTAGTCTGGACCCAACCCCTGTTTGGCCCAGTTAACTTCCTCCCAAAGACTCTGGCACCAATCACAATCGGGCTTTCTCTCCAGGTGGGCTAGAGGCGGGCTTAACACAATGACGACAATGAAGTGACGGTAGATCATTGGTCTGATTGGTTGAAGTCTAGTCATCTATTGGTCTTTCCAATTGCGTAAAGAGGTATTAGCCTCGTTTGAGTTGGAGCCGTCTTGCTAAGACCTGCGCAATTATGACGCTCGTCTTGCTGAGCGCACAGCATTATAGTTAGACTTTTTGTCCGACTTGCACCTGCGGCTGGCTGCGGCTCGGCTGCATGAGACTTTGAAGTCCCGCGGGATCAAGACGGACACAGACACTGGAGCAAGACGCTGCAGTTTCTCCCCACGGGCTGCGGGAGCTAAATGTTTGATGGGAAACGTCTTGCTGACAGGCGGAGCTGAGTGCTAATTGGGAGTTTAAACCCCGTGCCTTTGATGCGTTTCCCCAATTGGTTACGCAAAAGTCTGACATCACTGCTCAAAATTAAATTACGATCCATTCTTTTTGATTTTAATTTATGTTTAATCATTACATTAGGCCTACTCCGCAGTGTATGCATTTAAGCAGAAATATATTTAATCAGAGTTAAACCTCCACTGAACTGAACCCTTGACAGAGAAATAATTTGGAAAGCAATAATTAGCATGCAGGTTTAACTCTCCTGTATAGATTTATTAAGTGAACACAAACTCACATTAATTTGTGGTGAAGTGATATCTTTATACCATTAAGATCAAAACATAGCCTTATTTCCAGTGATCTAAATTGTCTGGGAATTGTATGTTACATGTGACACATCATAATAAAGTTCATCATAGCCATCTCTACAATAATAATAAGGGATATTTTATTAGACCTTTAACTGTCTTTAGGCCGATCATATTTGTTATGTGAAGGGAGAAATACTATACCTCCTTTATTTGGATTTGTCAATTATTTTTTATCACTTAAAAGTAGGTTTTCTAGTAAAATAACAAGAAAGATAAAGATGTGTGGGGAATGGGGATATATCTTGTTTCTTGTTTTGAAAATGTCCCTCGCTTTTGAAGCATTTACTCCTCTGTTTTTTGTTCTGCTTCTAATCAGTGTGCATGTGTAGCTCTTCTACGAATATGTTTCTAATAAGCTTTCAAAATAAAACTAGAAAACGAACTGCATCCGCAACAGGGACGCTACTTCCGACGGCACATGCAAGTCGAGCCGACTCGGAGCTGTCCGGCTTCAGTCAGGCTTTTTCGTCACTCCCCTGACTGCACTCGGCTACTCTCGTCTACTTTCCAGACGAGCCGAAACTGGGGTTGAACGAGCCTAATGTGATCTACGTCCGTTGATCCCGCCTCTTCAAACTCAGAAATGACAATGTCGATTCCAGAACAATGTTCAGTCTTAAATAAGTTTGAGCTGGCTAGATTTCTCCTAATATAACTCAATATCAATTAAATATAATTTAAATCTTATGAGCTTTGAAGAGAGAGAGAGAAGGACAGAGACATAAAGAAAAAGAGAGAGAAATAGTGTCTGGATTAAAACACAGTTAAATACGGCGGTAAATTATAACTGCCTGTGGTAATGAACACTGGTCTCTATGAATTAGCTGCTTTTTGAAACAAGGCTTATTTGCATGGAAAGGGGGGAATTTTGCTCAGAATTTTTTAATATTCACTCATTTACATACAAAGACAATGCTGTGTTTATTTTCTCAAAACGCATTTCTAAAGAATTCCAGCAACTTTATGAGAAACCATATGATGAAATAAGGGAATTTACTCCAACAAACAGGTGATTTTGTAACAACAGACCCTGCGTTCCAATTCCCATACTTCCATACTATTTAGTATGCCAAAAAAAGATTTAGGATGTCCCAATACATGCACGTCAATTGTAGTATGCTGAAAATACATAAATGCCCCACTAACTCCAATAGCATTTTGGAGTATTCGTCTTTATTCTTGACATTTCTCAACATAATGAAAAGAAAATCTTCCTTATCTGATTCTCTTTCTCTCCTGCCCTTAAACTCTTCTGTACTGTAGTATGTAGTGTAGTAAAAAGAAAGAGTATGTGATTTGGAACGCAAGGAGAGTTCAACCACCTGTTCCTGACACACTCAGGAAGAGGAAGTAATTCAAGACTTTAGTGACTCACTAAAGGCCAGGACACACCAGCCCGATAATCGCCGTCGTCAAAAAAAAAGACGAATCTGTTTGGTGTGTGCCGTGACGTCGGCCGACGTAGAGGTCGTCGGGCTTGTTTTGAGCATGTCGGCCGCCGATTGAACATGTTCAATCGGCGGCCGACCGTCTTTCATTTGGAGCAATTTGATTGGTGGAGGACTAGCGAATCAGTGAAGCCCGGAAGTGAGGCGGGTAGCACAAACAGCTAACAACAGCTAGCCATCGTTTTAATGTGTTTGTTCGTTTCGTTTTGAGAGTACTCACATGCATCAACCCTTGTTGACTGCTCGACACCATGCTCGACACTCTCTGCTAAAAATTGTGCTCTTATGGTCCATAAATATAAATACGTATTTCTATCTATGTTTATGCTCTAGAGAGATGTCCAATCATTTCCGGCTTTCGTATTTTTTCGGGCCACAATACAGATTAGCGCCGCCTGCTGTTGTGGAGACATTACGTCCCGCGAGCGTACGGAAAATAAACAGTCGTCTCGGTGTGTTCTTTGGCCCCGACGGGAAGACTGGAGCTTCCTGAAACGGCCGACTCCATTTTTTGCGTAGTCGGAACATGTCGGACTGGTGTGTCCTGGCCTTAATATGGTTGACTTCAGAGATAGATTGGTAAATTCACAGTTTAGCGCCCTCTTTCCATGCAAATTAAATCGAAGGTCAGATTCAAGTTCAAGTCAAGTTAATGGAATTATGAAATAAAAAGACACATGCTTGTTGATATTTTATCCAGAGTCTCAAGATAAGATTGGGAGCCCATTGCTGAGATAGCCTCGTTAGTACAATGACCCGAAGCAGTGGGAAACTTCTAGCTTATGCTGCATTCACGCAATGACGGCAGAATTGGGAAAATAAGAAAATCTACAGTTAATGTTTGGAAAACAGATTCAAACAAGTTATAACTGTGTTTTAATTTGCTCTATTACAGTTAGTTTTTTGATTTTATTTAGGTGTAAGTGCTGGTAAGTAATGGCAGTAGCCACCAGTTGACACTTCTCTTGTAATTTCTAGCAAGTGGGATGTATTGTAGCTTTTAGAAATCCCTTCTATCTTTGACTTAGATTTAGAATTAGAAAGCGGAATAGCTTTTCCCACTCTGCTACCTTTTAATTACGGCCTGACAGATAAAGCTGTGTTGCATCAAACCAGGAACAGTTTTTTACATCCATCAGATGTGATTAGCAAACAAGTCACCGGCACATCTGAACACAGACTCATAATTGGTGGTGGGTTTACATGCTGATTTTGTCAAATCTATCATTTTAGCTGAGATCCCAGTCCAGCACATGATACTGTATTCCCTGTGTCTATGTTTGCCTTACAACACTTATTATACAAATAACTGCCTGGAAACCAAACCTTTTGTTGATGTGTATTTTTTTTATTTTCAACAACTGCACCTCAGGTTCAAATGTTGTTATTTTTGTGCATTTGTGTTTAGCTTAATAGTCAGATGTTTTCTTTGTGTGGGCTGAGCAGTATACAGAATGTGTTAATACACTCCCATGTTCCCTTCATCTTTTCTTGTACACTTCCCCCTTTGCATCATTCCAACCTTTCTCCAGGGGCCTATTTCAGGTAGCTGGTTTTACATACTCTGGGTTTAACCCTGCGCTCTGAGTTGGTAAACTACGAGTTGGTAAACTCAGAGCGCAGGGTTGATAAGCAACTCTGGGTTTTCGGTTTCAGAACAGTGGATCAGCGTTGGGTTTTTCCAACTCTGAGCGTGTTCACTCTGGGTGGAGCGTGTGCATAAAAGCCATCGTCAATGGATCGCTGATAACATGATTCACCATGGAAACAGAAGAAACAAATGATTGATCCTCCCACTTCTCCACTTCTCAAAAAAGAAAAAAAGAAATCTCCGCTCCTCCCACTAGAGTTAGAAATATTAACGAATGAGTTTATGGTAGCCTATGGAGAAGAATTAACGGGATATTGTCTCATAACTCTGATCTAATCTTCTCGGCAATTCAGAAAAAAACAGAGCAAACATTTTTTGTCAAGATAATCATTTCTCTTCCGTATGAGAAGCCATAGTCTATTTTAAAAAGTTACGCATATCAGCTGTAAAGTAATAAAGCTGGCGCGGCACAGCATTGCTTACAGTGCCTGAAGCCTACTGTGCAGTAAACAGAACAGACTGTCGCTTCTTTTAAATGGGGAGTGAAATACATTAACGTCAAGACACATTAGGTGACAGTTTCCATTGAAGAGCCTGATTGATTTATTACCAGATCCATTTTCCTCAAGTGATCACAGTTTAAATTATTATATCATTTTTATATTCATATTAGGCTATTTAACGAGGCTTGTCTGTGACTTTAGGATCGCACAAGTGAACTACAACGATCGCGTGCAGCCGCAGCGTTACATGAATCCACCTGACATAAATCTGTTCAGTGGCACAGACGTTAAAAAACATACAATAGGCTACAAATAGGTTTATTAATCTGAATGTAGAGCATGTCACGATGTGTAAGGTGGCCGCCTATTTGAACGGACCGAGGGCTGAGAACAAGGCTACTGATCAGATAAATGATTGGTCAAACGTAAAATCATCAGGAAATGATAAAAACATCCCGATGGAGATTTCTATAGAGTGATTTTGCTTCAAACTGTACAGGGACGCGTGTGACAGTGACACTCTTTCTTCAGTCGGAGCTGCAGCGTAAAGTGAAAACAAACTCGGGTAGGTCTAACCACCTATCCAGCAGGTTAGACCCACGGCGTATGTTGCCGCAGTAACTGACTCTCGGTTGCACTGAACCTGCTACCTGAAACGGAAAACCCAGAGTTTCCACCAACTCAGAGCGAACAAACTCTGGGTTGCCTCAAAACCAGCTACCTGAAACAGGCCCCTGGTCTGTTCTACCTTTAATAAGTGCAGACATGAAGATGTCTTAAATCTGATTTTGAATGAAAAAATGGCATTTGAGGAGCAGTCTTTTTTCATTCTCTGTATGCTACCACTAAATCAAATATTAGATTTTTCATGGTAAATTGTGAAAGAAGTACGATTATATGTTTAGACACGACACACAGTGTTAGACTGTTTGTAAATTCACTTTTTCAGGTTATGTATTATCATAATGAATTGACAACACCAATGTTTTTCTTGTTTATACAATGAAGTGCAGATGGCATCCTTAAGTGCTGACCATTTTCTAAATTATGCTTTAGGTTTTCCGATTTTTTTATATTTTTTCCCATGTTAAATTAAAGATGGCACAAGATTCCCTTTTTGCTCATTGGACAATTGTTCATCAGTAATGTGCTTAGTGCTGCCACTCAAAGCCAACAGATATATACAGTAACAATAAAACTCCTGAAGAGAATGGCAGTCCTCAATTGTAAATACTGTTTTTGGAAGATACTTTTCTTCCTCTGATTAAATCATGTTTTTTCCATAACAAAGTTTCCTGGTATACCTTATAATCGTAGAATATGATTAGTTAACACCTCATCATATTTTCAGAAAGACCCATGAAAGAAACTATCCAGCAATGACATATTATATTCAGCTGGATAAGATAGTGAAACAGTGAGGAATGAAGCTTTCTACTATTAAAGCTATTTCATTGCAGTTTCCCTCCTCATCTGCATCTTCCATCTTTGTTTTGAGACTAACAAGTCAACTCTTGTCAAATCCACTTTAGCTTTGATTGAAATCTGTTGACAGTTGGAATTGTGAAATACTGTATATTCATACCGACATCAATGGAACACCAATGAGGGTCCGCTCCCACCTAACCAAAACAAACCAATTTAGCTTTCTCTGCATTGCTAACATTGGATGGATTGCATTTTTTCTTCTTTGCCTTAAGACTTTTTTAGTCTAAATTCCAATCTTCCTTTAGCCATGAAATAAATCCACTCCCTGGATTTAAGATCAAATTTTTTTCAAGAAAAGTCTGCATAGCTTGAACTCAGATTTCCTGCCCCAGCATCACCTTGCAATACTGATCATGTCACACAATAGGAAGTTTTATTTTATTGTGATTTCTTGCTAGGAATTCTGTCCCAATACTGTAAACAGAACCTCTGAGCTGACTGTTAAATGCCATACCACTGAATGTGTCTGTTTCGGTTTACTGTCTTAACACTGTAAATGCATGTGTACATACCAAGTATTTTAAAGCTTTAACTGTACAATGTTATGTTAATATATATTCTAAATATCAATGACTTCATACTTTCTGTCTCATATTTTGTGATTGGGTGGTTGATCATCATTGTCTTCCATTATTCCACACTACGGACATTTCAATCCAAAATTACCATTAATAGTTAAGAATCTAAGTTCAGACTATATTGGCAATGTAGTATACTAAACCTTCAACTTCAACTTCAACACACTAAAAATCAGAAAAAGAGGAATACCTTAATCTCATTTACCATAAAGACACAAAGTTAAACCCATCTTAAACTTACTGCGTAGGTAAGTGCTGAGTCCTATTTTTATTCATTTGGTTAAGCCTTCATTTGGTTCTGTGTTTAAATGTGAAGCATTTCCAGTGTATAGGTGTGAGTATCTAACAGAGTGAGTTTCTTGCAGATGGTCAGTAGCCTTCTGCCACAGTGCCGTTCCTCCTACCCTCACCACAGCTGAGGATTTCAGCTTCCTCAACTTCTTTCACGGGTAAAAGCAACACACACACAGCTCCAAGCACACACTAGGAACACTAGTTTAATGCAAATTAACAATAAATTGAGCATGCTTACACATTAGATTAAAATGATGGATACGGTAAGCACTATGCATTCTTAGCATCTTAGAATTGTCACTGAGAGCATGTTTGTTTCATAATGTTAGCATATAGCTCAAAGTTCAGCTTGCCAATATTGCCCCACTTCTAGGTATTCCCTCACTCAGTTGCTACCAGGACTGTAGATTGTTAGATTGCAACTTTAGGTGTGCAAGCTAATAAGCGAGAAAGGTAAAAGATGGGTTTAGCGTTAAATATAGTGTTGGAATGTCAAATATACCCCTATGTTTTCACAAAATGGGAACGTTTCTTAGATGATTACCCTTAATTATATTTCCAATATTTTCACCATAAACATGTAACGCTAGCCTGGAAATCAAGACCTGCCGCTGGCAATTTAAATTTGCTCAGCAAGTTGGTCTGGAAGCTCATTAAATGTTTTGGGGTTGGCCAACGATCGAACGGTTGGTGGTTCGATCCCCGCCCTGCCACTTGTGTCATGGTTGCTGTGTCCTTGGGCAAGACACTTCACTCAACTTGCCTCGTGTGAATGTCGATAGTCAGTCTGCTATCGGTGTATAAATGTGTGTGTGTGTGTGAATGGTAACTTGTAAATCGGAACAGGTCTCCCTTGCAAAAAAGTCTCCGGTCTCACTGGGATTTACCTCTATGAATAGAGGGTCAAATATATATGTATTTTTTTTAACCTATACATAACCTGACTAATGTCAGAAAATTCTGAGATACGTTTCAATTGGTTCTATCTGATATGGGCGGGCCAGAGCTCCATGTATGGTGCTCTGTGTCGGACGTAACCCGATGACGACAGTGCTGTGCCTGCGCTGTCGAGGCCGTGATAGTAAACAACAGAGATGGCTGTGGATATGTTGTTTGAGTTTGAGTTTGAGACGGCTTTGGCCTCGACACTTTACGATTTGGAAGACAGCAAGTAAGAGGAATGTTCATTGTACCTTGTTCATTGCTCTGGTTTGTTGTAGTGCTATCTAATTGCATTGAGTGCTATTTGAAATGCACGCGTAGGAGTCGCCCCTTGAGTTGGAAAGGTCTATTGATCGTGACTATATCCTTCTAAATATGGGTCTGGATTTTCAGGCTAGTGTAACACATGTCTCTACACCAAACCCTACTGTTCTTGGCATGTGGCATTATGGTTTGTCTAAAACCAATGGACACACATCATTTAGCTCAAACATGATCTTCCTTGCTCTTCTGTTCTCAGCCACAGCCCACTTGGATCCCTCAGAAGAGGCACAACATGAGTGTCTCTGGGGAACATTTATTCAAGAGGATCTGGCCTAGCTGAAAAGTCTCCCACAATGCCTCTGGGAGTGTCCTGCTCACTCTAACTGCCAGCAGAGCCACATCAACCTATTACAGCCATTGCCACTTATTTATCCATTTAGTTCAGGTGTGGACTATTCCAAATCCAATTATTTAAATCCTCTCTTTTGTTTTACCTCCAGTGGTGATTGTGTATGTTAACATAAACATTTGGTTGCACAATGTGTCTTTGTGTATAACAAAATAACAGTATAACACCCTACATGTATAGCGTGTGTAGATGTATAAGTTCTAGCTTTGAATGCTTCAAACATTGCTGCTTCTTTTTGAACACATGTAAAGCATTACACTTATTATTGTTGTGTTTTTTCCACTTATGTACTTAAATTATTTAAACACTTTTGCTTCTTTAAAAATTGACTAATACTAAAGACTGTAGGAAAAGCACAAATTGAAGCAATGCATTCCAAAAATGTGTTATTACTGTTTGTTTATTTGACAATGCTTGGATGAAAATCTCCTCGCTGTGGGACTAATAAAGGATTATCTGATAGAATCAGTCAAGTTCCTCTGTGTTCCTTCACAGTAAAACTTTGTCATCAAACTGCAAATTCTTTTTCACTTGTAGCACTCACTGTACTATCAAAAACTGAAGTCAATGGGACACAACTGTATGAGTGTGAGTCTTTTGAGTAAATAGTGACTTTCATTTGAAATCAACTCGCATTGCATTGTTAAAATCTAAAGCCTAAATCAAAGGCATTTTTTAAGGTGTTTTAGCACTGACTCCGACATAAAGCTGCTAATGAGTAGATTTTTGCACAGGACAGCCAGAATGTTTACAGCTCTGTGTAGTATTGGACAGCATTAGGCACTTGTCTCTGAGGATACACCGTTGGTTTTTTGAAGTGGAAATGGTTAAAGATACATTACAACATCACCAAACGCCCCTCTGTGCTTGCTGGAAGAAAACCAGCTGTCATGGGCACTTCCTGGTTTCTTTCCAGTGTGTATTTGGTTCTAAAATAACATAATGTGTAAAAATATCGAGAGCAACATAACGTGGTAAAAAACAAGTCCCAACAAGCACACAGAAGTGTTTTGTGATGTGAAGTTTATCTTTTGACCTGCTCCCCTTGACTACCAGTGTTTGAGCTAAGCTAACCTGGATGAGCGACCTTCGTCCATTTAACTATTCTTTTAATACGGCAACACTTAAGTTAAAAAGAAGTGTGACATTGTTTCCACAAGGTTTCATGATGAGACTGATCTGAACTGTAAGGGTGTTTCTGTTTTATTTTAATTTTTTTATACTTGGGAGATCAATTGAGGGATGACCCCTCATTTGCAATTATAACAAAATTAACCCTTAAGGAAGATTAATCTACATTAATATGCAGCAGGAGGAAGAAGATCCAATGTTTGGCAAAGGTAAGGAGGACAGAGGAGCTGAGCTGGGATAAGAAGGCATCAGGTACAATGACTGTAGGTCTGTCTATTCAGTCAACTCTCCAAAAACAAGCTGTTCTGGATTTATTAAGGCAAAGAGTATATAGCGAAACCAAAGGGGGATGAGGCTGGATTGTATTTGAAGGCAGTGTAAGATCAATTATGTTAGGTTTTTTAAACATAGGTGGGGCCTTCATTTTTGACAAAGTGTTGCATTAAGTCAATAATATTGCAACATGCCAGAGAGTGGGCTAAAATGATTGTTTCCCTGGTGGATCAGCATCACAGGAACTCTAGATAAGCAGCAACTCACTCTTAGCCTGACAGTTATCCTGCCCCAGACCAGGCTAGTCTCTCTGCATAAGGTTCCATAGTAACTGAGCTTGAACTATGTTGAACTTGCTTTATGGAACTGAGTAACCTGAAAATGAGTCAGATTAACGGAAATACACCTGTTTTATTCGGTAATCTGGCTTTATGGAACAGCCCTCTGATAGAATAGAGTTATCATTGGAACATGCGTTGCCAAAACATATTCTTTCTATTATTCAAGGGCTACCCTAAGGACAACTGATGCTCATTGAGTTATTTTAGAAGGTTTGTCTTAAAGCTGGGGTGGAGGAATTGGGGAGAAAATGGCAGTTGGGATGGAGATTCGAATCCAAATACCTCAACCACTCCACTTGTTCTCTTTGGTCCCTGCCCTATGGTCCCTCCCTGACACGCTCTACACCAACAATGTCGTGCCAAAGTGAATGGAATAAGAACAGAGAATTGGAGCCTCGCTCTGATTGGTCAAAGTGTACAGCTCATGTTAACTTTGACCAATCAGAAATCATATACCCCAGCTTTAAGTAGAGGAGAGTTGGGTGAGTTGTGCCACTTTTTACTCAAAGTGTCTCCAACTGAAATGTGTATGTATATTTTTTGGCAACAATAACTTTGGATCTGAAATAAACTTTTAAGAAATATAGCTTTCGGAAAAAAAGTAGTCTTGTGGCACAACTTGCCCCTGGTGCGGGGTAAGTTGTACCTTTGGAGAGAATACCTTGGGGTAAATTGTGCCATTGATGTATATCTCATAAACTGTAATGCTATATAAAAGCAAGACAAATCCATTAGAAAAATACTCATTTAAGGTTTATGTAAGTCATTTTACAAAGATTGAAGATTTTCTTAAACAAGGCCTAGCAGGTCTAGGTGGTTTTACCTGCAAAGCTCACAATGACAAAGTCACCATCATCATCATTATCATCATTCTGGCCATCTGAACTCTCATCAGTGGCGTCGTTAAGTGGAGTGGAGATGTCAAGTCTCTTCTGAGCTACTGTGGACAATCAATTTATTTTTGGTGACCACTTTCTTTTTTCTGAGAGCCACTGGCAAAACTCTCAGAAACTTACTTTGCAGTAGCTGCTCTGCGTTTGTGGAACCAACTGCCACCTAACATACGTGATGCCCTCTCCATTTCTGCCTTTAAATCAAGGCTCAAAACCCATCTGTACACCCTGATTTTTCCTCCCCATTAACTATCTTACCTCTGCACTATCTTTGTTTATATGTGGATGTCTGGGTTTTATGACTTTTTTGTTTTTGATTTGTTATTGTTATTTTACCTTCCTTTTTTACCTACGTAATGCACTATGCACAGCACTTTGGTCAGGACCATACTAAAGCACTACAACATTTGTCAAATGTTTTCAAACGTGTCTATAATTGTTCAGAAACAATAATCAAAAAACCTTGAACATGGACATTTTACTTTGAAAGGCAAGAAAATGGATGGCTCTTCGAAAATATGTGGTCACATGACCAATTGATTTTATGGTTTTCTAGAAACAAGGGGTGGCACTACTTCCCAGCTGCCACAACTCACCCCACTCTCCCCTACAAGTTTTCCACATCAACTTAAACTTTAACAAAAAAATATATATATACATAATGTAATCTTGGCTGTACCAACGAAAGCTTTTGTGGCAAATTCATTCTAAACCTTTGAACCGCAGTATAAACACTTTTTTTTGTCCTCTTCAATTTTCATGGGCCAAGGTAAAGTCTGAACAGACACATTTTCAGTCAGTTTAGAAAGATGTGTATAGTTTCTGCTGTCTAGATATCAGTGGTGAGCTGGTTCCACCATTGTGGAGCCACTACAGCAAGTCTGAATGGTGTTGAGTGAAAGCTGGGCCCTCCTCTTAGTGAGAAAGTAGGGAGCTGAAATTCTAGGCTGTAGCAGTCAACTATCTGCTAACACTAAATACTCAATACTAAATATCTAAAACCAAATGTCCAACACTGCATGTGGGTCGTCTTGTGCCATCAACACAGCGCTAGTAGAACATTCTACTCCCTCCTCACCACTTCACTATTTGGTTGATAAACAGTGTGTAGGAGGAAACTGAAGATGTTTCCTTCAGATCAGACGTGTCTATGGGTTTCACCTGACTGCTGTGCATTAGACTGGAGCCCACATAGGATCAAGTAATTCTAGTATCATGATGAAGAGCAAAGATCAGTCAGAAATGTGTCTTTTTGAATTTTTGTCTCTGTGCTCTTTGCATCTGCATCATAAGTCATGTTGCATTCAATGTCTCTAGGAAAAATGACAGGACATGTACTTCCTGGTACAAATTAATCTTTACAGCAACTTTCAGCAGTTTTTACAACCAGAACATTCAGGTAATTAGTTTTGTGTTTGCAGTGCTACAAATTTCACAAAGTGAAATGCTTGTGGAAGAACTTTTTAGATATTGTGTTGTGTAATGTACTCTTGTGTCTGTAGATTATTGCAGGTGTACTTTCCTGACACAAGATGTGACTGTTTTGAGGAAGTCTCATGGACTGATAGAGGTAATTTCTTAGATTGGATTGTTAAAGTTGCAGTGGATCAGGACTATGCTCTGGTCTCAGATGCCTTGACATGCATCTAAAGAAGGTTGGTATGATGATGCCCCAGTATTTCTGCCCTGGACAGAGAGGAACATTTATTTCAGCTCTAGTTGGCAAACACTATTCCGTAAAAAAAAAATATGATTTTTAAAATAGCCTACCTGTCAAACCATGCTCACACAATGATCAGAAGCAGCAAAGTTAATAGAATGATGCTCTATAATCCCAAGCGATTTGAAAGCAGCATGACGTCACTTACTGTAAACAGAGCGGGTCATTTACATATAGAGCAGGAAGTTTTTCATTTAACAGAAGAGTCGCGCTCTCTCCACTTTAGTTTCCGCTGTTGTTTTGAAAGTCTTTCTATTGTCAGAATACTTAGTAGACTGGGACTGATGCTGTGATAGTATTAAGAAGCCTATGCCATCAACATGAGCCTTCTTCGGCCAGCTTCGCTGGTGTTGTGCCTGTGTGTGTCGGCCTCGGCGGCTCTAACATGGCTCCCTGCTAACTGCTCTCTACAGGTAAGACTTGAGCGCTTAACAATGGCTGCTCTGTAAGAAAAATCGACAAGATTTATTATTTTTATTATTAAAAAGAATGTATTGTATGTTCACTTACATTCAAATACATTCGTGAACAAAATTTGAGAGAAATAGCTAGTCCCCTTAGGGATCTTTGAGCAACAAACAAAAGTGTTTATTTTTTTGTTCAGTGTAGGCTATAATTAATTCAGATATGAGAGCAATAAAGGTTATTTTTGTTAACATATCTTCTTTAATCTTGTCGTATTGATGCCATTTAGAGAATTAGAGAATAAACCAGAAAAACATGCTGACTGAGATGTGTTTCCTGAAAGCTGTGGTCAGTAGGCAAGTAGGTCAGTACACTGTAAACAATTGCTGTAAATTTACAGCAGGATTTCAACAGCATTTACCTGTTATTTATAAAAACAGCATTTAACTGTTAAAATAAAAGGCAGTCTGTTAAATTACAGTCCTTTGCTGTTATTTTACGGACCGGTAATGTTTTTCAAAAATACTGAACTTTCCTGTTAATTTACCATCAAACTTGGAAGGGACAACTTGACATGAGCTGCCTGCACATGTGAAGCTTATACAGTTTTCTTCATTAATCCTCATCCATCCACATCTTAACTAATAAGTGTTGTTTACTGTATATCCTCTGGTTAAGTTTACTTAAAGTTGAGTTATATCTACTTGGAAATGGAAATTGCAGTTAACGTAATTAAACCAAGTTAGTCTTACTTAACTGAAGAGTTGTGTTTACTCAGTAGAATTAAGGAAACAGATTGCCTTAGATAAATCAAGTAAGCACAACAAAGTGTATTGTAGAGACGCCCCCTTTCCCACAATGACTTGCACTGGACTAAACGTTTGTTATGTTGCTATTTGCACCCTCAGTAAAGGGGATGTTTCATTCCATTACCTCACTATGCATTTTGTTTAAATAAAAAATGTCTGTGTGAACTAACTGTTATTTTTGGTTATAACAAACGGTTTGTGGAAATCTTAAACAAGATCCCAGTTCAACTCAGGAGACAATTTACAATAGAAATTAATCATTCCATTGAACTTAATATATTGTAAAAAGTGTCTTGAAGTAACAAACAGAAGCTGCTCTCTGTGTTTAGCATTTGAACAAATAGGGGACATAGTACATTTTCATATGGAATGAAACAGATCTGCCCAATGAAATATAACATCCCCTTTGCTCACGGTGCAAACAACATAACAAACATTTAGTCCAGATTCATCCCTTTTTTCATTAACAGTATAATCCTGTCAATTTTAGTGACAGTCAAATAATGTTAATTTAACAGTAAGAAAATGGCAACCCTGCTGCCAGTTGATTACTGTTTTTACTGAAAAAACAGGTTCATACAGTTTTCTTCATTAACAGCATAATCTTGTCAATTTTATTGACAGTCATATAATGTTAATTTAACAGTAAGAAAATGGCAACCCTGCTGCCAGTTGATTAATGTTTTTTTACAGGGAAATTTCTTACAGTGTAGGCTATGATATTTACACGTTACAGTGAATTGGAAGCTTTTATATAGAGTCTATGGTTTGAACAGACAATACAGTTAAAGTGCATAACTTGTACCTGTAGTCCACATAAATTCAATGTATAGATAAAAAGGAAGTGTGGGGAAAATACATTCCAGTTCAAACACTACGAAGTTACAACAGTGCACTGCTGCCACTATTAAAATACATCTTATTTCTTCATCTTTTACTCAATATAAACAGTCTCATGTTTTCTGACAATTTTCATTATCTCAAGGTAATGATGCTTTTATCTGTCCAGCCATAGAGATTTAAAATAGTTTTGTTGCCTTCACATATCTATGTTTATGTTTTTCCAGTGTGTTAAAAAGGTCATCCTTTGATTATTAGTAATAATAATTGTGTAGCACTGTTCATACACACAAACAGAGCAAACTGTTTTCCATCAAATTGTACAAAAACATTTACAACATTCATAAATTTATATGAAAGTTATGAGGTAATCTAAAATGTTTTGATACAGGCTACAATGTAATTTTAACGCTGTCTTGATCTTTGTCATAACTTTAAAAAATGTATAATACAAAAATAATTTTTTACAACATAAAACAAATTGCAAATGATATAATTGGAACATTAATGAATCTTGTTTAATATACTTTAAAGAGGACCTATGATGCTTTTTGACTTTTATGACCTATAAACGTTTTTATGATGATTTATAGTCATGCTTAACCATACTAAATTATCAAATAATGACTTACATGCATTTCGACGTATTCCCTGCTGACCGTCTAGGGTGTCTGTGCAGAGCACTAGACACTATTCTAGCCAGTCGAGAAGTCACGTGTTCAAAGCGGCTTGACGCTTTGTAACATCGTGACGTCGCATGTAACTTGGTGTCGTCACCACGCGGATGTTTCCATGTATAGTAATGCTGTCACTTTCTTGCTCGCGTCTGCCTCGCGCCCTTATAGGTCCATGCTCGCGCTTCCCGCCACTGAAAGTGTTCCGGAAGGAAGGTAACCAATCACAACGGAGTGGAGTTTGCAGGAGGGGGCGGGGGGAGCGGAGATGGCCGAAGCACAGGCATGCTGGATCGCCAAAATAAGAGAAAGAGCTTCCCGAAAATCTACATAGTTTTTTGTGATGTGATTCGTGTCAGGTTGCTCTATAGCAGTGTAAAACAAGAAATTAAGACCAGAAAAGTAGTATAATAGGTCCTCTTTAATGTTTTACACATCACAAAATACTTAAGTTTAATGTTCATTGAATTTTGCTATTTTGTAAAATGACTTTTTGTGATTGGTGAACATTTGGCTGAGGTGTTATATGTAGATTTGTAAGATGTTGTCTTTTTCTCCTCACAGGGTTTGGCTTGTACAGTAACCAGTGAGTGAATTTAACTTTTCATAATTCTTAATACCGTCATGTCCTTGTTGCAAATATTGCTAATACTTTTGGATATAATATACACTCACCTATTATTGTTAATCACAATGATTTATTTTAATTTATTTTTTACATTCAATAAAGACAAAACATTTAACCAACAAAAAAGATGTGCTGAAATGCGGAATTTGTTTACCAAACTGGCTGACATTCAGTGTCTGTGTGTGTGGGTGTGTATGTGCGTGTGTGTGTGTGTGTGTGTGTGTGTGTGTGTGTGTGTGTGTGTGTGTGTGTGTGTGTGTATGTGGTTGTGTGTTTGTGTGTGTGTGTGTAGACTGTATGGACAGTGACTGGCTGGATGTGCATGAGTACACTCCCAGCGGCCCAGAGGAGCTGCAGGTGTCTGTGGAGACCAGGCTGGACTCGGCAGGAGGCCTGCAGCCTGTACTGCTGGCTAACTGGAAGATAAAGGATGAAGGTACGTCTACTTGTGCATAAAAATGCTGTTTCTAAACGTGACATAGAATCAGATTAGAATGTGTCATGATGACTGTAGCTAAGCCTAGCCCTCTGCTGTCTCTCTCTCCCTAGGTGGTATCCGGTACCTGAAATCCACAGAGATCCATGTTCTGCTGGTGGCCACCAACCAGAACATGTGTGTTCGATATACTTTCAAAGAACAACTCCCAATGAGAAGTCCCTCAGGGGAGAAGGTGGGTGGAACACCAACGTAGGACCATACACTAGAAGACTCTGAAAAGACTTTGAGAAGACACCATCTAAAAACAAGAAGTCATAACTCAAGGAGTTTTTGCAAAGACAGTTTTTCGGTTCAAATTTAGATTTATTATTTTAATGAAAGAGACCGCTATCCAAGATATACTCTACGTCTGTTTTTGGCTGAGCTGAAAATGTTTTCAGAATGAGGAGGTACTCCAAGACTTTCTTCAAGGTTGGCCAATCTACTGTAGAGATAAAAAAGCTGATTTGGGAAAGTGTTGCATGGTTTTATGTAAAGCCCACTCACATGCTTGTTTGTGGTAGCGCTATCTGAGTAAGTTCCTTGCCAACACGTATTCCTATGTGTTTTCAGTGGTCAGTCTCATCTAGCATGGTGCTGGAGCCTGGGCAGACATATAGGGTCTCTGTCTTCAACATCCCCAAACCAGAGCTGCACCACACCAGCTACGACGTCAGCGCTGAAGTCCTGGTTCCTGGTGAGTTGAAGTCAAAACCAGTGTGTGTGTGTGTGTGTGCGTGTGTGCGTGTCTGTGTTTATGGATCATTATGTTACAGTCGGACAGGGAGGACACAGGCGCGGAGACAGTACCAGTTTAAGAAGGTTTATTGAACAAGAATCAGCTGGGGGTTGGGTCGGGATCCAGGGGAAATCCAACTGTCCTTGGAGGGTTCCAGGGAGAGCGCACCGGAGAATGTCCAGGGGCTTGGGCGAGAGCAAACCAGAGCAGGCGGGCAGAGGAGTCCGGGGGGGAAGTGCTCGCTGGTGCAGGTTGGAGCCGATGGGGGAGTCAGACCGGGAGAGCTGTGGCAGGAAAAACAACAAAAATTAGTACGAAGCAAAAATGCAAACAGAGCTGCAACAGGTAGGTAATGAGAGATAGAGCTACTGACTGCGTGAACTGAAACTAGAATCTGGCAGTATCTGGAAGGTCAGGCCGGGGATATGAAGGGCGGTAGATTGGTGATTGCTGGCAGCTGTGAGTGCTTGAACTGACTCCCACACACCTGCTCCAACCCTGCAATAAACCAGACAAGCAGAAAGGGCAAAAAACAAAACAGAGGCAAAGAGGCCCAGGCAGGATCATGACAGTAACCCCCCCCCCCCCCCCCCAAAAGGTCGAATTCCAGGCGACCAAACACTGGGAGAAAAAAAGGCTGGGAGTCCCAGGCGGACGGCACGGCAGGGAGTCCCAGGCGGACGGCAAGCAGGGGCAGAGTGGAGGTGGAACCCCTCAGGAGGCCGACGGCAAAGACGATGAGGGCTCAGTCCCTCTGGAGGCCCGCAGCAACGAAAACGAAGGTGAGGAACCCCCTCTGGAGGCCGGCCTCGGCCAAGAAGAGGACGATGGAACCCTCCTGGAGGCCGGCAGAGGCGAAGGCAATAAACCCCTTCTAGAGGCCGGCGGCGACGAAGGCACCCTGCTGGAGGCAGGCAGCAGCGACGACCCACAGGTAGCCGGCATCGGCGAAGGCCCACAGGTAGCCGGCATCGGCGAAGGCCCACAGGTAGCCGGCATCGGCGAAGGCCCACAGGTAGCCGGCATTGACGAGAACGGACCTCCGCAGGAGACCGGCGAAGGCAGAACCACTCAGGCGGCCGGCCACGGCGAAGCCAGGCCCCCGGAGGAAGGCAGGGCAGAGGGAGGTCCCCCTCAGGCAGGAGCGAAGGGCGGTCCCCCTCAGACAGGAACAGGGGCAAGACCCCTCGAGCAGGGGGTGAGACCTCTCTGGCAGGAACAGGGGGCAAGACCCCTCGAGCAGGGGGCGAGACCCCACAGGCAGGAACAGGGGGCAAGACCCCTCGAGCAGGGGGCGAGACCCGTCAGGCAGGAACAGGGGGCAAGACCCCTCGAGCAGGGGGCGAGACCCGTCAGGCAGGAACAGGGGGCTGGGCCCCTTGAGCCGGGGGCGAGACCCCTCAGGCAGGAACAGGGGGCTGGGCCCCTCGAGCAGGGGGCGAGACCCGTCAGGCAGGAACAGGGGGCTGGGCCCCTCGAGCAGGGGGCGAGACCCCTCAGGCAGGAACAGGGGGCTGGACCCCTCGGGCGGCAACAGGGGGCTGGACCACTCAAGCAGGAACGGAGGAGGAGATCCCTCGGGAGGAGGAGACCCCTCGGACAGGAACGGAGGACGGTCCTCCTCGGGCAGGAGTGTAGGGCGGTCCCCCTCTGGCAGGAGCGGAGGGCGGTCCCCCTCGGGCAGGAGCAGGGGGTGATCCCCCTCAGGAAGGCGAAGCGGCCGGTCCCCCTCTGGAAGGCGAAGAAAGAAGGCCTCCCCTGGCAGGCCTGGAGGGCGGGTTCCCTCACGAAAACGTGGAGTGGGCTCAGGAACTAGACAGTGTTCTTGTGGTTGCTTGAGTTCCTTCAGGAGCTGGTAGCTAGCATGCTGGTGTGTGTGTGAAACGCAGCGCTGCTCTATGGATATATTTAGGATTCAGGGACATTGAACAGAAAGAAGTGCTGTGCAAAGCTAGGACAGTTTAAGACTCCACATCACCGTGTTTACACCACTTCTTCTGTACCAGTTTACAGAAGTGCCACACTGTTACTGTTAATATTTATTTTCTGAATTGTCAATGCTCTCTATGTTTTAAATTGGGAAATACATGTTCCAAAACGACCAATAACCTCTCTATTTAAAAAGAAATCAAACAAGTAGGCTAATAATAACCATTAATAAATGATAGGCCTATTGTCCACAATAATTGTACAACACCTGTATACAAATAAAGTAAGTGCTGTAAGTGAAATGCATTTTATTTAAATTCCACTGGCCTCTATGTGAATAAATGTGTTGTGCTAATATAGATCCCTTGTGATCCGTGATTATGAAGGCTACACATGTAGGCTGAATGATAAAGCATAGTACTGAAAAACAAAGCTAAAGATTTGGAGTTGACATTTATTATTTTTGCCATTATTTTACCGGTCTAGCCCACTTGAGATCAGATGGGTATCTGTATCTGTCACCATGGGGCCCTCAAGGTGTAGTGGTTATTTTGTAGATTTGTGATATTTACGTTGCTCAAATGATGAAATTCTTAATTTAAATTCTCAAATTCTGATTGAATAAGGTTGTGAAGATCCCACAATGAAGATGACCCAGTTTTGCGTCGAGAGAGGTGAGTTGTTGATATTCTAAAGTCGGTAACACTTTATAATAATGTTCATTTATAACTGATTCATAAGTCATTCATAAGTCATATATAAATCAATATATACTGATGAACTATTATATATATTTGTAGATGATTTATAAATAGTATGTTAACGTATCACAAATGTGTTGTAAGTCATCTATTAAGCTTTTAGTAAATCATGAAATACTCAGTAACAAATCATTGGTAAATTATTAATAAGTCATTAACAAACCTTTCTGCATCCCCCTAATCCAGGGTTCTCCAACCAGGGGTGTTTCTAGGTTTATAAAACATCGGTGGCTTAGCCCAAGAGGGAAAAGGCTAATGCGCGCGTGTAGCATGTTTTTTTGTATACTTTATTGCGCATGCACATTTTTTCACTCATAAATAAACAAAATAGGCAGTTTACACCCTGCTCAAGTCCTGCCTCCCTTTTCTCTGCCTCACTAAGCTCTTTAACTCCTCACTGTCCCATGGAATTGTCCCCTCTGCCTTTAAATCTGCTGCTGTCACCCCCACCCTGCAGAAACCCGGTCTCGACCCCGCCTCCCTCTGTAACTACCGCCCAATCTCCAACCTCCCCTTCCTCTCCAAAACCCTTGAACGCATAGTCACCAAACAACTCCAATACCATCTCCACGCCAATAGCCTCTTTGAATCCCTCCAATTCCGCCCCCTCCACAGCACAGAAACCGCTCTCCTCAAAGTCCGCAATGACCTCCTCACCCAGATTTACCTCAGTACCAAATCCCCCCACAACCTCCCCATCTCCCACATTGAATCCTTCCTGTCTTCCCTTACACTCTGGATGAAAAATAACTTCCTCAAACTCAACAGCAACAAAACTGAACTCCTACTCATCGGCTCCAAATCCACCCTCAGCAAACTAACAAACCCCCCCACACTCACTAACGACGGCACCACGGTCTCTCCCTCCCCATAGGCCCGCAATCTTGGCGTAATCTTTGATCCCACCCTCTCCCTTGAACCCCACATCCGCCACACCGTCAAAACCTCCTCCTATCACCTCCGTAATATTGCAAAGATTAGATTCCCACCTCGACTATTGCAATTCATTCCTCGCCGGCATCAGCACCACCTCCATTAACAGACTCCAACTGGTCCAGAATGCTGCTGCCCGTCTCCTCACTAACACCAACTCGTGGCACCACATCACCCCAGTCCTCAAAAAGCTCCACTGGCTCCCCATTTCATACCGGATCCATTACAAACTCCTGGTCCTCACCTACAAAGCCCTCCACCATCTGCCCCCCCGCCATATCTCACTGACGGAGGTCAGCCTAGGTTAGGCTAGGTTTCAGTTCAACATTTTGGGGGACAAATTATAGGTGGGGGGTATGGAGGTGCTCCCACAGAATCTTTTTAGCGTCAAACACTTAATTTCCTGCATTCTGGTGGTTTTCTATCCACCAATCTGTGCCTTTTCTGCATCAATTTATAGTGGAAATATTTTTTTTCTGTAAAGGAAAAGACAACATTCAGGTTCCTGGAGAAACATTAAAAATTTAAAATAGTAGGTCTGCGGACAGCAATAAGGTGTTGTTTTACATGTTTTTTGAACACAGTTTTTTTCAGATTTTTAGATATATGCCCTGGGAGGGAGTTCCATTCAACCATAGCTCTATACAACACTGTGCGTTGTTTTGAATTTGTTTTGGCTTGCTTGTAGAATAGTGTAGTTTCCACTGGTGGCATGTCTAGTGGGGTATGTGTGTGCATTACAGCTGAGTGTGAGTTGCCTATACAAACAATCAGGGGTTTTCAGTACATTAATATTTTTCACAAATGAGAGAAGGGATGCTTTTAACCTCTCATCTACTTTTAGCTAGAGGAGTTGGTCATGCATGTTGTTTATATTAGCTCTCATTGTGCACTGAAGGGCAAGGCGAGCTGCTCTGTTCTGAGCCCGTTGTAGCTTCCCTAGATTTGTTTTTGTGGTACCTGAACAGACCACCAGGCAGTAATCTAAGTGTGATAACACTAAGGTTTGCAGGACCTGTTCGGTCAGATGTGGTGTTAAAAAAGAAGAGCATCTCTTGACAACATATGTTTCTCCCCATTTTTTGCACCATTAAATCTATATGTCTTGACCATGTCAGTTTACTATCTAAAGTTACACCAAGAAGCTTTGTTTCTTGTACTTGCTCAATATCAGCATTGTTCAGCACCAGATTCAGCTGAGGTTTAGAGATTAGTGAGTGTTTGGATCCAAATACAATGCTCTTAGTCTTAGATATATTCAGGACAAGTTTGTTATCAGTGATCCACTTAAATACTGTCTGCAACTCATTGTTGAGAGCCGAGGTAATTTCCTTAACTGTTCGAGCAGACGTGTAGATTGTCGAATCATCTGCGTACATAGACACACAGGCTTCCTTACAAACAAGTGGGAGATCATTTGTGAAAATTGAGAAGAGTGAATAACCCTGTGGAATCCCACACTGTATCTGTCTTGTATTTGAGAGGCTTCCGTTAAAGGAAACCCTCTGTGTTCTGTTAGTTTGGTAGCTTTCTAGCCATGCTGAGGCAGATTGAGTAAGTTTACTTAAAGGCCTATTTCACCAGTGGGAATATGAAGGTGTATTGAATTCTGAGATCCTATGTAGTATAAATGTGCAAAAAAAATAACCCTACATTTCTCTTTCTGTGACATCACAGAAAGAGAAATGTAGGGTTAGACAGTGAGACCATAAACACTCTTTCTGCCTTTTCTCAGGCTAGGATGAACCAATTTAATTTTTTTTTGCACATTTATACTACATAGGATCTCAGAATTCAATACACCTTCATATTCCCACCGGTGAAATAGGCCTTTAATAGTAGGGATGCACCGAAATGAAAATTATTGGCCAAAACCGAAAAAAATTAAACAGTTGGCCGAAAGGCCGAAACCGAATACCGAAAGAGGCTTTTGCAGTTTTGTTTATTATTTAGTCAATTCTTTCAACATTGCATACATGAACTCCCAAATGTTCTCCTCAAACATAGCCTACAACTAAAAAGCAACCCTAAATAAACAAAGAAACAGTAAAACCTTCAAAAATTAACATTTTACTAGGAATTCATTTGTGAACCACTCAATGATTTTTACCTTGACTTATATGAGGATGAATCTACAAAAAGATCGACTTATTGCCTTTTTTAATTTTTTACAGTGCAGTGCAGGTTGAGTTGCTCTAAAAAAACTGCACCACAGCTCCCACCGTAATGTTCAGACGTCAGAATTTGCATCAAAGCCCTAATGATCATAACAATGAGAGGCTTTAAACGATGTCCATGCTTAGGAGGTGATTGTAACTTTTTCGTCTGTAGACTGAAACGGGGGGAGGCGGCTCACTGGACATATATTTAGTTGCGCTGTCAGTTTGCCGACTTGGCTCTGTGTATTCAGGCTCAAGAAATGCAATCAGATCGTAGGAGCCTTTTCCCCCAACAGCGCTAACGGACAGGATATCTCCGGTTATCATTTTAGCTGTCAAAATAAAGTTTTTTTTTGCGCGGCGGCCCTCACTGGCGAGGTTTCACCAGGTGAATCGCTGCTTCGCTCGCGCAAGGCTTTTGTGTTTCTAAGGTGATTAAACATCAGTCTTGGACGGGCGTTTTAACTTTATGCTGCTTAAAGCATTGCACTGCGCCGTGTTTCATCCAGTTTGAAAAAATGCTCCCACACTGGACTCTGACATTTTCATGCATGCACCTTCCAAACTGCTCCTGCTGCGCGCTCACAAACAGACGTGGACTCGCATACACGGTTACGTCTCTCTTTACTGCCATTTCCTGGTTTACAAGCGCGCAGCTCTTTTAAAAACATATTTCCTTAGTGTCATTTAGTTCGTCAATTTTCGGTAATTTTGTTCGGCCCTTTAACTGTTTCGGGCCGAAACCGAAAATTACTTATTTTGCCATTTTCGGCCAAACATTTTCGGTGGCCAAATGTTCGGTGCATCCCTACTTAATAGTAAGTTATGATCAATGACATCAAAGGCAGCACTGAAGTCTAACAGGACTGCTCCTACAATATTCTGTTGATCATTGTATTTTAGCCAATCATCCGTCATTTGAGTGAGCGCTGTGCAGGTTGAGTGTCCTTCCCTATAAGCGTGCTGATAGTTGGTTGTCAAGTTGTTCATAGAGAAATAGCTTTGTATCTGGCCAAATACAATTTTCTCCAACAGTTTGCTTATAACAGGTAACAGGCTGATTGGTCTGCTGTTAGAGACAGTAGAGGCAGCACAAGCATTTTTAGGTAAAGGTATTACCTTTCCAGGTAATTTCCTGCCTCTTTCCAGGTTTGTGGGCACATATTGCTGTCTAGACTGATATTGAAGATGTGGCATATGGGAGTGGCAATCTGATCCGCTACCATCCTCAACAGCTTTCCATCCATGTTGTCAATACCAGGTGGTTTTTCATTATTGATAGATAATAGTAGTTTTTCTACGTCCTCTATAGCCGCTTTACAAAATTCAAAAGAACAGTTCTTATCTTTCATTATTGTGTCTTTTATTCATGAATACGAATACAATGGTTCAGAGTGTGGTGTTGGCATTTCCTGCCTGAGTTTGCAAACTTTGTCCATAAAATGATTGTTAAAGTAATTTGCAATATCTGTAGGTTTAGTTATGAAGGACCCTTCAACTTCTATGAAAGATGGAGTGGAGTTACCCTTTCTTTCTTTTTTTTTAAGATATTTTTTGGGCATGTTTATGCTTTATTAATAGTGCAGAGAGACAGAGATGAAATGGGGCAGAGAGGGGAGTGACATGCAGAGAACGACCACGGGCGGGAATCGAACCCGGGTCTGCTGCTGGGCCTGGCCCTGGAGTTACCCTTTCTGCCCATGATATTGGTTGCGTTCCGAATCGCATACTTTCTACTATATAGTATGTAGAAAAAAGATTTAGGATGTCCCGATTCTTGTGGCCAGATTTAGGATGGTTAGAAGTACCCGGATGTCCTACTTCATGCGGCCAAGATTGTTAGTGTTGAAAAGTGCATCCTATTTGGGCGATTCTGACCCACAATCCAGTGCGCACGTGAAGTGACGTAACATCGACGAAGCCTCCATATGAAAACAAACGGGGATGCGACGGATATAAAAGCAAGAGGCAAGATCAAGGCGCAATGTTATGATGAAATAAGAGAGAAAAGTATGTCCCAATAGTATGCCTACTGCATCCTAACTAGATTCTTTTTATCGTCGGATGTAGTATGTAGAATAGAAAAAAGAAAGAGTATGCGATTCGGAACGCAACCATTATTTAAAGGTCACATATTATGCTAAATGCACTTTTTAAATGTGTTCCAACATATCCATGGGTCCACGGTGTGCCTAGAGACTGCCAAAATATAAAAAAAAATAACAATCTCTCCTTTTCTCACTCTCCCCCTTTATGAAACCCCCACCCCTCCCCCCAATATACTCCAGTCAGAATTCTCGCCGACTATTACGTAATAGTCGGCACAGCCACATCCCCATATTTTCTTTATATGTCCATGCTTCCCCCCCAGAAACGTCCACCGTGCACTAGTCTATGATAACCCCACCCCCCCATTTCTTATTGGTCCACGGCCCCGAGATCCTCTAGGAAATTTTCCGAGCGACAGCCATGTTGCTTTCCCCGCTAAGCGACAAGATGCCCATAGCCTACAGCCTGAATGTTACATACACCAACACAGAATGCTTTTGCTCATACTCCACTAATTTATCTTAACCACAGCAGTCTATGCCTCGTTTTTAATAACACAACGGATAGGAAGCTATTGTGGGTTTTTACAAATAGTGAAACTGAAAGAAATGTTTTTATCGGTATTTTTGCCTGACTGGTGTATAGCTATTTAGCTTTGGGACAAGCATTCAGCTTTTGCTCATAAAAACATAATTCTATTACCCACACCAGTCTGGAAATGCCTCGTTTTTAACAGGACAAAGGATTGGAACTTAATAGTGTGGAAGTCAACTTTGAAGATATTTTTTTCACTGATTTGTGTGGTATTTTTAGCCGGTAGCTTCCGAGCTAGCTTCGAGACAAGCAATCAGCTTTTGCTCATAAAAACATAATTCTATTACCCACACCAGTCTGGAAATGCCTCGTTTTTAACAGGACAAAGGATTGGAACTTAATACTGTGGAAGTCAAATTTGAAGATATTTTTTTCACTGATTTGTGTGGTATTTTTAGCCGGTAGCTTCCGAGCTAGCTTCGAGACAAGCATTCAGCTTTTGCTCATAAAAACATAATTCTATTACCCACACCAGTCTGGAAATGCCTCGTTTTTAACAGGACAAAGGATTGGAACTTAATAGTGTGGAAGTCAAATTTGAAGATATTTTTTTCACTGATTTTAGTGGTATTTTTAGTTTATTTTATCGTCTGAGTCTTATTTTTAGCGTTAGCGCCCATGTAGCTTCGGTTGTAGCACCAAGTTTTGCTCATAACACGCTGTTTATATTCCCCACAGCAGTCTGAAAATGACTCGTTTTTAACATGACAAAGGATGGGAAGATATTCCTGTAGAAATCAAACTTTGAAGCTACTGTTTTCACTGGTTTTAATCATGTCAGGTCATGTCAAACTGTTCAAAGTATTGCTTAGCTCCGGCCAGGTAAACACTGTGTTCGCAGTCACGCAGTGTCTCTCTAGTATCGCGAGAGCACGGCAGAGACGGTGGGAGAGCCCCATGGACATATAAAGAAAGCCCGGCAGAGAGGTGGGAGGGGCCAGCCAGATCGCACAAATATAGGTCATCCTGAGATCCTGAGCAGGGTATAGAGGCTTGCTACAATAAATGATCTGAACGGGTTTTTCAGCAAACATCTAAAAAAATAAGTATTAGGGACTACTTAGACCATATAAAATTGACAGCAAAGTGCATAATATGTGAGCTTTAAGGTGCTCCATAGCTTTTTTTTGTTTTATATCATTAATCCTTTTCAAAATACAATTTATTTTTATTTTTGTTCAGTTTAGTTACATAGTTCCTCAGTTTACAGTATATTTGCCAATCAGATGTGCAGCCAGACCCATTTGCCACTGCCTTTGCCTCACCTCTTTGAACCATGCATTCTTTTAATTCATCATCAACCCAAGGAGCCCTATTGGCTCTCACAGTCTCCTGAGTGCATACACTCCAGCATACACCTCTATGGTGGACTGCATGCAGTGCCACTCATCTCACTAACTTTAAAAAAGAGTCAGTGTAGCTTAATTCAGTTGATGTGTGCTATGTAAATAATAAATACAAGCTATGTGATGCAAGTAGCTCTTAGCAACTTTAATTTTTTTAAACTCTCAGTTGAATAAAGGTTGGAGACCCCTGCCCTAATCTAAAGTGTAAACCATTCATCAGGTACTAATGTGTTGTAGGGCTGTCATCGGCTAAAAATTTACATAGTTGAATGTGATTGGTCGAATCTTGCCTAGAGTCAACTAATCGTTGTAGTGACTTTTTATTAATTTAACAATGATTTGTTAAAGGTTCAGTAAGCGGAATTGTCAGTTTAGCTAACTTCCTGCCACTGACTGCAGTTAGCAGTCCCCTCCCTCGTCCCCAAGTCACCACATTAATGCAGCAAGTTATCTAGCATCATCTGAGATAAGTAAGTGTGACAAAACATGATAAAAACCATCAAAACAGACATTGGGAAGGATTTTTACCTGCTCCACCATTGTAGGCGCATAAACATTCACCGATCTGTCGTGCACCGGCAGTGAGACGGGGGACGGTTTGTAGTTCTCCCTTCTGATTGGATATCCGTTTCGGGATCCCCGAAAAGTTTATTTGCCGATTACATGCAGAGCGGGTGACTGAGAGATCGGCTTTATGAAACGTGCACACTATATAAGTGATCACTGTATGAATAAAGAGCGATTTAACACTTATATTAACATAAATAAATCGCTTACTTCACCTTTAATGAGAATTTCATGATTTACTAAAAGCTTTATTGATGACTTACAACACATTTGTGATATGTTAACATAGCACTTATTAATCATCTACAAATATATATTACTGTTATAAATGATTGGTTCATCAATATCTAATGACTTATATGTGGCTTTTAAATGACTTGTAAATCACCTATAAATGAACATTATTATAACGTATTACCCTTGTTCCTAACCCTAAGCCTATGTTGTCTTGTTGATGTGCTGTAGGGAGCCTGTGGCAGCCTAACATTAGTCTGGTTCACATCACTGCATTCAGTGGAAAAGCTGCACTGGTGGTCAGCTTCAGTCCGGACACACTCTGTGAGCAGTACACAGTCATTGTAAAATGCTTCCCTACCCAACATGTAGAGCATATATTCAAGGTAAGAGCATTTCTGTGAGGGATCACAGTATCAATAAAAGTTGGGCTTTTCTTTATCTCAGTACAGAAAACTGTGGCCTGTGTGTATGTGCAGTATGTTTCTGCTGATAGTAGAAAAGGCTTCTCTTGCAGAGAGCAGAGCTGCAGTTGATTGGTAGTGAGATGTCAGCATATCCTATTCCAGGACTAGCATTGACCTCCTGCATAGAGCACTGCTCTTCAACCTGTCCCAGCCCAGGGACAGGTCCATAGAGAAACAGAACAGGGTGCCCCAGATAAAAACGAAAGAAAAAGTGTTGCATTTGAACCCTAGCCATACAATTAACTTTTTTTGTTGATAGTTGATAAAACATCTATACATAATTATTATTGGTCTTTATTATTTATTTTAACAACCTTACATTATTAGTCAAGTCAATGATTTGCTTTTGAGCTTTGTATTTAAGTGCAGCTAACGTTTCCACCGAGCGGGGCAGCTCGGGTCAGTGCGGCTCTGATCGGGACAGCTAGGTAATGCTAAATCTGGATTGCGTCTCCATCGCCGACACTATCCTTTAGGTAGGCGGGGTTTATGATCCTATCTTAAGGTAGGCAGGGTTTATGACTCTACCCTTCAGGTATGCGGGGTTTATTACCCTATCTTAAGGTAGGCAGGGTTTATGACCCTATCCTTTAGGTAGGCGGGGTTTATAACTCTATCCTTAAGGTAGGCGGGGTTTATGACCCTATCCTTTAGGTAGGCGGGGTGTATGACCCTATCCTTTAGGTAGGCGGGGTTTATGACTCTACCCTTCAGGTAGGCGGGGTTTATGACCCTATCCTTTAGGTAGGCGGGGTTTATGACTCTACCCTTCAGGTAGGCGGGGTTTATGACCCTATCCTTTAGGTAGGCGGGGTTTATGACCCTATCCTTTAGGTAGGCGGGGTTTATGACTCTATCCTTTAGGTAGGCGGGGTTTATGACCCTATCCTTTAGGTAGGCAGGGTTTATGCCGGACGGCGACAGTCACAGCCAGAGTATGGGTCAAAGTATTGGGCTAACAGAGTGGACTTTGTATTACAGCACTCATCCACTGAGTTTGACACATCCATATGTTCTGTTAGAGTCACAAAGTCTTGGAACGCAGTACCGAGCGAGACAAGAGAGTGGAACACCTTTGCTGGTTTTAAATTTAGGATGAAAACATGGCTGAAATCTGGGTGTCCTAATGTTGTGATTTTATTGTTGTTGTGGTGGTGTCCCAATGTTGTGATTTTATTGTTGGTATTGGGTTGTTGTGTTTTACTGTTGTAAAATCGTGTGTTATTGTTTTTATATTTCAGTGTTTGACTTTGACAGAGATGTTATCCTCTGTGTCCTGCCCAGGGACTCCAGATGAAAATTAGCTTATAGCTAACTCTGGTACTGCTAATGAGCTGTTCATTGTCCCTGTCAAATAAACAAATAAATAAAACAACAGACGGCAGTGTGTAGTGCCACCCTTTCAGCAGACTTTCAGATGGCTTGTGCACAACGGCACATTTTTTACATTATTTAAAGAAATATATATTGGTGTGTATTGTCCCTATTGTCCCGCATTGAATAAAACACTTTTCTTCTTTGCAAATGAACAGTAGTGCAAATAAACCGAACTCTGATGTGTTTACCACAGACTTTATTCCTCTGCCCCGCTGTGATCGCTCTCGTTGTCATCTCTCTATGCTCTGGTTCGGTTCTGGCATAGCGGGTCATCCTCACTGCTGTCCTCGGCATCTGAGACGCAACATTTATTTAATGCTCATAGTTAATCACATAGCCTAGTGCTGAAACGAAAGCTATCAACGCCGTGGTTTAAGGCTGAAATGATAACCGGGGCACGTTACCGTTGTCGATTGGAAGGCTTCCGCGATCTCTGTTAGTTTCAGTTTACAGCCGATTAAAGCTACAATCACAACGACTGCATGGACAGCGTTTAAGTAAAGCCTCTTATTCTTATTATCATTAGGGCTAAGATGCAAATGATGAAATCTAAACATTACGGCGGCTGTGGTGTGCATAAAAGGAAAGCGCAGTTGGCAATATCTCCAATGCACTGCAACTGCCGCAGCTAAAAAGCCACAGTAAAAGTCGATTGCACAGCCGATTCCTGCCTCTGACACGTTGACTCGCAATATAATGAGTCGAGGCTTTGAATTGGCTTTGGCGATTTCCCGTGCCTCTTTTTTTCTCTCCACACAAAGCGTTCTCTCTCCCATTGCACACACGCATGCCCGACCGCTTCCGTGAGCGTGAGCATGAGTGTTGGTTCCAACCGATAAAAAATAAAATAAACACAACTTGGACACAGGCCCTGAAGCTATGTAAAGCGCTTTGAGTGCGAGAAATGCGCTGTATATATTAAATATATTATTATTATTATTATTATTATTATTATTATTATTATTATTGTTAAGCTGAATGGTTGCTCTGGTAACGGGCAGTCCATTACTGGACGACGAATAGACCCCGAATATAAGACGACCCGACTTTTTACGACCTATTTCCAGGGGAAAAAACCCCGTCTTATATTCGGATACGGTAGAAGAGTATTACATTATCTGCCACACTTTATTACAGCACAGACACCCGACAATAGTTAATTTAGGTGATTAGATCATTTCCCAAGGCACACCTGACGATCTCTCACGGCACACTAGTGGCACCACCATCTCTACCATTGTGTCCTTGAGCAAAGCACTTAACCCCAAACTGCTCCAGGGGCGCTATACTGCTCTGACCCCTTCCGAAGTTTGGTAAATTGAGAGGGGATATGAGAAAAGATGAATTTCAACGGCCTTGTGTCAATTGACTAATAAAGATAACTTAACCTAACTTAACTTCATACCAAACCGTCACACTGCGATACGTCATTATGACGTAAATAGCGTCAATATGGCGTAAATATGCCGAATGTACAGGCCTGTTTTGATTGCTGTGCAGAACTTTTATTTAAGTATCGTTTTATTGGAAAACTTGGTTGTGTGCAGCACTATTTTATTTTTTATACTAAAAAATACCTATAAGCTGGAATTTTATTTAATGCTATACTTTTATTTGAGAAGAATTATATTTATTGGATTACTTGCAGCAGTATTCTATTTATATTTTATAAATGTTTATTTTAATAATTTTTTATAGGGTTGTTTTATTACATGGTAAAATATGTATGATAGGGAAAGTGCAACAAATTAGCAAGAAACGGGTGTTTTTGGAAGAATGTAATTTTTAGCAACATTCCTCAACGTGGTTGTCAGCAATCAAACATTTGAATTGATAATTGTTTTGATAGGTGATAGAATCAATTTTCTGTTCATTACTCTTCAATGCTGTGCCTCAATGATACAATTATGGCCATAAAAAAACTCTCATCTCCAGGCTAACCAGGCGTCCCTGAATGTAACATTCAGCCTTGATAAATGGCCGAGATCCTGCTGCCAGTTTGAAGCTGAGGTTAGTATTCCATAATCTATCCTGCTTAGTGATGTTAGTGTATAACCAAACTCTTTCCTTCAGCTGGAAGAACCTCTGCATTATCAATGTTTACCTTTGACCTTCATGTTGAAGTTACAATGATGCTATTCTTCACTGCAGATCAAACCTCTTTTTCCACAATGTGGCCAGGACTGTGTCCGTCGCAAGAGGACTCGGGATATTTGTCCTGGTACGTTGACAGATATGGAATTTCAATATGAAGGCAGAGCAGGACAATGACTTACCTAGACCCCCTAGTCTAATATTATTATTATTTTATTTTTTTTAAGATTTTTTTTTTTTTTGGCATTTTTTTTTTTTATGCTTTATTGATAGTGTAGAGACAGAGTTGAAATGGGGCAGAGAGGGGAGTGACATGCAGAGAACGACCGCGGGCTGGAATCGAACCCGGGTCTGCTGCTGGCCGAGGCCCATGGGGGGGACGCCCTACCAACTGAGCTAAGGGCGCCCCCTCTAGTCTAATATTTTGATCAAGTTGGGCCCTAGCTAATATATCAGTGATTCCTGAGAACCGGGACAAAAGGCTGGGACAAAATGTAACTGCTGTTATCTTTAAAAATAAAAATATTTAAAATTGTAGATGTTATTAGGGATTAAGAATAGAAGCACAATTCTGGAGCACAATTATCCCCTTAAATTTAATTTTATTATTATTATGTCAAATTCATGACACTTCTCATGACGTCAAAAACAGTGTGTCCACAGAGAAGGTTTAAATTTTTCATATGCAATAAAACCTATTAAAAATGTTCTTTAATGATTAAAAAGAGCTTTTTTCATCAAAGGCAACACTAAATAATCTCTCATATAAATTTAAAAAAAATTCTACAACACATTCATGTTTTATAAGGTTTCTAAGTGGGGGGACACTTTTTGTCACCACTGTCAGCCATTTCATTAAATGTAATAAAATCAGGCAATATGAGGGGCAGCTGTCTCCGTGAAGGACCTATTGTCACAAGCTATCTGTGCAGAGTACATTAGAGTCAGACAGAGTCTGATTAGTGTTGTAGTTTTAGAATATTTTACATTACAAATCTTGAAAGTCCTGCGTCACAACACCGACTTACAATTTCTGAAGAAGTTATATGAAATGTTTTGATAATTTTATTTTCCTGAAGTAGTTCATACTAGCACCTAACATCAACAGAAAAACCAAATGGCTACTAGATAAATTCCATTTGTTATGTTTAAGAAACGTTAAATATGTCAACACCGTCAGACAGGAAATCTGACAGAGTTGACATCTGACGGTGATGATAATGACGGTAAAAAAAACAAAAGCTGGGAGGTTGTTTCAAAGCTTAGTATATGTTGGATATAAACATGTAATTTCATGCACCTATCATCAACAGAAAAACCAAACTGCTACTAGAAAAACTCTATTTGTTCTGTGTAAGAAACGTTAAATATGTCAACACCGTCAGAAACATATATATTCATATACATTTTGAAAATATTTTTGTGGCTTTATCAGTTTTGGTGAATATTTGTGATCACTATACATCTCATGGGTCTAGCATAAAATGAGGGAACATTTATCTGTGTTTTTTGGTGTCTGACGGAGTTGACACAAAATAAGGATTGGCAAGCTAAAAAGCCCATGTTAAAAAGGAGAAGCAAGGTAAAAAGTCAATTTTTATAAAAAGGACAAAAGCTGGGAAGTTGTGTCAAACCTTAGCTCAGTATATGTTGGATACATACAGTGCTGTTTGAAAGTTTGTGAACCCCTTGAGCATTTTGGAATTGTATTTAGTTTAACCATTAATCATTCATTTTTATCAATACCAGTATTTTATATATGAAATAACAGATGTTTATTTATCAATTCAACAGTTTTCTTTTCCAGAAATCAATTGTTAAAAGAGATAAAACAAATTATTTACCAACTGTTGTATCTGCAAAAGTTTGTGAACCCTTAGCTGCATTGCTTAAATCGAGCAGGTAAACACAATCAGGTGGGCCAAACTGATTGATGAAATAGACCAATGTAATGAGAGATCTTTAGGGAAGAAATTGGGTGGCACAAGGTAAAACAAAGAAAAAACCAAGTCAGTTTAGGCTCACCAAAGTGAACCCATACAGGCCAGACATGCTAAAAGGGGAAGAAAATCTCAGAGGATTTCAGGAATAGAGTTATGATGTTGCACATTTGTCTGGGGACAGCTATAAATTCATATAAAAAAGTTTGAGCTCCATCGGTCCACCGTGAGGCAAATCATCTACAAATGGAGAGCTTTAAGAATGACTTAACATCTGCTAGAAGTGGACTTCCTTCAAAAATATCCTCAAGCGCCACAAGAAAAGTGATTTTTCTGGTAAAAGCCAACCCAAACATTACATCTGGAGATTTGCAGACCATTTGCCACCGCCGTTCTTCACTTGGGAGAAGGTTCTCTTGGTGGTAGGCAGAGTTGCGTTTTTGCCCAAACATGGCGGTTTTGGTTATGACCAAACAGTTCAATTTTGGACTAATCTGTCCACAGAATAAGACTTCAGGTATCTCCAGGTGATCTCTGGCAAAGCTGTGACAAGCAGTTTCGTTCTTTTTGGAGAGCAGAGGCTTCTTCAGCAACTCTCCCATGAAAGCCATGTTGTCTGTGTGTTCTCCTTATTGTGGAACCATGCACATCCGTCCCAGATGCTGCAAGAGAGGTCTGCAAATCACTAGATGTAATGTTTGGGTTGGCTTTTAACTGAAAAATCACTTTTTTTGTGGTGCTTGTGGATATTTTTGAAGGAAGTCCACTTCTAGGCAGATGTTAAGTCACTCTTAAAGCTCTCCATTTGTAAATGATCTGCCTCACGGTGGACCGATGGAGCTCAAACTTTTTTTAAATTAATTTATAGCTGTCCCCAGACAAATGTGCAGCATCACAACTCTATTCCTGAGATCCTCTGAGATTGTTTTCCCTTTTGGCATGTCTGACCTGTATGGGTTCACTTTGGTGAGCCTAAACTGACTTGTTTTTTTCTTTGTTACCTTGTGCCACCCAATTCCTTCCCTAAAGATCTCTCATTACATTGGTCTATTTCATCAATCAGTTTGGCCCACCTGATTGTTTTTACCTGCTCGATTTAAGCAATGCAGCTCAGGGTTCACAAACTTTTGCAGATACAACAGTTGGCAAATAATTTGTTTTATCTCTTTTAACAATTAATTTCTGGAAAAGAAACATGTTGAATTGATAAACATCTATTATTTCATATAAAAAATACTAATATTGATAAAAATGAATTAATAATGGTTAAACACAATAAAATTCCAAAATGCTCAAGGGGTTCACAAACTTTCAAACAGCACTGTACATGTAATTTAATTTGCCTAAACATAGGGTTTGTATTTTTTCAACATTAATAATAATAATTGATAGGTTTTATATAGCGCTTTATTGCCTAGGCACTCAAAGACGCTTTACAGGGTTCCTGGTTCAATTCGTTCACACACAGTCATACCGGTGGTGGCAAACTACGAGAGTAGCCACAGCTGCCCTGGGGCAGACTGACGGAAGCGTGGCTGCCATTCAGCGCCAACGGCCCCTCCGACCACCACCTCAAACATACAGCAATCATACACATTCACACAAGGCAAGGTGGGTGAAGTGTCTTGCCCAAGGACACAACAACCATGACACAGGTGGCCGGGCAGGGATCGAACCGCCAACCCTTGGATCGTTGGGCAACCCGCTTAACCACCTGAGCCACACTGCACCCTGTTTTCTCCCACTTCTCAAGAATCACTTATATATGGTCAGCCATCATTTATTTTACAAATACATTTTGAGTGTTTGTATTAGCTAAAACCTATTGACAACACAACATACAGACAACACTTCCGAATGGTGGACTTAAACAGACGTCCATTATGGACTTAAATGACGGCCATGACAGGCTGACCTAATTTTGCCACAAAAAATAAATGTGCAAGGAAGTCGGATGCTGCATGAAACTATTTCAGTAGATAATTGAAAACAACAAACTGTGTTCTGATTTTCACAGCAAAGCCAACAGATGTTCCCGAAGGCCCATCCTACGCAATTATTGCCCTGGCAGTGGTGTTTCTGTGTGTAGTGATGGCGTTAATCATGTATGTCCTCTGCAGGAAGCAAGGTTGGTCACAATATACTCAGTTCTAACTATTGAATTCTAATTTCAAAATGCATCTGGTTTTAATAAGACATCAGTTAGACATTACTCTTAGTTTACTGATAGAATCTTGTGCACTTTCAGGCATACCTGGTGTGGATGTGGCACCTGTGGGAAGTTTGAGGAGATCGCAGCTTAAAGAACCTTCCAAAGTGCTGCTCATCTACTCCCAGGACCACCATCTCCACAGAGACATAGTTCTGAAGCTCTGCGCCTTCCTCCAGGACAAGTGTGGCACCAAGGTGCTGGTGGACCTGCTAGACTCCACAACGGTAGGCATGGTTGGTCGCCTTCGCTGGCTGGAGTGGCAACGTCAACAGCTTAAAAATTCTTCTGACAAAATTCTGGTGCTATGCTCACGAGGCGTACAGGCAAAGTGGAGGGCCATGTGTGGTCAAGGTCGAGTGACCCTGAAGGAAGATGTACTCTCCCCTACTGACGACATGCTCACTCCCTTTCTAAACCTCTTCCTACCAGACATGTACCAGGCAGGAATGCTGGGCAAGTACATGGTAGCTTACTTTGATGACATCAGCAGTGAAGAAGACATACCATCAGTTTTTGACATTGCAGTCAAATACAAGCTCATGAAGCATTTCGAAGAGCTGTACTTCCGCATCCTAGACATTGAGAAGTATCAGCCAGGACAGGTTAACCACATTGAGGGCATTGGTGCGGATGAATATTTCAACTGTTCCTCAGGTAGAGCCCTGAAGAATGCCATCGAAACCTTCCAGGCATACCAGTTGGACAATCCGGATTGGTTTGAGAAGGAGTGTGTGGACAGTGAGGAGGAGCTCATACCTGAGCCTTACCCTGCTATTGAGCAGCTGCAGATCCCAGCAGTCCTAGAGTGTGTTCCTCTAATCAGATATGGGCTTCCTGTCTACACCCAGGAGGTAGAAATCAATAATCACAACAGTGTTCATGTCTATACACCTGAACTAAACACAGGCAGCGAGCTGTCATTCGTCGCAGAGCTTACACCATTTGTGAACCCAAAGTTTGAAGAGCATTCATTACACCCAGACCAAGTGTTGACAAATCAGCAGTATCCTAACAGCCCCAGTCCAGACTCTGTCTACATAGTGGAGCCTGTACTGCACCATCCACCACCACAAAGACAGAACTGGCTGGAAGAACCCTTTGGCCAAATTCCAACGGAGGATGAGGAAGATCATTGCCTATTACCTATGAGCCAACTCTCTGCTCATTGGGACCAGATAAGTTCAGTCCTACACAACTCCCTGGCCTCAAACCCTCAACAATCCTCATGTGTCACCATGCAGAGTGACTATTCCTCTTCATCTGAACTCCAGCCCTGTGAGCCTATGGAGATGGAGCCCAGTGGGAAGGCTCAGAACAGTGGATCAGATCAAGGCTACATCTCCCAAAATGAAGCCCCTTTCAAAGAGCATCCACTGCTGGCTCTGAGGAGACTGCAGGACCAGCTGTTAGAAGAATCTGACATTAGCCCAGAAGAAAACTGATGTTAATGGACCAAAGTCCAACTCAAGAAATGAGTTCTGAACCTGCACTGACTTTATCCACAACCCTTCATTATCACAATAATGTCTGAGGTTCAAACACTCTAGAGGGATTAAACAGCACTCTTGTGAATGTACATTAGTTAACAGAGGTATTTGTGTGTGGGGCTTATACAGTATGTTGCATATCCAATGTCTGGTGATGTCTTTCTGAAGAACATAATATATTATTAATAAATGATTTGATGACAAATCAACATGACCCTACCTTCATAAAAAAAGAAGAACATTTTTATGTCTTATATATTCTTGACAATGAAGGTCATATAACTTGTCTTTTTTCACGTTCAATCATTTTCCTTTCCTATAAATGAATCCAGAATCACTTTGTACAGTTTTTTCCTCCAATTTATTTCATCTTTCAACCACATAATACTGTCTTACATCTACAGTACATACATTGGATAATATCAGTACAGATATACACCACTTAACAGTACAGGTAGAATTCCATCTGTATACAACACAAATGTTCTTTACAAGTTTGAAGAAATGTAAAGCACATAATATATGACAGTAGAGTTTTCAAATTGCACACCTTGTGTTTATCTTTGTACGCGGGCAAAAGAAGAACACACATTTGAATGGGTGTTGCATAATTGGCTTATTTCAATATCCTTGTCGATGGAAGCCTTTGGTAGTTTCAGTGTAGTTCTGTACTGTGCAGGTAAATGGGCACACTACTACCGCTTAAAGATTAGTGTGAACAATTGGTCCTGCTTATGAGTCCACTATGTGCTAAGCTTCATGTTAAAATCCAAATTAAAGATAGTAAGAGAGCCTCTCCAATAGCATTGGATATATATGTAAAACGGTTACTGGCACAAGGTAATAATACAAAATATTATAAAATATAACATAATAAATACTTTGGCAAGATATGACCAGCAATTAACAATTAGAAGCCATTCTGAGTGCAATCTGAGAAACAAAGCAGAGAGAACCAGTGAAGCATTCAACATTTCACATTGTGTGTATGGCAGTAGCTCTGTCCCACACCAGTGTCTGAAGGGTCAATAAACAATTCCAACAAACAACAGCAACATTTTACATTTTGAATATTTATTGATCCAATAATCTATTTAATTTTGGAGAATAAATTAGACCTCCGGAATAATAGTATTTGTACAAAAATAATCATATGATCCTTATCCTTGTTGTTTGTGCATGACACTATGTTCACTAACACACAGAACAGTTAGGGTAGGCTTGGCTGCAATCAGGCTAACCTACACTCACAAATAACAGGTGACTTGTTTGACAGGGCAAACAAGGTTTTGTCATGTTCTTTTTAACTCTTTACCTACAAATGTTATATAATTTGCATGAATGATGGCCATTTTTCTAGAAAAAAACTACATGTTTTGAGGTTGCTTTGCTCCAGTTGGTCACTAGTATCAGTTAATTTCAATACATCATGACATTCTCCTGCAGAGAGCTTGTAGGACGTCACATTTTGTCCATTAAAATACAAGTTTCAAAAAAACAAAGTCAGTTGCTTTATTCTTGTTTTGTGATTATCAGATTGTTCAGTTCAGTCAGTATTAGTGTTTGTAAACACCCAACCATTCCAGCCACATGTCAAGTTGATAAGGCCTGGCTCATGCTGGATGGCTCACCAAACTGGAAAATCCAATTCCTTATGGAGCCGGCTTTGTGCATGGCAGTATTCTTGTGTTGAAACCAGAGGACTCTCCCCAAATATAAAACACTTTTCAAATGGAACTGTGTGCTGAAGCAAAAACGGACACCTACAATAACAGCCTATAGATAATTGGCCATATAGTGTATAGTGCAGACTTTTCAAATCAATTTGCACTTAATTGGTGCATTCTAAACAAGCATGGTTTTAAGAAAAAAAAATTACATTATGTTACTGAAGGTGGCAAGACTGCAGGTTTAATTCCAATGTTGTATTGACCTGACTAGAAACTACTGGCTGCCTGTAAGCTTGGTAAATATATGAAACATTATAGTATACTTTGAAAATGTCAATAATAGGGTTCCTTTTTGTCATCTAGTAAAGTGTAACTTGTGCTCATCAGTCTTACATTGCTCACACTGAAATTGCACAGCTCCCTTCACAGTTACAGTGCAGTAACATCCATATGTCAGAGGTTATGAGATGGCCGGTTAAATGTTAGACACATAATACATCCCTAATATACTTTGATCAGCTTGATTTGTTAGATACAACTTTACTACAAGCTAATGGTAGAGCTTGTCATAGAGGGCAGTGATCATTCTACTGTACCTACCTGTATTCAACAGGTAAATGTCAGTCAGGTAAATATACTGCTGTAAATAATTCACTGATCCACTAAGATGGAGTCTAGAATTGTCTCCCATTTCAACTGGCCTAAACTACAAAATTAAAAAATTGATTTTCAACTAAAACATTTGTTTATATGTTATGGTTCATTTTAATGGAACAGCACAACTTTTATAGTCAGATTGTTTGACTGTCTTACCCAAAGAAGAATGAAAGGCTGATGTTTGTCCATCATCCAGTACAAACAGGCTGTTAAACCTAGCTTTGCATAAAGGCTGGTAGCAGGGGAAATAATAATAATAATTACTATTATCTTTTTATAAGGTAAAAACCTAGCATCTAGGTAACAATTTTTTTTAGATGCTACAAACATTAACTGAAACAAGCACTTAACTTTACTTGTCCAAACGTCTTACAGCTTGGTGCCAACTAAAATGACCCAAATGAGCACTGGCCCTAATCAGATTTGTTAAACAGGCAACATGTAAATTGTCCCGAAGTGTATTTCTCAGATTGTTTCTTTAAAGCCAGTTACACGATAATATTATTGACTGTGTGCCATTGGATCAGATTTGGTAGAAAGGCTGTTAGAAAGTTAGAGTATGATTATGACTACTTAAACCATTATTTTGTGTTTGTCCCACTTGGGCCAGGGATAGTGGCCCTGAGAGCTCACAGCACTGCAACTTAAGAAAACACATGCAAGAAGACAAAACACAAGCAAATTAAGAAAACATCTTCATCAATTTGACAACACATGCGCAGCATTTAGAAAATGCGCAGCAAAGTTCACAACAAAACACATTACAAAAAACGCTGCAAATAGGCCGAAACACAACGGAAGTGCTTCCGTAAGTGTTTCCAGAGGACACTTAAAAGTGATGCACACGTCCAGACAGGCTTGTTGTTGACAAGCACCGGACTTTGGATTTTGACCATAGGTAGTAGCCTAGATTTTGACTCGCTGAACTCTTTCCATCAGTGATGTTGGAAAATGACATAAAACGTAACGTGTTTTTGATTTATTTTGACATTGTGATCGCATGATTCAGCTATAAGCCGATTGTAGTGATCTGCTGTTACACAATCTATGGTTTCACAATGAATTAACCGTGTGTATTTATTTCATCAGGTTATTAGAATTGGCAGGCTAATTACAAGCTAAAGGCTAACGGAAGTTTAACAGCAGATCACTACAATCGGCTAATATCTGAATCATGCGATCACAATGTTAAAATAAATCAAAAACACTTACTTTTTATGTCATTTTCCAACACCACTGACGGAAAGCGTTCAGCGAGTCAAAATCTACTATCTATGGTCAAAATCCGAAATCTGGTGCTTGTCAACAACAAGCCTGTCTAGACGTGTGCATCACACTTAAGTGTCCTCTGGAAACACTTACGGAAGCACTTCCGTTGGGTTTCGGCCTATTTGCAGCGTTTTTTGTAATGTGTTTTGTTGTGAACTTTGCTGCGCGTTTTCTAAATGCTGCGCATGTGTTGTCAAATTGATGAAGATGTTTTCTTAATTTGCTTGTGTTTTGTCTTCTTGCATGTGTTTTCGTAAGTTGCAGTACTGTGAGCTCTCAGGGCCACCATAGATAACACAAGTTTTTAGCCCACAACTCCTGAGACAAATTTCTGTCTCTTTACCTGCTAATGGCTGCTCTATGTTCACTAGTCTCTGACTGTGTGCCGCTGAGCAGGCGGTGCACAGTGGGTCAAATGTGCTTCCATTTTCTTTCTGTAGGCACATAACTAAAGACCTAACAGTCACATTCAGTCCACTGACCAGCATTTTGATCCAATGCTGGTCAGCTGCGCGTTATCAGCTTTCCCACAATGCTTTGAGAGGCACTTACTTCCCATTGAAATACATGGGGCTAAGGTTTGGATGGTGCGTTAGTCAGTGGGCCCTTATCCTGATCAACAGCTGTTGCAGGGAAACAGGTTGATAAGAGGGGGAATGCTGGCCCTGTATAACTGAGATCAACTGCAACATTACATTAGACATCTAATTCATTGTTAATGTAAACATATTTCAGTGATTCTTGAGAAGTGGGACAAAACAGAGTGTAATGTTGAAAAAATACAAACCCTATGTTTCGGCAAATTAAATTACATGTTTGTTTCCAACATACTAAGCTACTGAGCTAAGCTTTGACACAACCTCCCAGCTTTTGTTTTTTTTACCGTCATTGGCCTATCACCACCGTCAGATGTCAACTCCGTCAGATTTCCTGTCTGACGGTGTTGACATATTTAACGTTTCTTAAACATAACAAATGGAATTTATCTAGTAGCCATTTGGTATTTCTGTTGATGATAGGTGTATGAACTACTTCAGGAAAATAAAATTATCAAAAAATTTCAAATAACTTCTTCAGAAATTGTAAATCGGTGTTGACATATCATGGTTGTGACACAGGACTTTAAAGATTCGGAATGTAAAATATTCTAAAACTACAACACTTTTCAGAGCCTGTCTGACTCTAATGTACTCTGCAGAGGTAGAATTTGACAAGAGGTCCTTCAAAGTGACAGCTGCCCCTTATTTCGCCTGATTTTATTACATTTTACATTATGAAATGTCTGACGGTGTTGACTTACTGTAAAGTGGTCCCACCACTTAGAATCCTTCTAAAACATGAACGTGTTGTAGAAAAACTGTTTTTATTGATATAAGAGATTATTTAGTGTTGCTTTTGATGAAAAAAGCTAATTTTAATTATTAAAGTACATTTTTAATAGGTTTTATTGCATATGAAAGATTGAAACCTTCTCGGAGGACACACTGTTTTGGACGTCGTGAGAAGATAACAAGTTTCATATATTTGACATAATAATGATAAAATTTAATTTTAGGGGGTTTTGTGCTCTGGACATTCTATCCTTAATCCCTAATAACATCTACAATTTTGAATATTTTTAGTTTTAAACATAACAGCAGTTACATATGGAAGACGGCCTTTTGTCCCGGTTCTCAAGAATCACTGATTTATCAGTTCAGCTTTACGTGGTAGTTACAACTCATTTCCTTTTTTCTTTTTAATACAATTTATTGAGATGATTTGGATTCCATATATTATGAAGTTCTAAGAAAGTTAGAGTCTATCCCAGACTTGGCACACAGGTGTGTTGAAAATGACTTAAAAGTTTTGAGAGCTGCCGAGCATTTTGTATAGTTGGTAACCTTAACCCTATCCCTGTTAGCTTATGGAAAATACTGTAGCTTATGAGAACATGTTTTTGGATAAATTGGCACCTGGCACCAAAGTGACCCAGAGAACTATGGCGCATAAACTGAGAGATGTAAAAGTGAAAAGTAGCCAGCGATCTTTTAGGACTCCTAATCCAAAAACTGACATTAGTAGTAAAATAGTAGTACACAACCAATATCCATTGTTGGCTAGGGGTGGATTTGAAAAGGGCTGTAGGTAACATATTTGTCTTTGCACTGTTGAGTGGATTGCATTAATTTACACACATATGTTTCTGCTCTACTGTCAGCACCAGATACTAAGGTAGTATCAGCAGACACACTGTCCTCCATAGTAAACACTGTGGGCGGAGCCCTGCTGATTTATTCAAATTGGACTTTGTCCTAACGCTACACACAGTCCAGCTGCTTTGTGTCCCAATTCCATTCAAGTGTAGGGGTGAAAAGTGATTGCAGCTGTTGGGCTTGACTCTAGCACCTGTAGACTGCTGTGAAGAGGTGGCATTGTAAGGCTAGTACCGATGATGCCCTCCATGTCCACAAATGAGAGAATCCATTCGCCTGCTATGTAACATGTCATCAGCCACCAAACATTAGGTTTCCAGGTAAAATACTCTGAAAGATTCATTAGTTGTAAGGTTTCAGAGAGACACTTCTGAGCTTAATGCCAACATAGCAACATACACTGCAAACACCTACACTGAATCAAACTTTGCTTTGAAAGGTTTTAGCCTACAATAATCTGCACTTTTTTGGACTGATGTGATGTTATATCAACTGTGAACCTAATGTTGTTATCCATTAAACACAGCTGGTCAGCCTAAGCCCCCTTTGAATGCCTCACTTTGTATTATTATTGTATTATTATAAGGTGTTTTAAAATATGCACCACTATACTTTAAACGTGCATTTTGATTTAGTCATGGGACCCTTTCTTATAAATAGGCCTTTTAACATTACGTTATAAGGCCCCTGTAGCAGTGAACTGGACTCTGCAGATGGTGCTTGGCATCTTTAAAATGCTGTGTGTAGGATACCATTGTAAAAATACACATTTGTACATCTGCACACAACATTTATCATGGAGCTGACAGGCTGTGTAGAAAATAATCATATGTTATACAAGACTGAAAAAACAAAGTAATTGGATATATTTATATAGCGTTTTTATCCAAAACACTCCTCAAGGTTTTTGCTTCCACCAAGCGCTGGACTGGCTACTGGGAGCAGTTACTGTCTTGTGGTCAAGAGGAGATGGGGATCAAAACGCACAATCTTGTAACAAGTGGAGGTTGGTCTTTTCTTCCTTTTTTTAAAGCTTGTTAGCGATGGCTCTGCAACTTAACAATAAATAAATAAATAAATTATTGAAAAGTACAGATGTTAATTGGTGAAGGAGTTTGCTCTGGCAGTGAATCACAGTCAGTCCTTTATTTACCCAAAGCACTCAGTGTCTGCGTTGGACCCGGCAGACACAATGCAGCGCGTTCATGTCTCTGGGTTCCTAGTCTCGCAAAGCCAGACCAAAGAGCCGTCTATTCGGGGGGGAAACTGGGCTGGCCTGTTTTTATTTCTTTAAACCAATCACAATCATCTAGGGCGGGGCTAACCCCGGGAAACAGCAGCGGTGTCGCAAAATAGTGCCGCGGGGGAACTTATTCTGATGGAACGTCTTCACGTCCAGAGGCTGTCAGAGAAATGGCTAAATCTAACCCGCAAACGCCACAAAAAAACTATTAAAGACAAAAGGAATACACATAGTGTGTTGCTTTCTAACCAGCATGTCAAGACACCATACACTTTAGCCCCCGAGGAGCTCACGGGATAACTTAACCGGAATTAACTAGCCACGTAGTCACACAGTGTTATCTTTGGTAACATTATCATCGGCGGCCCGTTGTCCTGTAAATCACCAAAGAAAGGGAACGGCGGATCTTAATCTAGCTGGTTATAAGGTCCGGTGCTCAATCCAAACCACCACGCTTCATTTTCCAGAGTTTATGAGGGTATTTCTGCCCGGGGGAAGTTGTACAATGAAGTTGGACAGCTAGGCTAGGCTAGGCTAGGCTAGGCTAGGCTAAGCTAGGCTGCGCAGCGTCCCGGACCGCCGCCGCCGATATTATTATCCCAAAGTATCGCCACACTTATTCTGTCTACAGTAATGTGACTTCTCACACCCTGTGTGTGTGTGTGTGTGTGTGTGTGTGTGTGTGTGTGTGTGTGTGTGTGTGTGAGAGAGAGAGGGAGAGCGCTGCACAGAAGCACACAGGTTGACTGTGAGCGAATTGTTTCCTAGTTTGAGGGGGAGCTCAATACGGGAACGCCAGCAACAGGAAATGAAGGCGAAGCGTTGTTAGCGATAGACGCTGGCGGAAATGGTTCAGCCAGACTACTGGGTTCCTGACTGTCTTCATTACATTAGTAGACTATTGAATTAATGCGGTTTATTTGTATTGTGTTATAGCCTATTTGCACTTGATACAAAAGGAATATAAATTGTGCAAATGATCATTTCAGCCAAATTACAAATTGTGTGTTGCATTTATTTTTGCAAAGGATAAAGTGACCCTCTCAGTTAAGCTTGCTTGATAATTAGTTAAAGTTTTTATTTTCATGGTTTAAAGTAGGCTTAGATTACTTTTCCCTACACTGCTTCGTGGGAGAATTATCTTAGTTGATACATTGCTGTCTGTGCTTTTTTCTTATCCAAAGCCACTATCTGGAAGCAGAAGTTGGGTTAGAATTTGGGCGTAATTGAATTTTCCCGATGTCCAGCTGTGTCTGTCAAGCTGCCTTTTACCCCTTTGGGAGGCGGGGCTCTAGGACGCGGTGACAGCCAGCGTGTTGACGTATCCGTGCGGACACATGTCGTTCTCGGACACGCAGTGGGAGAACTGCGCCGGGGGCAGCCTCCGGACCCCGCGCACCTCCACACACTGCTCCACTAGCTCCATGAAGTTACACAGCAGGAAGAAGAGGTTTTTAAACATAAAAACCGACACAGGCATCTGGAACACAAACACCTGGAAACACCTGACCACCAGTAGCGGTGCGTTGACTAGCAGGCCGGAGCAGAAGCGCGCCCACAGCCAGCGGCAGCGCAGCTCCGACGCCGTCAGCTCGTAGAGCCAGATGACTGGCACGGCCAAGGCCACGAAGTACACTGACACTACGGTGTACTTTAGGTAGACGGTGGGGATTTCGTTCCTCAGCAGCAGGTCCAGCAGTGTGAAGCTGTCCAGCAGGTCTAGGCACGTGTTCAGGAAGCGGCTGTGGGAGTGGTGACGCGTCGCCCCGTTCAAATCCTCGATGATGGAGTTGATGAGGCAGTAGAGCAGCGGCGCGGACAGCAGCAAGATAATCTTGAAGCCGGTCACTCCGCACGGTACCTTGAGCGCGATCAGGTCCAGGATGGAAGTCTCCAGGATGAGCACTACCTTCGGGGTGCAGGCGATGACATAGATAAGCCAGGCCAGGTAGGCGTAGGTGAACTCCCCGAGGTTGCAGCCGAAGATGGAGCCCTTCTGGTGGAAGCCGCAGGCCCGCTCCCTCTTGCTCCGCGCGTTCTTCATGAAGAAAATCCCCCACCCTGAGATCACCACTAGGTCTGTGGCGATCCAGGAGCACCAGTACAGGTCTGTGAAGACTATGAGGTAGAAGTCCAGGAGGCCGCCCTGGAAGATGAGCAGGAGGAAGCATAGCGCCTTGTACAGCAGGCTCCTCTTGGATCTGTGCGCCAGCAGCGGAGCGCTCTGGATGAACTCCCCCGATGTCATGATGCAGGCCGCGGCCACCAGGCGCTGGATGCTGCCGCTCTCCTCCGGGATGATGCTGCTGCCGCTGCTGGGCGTGCCGCTGTCCTGCCTCGCGCTAGGCGGAGAAGAGGAGAAAGAGGAATCGGAGCAATAGGTCGCTTTGGATCGGAGATAGTCGGCCTTTAGATTGTCGTTCCCAGTTTCTGAGATCATTGTATTTATGCGGTCACCTCCCTTTCTTCCTTCCAGACGCTTTCAAAGGTGGAGAGAAGGAGGCATGCGCAAAGAAAGGCATGGATTCTGATGGAATGGACTACAGGCTGCTTCAATAAATCTAGGAGCAACATGTTTCACATTCCCCACAGTGCAGCTCTAATGCATTGATAGGACCTACAAGTATTCACTGCTCATTCGGTTAACTTCTCATTTTAAAAGGGAGCACAGACATGTTTTACAACATATTTCTGACAGACAACACAACCAAAAAGATTTGAACTCCACACAGTACAGAGATTGATAATAAACTTTAATTTCAAGTTAGGATGGATGGCTGTAGAACATAGAAAACACACATTTCAGTATAAACATATGAATTCCAATGACATTTAAAAGGTTGAGATCAGCTATCAGGAGTCTGAGCAGCTAAGCTTAATACGCATTCCTCAGAGAATCTTTGCTTCACACAGGTGTTGTGGGAAATGAAGTCTCTCAAATTCATTGTTCTGTACACTCCAGGTCTGCTGACATGTTTGGAATATCAGGTGTTACCTCTTGAACCTGCTTTAGAGGAAGGACTGACCCTTAAGTCAGATTCAGGATGGTGCAAGTGAAAACATGTCAAATGAAAACTCTTTTAGATTTGACTGAAGAAGCTGATGACACAGGAAGGTAGAGACATACAGACTGAAGGATCTGGAAAGCCAGACATAACGTTTTACTGTAGGTGCACTGCAATATTTTGAATATTATTTCACAAACGAGCCACTCAGTGTCTGAAATGTCTGATTTACAAAGATGGCTAATGCAGAATCAGGGCTATTGGTCACCCTGCTTTAAACACCCACAAACAACTTGGATCGTTTGGGTTTGATGGGCTGCTTGTCTTCCATTATGCCTTATTAAATGTGTTTTATTCTTGGAAAAGGCAAGTATACACTAGGTTTCTAGGAAACATAGTTAGTACTTTACAGCACAACATGAAGATTATTATGGTAAATGTTCTAAACATCAGCAGAATATATCAGCAGCTTTAATAGAGGGGAGAAAGGCTTCAGCATTCAAAAAACAGGTCAAAATCTTACAACATGCCCATCAGAGTAAATGCTTGAGGGGAAGTTTGAGTGCATCCTGTCTCAGAAGTAAGCAGATGATAAACAGGTCAAACCCACAGCCACAAATAAACTTGACAATGTTTATTAGCATTATTAGAATAAGTTGTTAAATCTTATAGTGTTTTTTGTCATTTTATTATTTAACCTTTAAACATGAACCGCACAAGATAGACTCACAAGGATAGATGTCTAGAAAATGTTTAGCACGAGCGCACCGACTTATTTGATTTTTTTTCTTTCTCTTTTATAAGTTCATTTATTAATGGCCTGCTTAAAGGCACTGCCACAATACATGGGGTGGGGAAAGCTACTGTCCATCACTTGCACAAGACAGTCCATTCTAGTGTCTAGTACACACAGGGGCGGGGGGAGGTGAGCAGGCAGGGCTGCTATAGGTAAATCTCATAGAAATCATCCAGCTCCTCGTGAAACAAGTCCCACTCATCCTCTGAGTCAGTGTTGTCGTCTGTGTCTGTGCCTGCAGCCAGCAACATCAGCAGCATCTCACTAAGCTCAAAGCGCACCATGTCCTCGTCCTCTGTGTCCAGCCAATCAGAGCTCTCCCTCTCATCTAACATGTCCCACAGCGGGGCACGCCGCGAGCTCTGCAGGGGAAAGGGGGAGAGCTTTATTCACAAACAGCAATGTATGCTGGGGGAAATATGTCAGCCATTAAGCCTGCTCACATGAAAGGCCAAGAGAAGATATACATGGTCAGCTGAAATGATGTTGCTATTCTGAACTGTGATTTCATTTTAGACAGTAATGCATATTTTTGGGCAAATTGATGCCTCAGCATCTCATATTCGTATGTAAAAACTTTAAAATATTTTAAACCTTTGACATGGTATCATATTTTGATTTGATATAAGGTATCTCACAAAGTAGACCAAGTAACTACATTTTAGGGCCCGACCGATTATCGCATATTTCGGAATTATCAGCATCGGACGTTTTTTTGCCGATTATTATTATTTTTTTTCAAGCAATCATGTGTGAAATGTATTGCTGGCCTGGAGGTAGCCTAAACGAATAGCATTAATGCTATAGCCTATTTACAGCAGCAGCAGGTGTGTTGTAATACATTGGATTAATTTACACTTGAAAGTTCCCCCTGCAACCAATAGCAGAGGCATTGGTCATCGCTTGACTGTTAATAATAATAATAATAATTGATAGAATTTATTTGGTGCTTTTTTTGAGGTCATTCAAAGACACTTTACATCATAGAGAATCATATATAATTGTCATGTAGAAAAAGAAAACAAAATACAGAAAAAATTTAAATAAGGTTTGGAGTGGAGTCATGTGTCATTATGCTTCCTTAAAGAGGTGAGTTTTGAGTTGACTTTTGAATGAGTTTATTGAGTCTGAGATGCTGATGTTTGGGGGGAGGGAGTTCCAGAGGGTTGGGTGCAGTAAGATAAAATGCATAATATCTGAATTTCGACATATATGTTACACTTAATTTTTTTTAGACAATGCGTATTGCAATAAAGAAAAAGTACATATTTTCAACAGTAAAAGGTATATATATATATTTAAGGGTTCAAAAAAGTAAATTTTTTCGATATATATTTTGGAGATTTTGATTTTGATTTTTTAATCGGCCGATTTAAATCGTAATTTTTCTCTGAAAATAATCGGCATTGGCACTCCAAAATCAATATCGGTTGGGCCCTACATTTCATAATTTTTTTATTTAATTCCGTTTGTCAGAAACAGTCCCTGCGTTCCAAACCACATACTTTTTTTTTTTTACTAAACTACATACTAAAGTACAGAAGAGGTTTAGGGCCACAGGAGAGAATAAAAAAATCAGATAAGGAATTTGTTTTCATTATGTCGAGGAATGTCAAGAATAAAGACGAATACTCCAAAATGCTATTGGAGTTTGTGGGGCATGAATGCATTTTCAGCATACTACAATTGACGAGCACGTATTGGGACATCCTAAATCTTTTTCTGGCATACTAAATAGTATGGAAGTATGGGTATTGGAACAGAGGGATAATCTAAGGGTGCATCTCATACCATTAGAATATCATGGAAAAGCACATTATTTTTTCTGTAATTTAATTCAAAAGGTTCCTGATTTTGGGCATTTTTTTCCGGCAATTTTGCGTATTTCAGCTCATAACAATCAAAAATCCAGCATCTCAAAATATTAGAATATTCCAAATGGCAGATCAAACAAAGGATGAAGTTGAAGTAGATAAACATAAATAGACATGAATGTTTCAAACAGCTGGAATTTATTAGAGAAGACGATATTGAATAAAACAGGTCTGATGTGAAAACACTTCTATCGTGCATCACACATCTTTACACTATTTACCGCTAAAGATAACACAGGTTTTTTCTTAATTTCATTTATTAATTCGGTTTAAGAAATGGAATCAACACTAAATGACCATGACCAAATGTCATATAAAACATTTTATTTGATTATACTCAGGACAGATCAGATTAAACTGATTATGTGGTTGTTGCTCCAACAGGGCATCGTTAACCAAACTTAAATAATAACCTGCTTGCACCAAAATGTGAAAAAATGTAATACAATTTTCCTTATAAATGCAATGATTACGATTGTTTTATTAAAAATGTAAATGTTTTTCCATACAACAGTCCTAAACCACGACCATCTTTATATATTTGTATTGTTAGTGCATTACATAAGAAGCTGTTCCTAAAAATGGGGTGGTAGGATGTCCTAAAGCACGTGTCAAACTCAAGGCCTGGCCCGCGACACGTTTTGATCTGGCCCGCGAATCAATTCGGCCGATTTGAATCAATTCTGGAAAAAATAAAAAATGTTTTCTTCTTCATGGAGCCTGTGCCATATCTGCACGTCACATACGCTCCCAACTGTTAGGAAACTTACGTGGCTTACAGCTAGGAATGTCTGCTGAAAGTTCTACAGCTCAGGATTTTAAGCCATGAATTGATGAACTTGCATCTAAGAAGAGCTGTCAGTTTTCTGAGGGCTGTAAATAGGCCAACATATGTGGCCAAATCGCATGCTAATATTGATGATTGATTGTGTCAAGTGTCTAAGGCAGTGGTGTCAAACATCTGGCCCGCAACTTGTAGAGCACACATTTCTGAGCATTTAAAAAAAAAGTAAGTTAAATTAAAATTAAAATTAAATTAAATTGGGAAAAATGTATTCCAAAACAACAAATAACCTCTGTATTTAAAAATAAATCAAAACAGTAGAAGTTGCACTTTTATTTAATTATATTTTGTACTGTCTGCATGTTTGCACAAAATGTGTCCCTGTACATATAGTAAACAAAATTGGACAACTGTAAGGTCAGTGCCTGTTGTATTTGTGTATTCAAATAAACAGTTGTTTATTTCATTAGTGCGTATTGGCATCTTTGAGCAAAATACCCCCAAAATTTTTGCTGCGGTGCTCCGCGCCTCACCTCCTATTCCCATGGCCAGCAGCAACCTTTACTAAGACATTTCCTGGGGGCTACAGAGATCCCTTGTGATCCGTGATAATGTAGGTTACATATGTAGGCTGAGTTATAAAGCATATAACTGAAAAACAAAGCTAAAGATTTGGATTTGACATATGTACGTTATTTTGCCATTATTTTACTGGTCCGGCCCACTTGAGATCAGAGAGGCTGTATGTGGCCCTCGAACCAAAATGAGTTTGACACACCTGTCCTAAAGTAAAGAGGGGTGAACCATGAGGTCTCTGGTTGGATCCCCGGCACTGGACAGTAGTAGTAAACCTAGTGTTGGCTGCTATTACATCTACTGTGCCCACCATCTCTACCATTGTGTCGCTGAGCAAGATATTTAACCCCATACTGCACCAGGGGCGCTGTTCTATTGCTGACTCTGTGAGGACACCCTCTGTAGGTGTGGTGATTTGAGAGGGGATATGAGAAGAATGAATTCCGAAGAAAGAAAGAAACTTAACGGTAACGCTTTATATTACGGTTCTTGTTATAAGCCTTAGTAAATAGGTAATAAGGACCTTATTAGATGCTTATTAACATTAATTTGTGTTAATAAGACTATATATAAGTGTTAATAATAACATAATAAACATGTTGACAGTGTGATTATAAGACTTTTATAAGCACTTATAAGACACTTCTTAACTATTAATTGATCGCTTAATATCATTAATAAAAGTCTTATGAGTTTCTGATAGCTGTTAATAAAAGCGTTACAAACCTATTTATTGTCTTACTAACTTGCCTATTATGTCATTGTTAAACCTTTACTAAGCATTGTTTGTTGCTTTATGAAGGTAAACACATCTTTATTAATCAATTAATAGCAGTTAACTATGCTCTATGAACAATGCTTATTAAGGTTAATAAGTCCTTTATGAAACACTTTTTAACAGTTAATAAGTACTATATCTTGTCAAGGAGGATACAATGAGAATTAGAAAAACGACATGCAAATACAATGTTAGAGCGGTGAAGGTATTTGATTTGCTTTAATGTTTTTCTTGTTGAAGTACCTTCAAAAATAAGTTTTCTGAGTTTGGTTTGCAGCGCCATATCTTCGTAGGCTAAAGTCACTGATTTTCATCCCTCTTTCCAAAATGTTGTCTTTTGGCATGTAGCATAATGAGTGCATAATATATTTGTTTTTGCTCTGAAGTGATTATTTCACCTCTATGTGTGCGCACACATGTTGAGTGAGTGTTAAAATTAGATGCCCAGAGAACGTAGTATATTTTTCACAATCTATGATGAATATGACTCGTATGATCGGTTTGCTCAAATCAGATCCTTAAAGGGCTTTTATTTTGAAGGTAGTTGTAAAACCGGAAGTTCCGTGTATGCAAGTCGCTGATGGCTTGACGCCAGCTTGACGGCCATGCTTGACAAAGTGTTACACGAAAGTAAGGAGAACATGTCGGAGTCGTCAGCACGGTCAGCACCCCAAACCAGGTCTCTGAAAAATAAGAGGGTGAGGTCCGAACTGGAGGATGACTCTTCTGGTAAGTTTAAGAATGTAATGTTATAGTAACGTTAGCTGGTTCTAGCTTGCTAGTTGTTTGCCTAGCTTACATTACTTTCTTTCAGAAGCTTTGGTGAGCTTCCTTTTTGAGCTAACGTTTAGCTTACACTATCATAAAAACTGCAACCAAACGTATCTATTAACAGTTGTGTCATGCTAGCTTGTCAGGAAGGGGCTAAGTAATGCTAAATGGTTATTTCTGTGCTGACCCAGATGCTGCCCAAATTGTCCCAACTGCCAAACTGGGTCTACAGAAATATAAACATGAGCTGGCCAGGTTTAAATTAGAATGCCAGGATGTAAAAATAAAAGACCTGACAACGGAGAGAGATTTATTTCTTGAAGGGACAACTATCTGAATGAAAGAAAATATTTACTTTTTTCGAACAATTTTCACCATTACAGACTATATTTACTTTGATACTGCACCCCTTTTTGCAGATTCCATGTCCAAATGACTTAAATGCTTAGTGTAACCTGTCTGCTATCTGTCTAATTGTGATCAATGTTTCTTTGTGTTGTCTTTATACAGTAACAAGAAAGACCAGCCTGACTCAACCTTCCCCTGAGGCTAAGGAAAAGCCCGACTCAGAGTCAAGTCTGTGTCTTCCGACTCCTCTGACCCCTCCTCAGACGATGGGAAGAGGAAGAGGAAGTATAGCAGAAGTCAGCATTGTACTGTTGCAGAGGGGGCCAGCAGAAGAAGGCTTTTTTTTTTTTTTACCACATACTGTATATAAAATGATCTATTTTTGAATTGTATTACTTGATTTTATTTCAATACATTTTAAACATTTAAACCTGACCAATTTTCTTACTATTTTGTTGACACAATCGGGGAACGGTGGGACTTGAAAATATTCCCACCTTCAAAGTGGGGAATGACAAAACAAGTTTGAGAACCACTGGGTTAGCATCTATTAGTTGTATGTGGTTTTCTGCTTGCCCTATCTGCAACAGTATAATGCTGACTTCTGATACAGCAACATCTCGCCCAAATTCTTATAGTGAGGATTGCCATCTCCATAAGGTTACAGATTCAATATGCAGAAGCAACTCATACAACCCCACGTCGTTTTATATTGTTTTACCTACAACAGAGTTTTTTTTTTATTATTTATTTTATTATTATTCTTCCGGACAATTACACATAATACATAATTTTCTCATTGCATATTCATACATATTACTTTGTGTTATCGTCCGAAGGGAAGCAGGAGAAGCCAAAGGCTTATCGGGTCCCGCCCCCACTGCCATAAGATTCAGATACACAGATACACAGCTACTTTGACGAAAGTTTTTTTTTGCTCTACTCGTTTAATTGTTTTGTTGTTCTTATTCATTTAATATTTTAAATTAATAGTCTTAATCATTGGACACTTGAATTGATGTCAGGCATCATTTTTATTTTACAAAGGTATTTATTGTTTTACATTTAGTAAAATGTTGTTCATGAAAGTTCTGGGAAACAAACAAACATGTTTACAATTGCACAGTTAAGTGTTTTTTTTTCTTTAAAAGTACGTTTTTGTGCTTCACCTCTCTAACATTGTATTTACATGTAGTTTTTTTAATTCACATTGTATCCACCTTGACAAGATATAGTACTTATTAACTGTTAAAAAGTGTATATTAAAGGATTTATTAACCTTAATAAGCATTGTTCTCGCTTTAGATCAGGTACCTTCAAAATGCATTATTACCTGTTTAATAAAGGACTTATTAACCTTAATAAGCATTGTTCTCGCTTTAGATCAGGTACCTTCAAAATGCATTATTACCTGTTTAATAAAGGACGTATTAACCTTAATAAGCATTGTTCTCGCTTTAGATCAGGTACCTTCAAAATGCATTATTACCTGTTTAATAAAGGACTTATTGGACTTAATAAGCATCGTTCTTAGAACATAGTTAACTGCTAATAAACAAATAATAAAGGTGTGTTCACCTTCATAAAGCAACAAACAATCCTTAGTAAAGGTTTAACTATGACATAATAGGTAAGTTAGTAAGACTCAATAGATGGATTTGTAATGCTTTTATTAACAGCTATCAGAAACTCATAGGGCTTTTATTAATGCTATTAAGCAATCAATAAATAGTTAAGAAGATTCTTATAAGTGCTTGTAAAAGTCTTATAATCACACAGTAAACATGTTTATTGTGTTATTATTAACACTTAAATATAGTCTTATTAACACAAACTGATGTTAATAAGCATCTTATAATGTTAATAAGCATCTCATAAGGTCCTCATTACCTATTAACTAAGGCTTATAACAAGAACCTTAATATAAAGCGTTACCAACTTAACTGAGTCAACAAATGAACCATTTGCTCTGCATATGCTAAACATACTTTATGGTATGGAAGGAGAGTAGAGAGAGGGGAAAGGACCCAACAGGAGGAGAGCCAGGGACTCAGCCTTAATGTTACTCTCTGCACGGTGAGCCAATGGGCTGCCCACAAATACTATACCTTTAAGAACCTTCATCACTGTCATGCTTTACACCTAAGCGTGTCACCCTGCTTGTTATTACACTTTCTACTCCACATTCAGCAGAGGGGGCTACAGTAGAGGACGTGGCATTACTGTAATAAGGAGACTAGTTTCTTTTGACAAAGTTCCCCTTTTTCAGAAAAATAATTACAAGTCATGATGTTGGACTGAAGTATTATGCTTTCATCACAACACAAGCTGTTCTAATCTTGGCAGAACTAATGTATTTTTGCTGGTGAAATGAATAGTTTTTAGGAGCGAATGTTACCCGGTTTCTGCTGCTGGATCCCGTCTGTCTTCGTTGGGGTTGACTTTCCTCCAGCCGGCCGTCAGGAAAGGCGTGTTTGTAGAAGCAGTTTGAGCCAAAAGGACATGTTCCACGGCCCTCATCAAAGTATCGACATGGTTTAGTCCTGAACAAGACCAAAGGAAGAGAATAGAAACTGTTAAGTTAAGTTAAGCACGCACGTGTACATGTAGTGTATGTGTGCAGGTCAAGACAAACATCCACAGCAGGCTGCTGGGAGACCTTCTTGCAGCCTGCTAGAAAATAGAGGAATGGGTCAAATGTGTTTGACTTCCCATACCAGGAGGCACCGGAAATGTTATTCCAAAAACCCAGGAAGATCCACTGTAGAGTTTAGATTACTGGTAGACTGCTCATAACAGCCTGTCCCAGGCCAAATAGGTGATGTTTAAAATGGGCAAAAAGAAGAAGAAATGGTCTATTGTAAAATAATGGTGTAAAAAACATTTGTAAAACAGATTGTTGTAAAAAATAAAATAATAATAAGCATTTGTTTTACAAAATTGCTGTTTTTTTGTTGCTATAAAATAGGGTAACCCCGATCCCCAGCAGAAAACAAAGGGAAAAGTGGAAATGGTCTGTGTACCCCATGCCATCCTTGTATTTTTGAATAAGTTTCTGTTTGTCGTCCTTATCTTCCACCCAGTACTCGCTTGGGATGACGAAGTTGGATGTTATTCTGCACTCTGGGCAAGATCTGCAAAGAAAAACAAGGAGGTGGAAAGAGTCCTGGAACATTGTCATAAAAATTATGCTCTGCACTCTATTGGCCCCTTTTCCATAACATGGAGCCAGCTCACTCTACTCTCCTTTGGTATCAGGCATTTTTCCATTAAAGATAGTAGCCTGGTGCCTCTGTGTAGCTGCTCGTCATAGTGACGTTAGCTGCTTCTTAAGTGCGATAATTGTCACATTTAGTTTTTGGATGAAGTACCGTTCGGTCGTTTACAACTCAGAAATAAAATATTATTGTTTTATACATCTTTTTAACATGTCATATCAAAGGTTGACTATGCGGTATAGAATCACACAAAAATAATCCCTCTCAAGGATCACTATTGCCTAACTAGAGGTGGTGGTGTGTTCATATTCGTAATTCTTCCCATATAGTTTCAATGATTTCCCCCGCCATGTTTGTTAAATCGTATCCATCTTTTTCAACTTATTGTAATTCACTGTACAGCGGTCTTCTAAGTTAAGTTAATTAGGTCTTTATTTTGTCAATTACACACATGGCATTCGAACTCACATTTTAGCTCACCCCTCCTACATTTTTAACACACATAGGGGATCATCTCACAGGGACTTAAGACGAGGTTCTGCAGCAGGGTTGCGCCCTAGTGTTACAAATATACCCCTCCCCCCCATCTCCAGCAGCTGTCTCATGTTATAAACAATAAAACAAACTTGCATAAATTCCGACTGGTCTTGATGAATAATATTTGTTAGCACACTCTTCAGTCTATGAGCAGTACATTTTTGCAAGTATCTTAGTTTCATAGCATTGTAATCCTATTCGTAAGGTTCACACGATCCTTGAACTGTCCACTGTGTTCCTGTTTGAGCAACAGAGAGATAAAATCCAATGCGTCTAGAATATTTACAATCTTCTTTAGGGCATGTGGCTGAGAGTTAATATGAGAACTTCCTTTTTGATCTAATATAAAGTTTAAAGCAATATTATAATCTCCCACCATAAGAACTTGACCCTTTATATCCTTCAATTTATTGAATGTCTTCAAAAAAATAAAAGGATCATCTAATCTTGGTCTTTACAGGTTAAAAATGCAGTTTTTCTCTTTGAACTATTAAATTGAATAGTAACCATTTTCTGAGTCTGTGCATGCTGAAAACAACTGGAATTTAAATTGCTTCTTTAACAGAATTATAACAAATTGGATTTATCTGGCCATGTGAAAAGTTAATTGTACTATCCCACTCTGTTTTCAAAATTATTTCATCCAACTCTATAGGGTGAGTCTCCTTTTAAAAGACCATTACAAGTATACCATCAATTCATATTTCATCATTTATCCTGCTGGTATTGATGCTCTGAATTATAATTATTCAGCACCTCAGAAAAATAAAGAACAAAACAAAATTCACTTCTTCGTGCTCTCCGTCCCAATATGATCAAAAGCGCCAATGATTTACAGCAGTCTGAATCTTCTGTTTAAAAACCAAATAAACACAGATCAACACAACACATTCTAGTGGGGCAGAAGTGATCATTGAGAGGGATTGTTTTTATGCGACTATACTTTGTTTCTTAAGGAATAAACAACATCAGAATCAGAATCTCTTTATTGTCATAAATGTTATAAATGTCAGCCAATTGTAGAGGTCAGATTGGTATGATAATGCAATAATTTATAATTCTGAGTTATTTAGGACAATAACAGCTCTGGGGTAGAAAGAGTTTTTTTAGCCTGTTTGTTTTTGCTCTGATTGCCCTGTAGCGCCTCCCAGAGGGCAACAGTTCAAACAGGTCATGGCCTGGGTGGGATGAGCTCTCATAGTCAACCTTTATCCAAAATGCTTCTGTACATACACCGCCATCCAGAGAGTTGCTGGTACACTCTCTCATTCTGTGTGACCCTGTACAGCTCGCGCTTTATTGTCTAAATCTGCCACAAAGGTGAACAACGGCTGTACCTGGTCCAGCCAACACAGCTTGGTTGTCCACGCCAGTTTTGAAAGAAACTAAAACAAAGAGTAGAACAAAGACTGGAGAGACAGCCAGCTCTAACACTGCAACATAGTGGAAAACCAAAAAAAAGCAGAGTACTGGCAGAACCATGTAATGGAAAATAGATATGTTAAACTAATCATCACTGGATCAACATCTCTAAACAAAAAATCCTATTGCTCTCTGACCTCAAACAACCAGAGAGTTGCCATTTCCACCGACACTACAGTTCAGTTCATCTTAATAATACATGCCTCTAAATCTTTTTTGCAACATACACAGTGCTGCAATCACGTGGCCAATTTGGCCCACGTGATTGTGTTTACCTGCTCGATTTAAGCAATGCAGCTAAGTGTTCAGAAACTTTTGCACATACAACATTTGGCAAATAATTAGTTTTATTTGTTTTAACAATTGATTTCCGGAAAAGAAAAATGTGGAATTGATAAACAGACATCTGTTATTTCATATACAAAATACTGGTATTGATACAAATGAATTAACAGTGGTTAAACTCAATACAATTCCAAAATGCTCAAGGGGTTCACATACTTTCAAGCAGCACTGTATGTTGGGCTGATTTTAAGGTGGACATTTTTCCATGTTGGAAGTTATGTTAATTCAAAGGTGCACTATGCAGTTTAATTGGAGGGGGAGCCTACATTTGCAGAGCCTTCAGCTAGTTTACTTAAGATATTTTCTCTACATGTAATTCTTAGTATTGAATAATTATATCATCATAAATCAAAACAAGGTTATTTTGAGGATCGTGGAACCAAACGTAAGACTAGAATATGTTTGTAAACCAAACTGTGGGCCCTGCTGCTGTAAACAACAACAGTTACACAGTAACTTTTCAGGAAGCTTTCTAACTTCAAACAGTTATGAGAATATACCTTAGAAAATTTTCACTTCTGACACACCCAAAGTTACATAGTTCATCTTAAAATTTTGTTGAAATATTAATGGAAGTTATGGTTATTAGTTATTGGTATGTTCAGTAAGTAATCAACAGACCAGTAAGTAATCAACTTACCAGAAAATAAACATTAGGTTACCAAAAAAAAAGATTGGATTAATCGCCTAATAAATCGAAAAATAATTGATAGATGACTCGCCAAAACCATTTTAGGGACAGGTATGGGCTCAATAAAAGGCCAATAACATAATGAGCTGGTGAAATGATTTCAGAGCCAGTGGTCTGCCAAAACTCTGGTTGTGCATGTATAGAAAATATATGTTTTGGGTGCCTATAGAGCATCCCTTCCTGAGAGAGAAGTTGACAGAGATGAGAGTGGACCCACACCTGGTGAGGTGGCTAACAGACTAGCTCACACAGAGAGAGAGAGACAGAGAGAGAGAGACAGAGAGAGAGACAGAGACAGAGACAGAGACAGAGACAGAGAGACAGAGAGAGAGAGAGAGAGAGAGAGAGAGAGAGAGAGAGACCACAGTATGTCAGGCTGAAGGGCTGCACTGTGCTCTGTCCCATCCTGTTTACCCTGTACATATCTGACTTCCAGTATAACACCCAAGCTCTGTCACATTCAGAAATAGTGGGATGACACAATGATAGTCAGCTGTATAAGGGATGGAGTACAGGAGCCTGTCTGAGGACTTCAATAGGTTGTGCAGGTCAAATCACCGGCTGCTGAACACCTCCAAGACCAAGGAGATTATGGTGGACTTCAGGAGGAATCAACCTGTGTCCATGGAGGGGGTCCATGTGGAGGTGGTCCGGACATACAAATATCTGGGGCTGCAGCTGGACAACAGGCTGGACTGGTCGGCCAACACTCACTACATTTACATGACGTTAGAGAAAATCGGTTTATTGTGTTAGTCCGACTGAGCCCGAACCAGACTTTTAAAATGCATGTAAACATGTTAGTCTGACAGAAAGTGTACTTAATCTAATTTCTCAAAACCAAAACAAACACCAGATAATGCTGGGGGGAGCCGGCTTCTCCTGCATGTATACAGTCAATCAGACTCTGACAGGCCTAGGCGCCCTGAGCATGCTCCACAGTGTCCAACCCCGAGCTTTGACCCTGAAGTCGAAAAGCATTCAATGCTAACAGAACAACAACAACAACAACAACAACAACAACAACAAAGGCTGGACTAGAAACCTGTGCACGGGTACAGCGCGTACGCAATGTACAGAGCTGTAAAGTTATCCATATCACCGCTCGACATGGTACTAGTTTGACGCTCGCTCATCGTTAGTCGCACTAACAAGTTAGCGTCTGTGTAAACATTAGCAGCCTGCTAGCAAGTTAGGTCAACCTGAAAAGTGTCCAATACTTACAAGCTGAAAGGAGGTTATCGCCATCTATCGTAGCGGAGGTGGACATACAGTACAGGCCAAAAGTTTGGACACACCTTTTCATTCAATGCGTTTTCTTTATTTTCACGACTATTTACGTTGTAGATTCTCACTGAAGGCATCAAAACTTTGAAGGGACATATGGAATTATGTACTTAACAAAAAAGTGTGAAATGACTCTTAAATGGGTCTTATATTTTAGATTCCTCAAAGTAGGCACCCTTTGCTTTTTTGACAGCACTACAAACCCTTGGTGCTCTCTCAATGAACTTCATTAGGGAGTCACCTGAAATGGTTTAGCAAAGAATTCCACATGTGTTCATTCAAAGTTGTGATGCCTTCAGTGAGAATCTACATTGTAACTAGTCAAAAAATAAAGGAAACGCATTGAGCGTGTCCAAACTTTTGGCCTGTACTGTACATCAGTCAATTAATAGATCCCCCTCCTGTTCTTGTACATTAGGACAAGGACAGCAGTCCAACTCAATTATTTGTCCAGCTATAGCCATAGCTGGACTAAACTGTGCATATAAAACGTACTGACTGACATTATGTACAGGAAGGGTCAGAGCTGCTGTACTTCATGAGAAGTACAGAAGTGGGGTCTTTTCACATCTGTTTCAGATGTTTTACCAGTCTGTGGTGGCCAGTGTCCTAGTTTATACTGTGGTGTGCTGGGGATCAAGTAGCAAAAAGAGGGACAGAATGGTGAGGAAGGCTGGCTCTGTGGCGGGCACAGATCTGCTCTCAGTTGTGACAGTGGCAGAGAGAAGAACCCTGGACAGAATGCTCTCCACAAAGCCCATCGCCCTCTGCACAGCAGAAGAGCATGTTCAGTGGAAGGCTGCAGTCCAAGTCCTGCTCCACTGACACACTCACAAAGTCTTTGGTCCCCCTGGCCAGGGGGAAACCAGCTAACAAGCTGACACACTGAGGAGGGATTGTAATTAGTAAACAGTGTTCTAATAGGGGTCAATGACATTTCTTATTTCTTGTTCTGCAAGGTTAAATTGAATTATTTTTAGAGGTGGGCATAGATTAATTTTTTTAATCTAGATTAATCTAGATTAATTTTGGAATTAATCTAGATTAATCTAGATTAAAATGTCTCATTTGAATTCATTCATAATATGTGTGTGCTCCTAAATAATGACTCAAAGTAAGTCTTTGAGAACGTGTTTCTCAAGCCAGGTGGCGCATCAGACCAGGGGGTCATCTCCTGTTTCCAACATGCATCACAAACTGCTTGAGGAAGCTGTTCTACTATGATAATTGGTGATGAAAATAAATAATGTTCAACAAGATGTTACATAGTAACGCGTTACCGGCATCGGACCTCTTTTTTCAGTAACGAGTAATCTAACGCGTTACTATCTCCAAACCAGTAATCAGATTAAAGTTACTCATCAAAGTCACTGTGCGTTACTTTTTCTGTCATTTTCCTTAGTGAAACATTTTACATAACTGCACAAGTGACTGCGATTGCGATTTTATGTAAATAAATGTGCGCGCATGTGTCTCTAAACTCTCCAACTGCTCCAACCGCTCCTCTCGTCTTTTTGGTAGCGCCCCTAGTCTCTGCCATGCAGCGTGTGTGTGTGCCTGTGTCTGTGTGTGTGTGTGCAGCAGCATTACGGCCGAGTCGAACTGTGGCGCAAAACAAAGTTTTCCCCCCGATGAAATATAGCGTCTGCTATGGGGATATTTAGGATTCGGGTACGGTGACGTTGACGTTGAAGAGATAGAAGTGTTTAAAACTTGGAAACTTATAGTCACGTGGCGACCGGTGGCCACACACACCCACCCTGCGTTCCAATGCCCGATTGTGTCGTGGGCAAGTGATGGAGAGAGAGAGAGCGGCGGGTGTGTGAGAGAAGCTTCGCCCCTCGTCTCTGACATGCAGCGTGTGTGTCTGTGTGTGTGTGTGTGTGTGTGTGTGTGTGTGTGTGTGTGTGTGTGTGTGCAGCAGCATTACGGCCGAGTCTAAGCTGAACTGTACAAATGACTGGCTCCCTGAGCCGAACAGGAGGTGGAATAAGAGATTAACGGCGATATTTTTTTTATCGCTGATAAGAGTCTGGCGTTAACGCAGCACGTTAACGCCGATAACGGCCCACCACTAATTATTTTACATAGTTTCCATCTACATTTTTTTGCAAGGTTACATTTAAACTAGTGCTGTCAGACGATTAAAATATTTAATTGCGATTAAAGCGACTCTTACCTTTGTTGCATTTTTACACTTTTTTTGGATTAGGTTAAAATGGTATTAATAAGGTAATTACACTCTAAAATATAAGACAGACCCACCAGGAGTAAAAACAAACAATGATTTTAATCTCATAATATTATGAAAAATATATATAAAATTCAACCAATCAAATCGTTCGGACCGAACGACAGACCTGTCTGTTTGCGGTCTGCTTCTGTATTGCGCATTCTCAACTAGAGGGTTTGTTTTGATTCCACGGCAGACAGTAGCGAGTAGCGACCATTGTAGAAAAGGCCCCAACGTTAATAAGTTACAGGGTTGTTATTTCTTACAGTGTGTTAAAATGTGTTTTGTTCAGTGTGGATAGCAGTCAGTTGGGCCGTGACGTCAGTCGGGCCGTGACGTCAGTCGGACAGAGAGCCTGTTTAGTTTCCGTTCTCTTCTCCCTCAGTCAGATGTGTGAGCGTTGCCGCAGTAGGCGATCATTCCACATGGAAACGTGTTTATCTGAGTTTAAATGTGAATCACCCCTGTGCGAGTATGTACATGCAGTCCCGATCGCTGTTATAATATACACTCAACAAAAATATAAACGCAACACTTTTGTGTTTGCTCCCATTTTTCATGAGATGGACTTAAAGATCTAAAATTCATTCCAGATACACAATATTACCATTTCTCTCAAACATTGTTCACAAATCTGTCTAAATGTGTGATAGTGAGCACTTCTGCTTTGCTGAGATAATCCATCCCACCTCACAGGTGTGCCACATCAAGATGCTGATCTGACATCATGATTAGTGCACAGGTGTGCCTTAGACTGTCCACAATAAAAGGCCACCCTGAAATGTGCAGTTTTGTCTCACAGCAAAATGCCACAGATGCCACAAGCATTGAGGGAGCGTGCAATTTGCATGCTGACAGCAGGAATGTCAACCAGATCTGTTGCTCGTGCATTGAATGTTCATTTCTCCACCATAAACCGTCTCCAAAGGCGTTTCAGAGAATATGGCAGTACATCCAACCTGCCTCACAACCGCAGACCACGTGTAACCACACCAGCCCAGGACCTCCACATCCAGCAGGTTCACCTCCAAGATCGTCTGAGACCAGCCACTGAGACAGCTGCTGAAACAATTGGTTTGCATAACCAAACAATTTCTGCAAAAGCTCAACTGCATGCTTGTCGTCCTCATCGGGGTCTTGACCTGACTCCAGCTCGTCTGTTATGGACGAAGAACACAGGTGCATTTTATTGATGGCATTTTGAATGCACAGAGATACCGTGATGAGATCCTGAGGCCCATTGTTGTGCCATACATCCATGAACATCACCTCACGTTTCAGCAAGATAATGCACGGCCCCATGTTGCAAGTATCCGTACACAATTCTTGGAAGCTGAAAATGTCCCAGTTCTTGCATGGCCAGCATACTCACCGGACATGTCACCCATTGAGCATGTTTGGGATGTGCTTGACCGGCGTATACGACAGCGTGCACCACTTCCCAGTAATATCCAGCAACTTCGCACAGCCATTGAAGAGGAGTGGACCAACATTCCACAGGCCACAATTGACAATCTGATAAACTCTATGCGAAGAAGATGTGTTGCACTGCATGAGGCAAATGGTGGTCACACCAGATACTGACTGGTTCTGAGTCCCCAGACCCCCAATAAAGCAAAAAAATGCACATTTCAGAGTGGCCTTTTATTGTGGACAGTCTAAGGCACACGTGCACTAACCATGATGTCAGATCAGCATCTTGATGTGGCACACCTGTGAGGTGGGATTAGGGCTGTGTCAAAAAATCGAAATATCGCGATACTTAGTTTCCCGATATCAGTATCGATTTTTATATCAAAATATCGATTCTTTTTTTATTAATTTTTTTATGATTTTTTTTTTTGCTTTTCAAGGCTTTATTGACAGTGCAGAGATACAGATATGAAGTGGGGCAGAGAGGGAATGAAACAACCACGGGTCAGATTCAAACCCATGTCTGCTGTCAGGCCTGAGCCTCTAGGATACTGACTATTGAAGTTAGATCAGTTTTGTTTATAAAAATACTTAAGATTCACTGTGTCACAAAAGCACACTGATGTGTTTTCATTTTCATTGTGTCCTGTACAGTTAGTACAAGAGTGAATTGGATTTGTTATTTTGATGTTATGGCAGCTGCAGCAGTGTTTGATAATTTGCCAAAACCAAAAAAAAGGAAGAAAAATAGTAAAGGAAGTTGTGAATGAAATAGTTTTGACTTCATTTGTCTGTACAATTATCACTATATTGTGCTGTTATGTTTGACAAGGCAACTTGTTTATGGAATATCGCAATATATCATGATATATCAAGATACGCAATATATCGTGATATATCGTATCGTGACCAGTGTATCGTGATACGTATCGTATCGCGAAGTCCTTGACGATACCCAGCCCTAGGTGGGATGGATTATCTCAGCAAAGCAGAAGTGCTCACTATCACACATTTAGACAGATTTGTGAACAATGTTTGAGAGAAATGGTAATATTGTGTATCTGGAATGAATTTTAGATCTTTAAGTCCATCTCATGAAAAATGGGAGCAAAAACAAAAGTGTTGCGTTTATATTTTTGTTGAGTGTAGTTTGCATGCGATTCGCGGGTCGCAACAGCTGTTGTAACGTCTCCTCACGAGCGGAGTTTAAACCTTTGTTCTTTTCCCGCGATCTATATGCGACTGTGGCTCCTCCTCTCGTAGTCTCATGCTTATAGTCTGACGCCTTTGGCCATAAGTGGTATTCTGGCCGACAACTCTGAAGTGAAACCAGTGATACAAGCATGGAATGAGGGTGTGGGGGCATTGGAGGGAGGCGGGATGGTATGATAGTGCTGTAATTCTCAATTGCAGGATCGGTAAGAGTCCCTTTAATCGCATTAATGACAGTTAATTTGCGATTAATTGCATTCTTATCTATTCTAGCTTTAATATCCCTTGATTTCTTTGTGTCCCATTATTTTTTTCTCATTTTAATGCTCATATCACAACCATTCTCTACACCCTTGTAATTCAGTGTATTTCTTCTAAAATAAAAATATCATAATTTCCAATTCAGTGCAAATAGCCCACAATGTAGGCTACCCCCCCACCCCGCATACACAAATATAATTGGAACTTCTTTTTTTATTTAAAAACCAAACCATAAAACAACATAGGCTATATAAAACAAATAAGTATTAAAGCTAAATTAAACTGGTTGTTGTAGGCCTAAATGTTTTGAGAGTCTTTCATCCACGGCTTATTTCAGACTGTGTGGAGTGGACACACTATAAGCCTTTTCACAGGCCTTGTTGCTATGGCGCTGCTGCGTAAAGAAAATTAAAGTGAAAATTAATGACTGGCGGCTGCCACTAACATTCACACACACCTGCATTTGATATAACAAATACTGGTATTGATAAATATGAATTAATACATACTTAAGGGCTTGGAACTTTTTGAGCCGTTAGTTTAGATGTTCTGCAGACAAAAACTTAACTTAATATATTATTATTATTATATAAATATGTATAACGGTATTATAGGGAAAAACCTCATTCACTTTCAAACCTTAATTTGCCATGTACAAGTGACTCACTTGATGATTTTGCTCTCAAACTGCTTGGCACTCCTCCACTTTCGAATGCACTTCAGACAGTAGCAGTGGCTGCAGTTGGAGAGGATGCCAAAACGCCTCTCATTTGGGTTGGCTTTCTCAAACACCACTTCCATACACACCCCACACATCATGTCCTTGCTGCGCTGGATGGCAAAGGAGATCTCCATGTCTTTCTCATGTGCCTCGATGCATGCCTAGGAGAGGGAAGAGTTCAACCATCACTCCACAACCTTTTCTCTATTTCACCAAGGTTCCATTTAACTCTGTTCCAAACAACACAACACATGAAGAATCTACCAACAGCTGAGAGAATACAAAAAGTCTTATGTCAAATTCCAAAAGTTTTGCATTAACAAACTTCTTACACGTGGTTACATAGATAATATTGTGTCCAGACATCAGGAAACAGCAGTGCTTGTGTTATGCTCTGTAACATCATCCAGCAATACACTGCATTGGACAAATTAATATGCACAAGCTCACTGTCCCAGTTGAGTTATATTAAATGAATGTAGCCTCCGGGCTAACATCAGTTAATTCATATGCATCCAATCGGGCTATGTGCGTCGCCATCTTGTCAGATTTTTTTATTTGGCCTCATTTCCTCTTACAGTGGCATTGATATGACTTCGGGGGGAGGGAGATACGCCATTTTTTGTCACTTCCGCATTGGATCCGACAACAGTAAGCATTCAGTTGTTGAAGTACAGAAGGTCCTTTTAAGTTTTGCAAGACCTTCCTAAAATGCACTGTGTTCCATTGTTCTGTTGTCCTATCAGTAAACTAGGCCATGTTCCTTTTGGTCTTTGAGAAAAAATGGTGGAGTGGTGTTGAACAGATAATCAAAGCACCAAAAGAACACGCGTAAACTAGACTAGAGTTGATCTTTTACTAGTATTGCCACGCTGCTTAAGCACTTCCACACAATTAAAACAAAATTGGGGGTTCTGAGACACTGATAAATAAAACATTTACACATTTACTTGATTTCAACTCTAATAAATATGTTATAGAATCTTTAATTTATTTTCTCTCCTTGTCATAAGCAAAGACCAGCATACAAAACATGTAGGTCTTATTCTTAGTCATTGCCAACCACTGCTGTCACCACTTAAATTTACAAATATGACTAGCAGCAGGTCACATAAGCTGTCACTCATAAATATTAATTAAAGTGAGTTACTTTGTGGTGGGCATCTGTGCTCAGCTGAAGATTGTTTGTGAGGGAAGAACATCTTCTGTTTCACACAACTGTACAAACATGCTTTGACTGTTTCTTTATTTTCAACAACCTTAACAGAGTAGGGGTCTCTAGCTTATTACTTCCTTTCAATTTTAGGTGTTGCCCACTCCATTTGCTCTCTAAAATGCAGCTGCCTGAGAAAAACAACAACTCTGAAGTTACCCAGTAGGTCAGTGAGGCCAGAGGGGCACTGAAAACAATATTTCTGCTATAAGGGTGTGAATATTTTGATTATAGGGTCAAGATTCGATTCAAAATAGATTCTGGATTCGAAAAGTTTCCCAATTCAAAATAAATGTCTCAATTTAGTAAAAAGGAGGATTCCAGGATCTAGTCCAATGTGTGCTATGAATGGCGTTGTGGCAAACCATGGCATGAAAGCAGAGTAAAGTTATGCAAATGATGGCAAGAAAGCAGAATAAAGTTGTGCAGTTTTCATTCATTAGATTTTTCTGACTTAATTTCATGGACCCTGAAGTATACACATTGACAGGCCTCTCCCAGAGCATCATGGGAAAGCTCATATGCCATTTAGCGCCAAAGCTAACAACAAGTTAGTTAATTTTTCCGATAAATATTAGGGATGCAGCGGTTCACACAGGATCACCAAACTTGGACAATAAGAAGATTGGAAAAATCATGCCTGATCTGATGAGTCTCGATTTCAGTTGCGACATTCAGATGGCAGGTTCAGAATTTGGCATAAACAACATGAAAGCATGGATCCATCCTGCCATGCACCATCAACCATGCCTCGTTCAAAGTCACTTAACCCATTGATGACGGCTGCTGCGCGATGCTACATTGTATATCCTGCCGGCTGCTGCGAAGCGCAGCATTGTTACTTTATCTAATGTTCATGGCGTGCGCAGCATAGAATGCACCGTCATTGGTTCAAATACACATGAGGTGGGTTTTGTTGATTTTTTAAGACCACGTGACCCACCCAAATGTTGTGTGGTTTGCCAAAAATCATGTCAATCAAAAATAATAAAAAAAAAAAATAATAATAATAATAATAAAAAAAATAAGCCGGCTGTGTCGGCAATAGTATATGACAGAACAGTTAGTGGCGTTCTGAGCGCAGACTCTAGGTCTACTATAGACTACTGACGAAAATCACACAACACATTGCATCTATTTAATAACAATATTTAAGAATTTAGGCTATATTTTGCTGCTCCAACTCAAATTCAGCCCAGCCAGGCGATAGTTAAGTTTCAGTTTCGTTTTCATCTCCGTGCTATACAGCCGTTTGGACCAGCTGATCGGCTCGGGAGTCATTCTGCATTCCAGTTGTACTGGGAAGTCGGATTTATGGTGCCAGTGATAACTGAACTAAATAATAAAATAAAGCTATCGTCTCCTTCCTATATCTGTCTATCTTTATCCCTCCACTGCACACTCAGTCACTACTATCCATGCTAAAAGGAAGCAGGATTATAACCTCATTTAGCACATTATTTTTAAATATTTTATATTATTTATTTTTATTTTTTTCTCCCCCATCTAAATTTGACGATTTTTAGAAAAATGTGTTGGTTTGTAAGCGCTAAGGGAGAATGTTTAAATAAAACCTGTGAACCTTACCTTTTAAATTTATTTTATTTCATGTTTCTATGTGCTACACAGGCTTAGATATTAAGGTTTTGGTAGACGTTGACAATTCGTACTATTTTTTCAGAAAACCCTCAGGCATTAAGGACATGCATCCTAGATTGCCATAGTCATCAATGGGTTAAATCCCCTTTCTTCCCCATTCTGATGCTCGGTTTGACTTCAGCGCGTTGTCTTGACCATGTCTACATGCCTAAATCATTGATTTTCTGCCATGTGATTGTCTTGGCAGCTATTTGTTTTTATAAGCCATTGAACAGGTGTACTTAATAAAGTGGTCGGTGAGTGTATATATATATATATATATATACATACAGGGTTTTTCCTGGCTCAGAATGGGCCTTTGGGGGGTCAGTACGGGACCGACTTTTTTTGGGGTCGCGACTGTGCACCAGTAAAGGCAAACGGTTTATGTATTTTAAGAGGGTGTGGGGTTGGGAGAGGGCAGTTTCTGTCCAGATAAAGAGCATTTCAGTCAGCCTGTCAATCACTGTGTTACCATGGAGCTTACTGACGCTTATGAAATCACAATAAACAACCTGTAGATATGAAGTCAAAATACTAATAATGACTGGGCCTACCTATTTAATACTTTAATTGTTTCTAATTGATCTAAACCAGGGGTGTCCAAACTTTTTTCACTGAGGGCCACATACAGAAAAATCTACGAAGGGTTGGGCCACTTTGCAAAAATAATACATTTATCAGGACATGTAGCTGTTCTTATGTTTAGTTTCATATTGTCTTCGTAAATTGTAATCCTTCTCCACGGCAACACTTTACTTGCACATTAAACAGATACATTTCCTTTCTTGTTAAATGGCAGTGATACACCCAGTGTGTTCTGCTCTTTCGTCTAATGTCCAGCAGGGTGAAAATAGTAGCCAGCCGAGATCCCGCCTCAAAAAGGGGGGTCCGGGGGTATGCCCCCGTGGGAGATTTTTTTAAGTTTTTAAAGTGAAATGCATGAATCTGGTGCACTTTGAGAGGGAAATGAAGAGGCTAAAGCTGAAGAATTTTGTATGAAAAAAAATGGAGACACTGTGTCAGATGAATTAGAAGCTATTGGAGAAGGACATGGATTTTCCATAATAATATTAATTTAAAATAAAATATTATGCAGGGTCCTCTGGGATGGGCTTGGTGCTCTTTTTCTTTTATGGGACATAGTATTTCTCAGTAATATAATGAGTGCATTTAAATTATTTAAAAATTAAAAAGGGCCATATTACATTATATTTTTAAAATCTGCCACGGGCCAATCAATCAGTTGACACCCCTGCACTAGTGGGTTAACTAAGAAATGCAAAAAAAAAAATATATATTTTTTATTTTTTTCAAAGGGCCATATTACATTATATTTTTAAAATCGGGCCGTAGTTAAGTTTAAGTTTATTTAAAGGGACATTGCATATTAATAGACATTTACATGTAAATATACAGGATTGTAGCAAGTGCTAATTTGCATCCTTTGTCCCTTGATTGGTCGACACCAATCACATGAAACAAACATATGCGTGTACTCATAAATAAAAACAGACAATCAGACAACAGACTTAAAAAAAAAAAAAAAAAAAATGCAACCGACAGAACAAGTGAGTAAAAACAATTATTCAAATAATGTTAAAAAATAAAATTAAATTAAAATCTATGATAGATTGTGTGAACAGTTTTGAGATTCCAGCAGCCATACTTTAAGACATTTTTTAAAAGAGCCAAGAGTGGGAAGCTCACGTAGAGCAGCGGGTAGTGGGTTCCAGGTATGAGTTGCACGGTATGAAAATACAGCCTGTCCATAGGCACTTTTTCTAAAAGGAACAATACAGTCACCTCGAGAAGTTGCCCTGGTGGATCTACTTTCATTTTTTTGTATAAACATTTGCAATGGTGCTGGGGCGAGTCTGTTGAGAATTTTAAAAACCAGGGTGCAGTCTGCATACTTGATCATGTTTTGCCAACTCAGTAAATCGTGCTTCTTTAAGATATTGCAGTGGTGATAGGTTTTCGGTTTTTTATCTAAAATCTTAATGGCTTGTTTGTATACTGTTTCCACAGATGTTAACGTGGTCTTGCATGCCAATGCCCAGCTTGTCATGCAGTATGTCATATGAGGTATAATCATTGAATTAAAATATAGTTTTGCTGAATCAAATGGCATATTTTCTCTAATGTATCTGAAGTTAGATATATTAAATTTCATTCCGTTTACTGTTTTTTTTACTTGTTGCTTAAAATTTAATTGTGAATCGATAACAACACCTAAATACTTGAATTCCTGGACCACTGTAAGTTTTTGGCCCTGTATTGATACCATGGAATCTGTATTTTTGTCACAGGCCTTCTTTGAGAAAAACATGCAGACTGTTGTAGTTAGGTTAAGAACCAGTTGGGAGCGCTCTAGATATTCTGAAACACTGTCCATTGCAGCTGTCAGTTTGTGAGCGGCTTGCTCTGTATTTTTTGCATGAACATAGATAACTGCGTCATCAGCATACAGTTGGCATTGCACATTAGATGGACAGATGATTGGCATATCATTTATATAAATACTAAATAACAGTGGCCCTAATATTGACCCTTGAGGCACACCTAAGTTGTTCTCACAGGTATCAGATATTGTATTTTGCAATCTGACACACTGCTTTCGCTCCTCAAGATATGATCTCATCCATTGTGCAGTACGTGAAGAAATATTAAAAGCAGACAATTTTGTCATTAGTATCTCATGGTTGACAGTGTCAAACGCTTTTCTCAAGTCAAGAAACACTGCTCCAATGACCCCCCCTTTATCTATGCTCAATTTTATGTTCTCCACAAAATAACAAATGGTGGTTCCAGTTGAGTGGTGTTTTCTAAAGCCAAACTGCATTGGGTGGAGATAAAATTGGCTATTGTCAAGATGTGCCACAAGTTGCTCTATTATATGTTTCTCTATTATTTTGGAGACAACTGGAAGAATACTAATTGGCCTATAGTTACTTGTTTCTGTGGGTTCCCCAGCTTTATAGATCGGTGTGATTACAGAGCATTTCCAAGAGTTTGGAAAGACACATTCTGTTATGGATTGATTTATAATGTTGGTGATTGGTTCAATGAGTGACTGTTTATGTTCCTTGTAAAAGACCGTATCCATACCAAGTTAGCCATTTGCTGTGGATCACTGATTACCTCATCATTATGTTTTAACTCTCTGATGACTCTATGTGATACTGTGTTTCCCATCAGTTTCTTTATACCAGTCCAGATTTCTTTGGTATTACCCTTTGCGTTACTTATTATGTTAATGAAGAAGCCTGCTTTTGCGTTTCTAATGTCTTTTGTTACTCTATTTCTAAGTGATGTAAAGATCTGCCGATCATGTGTTGTTTTAGTTTTGTATGCAGTCTTAAGTGCAAAATCAATAAGTTTGGACACCCCTGATCTAAACCATGGAAAATGCAAGAAGGTAGGGCTGCTCGATTATGAAAAACCATAATCATGATTATTTTGAGTAATCACATTGTGTTATCACAATTATCAAAGACAGTTAATCATTGATTTAAGAACATTATGCATCTATTTTACTTTTAACAAGGTTTTTTTCTAATAACAGCATGACTTTGGACTTTAAACAAAGGCCTAATTGAACTGAAAACAGGGAGGATAGAAATAGGCTAAATAAGTGAAACATATTTTTAATAATTGAATAAAATAAATATGTCAAAATAAAAATAACCAGTTGTAAATGGTGTTGATAGGGCACGTCTTTTGCTAACATTGAATGTAAGGGCATGATTTATTTATGTCTCATGGAGCTGGCTGGATAGGCAGTTGCATTGTAGTGTTGACAGTTGTGGTGGCAGGAATCAAAGAGCTTTAAACCTCCTGTGTTTTTATTCATTGATTGCTTGGTCATAGACCACTATGATTCGACTTAAAGTGAATAAATAAATTGGTCGGTATGTTTAGAGGTGCAGATCAGGTAGTATATGCCTTTTTTCTTCTCTCTCTCGGTCGCGTATGTCACCTTACTCGCGTGTCCGCGCGTGACAAATCTTGCACATTATTTTAGTTTGTTGCGAGTCTGAAGTGTTTTCAGACAACACAATTAGTTTTACCTTTATTCTCGTCATCTAGAAGTTTTTCAAAACACCCGGCAATGCGCAACCTCTCCCTCGTACTCTCTGGACGAGCCGATAGCTAAACTCAGGTAAGGGAGGGGCCGAGCGAGCACACCGCTCGGCTGAAAGGGTGCGCTGCATTTAAAAGCCTGCATGCCCCGGCGTGCGGAACAATGATAGTTTAATAACGATTATTTTGTTTTCATGATCGAAAATGAAATTCAAGTTATTGCCCAGCCCCTCAAGAAGGATGACTTAAATTGGGCTGAATTTGGAGAGGTTTTAAATAGCTATATTTATTCTTAATCTTTATCACTTTGGCGCTGGTGATTTTCCTTTGGCGGTGGATAAATCCGCTTTGGCGCGCGCCAAAACTTTCTCTATGCAGGAAAAACCCTGTATATATATATATAATTTTAAAAACAATCTTTCCAAATTAAGAATCGATTACAAATCGTATATGATAGGAATACAAAAACAAGTGCAAAATAACAGCATTAGTAGCTCTGTATAAGGGGCTTCATAAGGGCCCCCCACCACCCCTATCCTGCAACATATATTACGATCAGGCTCCATGAGTTCAGATTTATTCCACCAAGATAAACATTGGTTCTTTTTTGTGTATTAGGAATTGTTGAAAAAATTACCGCTCTAGAAACTGAAGCAATGCCCCTACATCTGCCAAACACACATGTAAAAAAGGATGATGTATTTATGAAAAATAAGTGGACATAAATACCAATTCAGTGAGACAATAGCTATGAAATCCAATTATTCTACAGATCCTGAAGGCCTCTCGCTTCAATCTGTAGAATAATTGGCTGAGTACACTGAAAATACAACTGGTTGGTGTGAATGCTCGGATGAAAACATTAAGCAACCCCCTATTATTCTCAGAATTTCAATAAATGGGGGCGAATTAAATTTCTATTAAATAAAACTTGGTTTCACTAATTTAGTTTACTAATGCACTGAAGCCCATGCCCTTTGCTTTACTTGCAGCTTTGTTTGAGAGGTAAAATTATGATAATGCAACACTTTTCTGACTATATCAGCTATTATTACGTTATGAACCATTATTACATTATGAGCGCTCTCAATAAGTCTCTTAATGTAATAAGTTATTACATTATGCGCAAAACCCTTATTACGTTAAGCATCCATGATTTTATTACATTATGAGCCGATTATTACATTATGAACTTTTATCACATTTAAATTATTACGTTATGAGCCGTTATTACATTATGAGCCGTTATTACGTTATTGGTTGCTACACGCCCTTAGGTCGTTCTCTGCATGTCACTCCCCTCTCTGCCCCATTTCACCTCTGTCTCTTCACACTGTCAATAAAGCACGAAAAATTACAAAAAAAAAAAAAAAAAAAAAAATGCATCTGATCTTTGATTCTTGTTCAACTTCTAATAATTGTAGACTTTTCCAGTAGAGAGTCGACAGTGGAACATGTTAGATGTTATATCTCAGATGGTTACCTTAGTGTGATCAGAGCGCTGGGTGTTATCCGTGGGATGGAGCACCTGAAGGCCACACATGTCACACACGTCACCGTGGAGATAGGCACAGTTGATTCCATAACGACATTCCCCAAGAGCAGCATATGGACAGAGCTGCTTCCTCAAGTCTTTGCTATCCACCGCAGGATCACGGTCTAACTCCTCAATGACCGGGAGCACCACCTCCACATCCACTGGTTCAGCTGAAAACACAAGTTACCACAACACAGAGAAACATTCTCACACATGTATTTTGACAGCATTTTCAGACCACATGACAGTGTGAATCTTAAGCCCCTTTCACACATGTAGCCTTATCCAGCCATTTGCCAGCATTTGGCCTAGAAGGAGTCATGTGTGAGTGGAAGCCTGAATCGATTTTACGGCATCTCTGCAGCAGCAATTTGCCTGCTTATTTGGACAATTTACCTATTTACATTTTACAGTGACATGCAGGGAAGGCTGTAGGGTGAATGGATGGAATAGACACATTTAAACAGCTATGGACCTGTGGGGCAGCCTGCTTATCAATGCCCAAGGAAAATCGTTTAAAAATGCTGCTAGTGTGGATTGCCCCTTAGGCCCGGGCCACACATCCTGCGTCTACCTCTGGAGCGCGTCTGCATCTGTTACTGCTGCATCTAGCAATGCACCGTCCCACTATTTTTAGTTCCAATCCGATTCCGATATCTGGGTTTTGGATATCGGCCGATACCGATACTGTCGGATACGATATCATAATTATTATACATTTCTTTGTCGGTAGTGATGTTATGTGTAAGGCTAGGAAGGCTTAAGCTATTCTAATTTAAAAGAGCAAGAAATATACACAAATGCATATAGGTTTATCTTAAAAGGCAGACTATGCAATATTTTAATGAAAATATAAATGGTAAAGTCACATAAAAATAATCCCTCTCAATGATAACTTCTGCCCCACTAGAATATGTGGTGGTGTGTTTATCTGTGTGTAGTCTTCCCCTCTCTGTATTTTACATTGTAGAATTTGTGGCACACTGCAGAAGCATCTTCACTTCCTTGACTGGGGTTAGCTTTGGTTAGCTCAGTGGCTAACAAACTGATATGCACAATGGCCCTCATTTATCAACCATGCGTAGACCAGAAAAGTGGATGTACGCACATTTCCACGCAAACCTCTGCATTTATCAATTTGGACGTGAGTGTAGGGTACGCTCAAATCCCACGCCAGCTCTCACCTCGTGTACGCAAGTTTGTGAACAGCATGGACTTGCAGTGCCGGCTGAGTCGGGTAGTCGATGACTTTGTTGGACAATTGTTAGTAGATAATACTTATGCAGTGTTTGCTCAGACCGAGATAAACATATTAATCACTTAAAATTGTGCAGCATGGTGTGCAACTGAGTAGGAGCGCTGATTCAATAGAGCGCGCACACAGGCCACTTTGGAGCGCTACGTAAGGGCAGTTGTCTCCGACTTGGAGCAGCTGGGGGGACTCTGCAGCACGGGGGCTGCATTCATTCATCGCTTCTATAATGTTAGGCTAAGTATTAAATATGTAGGCTATGCAAGTAGTACGCTGCTCTTTATGATATAAATACACGGCACACTTAGCTTAACATTTTCTTTATTTGACGCACTTTTGAGATTTTAGTGAGCGATTTTTTTCCACCATTAACCGGCTCATTTTGGCTTGTTTTTCCGATCCCGGTAATGGTCCAGTATCGGTGGTGGAGCAGGACGGTGGGCGCTCTCACAGCTGGTTGTTGCCTGGCTCTGTGGAGGTTAATAGGGGCCGGTTTGTGCAGCTGTCATAGGCTACAGTAAAACACAAAATGTGTTATTTTTAGTTTTTAAAACCCTTTTGATTAGTGCTATCCGAAAGGGCAAAAACACACAATCATTCAAACCTCTGCAGACTTGTAGGCTATTTACTTCATGGGTGGAAAAAACAAGACAGGCGTTAAAGGTTTAATATTTAGCCAATACATTATTGGACAGTTGGTGCATCTGTTTCTCCTCCACCACTTGTGGCGATTTTTAAGTCAGACCATCTTTTCTTCACCTATGTAAAGAAATTGCGACATAAGACTGTAAGCTATTTAATATAATTTGATCGATAACACTGATGTAAACCTAAAATACACCAATCAGCTGGAGATCGTTTGTCAACACAAATGCTGTTGACCGCAGCAGTTATTTCCTTCCTAACTGCTGCCTTCTGATGTTCTTTGATGCCGCTTTTAATGCTCCGAAATGAAACTTATTTTAACTTTTTCTACGTTCGCTGTTATGCTGTCAATTTCAACTTCAGAGAAGTACTCTTCTTTGCCGTAATGCGCATATCCATGTCGCAAAACCTATAGGCAAGGCCTCTAAACTGAGAAAATATAGGGGCGTGATATTCAAATTACGATTGTTTTCAGCCGCCGCATTTATCAACACTGATCTCTGGTGTACGCTGAGATTGGCGAGGTACGACAGTTTGATAAATCCCACGCGATACCTGGCGTAGGGTGATATTTGCGCCAGGATCTGCACCAGTTTCCACGCAAGTTTGATAAATGAGGCCCATTATGTCTAACTAGAAAGTGGTGTCCTCTCTCCCTCCACCAAACGTCGGCGCCTGCTCTGTCATAATTTAAATAATACCTTTTTATTTAATGATATATATTTTTTTTTATCCGTAATCCTTAATTAATCACAGAAAAATTAACGCAGATTAATCGCACTTCTATATTGCCCTTTGACCCGGTGCAAAAGAGGTGAGATGATAGCGGAGCTGCACCTGTATTTTGCGGACACGGCCCGCACGGGATTAAAGAGTAAAGAAAGAAGCAGGGGAAAGGGGCCGAGGGCTCTATGTTATGGGCTGCTCCGGGCAAATAAGCATGAAGGTAGGAATACGTCTTATGTTATTCTCCGCAGTGTCTGTGCATTATTGATTTAGTGCAGGGGTGGCCAACCAGTCAGAGACAAAGAGCCACATTTTTTACTGTGTTACTGCAAAGAGCCACATCGTACACACGGGTACACACAGTGGCGATTCCAGGAAATTTTGACTGGGGGTAGCCAAGGTGGGCCACAGAGTTAGAGTGGGGTGGCCATCGCACCCCTGAATGAATAGCATGTGATATGCTGTACAACCAATTCAAAGATGATTTATAATCCCAAATACCCAAATCATGTTAGTATTAGAGGTGGGCATAGATTAATTTTTTTAATCTAGATTAATCTAGATTAATTTTGGAATTAATCTAGATTAATCTAGATTAAAATGTCTCATTTGAATTCATTCATAATATGTGTGTGCTCCTAAATAATGACTCAAAGTAAGTCTTTGAGAACGTGTTTCTCAAGCCAGGTGGCTTTCATTTCGTCATCAGAACGAGTGTCTAATTATTGCGAACAAATAATATTATAACAATTTAATCAGATATAAGGCTAAAAATCACAACATTGCACTGTTTTTTGTGCTTAAAAAAAACGAAAAAACTAATTTGTTGGGTAGGCTATAGGCTATAACAGAAAATAAAGCCATTACTTTTGTGCTTCAAGTGAAACATTAAATATAATTTTTACATAAATAATAAAGTCCTTATAAACTTTTCAAGAAGCTGGACTAGAGTGAATATTGGACAGGCTTTATAGGTCCATGGCTTTTACCTGTGGGACAGCGCTTCACCTAACAGCTGGCTGCAACACCAACCTACAGTCTATTGTGCGACGGAGAGCTAGTTATCATTAGCATCAGCGTTAGCCGACATCACGGCAACAGCTGAATAATGTAACACATTACACAAGTTACACTACATGAAAACAACGGGCTGTAGACGCTAGAGTTATAATTTCGTGTAGGAAACATTGTTGAGACTGGAATTTCGTACCACAGCGGCCGTTCCATAATACAGCACTCCCTTTAGCAATGGCTGAATATAAGACCTCCCTCTGCTGTGTATCTGCGGGAGCGAGTGGCATTAATAACTTAAAAACAGTAAACGTTTAACATGATTACGGGCGTTTAGATGCTTTAATCATATGCCGAATTTATAAACAGACCATATTATTAACAATAAATTAAGTTATGTACATGTCAGAGTTACGTACATGGATACATTCATAAGTAAACATTGAATAGACAGATTTGTGAAGGGGGTTTGGCGCTGAGTGTTACATTAGCGATCCTGCAGCAAGGTGGTGTGTGTCGTGGGCAAGTGATGGAGAGAGAGAGCGGCGGGTGTGTGAGAGAAGCTTCGCTCCTGCAATAAAGGCTCCTCAAGTGTCAACAACGGCCCCCGGCTATTATTACCCGACCAGAGAACACACGGAAGGGGGTTCACCCTGACGGCGAACAGCCATCGGCCCTGGAGGGAACCATCTCCCCTGAGCCGAACAGGAGGTGGAATAAGAGATTAACGGCGATATTTTTTTTATCGCCGATAAGAGTTTTGCGTTAACGCAGCACGTTAACGCCGATAACGGCCCACCACTAGTTAGTATCCATTGTAATGTTTGTCAGAAAACTAAACCCCTGAAGGGGGGTCTGGGGGCATCCCCCCCAGAAGATTTTTTGTGTTTTTAATATGTAATCTAAGCATTCTGGTGCATTCTGGCGAAGATAATAAAGGAAAAAGTCAATATTTATTTCAGCTCAGATGAATAGTAAAATTAGCAAGACAACATAACTTGCTAGCAGCCAGATGCCTAACAACTGCACAGAGGGACGGATGACCACTAGCTTTTGACCAAATATCTTGCTAAAAAAATAAACCTTTATTTATGAAAGTCTGCCCTTGCTAAGAACATGTTACACTCGCTAACTACAAACTTTAATTTTTTTATTCAGATTTCAAAAATCTGCTGGGACACGTGCCTATACACATGCATGGGTGGCACGCATGTCACAAGCACACTTATGCTGTTTTCAAGACCTTTGCTGACCAGAGACCAGTTCTAGTGGCCACAGTCCTACCATTAATTTAGTAATTGAAAATTACAAACTGATCTCATATCAGTGGATTGGAGTGTTTGTGTGATGAACTTGGCAACTACCTATCAAAAAAAGTTAAGAAAGAAAAAAAAATACATATCATCTCTGAACTAGGATACATATCAGGAATAAAATGTAATTAAAAAAATAAAATTAAAATTAAAAAATAACATTTGAACTGGGGGGGGGGGGGCACTGGGGTGGCCAGTAAGATTTCAGGGGGGGGGGGGCGTTTTTATTTTCGCGGGGAGCTTGCACATGCATGCACAAGCATTATTTATTAAAAAATAAATAATAATAAAAACAGGGGGCCCCACACTAGGACTTGAAACGGGCCCCCAGATCGTTAAGGCCGCCCCTGTGATAATGACAGGACTGGACTCCTACAGTACTAAAGACGACAGAGCAGTCATTTTCAACAATGAACATTGTGTGCACTGCCTCACACACAAACTCTCAGTTCAACCAAGTCCACAAACAAAAATATAACAATTTAAAATAGCGTTTTTCTCTTACTATGCATGTTGCTTTGTGGGACTTACTTTTAGCATGGAGAGAGCTGAAGTGGCGCCGAAGATTTGAAGCCTTGAAATGCGCAAATGACACCTGGCATATAAGGCAGAATGGCCTGCCATAACGTTCAACAAAAAATATGAACTCTCCCACTCTGTTTCGGAGCGAACTTGACACAAATAGTTTACTCACGGAAAACCTCCCTCCAAGCTGAGCGGGCAGTTTTATGTTGCGTCCGCACCAAACGTTTGCAAACGTTATGTTGCGTCCTCAATTAAACATTTGCGAACAGGCATACACATTAATAAAATAAATAATTAAATAATAGACAACATGTAACACGAACGTAAGAGCCGCATGAAACGTTTGCGAACATGCACACACATAGGCCCACACAAAAAAAAAAGTATAAAAAATAAAAAAAATAAAAAAAATTATAATCACATAATTTGATATGAACTGAAGAGCCGCACGAAGCTGGGCAAAGAGCCGCATGCGGCTCGCAAGCCGCGGGTTGGCCACCCCTGATTTAGTGGGTGCCTAATTAACAATGTAAGTTCAAAACAGTAGGCCTATCTCTCAATCTTCCTCCGTGTCTCACTTTTGTTTGCTAGTTGCAATCGTCTCAACGGACACCTGCGTCACTCTTCCTAGCATATGCATGTCTTTTTTCCTCCTGTGTCTGTGTCTGTGTGTGTGTGTGTGTGTGTGTGTGTGTGTGTGTATATGTGTGTGTCATTTAGCCTGCTAGTTTTTTTTCTTTCGGCGCTAGTAGTTCCTAAATATATTTAATGTAGAAGTTACGAGAGACGGAGAAAGAGAGAGAGAGACGAACGGTAGCCTATAGGCCTACAGTTGTTTATAAAGAGGCATAAAAGTGTCATATAAGTGTGCGATTAATTTAGATTAATTAATCACAAAGCCTGTAATTAATTACATTAATTTTTTTAATCGCTTGACAGCCCTATAAAAAATTTATATTTGATGGAGAGCATTACAGCCAAACTCCAACTCAAGACTGATGCTTTCATTGCTAAATGGGAACCTATAATGGCGCTTTTCCACCGCAAATGTAGCTCGACTCAACTCAACTCGACTCGACTCAACTTGGTTTGGTAGCAGCACGGGTCGTTTTCCACCGCAAATAGTACCTGCTGAACGTGGGCGGGGTCGTCGTAAGGGGCTGAAAGCCTACTCCGGAGCAAAGTAGCAGAGCAGAAATTGCGAGCAGTTGTTGCACTATTAACTGAACCAACCGCCAAAAACACGGATGAAAAATGTTTAAGAAATACCCCCCTTGTATCTGTTTGCTAAAAGAAGTAGAAGAATATTGCTACGGGCCATTAAAAGGGATGGCTGTTGTCCCGATGTGTGACTCTGCCACACAGTCAGCTGTAGGGATGCGTCACGTACATCCCTATGCACGTAAACACGGGCATGATAAAGTTGACTGTTTAGTGCTTGTTTCAGGATACGTGTTTTCAAATGCAAGCCGTGTCTCAGCCTGAATATTGTATTGAGGTAATCAGTTCAGTCCGAGGCTTGTAATGTAATCGCTCGCTATCATGTCTGTCCCAGCTGGCTACTATTAGCCTAGCTGCTAGCTGCCCTACATGTCTCCTCTCGTATGATAAGTAACTTCCCCAACAACCAACATTGGGTGAGCTTAGCGAATATATGGAAAATAAATTCAGATCTGTGATGCAAATCAAATTAAAGAGAGCCAGAGAAGGCTGCACGCGGCGTAAATACACTCAAAAGTCCCGGAGAGTTGGGGAGAATAAACAACAGAATGAAGCCGGTAGTCTCTGGCCACTGATTGGCCAGACAATAGTCTCTGGCCAATCAGTGGCCGGCCGTCTGCCGACGTCACCTTTTAGCATCGGCTCAGCTCGCTTGGAACCTAGAGCGAGGCGATACCAAAAAAGCAGCCGCTACGTGGTACCAGGTACCATGAAATTGCGGTGGAAAAGCCAAAAATGCGAGTTGAGTCGAGTCGAGTCGAGCTGATACCATGCGGTGGAAAAGCGCCATAATACTACAGCTACAGAGACTGATTGAAGACAAAAACTCTCCATAACAGAGAGGAAGTCTCTCCCGACGAGCACGTGATGTGGTAAAAATATGTTGAAACATGGGTGACTGAATATGGACTTGAATTAGACTAATTGTGTATGTGTATTATGATTTTAATTTGAAGGTCAATGCGGAGCGAACAAGTGCTATGTGATTGTTGTATATTTGTATTTTGTATGATTGCTGTATATTTGTTCTTTGTATGATTGCATATTGAAATAAATGTGAAGTAGCAAAAAAATAAATAATAATCCTTCAACTCAGTATCCATCTAGTCCCAAAAAAAAAACTGTCAACATACCCTGGTTGGTTGTAACAAGTGGTTATTTGAGTTACTGTTGCCTTTCTATCATCTTGAACCAATATGCCCATCCTCCTCTGGGGCCTCATTTATAAACGTGGCGTACACCCAGAAGAGGGCGCACGCCAATTTCTACGCAAACATTGGGATTTATAAAAACCAAACTTGACGGGAAGATGTGCGGTCCTCCACGCAAACTCTGACCCATGCGTGGAGAAACGGCGACTCCGTCGGCACATGTATGAAGTGCGAGAACGAATGCGTTTGTGTAAAATGAATCCAGATAGACCTATTATAAGCCATGTAGGTCTATCATATAGGGAGTTCCTTTGCAAAACGGATGAAGCCATTCTTACAAATAATACAAAAATGCCTCCACGGATTTTTCCATGGAGTGATACCAACAAAAACTAAACGAATTAGGATCTTAAATAGCCTACAAACGGAGATATATGAGTGCAAATAGAAAAACAACAGCAATGTTCGAATAAGCTCTGCAGTTATTAAAGAATAACCTATCTGCATGTTATTGAATTCATTCTGATAATATTGAGGTGGAATACAACCTATTACTTTTACACTGACGCTGTTCTCGATGCCTCAGTCAGGCAGACATGAGTGCACAGTTTCATACACTAATCATCAGCCTACTGTACATCACATACTGTGCTAATTTTTCCGTTTTATCAATGTGTTTTTCTTTGTGGTTAAGCACGTCGTAACTGTGTTTTGAAAATAGATAGTATATTAAAAGGTTTTGAAAGGGACTGAAGTGTATTAACAGCCGTTTCTGAAATAGTCAGATCAGCCCTTCTGGCACCCTCAACATTGCTGTGTTCTAATTCACTTAAACCCCCTTTCTTCCCCATTCTGTTGCTCGGTTTTAACTTCAATAAGTTGTCCCGTTCAGGTCTACATGCCTAAATGCATTGAGTTTCTGCCATGTGATTGGCTGATAAGTTATATGTGTTTACAAGATATTGAGCCGCTGTACCTAATAAAGTGGCCGGTGAGTATGAGAGAGTGTGTGTGTGTGTGTGTGTGTGTGTGTGTGTGTGTGTGTGTGTGTGTGTGTGTGTGTGTGTGTGTGTGTGTGTGTGTGTGTGTGTGTGTGTGTATATATATATATATATATACATACATACACACACACACACAGGTCCTTCTCATATAATTAGCATATTGTGATAAAGTTGATTATTTTCCATAATGTAATGATAATAATTGAACTTTCATATATTTTAGATTCATTGCACACCAACTGAAATATTTCAGGTCTTTTGTTGTTTTAATACTGATGATTTTGGCATACAGCTCATGAAAACCCCAAATTCCTATCTAAAAAAATTAGCATATCATGAAAAGGTACTCTAAACGAGCTCTTAACCTAATCATCTGAATCTAAACACCTGCAAAAGATTCCTGAGGCTTTTAAAAACTCACAGCCTGGTTCATTACTCAAAACCGCAATCATGGGTAAGACTGCCGACTGACTGCTGTCCAGAAGGCCATCATTGACACCCTCAAGCAAGAGGGTAAGACACAGAAAGACATTTCTGAGCGAATAGGCTGTTCCCAGAGTGCTGTATTGATACAGCAAGGCACCTCAGTGGGAAGTCTGTGGGAAGGAAAAAGTGTGGCAGAAACCAGAAGAGGTGACCGGACCCTGAGGAGGATTGTGGAGAAGGGCCGATTCCAGACCTTGGGGGACCTGCGGAAGTCTGGAGTAGAAACATCCAGAGCCACCGTGCACAGGCGTGTGCAGGAAATGGGCTACAGGTGCCGCATTCCCCAGGTCAAGCCACTTTTGAACCAGAAACAGCGGCAGAAGCGCCTGACCTGGGCTACAGAGAAGCAGCACTGGACTGTTGCTCAGTGGTCCAAAGTTTTGGATGAAAGCAAATTTTGCATGTCATTCGGAAATCAAGGTGCCAGAGTCTGGAGGAAGACTGGGGAGAAGGAAATGCCAAAATGCCTGAAGTCCAGTGTCAAGTACCCACAGTCAGTGATGGTCTGGGGTGCCATGTCAGCTGCTGGTGTTGGTCCACTGTGTTTTATCAAAGGCAGGGTCAATGCAGCTAGCTATCAGGAGATTTTGGAGCACTTTATGCTTCCATCTGCTGAAAAGCTTTATGGAGATGAAGATTTAATTTTTCAACAAGACCTGGCACCTGCTCACAGTGCCAAAACCACTGGTAAATGGTTTACTGACCATGGTATTACTGTGCTCAATTGGCCTGCCAACTCTCCTGACCTGAACCCCATAGAGAATATGCGGGATATTGTGAAGAGGAAGTTGAGAGACACCAGACCCAACACTGTGGATGAGCTTAAGGCCGCTATCGAAGCATCCTGGGCCTCCATAACACCTCAGCAGTGCCACAGGCTGATTGCCTCCATGCCACGCCGCATTGAAGCAGTCATTTCTGCGAAAGGATTCCCGACCAAGTATTGAGTGCATAACTGAACATAATTATTTGAAGGTTGACTTTTTTGTATTCAAAACACTTTTCTTTTATTGGTCGGATTAAATATGCTAATTCTTTGAGATAGGGATTTTTGTTTTTTCTTAACTTTTTTGCCAAAATCATCAATATTAAAACAATAAAAGGCTTGAACTACTTCAGTTGTGTGTAATGAATCTAAAATATATGAAAGTATATATATATATATATATATATATTTAACGGCGTCAATTTTTTTTCGCGCGATTAACGCTCGTCATGGCCTAGCAAACGTTGTGGTTTTTTCAAATGCTGTTGCATCAACTAGTAATGTTAAAACAACTGAAATACTTAATACTAATTTGTTTTATATAGGCTATAGCCTATGTTGTTTTATGGTTTGGTTTTGAAATAAAAAAGGAAGTTCCAATTATGTTTGTGTATGCTGTTCTAGGGGTGGGGGGGATCTACATTGTTGTCTATTTGCACTGAATTGGAAATTAGGATATTTTAGAAGAAATACACTGAATTACAAGGGTGAAGAGAATGGGTGTGAAAAGAGCATTACAATGAGAAAAAATAATGGGACAAAAAGAAATCAATGGACATTTAGGCTAGAATAGATAAAAATGTGCGATTAATCGTGATTAATCGCGAGTTAAGTATGACATTAATGCGATTAAATATTTTAATCGTTTGACAGCACTAATATATATACATATATATATTTAAAACAGATGTTTTTGGTTGAAACTAAAAAAAAATAAGAAAATATGTCTGACCAAACAATTTACAACTGTAAGTAACAACAATATATTGATAATCTGAGTAATCATGTGGAAATTCAATGTTTGTCATGCTGGAAATGGCTTTATGCAATATACTTTAGCAGAATGTTATAATTCTCTATTATTTGCATTCAGAACTACCTATGTAACTGACGGTCCATTGTGAATACAAGGGCAAGTGTGTTCCATTTGGAGCATCCCTGCCAACGCACTGCCGACCCTTGAGTGGTTTTCTAATCTGTTAAAAAGGTCGCACAAAAGAAACGGCAGACGCGCAGTAGACCAAGGATGTGTGGCCTGGGCCCACCACTCACCCCGTCCACAGTACGGCTGTCCTGGTACGAACTCAGCAGCATTGACCCAGTCTGGGGCCCCTGGGCCAGGTGTTGGCTCACTGGGCGATGGGTCTGATGGAGCAGGCAGGGGCAGCATCTCAGGGGTTGGTAGCTCCTCGTTCTCTTGACAGTGGTCAAACCTGAGAAAGCACATATCGGACCAGGATTGTTACAATCAAAATTACCAACTGTATTAGGGACACTTTACACGGTGAAAACGCAACCGTTTTCCCCTTTACGGTTTCAAAAGTTAACACATTCAGACGCAATGTGTCTGATATCGCTGTAGTAGGGGAGAACGGGGTTATACAACGTAAGCGGTAGTAACCAGACCGAATAAGAACGAAAGTTTCTGTACCGCCCCCTGCTGTAGTCACGTTTGTATTTTGACAGACTGATCGCTCTTAATGTCATGACCGATGAAGCATTTCCGCTCGCGGATCCTGTTCTGTGTACACCGAGAGGAGCATTTCTAACCGGGCTGTGAGTGACGAGAACGAGCCCGACCGTCTTGAGGTGCGCATACATGAGTGCTCAACACTCGCTCACGTTGGCAGTTTCACTGACTCTGATCGTGTTATGTCAAACTATTTTTGAAATGCAATGCATTTCTTCTTGCGAATGACACGCGATCCAGCAGTATTGTCACGGATGTATTAGGCACGTGTAGGCTGACAATGAGGCAGCGGCCACCTGCACGCTTCCTCCCGTCAGCTGTTCTAGTGCTGCCTTTATGCACAGCGGTGGAGACGAACCCAAAAAAACACATAGCGGGACACGGCGGTCCGGTGATATGGAAACGTTTAACCAGAAACTTTATAAAAGACACACTTAAAATAACGATCTCTGCCCAAACAAAAAGCTCCGACTTGGATAAATTTATGGAGCGATCGATGTCTATCGACACACCATCCGGTAGCCTACATGTGTCTGATGACGCGCCCTTATATTAATAATAAACAGCGCGCTGCACATTAGAACAGCATGTTGGGGAGACCTAGCCTGGTGCTACCAGACCATCGTACTTCATTTCATTTGTACAGAAGGTCTGGAACTGCTGTATTTGGCAAACGTTCACTCACTTGTAGGCGGGTGTCTGTTGAAATTTAAAACTATTGGATCTGCCCAGTGCCACTTTGGATCAGCCAACCAATCGCATAACGTTTGGTCGTAACGTATGTCATGAGACGGCTTCTGACGGTGCGTTCCAGTTGTACTGGGAACTCGGAAATTTCCGACTTCACTACATATTGTAGTCTATGGATCTACCGGTACCTGGCAACGGTAACTTGCTAGAGCCTAACGTTTAGTTATTTGGATGAGAGAGGTTGTAGGCGTCCATAGGTTCCCGAGCAGATGCACTGGAACACAGACAGGTCGGAACTCGGAACTACAAAGTCGGACATTTCCGAGTTCCGAGTATAAAGGAACCCAGCATTCAATTGAAACTGTAGCGCGACGTCATTATTCTCAGCCACTCGCTCTGTTCGCTGATTGGACGGAAATACATTTTCCTGAGCTAAAGCTGAGAAATTCACCGCTCCGCCGGGCTAGGGGAGACCAGGGATAGAAGGCACACTTTTTACTCTAGTGAGAATTGCTCATCACCTAAACATCTTTCAATAGTCATCCCTACATTAAATTGAAGCTTAAGGTGTTGCTGAAATGTGTAGCCCTCACTTTTTCTAACTTATTGTAATAAAGAAGAAATTAATCATCAAAGACACCCTTACACATTGTGACAACCAGCCCCATCAAGGGGTCTGTTGTCACATACTATGGGGTTGTTTGTCACAATGTTACTAGCCTTGTAGCTGGTCTAGTTTGGGATCCACTGGGTTGTTTTGATTTTGTTGTACAAAATTCGCTTACATTTTTTTTAATTATTATTAGAGAGAGAGAGAGAGAGAGAGAGAATGGACAGTCGGTGAGTGATCAGTGACGCGATTAACTGCGCCGATCACGTGACCTACTTTCATCTCTGTGTTTCTGTTGTCGTCAAGTCTTTAACGTGTTGCCAACTGGCGACTTTTTCCGCTATATTTGCCGACTTTCCACCAAAGCGATAAGGCTAGTTAAAGACCAGAGACAAATCTTACAGAGGAGTCAGCTGAGATAGAGGAAAAATCAGAGGGCTCAGATGTTGAACGGGTTGTGGTGAAAATGGGCAAAAAAAATCCCTTTTCCTTAAGGGATGTCTGAAGTCACATGGTTATACAAAATCAAAAACACAATTAATTGTATCATCTGTTGTCAGTGTGGCCCAAAACATTCCAGCAAAACAATATCAGTAGGCCAAAGATAAACAATTAAAATATTTAATCGCGATTAATCGCATTAATCGTAGTTAACGCGATTAATCGCACATTTTTATCTATTCTAAATGTTCCCTGATTTCTTTTTGCCCCGTAATTTTTTCTTATTTCAATGCCTTTATCAAACATTCTCTACATCTAGTGTAGATTTTTTTTTAAATATCATAATTTCCAATTCAATGCAAATAGCCCACAATGTAGATCCCCCCCCCCCAACACTAGAACAGCATAGACAAACATGATTGGATTTATTTTTTTTTAAAACCAAACTATAAAACATCGTAGGCTTTATAAAACAATTAATGATGATTTAATATTATATTATTAATGTTTTGGGAGTCGTTCCTCCAATACTTATTTCAGACTGTGTGGACTATACGCCTGTGTTCGCTATGGCGCTGCTGCAGCCGAGGCGCTCATGTCGCCCTTCGTAGCGAAAATGATAGTGAAAATGAATGACTGCCAGTTGCCACTAACTTAAATTAAGCTGTTGGTGTGCGCGCAGTGTTACAAGTAGTTCTATTGCAAATGACAGGCTTTCTTTTCTGTTCTTTCCCTGCGTAGTCCCAGAGTCACACAGAAGACTATAACCAGTGAAGGCAGCACAGCAGGGCTAGGAAGTGCTAGGTTCCGGTTTCTGCTTCAAAATAAAAGTCAAAATTGACTTGACGTTTTGCCAGTTAAATTATTTTAATGAGAAGTTACGGACAGAGAGTTAGGAAATGTTCAGTTTGAATTAACAGTAACTTAGCTGCGAACTACATGTATAGTTGTATAGTCGTTTGTCTTTGTGTTTACTAATTGTGTTTGTGTCTGAGTTTTTGCTCCTTGTCTGTATGCCCTTGTTTGTGCTTATGTGTTTTTTGTCTGCATTCATGCCACTTGTATGCTCCTCGTCTGTGCTTTTTGTCTTTCTTTAAATACTTATGTGTTTTAATCATGCTATATGTTCATGCACTTTTATCTGTTTCTGTATGCTTCATATTTTTCACACATCACCAACCTGTTATGTGCTGGAAAAATGATTGTGTCATTTTGTTTTTGTGCTTATGTGTTGTATTTTTCTTTCTTTCTTTTTTTCTTTCTACCTGCCAGGGACTACAGGTGAAAATTAGCCTGCATGGCTAAATCTGGCACATTTACATGTTGAACTTTGGTGCTCATGTTTATTAATGTGCGCTGTCCCTTTAAAAAAAAATATATATATAAAAGTTTGTGTTGTTGTAGTGTTTCTAACATTGTTGTTGTTGTTGCAACAGCATGTGAAAAAACTACCAAATTGTGCACAGTTTGTCATGTAGGGTTTTTCACAGACTTATCACATCTGCCTATCCATGACAGCATAGGAGAACTTAAAATGCAACTGATCTGCCGAGATAACAGTCGTGTAGGAATCAAAATCACAGTTAAAATCTAATTGAGGATGCAGCCCTGGCCCCTGATGATAAAAGATCCTCAGCTGGGAGTGCTACACAGAGTTCTGACTAACAGGCCACGACAGCCATTCAAAGGAAGACAAGTATCCTGCACGATGGCCAGCTCTATCACAACACATTGTTAACCAGTCTGTTCCCAGGAAGACACTGGAGGGGAGGAGGAGAAGTGGAGCTATGCATGAAGAAATGAGAGGATGAACCCAGGGAACCCAGAGAAGGAGGGGGAGCCAGAGGAAAAGAGAGCAGGAGGGATACCCAGAGTGTTATGCAATTGCCATGCAAGCTACAGTGCATTCAGTCTGGGGGCTGCAGAGGAGGGGGGGTGGGGGCGGGGGGGGAGTCACAATAGACAGAGCCGAGGGAATTCTACCAAAATAAACCCCCACAGTGAGAGCCTTTCTCTGGACTCTAAATCCAGGGGGCACAGAGCCCAGAGGTAAGAGAAATAATGAGGACACTCTCCGTACTGCACCTCCATCGTAAGGACAAAGGAATGGGACTAACCAACACCACAACAACAACAACCAAAGCTCAGTGCTATACACTTTCTTCAATCACCAGCCTATATGCTGCTTTTCAAGAAAACAGATCAAGTATGTAAGTAGCTAGCGGGTTGCTGTTGGGGAGGTCCTCAGAGTTCTTTGGTAACTATGGGGATCATCCTGGAGCCAGACATGGAGCAGACACTGTCTGAGGCAGCTGCTGTCTGGGTACACTCAAGCTTGACAACACACTGGGAGCCTATTCAGCTTTTCAAAGAATCGTACAACCGCATGTTTTGACACATTTACGTCAAATCAATTTTGCTCAACATATTGAAACCATGCTGTAGTTTGTTATTTAATGAAGCCACTGGTTGACACTGCTGATGTCAAAGTTACTTCTGTTAGCCAACTCATCAATGTTTTTCTTTTGCTTCATGGTGATGCGGTTATAGTTTACAGTCTACACACATGATAAAAAACTGACTATTGAAAACCTGTATCTATTTGAGAGTAATGTGCAATATTTTGCCAATTATGTATAGATTTTTTGGAATGGGAATTCACATGGCTTATTTCCTAATTGTATTTAAAAAGAAATGCAGCCAACCTTAAGTCCCTGATCATAGAACATATGGATGGAAGAAGTGTGTGCCGTGATTTTTATTTAGACCTATTTAAATGGGACTAACAAATACTCAGGTCTATAGCCTTGTTTCCACATAGCGGTGGGGCGAAATATGTTGGCCCACAGTAGGATTGGAACAATTACCGGTTTCAAGGTATACCATGTAAAAAGTCTCAATACCGCCATTATCTCTGTCATAGCGTTCTAAGGTACAGAAGACACAGGATGATGTTAACACACAAGTTTATTAATGTTCAGAATATTCCTGCATCATAAGCACTTTTTCCAGAAGAGAAGTGAGCATGTCTCTTAAAACCCTGTTGAGCTGCTCTTTTAAAAAGGACTGATTTTATTTCATATAAGTTCAGAGTATTCTATATGTTGTTTAAAAAATAAAAAGATTTGTGTTCAGGCGGAAAAAAAACGTGTGTTTTTTTTAGCCAGACTTTTCAAAATAACACTTTTGAGGGATCGAGCTGTAATCGCAGTACCGTGATATCTTTGCTGAAGGTTATCATACCGGCCCATGCCTACGCACAGCTCTCTGTTTATTAGGGCTGTCGTGATAACCGCAAAAATGAAATACTGCAATATTTACAAGCCAACCGCAGTGCATGGTCAGTCACCGCAACACCCGCACGTGACGTCCATAGACCTATTATTAAAGGTGTTTTACCATCTAAACCAGGTGAAAGGGAGAACCAGCCAATTTAGACAGTCATATGTAAAAGATGTGCCAAAAAGATTGCTGCCAAAAGAGGAAATAAGACGAATTTGCGGTCTCACCTAATGTGTGACCATCCAGATACGGCACAGAGTCGCAGAGCAGCTCAAGCCGACAGCTCGGAGTCGGTGAATCCTTTGCCCCAGTTGCCAAATACAAAACCGAAAGTGAGATACATAAACGCCTTACAGGCACTGTAACACTCTGATTGAGGAGATGGGGCAGTTTTCCACAGCGAAGAAACCAGCATTCAAGGGTTTGCTTAAAAAAAAACTTCTCCGCTCCTCTCTAAAACCACATAAGGTCAATATATTGGTTTTCCTAGTGCGCATCAAGGACATAAACAAGTATACGTGTTACAGAATGTATTTATCCAGCCCCTGTTATTTTATTTCGCTAGAAAAATATAAGGGTTATTTTTAATTTCATGTTTTATTATTTGCATATTAAGCCTGAACGATCTGCTTCTTTTTTCTCTCAAACAAATGACAATTTATATAGCGTCAGCTTAAGTTTCATTTTGATGAAGCAGAAATACTATGTATTCTGTCAGTTCATATTGCGCACCATTGCCGCCTTGTGTGTTGTGTTCCATATTTAATAAATGTTTCTTTCTTTCTCTCCTTTTTTAGGATGCATACAAGACAAGTTTGAGAGGAAACACTGTAATGAGGTTAAACATTATAACTGTACGATACCATTTAGAAACTAATTGGCTAAATAAATATATAATTAGGTCTAAAAAAGGGGTGGAGCAATAATATCGCGTACCGCACTGTTGACCAACCCTGAGTCACCCCAGGGGGTATTCCTTCACCGCGACAGCCCTACTGTTTATTGTGATGTGTTTTTCCTCTTCAATGAGATAATCAGCGGGCTACAATGTGACTCCCGCTGCTATGATGTCACCCATTGGTACGTAGCTGCGAGAAAGCGCCACTTAACTGCTTAATACTCTGACCCAAATTTGGGCAGTGGCTATCGCCGTCTTGCATAAATCCGTGGCTCGGTCCGCTTATTTTGGTGTTTCCATTGACCAAAGCTGGGAAGGGGAGCAAAATAACTGAGCTTAACCGCTCTGAGCCACTCCTTTTTTCAAGAAAAATTTCCGTGCAGACGGACAATAAAGTATTATCTTATCTTATAAACCCCGCCTACATAAAGGATAGGGTCATAAACCCCACCTATTAGGTGTGTACGGTATAAACGGTACACCGGTATGAAGTTTCGCTACGATATATGGATATGACTCTACCGTGTCACCGGTATAGCAGTTATAAAGCAGTGAGGAGCACTACCACACAATGAATGCAGGTGGCCACTGCGTCATCGTCAGCCTGCACGTGCCCAATACATCCACGACAATGCTGATAGATCCCGTGTCATTCGCAAAAAGAAATTGCAGTAGAGGAAACTGGTAGATGTACCATAACCGTGCTGATCTGCTAATATCACTGGTCTGAAGTCAGAGGTGTCGGCCAAAACACCACTTAAGGCCCAAAACGCCAGAATATGAAGCATGAGACGATGAGAGGAGGAGTAAGGATTTATCCGCTGTTTATTTATTTCTTTAACATGCACAGCAGCATACAGATCCCGGGAAAAGAACAATAGCAATACTTCGCTCATGATGACAGGTTAAACAGCCGTTGCAACCGGAGAATCGCGACTGTTTAATAACGTGCATAAATTATAGCCTAACTTATTACAGCGATCGAGAAACTCCATGTAGCCTACTTACTCACACAGGCGATGCAAAACAAACTCAGGGAAAGCACTTCGAATGATAGTTTACTGCGGCAACTTGCACGCTCACACAACTGATGGAGAAAGAAAAGGAAACTTTACAAAATAGACATGAGAAATGCTCCTCGCGGTGAAGCTTGTCCGCTCGCGGAAGCTTTTCTGTGCGCACGTGGTTTTCATGTCCGCAAGTTTTTATAAAAAATAAACACCACACAAGGAGCTTAAACTGAAATGAAAGTTAAGAGATGATAGCACCATAAATTGATTGTAAAAGAAAAGGCAGCCACCTGAGCATCATCAGCATTCCCCGTGAGTCATAATCAATTCTCCCCTACCCATCCACAAAGCAGAGCATTGCAGATTGCACAATAAATCCATCTGTAGGGGAGACCGGGGGCAAGTGTAACACTTTTTGGTTTTTGATTAGTCAAAAACATCTTGAACAATTTGGATAATGTATTCTATGTTGTGTTACTGTGCTCTACTTTTTAATATTGTATTTATTTTACAAGCAGTAGATCCTATTAATATAAGAGTAATAGGCCTACAGAAATAGCAAGTATTTTATTGCTTCACAAGTATTAATTTAAAGATAAATTAATATACCGTGATATAATACCGTTACCGTCTATTCTTCAAATAATACCGTGATACATTTTAAACCATACCGTACAGCCCTACCGCCTACCTAAAGGATAGAGTCATAAACCCAGCCTACCTAAAGGACAGGGTCATCGGTCATAAACCCTTCCTACCTAAAGGATGGGGTCGGCGGTGGAAACGCTCGCACTAGGAAGCTGAGCCGCGCCGCTCTGCTGGGTGGAAACAAGGCATAAAATTGTAGTGTCTGCAGAGGAAACACAATCCAGATCTAGTGAAACTGAGCTGACCTATTACGACCCAAGACATGCCGATTTATGTAGGTCTTATTAGGCAGGATAATGACAAAACAGCAAATTTGTCCAAAAGAATATTCCCATGTCAAATCAGCCAAGTACAGTAACTATATATGCATAAAGCCTATGCTGGCAGGGTTAAGGCGACTTGAACAAACTATCCGCAAGCACTACGAATATTTAATCAAACATTTTCATATCATCCGGAGAGCAAAAGTGTAATGCCACAGACATGTGATCCTAGTTCCTTGGACTTACATGGAGCTACCTCAGACCAGGGGCCTATCCGAAAAGTCCAATCTCCTAACCTAAAAGCCTCCTTTCCTATACCTTAACCCCTAAACGTCATCGGGGTTAAGGAGAGATGAAAGGTGCTTCCTATCGAACATAGGAAAGGACAGCGCTGTTTCAAATGAATTCGACTCCACTTTTCCTAACCGACGTCATTGCGCGACGGCGAGTATTGCTGACGTGAGTCACTAGCGTGAAACTACACTATAGCAGAATAGAGAATAGGCTATAGTATAGCCTATTCTCCGAAAATTGACTACAACAAGCGCTCGTTTGATCCATGCATTCTTTTCATATTGATTTTAATCAGGTTGTCGCCAACAGAGTGAGAATCACTCCCTTATATCCCAATTCACAAGTGGAATAAAAAGAGGCTACACTTGTGTTGATGTTGAAATGAACTGCCCCCAGTAACTTCATTAAATGTGAAGTTGGTATTTTATTTTATTATGGTGCAAATTATGTCAGGGTTCGACATAACGTATAGCCCGATGGCCCGGGGCCAGTAAAATCATATGCAGGGCAAGTTGATTGGCCAGTCACTGTCCCGCCCGGGCCAGTGACTGGCCAATCACAGTTCAGTATCTTTTTGTAGACTACCTTTTTTGTAGACTATCATGGTTCATTGAAATGCGCGTTGAGAGTCGTAATGAAAGCAGTGTTTATTTAAGACTCAATATAATAAACCTAATATAAAATATATTTTTTAATGGACAACCGATGCGTGGGCGTTTTGACAGGTGGAGCAAGAAGCGGGTGCACTCTCGCTCCGTTGGCAGAGCTGCCTACCGTCCGCCTGCGAGTCGACAAATCAATCGACTTGCTTTGCCCCCTTTCTTTCTTCCCACAGCAGAGGTTGAGGTGCAGAAAGTGATAACTGCGCTTTTCCTTTATCTGCCACCGTAATGTTACAGTATTTGCATACAAGCCCCAATGGTAATACAAATGAGAGGCGTTATTTAAACGCTGTGAATGCGTCTCCGGTGATTGTGTCGGTTGTAGACAGAAACGAACGGAGGGACTCCGCTCACTGTACAGTTCCTATAGTCGCGCAGTTTGGCACTGTGTTTTCAGGCTCGAGACATTCAATCAAATCGCGGAAGTCTTTCCCATTGAAATCGCTAACGGGGAGAATATCCCCGGTTATTATTTTAGCCACAAACCACAGTTCATCTGCGCGGCGGCTCACTCGCTGGCGAGATCACACGGTGAAACGCTGCTGTGATCGGACGAAGGCATTGTGTGTTTCTAAGGTGATTTAACGTCATAGTCTCAGACGAGCGTTTAACTTATGCTGCATATTTTGCACTGCATTGTTTTTTATCAATAGTTTGAAAAAATGGTCCCACACCGGACTCTTATGTGAAGCTGACACTTCATGGAGAAGTGACACTCCTGCAGCGCGCTCACGACCAGACGTGAACTCACATACACGGTGAAATATCCCATTAAAAAAACGGCATAACCCCCTGATTTTCGTATTTCTATTCTATTTTTAAAGTCAACTTGAGCGCAAGTGGAAAACCGGTCATTCGGTCGACACATTCACATCCCTAATGCATATAGAGAAAGTAAAAAACAGCCTACCACACCACAAAGAATGATCAGACCTTCATCTCTTATTTTTTTTTTATGTTTGAACATGACTTCTGCAGGTGAACTATTCATTAAACTGCCCAAATTCAAGAATAAAAACAACCATCAAACTACTGGACTTTAAAATACTGGCCGACTCTTTCAACATACTTTCAGTTGTAGGCTTCTAATTCAATATGTTTGCCTGGTTTTATATTATGTGTATGAGCAATATCAACATTTCATATAATTAACTAAAATAAAAATAACCAAATCTAAAGGGAATATCTATACTGTTACAGTATAGATATTCCCTTTAGATCTGGTTATCTTTCTTTATTTTTCTAATACAGGTATTATAATTATTGACACTAAATTATGAAGAAAAAAAAAGTGCGTGCAGGGCCAGTGAAAATATACAAGGGGCCAGTAAAACTCAGATCCACTGGCCCGGCGGGCCAGTAGAAAAAAAAAGTTATGTTGAACCCTGTATGTGCTACGAAAATAACTATTATGATGTTGGTCTTTTATGAGTTCTTTATTATCTATAGCAGTGGTGTCAAACATACGGCCCGCGGGCCGGAACCGGCCCGCGAGATGATTTAATCCGGCCCGCGACTTGTAGAGCACACATTTATGAGCATTTCAAAAAAAAAAGTAAGTCTCTAGCCCATTCCTGTGAGGAGATATGAATTTTTAAAGAAATAACCAAAATGCTCACTCCAGCCGCTAGGGGGCAGCCAAAATTTAAAAAAGCACATTTTAGCAACGTGGGAAATGGTAAATGGCAATCTTGCTTCACCGCTATTAATGTTTCCTTCAGTGCTTTAAGGCAAAGTAAAAACCAAAAAAAAAATATATATATTTGTAGTGCTGAACAATTAATGTACTAGCAAGCGCGATGTGTCCGCGGCTCTGCACGCGCGAAACGAGCAGGAGCATGCTAGTGTAGGCCTACAAGATTTATTTCCTAATTTTCCATGCTGCTTTATTTTTATGTTTTAAATTGGGAAAAACGAATTCCAAAACAACCAATAACCTCTGTATTTAAAAATAAATCAAAACAGTAGAAGTTGCACTTTTATTTAATTGTATTTTGTACAGTCTGCATGTTTGCACAAAATGTGTCCCTGTACATATAGTAAACAAAATTGGACAACTGTAACGTCAGTGCCTGTTGTATTTGTGTATTCAAATAAACAGTTGTTTATTTCATTAGTGCGTATATTGGCATCTTTGAGCAAAATACCCCCAAAATTTTTGCTGCGGCGCCGCGCGCCGCACCTCCTATTCCCGTGGCCAGCAGCAACCTTTACTAAGACATTTCCTGGGGGGTACAGAGATCCCTTGTGATCCGTGATAATGTAGGTTACATATGTAGGCTGAGTGATAAAGCATATTACTGAAAAACAAAGCTAGAGATTTGGAGTTGACATATGTACGTTATGTTGCCATTATTTTACTGGTCCGGCCCACTTGAGATCAGAGAGGCTGTATGTGGCCCTCGAACCAAAATGAGTTTGACACCCCTGATCTATAGCCTGTGTGTGTGTGTGTGTGTGTGTGGGGGGGGGGGGGGGGGGTATTTTGTTTTAGCCGAGTTAAATCTTCCTCTCTTCTCCTCTCCTCTCTTCTGTTTTACCTCTCGTTCGTATTCGTGTAGAGTCGGTAAACTCCGGCGGTGGCCTGTTGCTTTAAATCTTGCCGCCGTAAAGGATTATGGGATACCACTATCTCCGTTCCTTTAGCATAGGTTGGTCAGGAGTAACCTATGCTAAAGGAGGGTTATAGGATGAATCGAGGCTCCTTTCCTATGCCTTTCCTAAGCATTTTGGTTATTCGGATCACCTATCCGCCGAGCACTTCCGGGTCATCTCGATAGGAAAGGAAATTTCCTATGCAAAAAAAAGTTTTCGGATAGGGCCTAGGGCTGGGCGATATGACAATATCATATCGTGGACGATATGAAAGTGTCTACCGGGAGAGATTTGGCCATACTGTTTATACCGCGGAGAAAAAAAGTTCATGTGGCGGGAGCATAGATGGAGCGGGAGGCAGCTGTCAGTCCGAGTCCCTACAGTTACACTGCAGTTACACCGCCGCGCCACACAGGGGCTCTGCAGCCGAGTTCTGGGCTGCAATACAGCTTATCTACCCTCAACAGAAGAAGCCTCATCTGTTGCTCTAGCTGTCTAGCTCTGGTGCGCCATCACTACAGTTTACAAACCAACTCCGTGTCACGGTGGCAGAGCAGCTGGTATTAACGGTCAAAAATGTCATCGGCAAAGGAAACTTGCTTGCTGCTTCAGCGTGCTGTTGCCGTGACGCAGAGTTGGCTTGTTTTAAGCCGCATGGGTTAGCTCTCGTGAGCTAGCTGGCTAATAATGACATCTTTAGCCTACTCGGGGCTTCACCCCCGTGCTGTTATTGTTGGAGACAGCCAGCAAGGCTGGTTTTATGTAACTTTAAAACATGTCAAACTTGAAAATATTATTTGTGTTGAAGCTGGAGTTAAAGTATTACCAGACATTTGCTCACTTGTTAATTTTGACAGCTTTTTAAAATGAAGATGAGCAAATACTGCAGGAAAATTCATTCAAGTCTTTCATTATTTTGATATAGGCTACTATCAATTGGAAAATGTAGGCTATTTGGTTGATGCTGTAATTTTTATTTTGCACTGACTGACTAAAGCCAGACTGGTGTGGTATTTTGCACCAGTTTTTCTTTTGTATGGAAATTTAAGTTCCAAGCAAAAGATGAAAATAATCTAATGTGATTAAATTTCAGTACGGTTATTGTAATCCATTGAATTTAAAGGAAAAATACTATACCGTGATATATATCCATATCGTGATATAAAATTACCTATATCGTGATATAAGATTTGGTCCATATCGCCCAGCCCTACCTCAGACACAGACCAATGTGTGGAAGCGGCAGTCTCAAATGTCACATCCACTTGAGAAGCAAATGTTTTAAAAAGGATGTTAGAATACAGCTCAGATGAGAACTCTTTTTATGCTGTGGCGGTTGAATTTGAATATGCCAGGTGAGTTATAAAATTGTTGCCTTTAAATTACATTCATATTTGACTAATTGTTGTTTTTGTTTTCAAAATAAGTAGACTTTAGCGGTGACTTTACCTGCAACGGTCCCCAAACACACAGTTTCCCTTCTGAAAGAACTTGCAACTCATGGCTGCAGGTTGGCTGTTGGTCAGATCATGGGAATATCGACAGTTGTCTCCTTCTTTGCAAAGACCATGCATGAAATATCTGAAAATACAACAGAAAAACAAAAATGTGTCATGATAGTAAAAGTTTCAAATTCGGCATGTCAATCCGAAATGTGCTGCTTGCCAATATCTGTGTGAATGTGGTCTTTCACTTTAATACCGGTAACGCAATCAAGCTAATCTTAGCTCGGTCACAACACAACCTTAGCCAGAATGAGGCACCGAGCAAGTGAAACGACCGTATTGACATTTTAAACTCACCAACCAGCTCGTTGTTTTTAACCATAGATAGTATAATAAACGTGGGTTGCTTTTAAAGTGCCTAGTAACAACTAACGTGACGGGTTTCAAAAATTTCCAACATTATAGTCCAGCGTTAATACTAACCGAGTTAATTGTGGTATACGTAGCTAGCAAACTGGCTGTTATCCTGACGTTACCACAGCAGCCTGCTTTGTGATCATAACACAGTAGTCTTTCACGGGTAGCTAGCAAACAGCTGACCCGAGCCTCGGAAGACGCTGTTGTGAGTAGCTCACCAGCCACCGAATCGCCGCTATTTTTGTGTCAAACGAGAAATGATAAAATCCTCTTGAATATTTGAACACTCGTTGGTGTTGTCTTACCTGCAGGTTACGTGTTTGGTCCAACCTCCTGATACTGTTGAAGTGGCCGAAGAAGCTACGGCTGCCTCCGCCATTGCTGTTTATGTTGAGAACGAGAAGCTCCAGCCGGATGTTCCGGACAGCTTCGGTTCATCTCGGCTTATTTCGCATATGTTCGTTTCACCTCACGCCGTGTAGGCCTACAGCAGTGGCGGCTCGCCCATAGAGGGCGATAGGGCGCCGCCCTCCTTGAGCCATATCAGCAAAAAACGAAAATATAATAATGAATAATAATGATGTTTTTTTTTTTTTTTTTGTATTAATAATCATAATTTATGATTTCAATACAGTTTTTACCTGCATCTAAGTCTGAATATCATTGTACAATCAGCGTCTGTGCTCTGTACCGTCACTCTGGGGCGATGTCGGGCTGGTTGAAAATCGCCCCCAGCGCTCTCATAGACATCAATGTAAAACTTTTTTTTTTCAAACTGCAAGCCTCGCAATGCAATCTCTATGGGTTCCGGAGGTGCTCACCCTAACGTGTTGTCGTCATACGTACAGTAAACAATAAACCAATTACAGTGACTGATACAGTCACATGTCCAGTATGCAGCCCAGAGCGGTCATATTCAAGACCAACACAACTTTATATCAACTCAGGCTAGGCTGGCAAGCTACTTACTTGATCGGACTCGGACTAGGTCTTTCCCAGACAAAATGTAACCATCAAGCAAGTATCTACCAAGATGGATTGGGGGATCGTATAAACGCGGATTTTCACGGGGCTCGTTTGAACGGCTAACGAGGCTAGCAGGATGCTAATGCGCTAACGCTCTGTCCTGCTGCCGCTGCATGATGATATGGACTGTATACTGGCTTTTTATCCATCCTGATGGCAGCACAGAGACCGCATGGATAACTTTGGGTGTCACCCCTATGCATCATCTCTCAGAAAAGGTAAAACAAACATTAAACATCAATCTGCATATACGAGCCAGCGCCGTTCAACAGCTGATCGGCTATTGAACGGCGATCAGCTGTTGATCGTCGTTTAGCTGACAGCTGCTTTCACCGTCCGACATAAACCCGCCTACCAAGTGCTGTAGACAGTAGTAACCCAAACCAATGTGATGATTAGCACTGTTAATGTTGCACATGCTATGCCAGCATCCATTTTTGTCTCCTAACTTTTAAAGGAAGCCTATCTGAGGAGCACACTGGTAGATGACAAGTTATCTGTGATGGCCACAGCCGGATAATTAAATCATTTTAGAGGTAAAATAATTTTATTCAAGAAATTAACTAACTTAATTTCCAAAAATACTGTACAGTGCAATGCTTGTCTAATGTTGCCAGAGTGGTTATGCCAGATGAACAGGAAAAACAAACAGTTAAATGCAATATGACATTGTCATATGCTATCTGATTTAGGTTAATTTTGGGTCATATTTCCCATCATGGCAACAATTGCCCCCCCTGAGATTATTGTCAGGAGCCGCCACTGGCCTACAGTCTATCTTGGGACTCCATCGTCACTCCCCGGTAAATTTTATTATTCCAAAGCGCTCTTTAAATCAGTGCTGACAGGTTTTGTCTATGACCCGTTTTAATATTAGGCACACTTGTACCGCTAAGGTCCGTAAAATGGATATTTCATATAGGTAGAAACAACAGATACATTAGCCTTTATTTTTAATTTTTTTTAGACAATTATTTTCCCCTACATCTGACCTAACTATTGATATAAAATATTCATGAATTTTTAAAGGGGCACTGTGTAATATGACATCATCAAGAAAGTTCTAGAATGCAACGCTCCCTGGGTAACCCACCCCTTTTGAATAATAACAGAAGCTACAGTGGCCTTCAAGGACAAGAACAATTCTAAATTCTGAACAATGCACCTGATGACATTCCAAAAACATGGATGCCTCCATAAGACTGACCTGCTCAATGTACAAAATGTAATATTAATATTTGTAATTCTCCGCTTAGGAGGATAATTCAGATTATTGGCAGAGGTGAGGACATATTTATGAATGAGGATATTGATTTTAGCTAATCAATTACTTAAAATGTTACACAGTGCCCCTTTAAAGATTGTAACCCTTTAACTGCCAGGTTTTGGTCATGATGCCATCCTATTTTAGATGAAAAAAGATGAAAAAATTAATTATTTTCAATATACAACATGCAAACTTTTTTTATTTTTTTTTTATCTTGACACCCACATAAACACATAATCCTCAGGGTTAAAGCTAAAGGGAGAGTAAGAGGGGGTGGGGGGAGGGGATTGTGACAGTGTCATCTAGTGGAAATAGCATGATTTTTTGCCATAGAGACAGAGCGGAACGCGTCATAATCTGAGGCCACGCCCATCATGGGGGAAAACAATTCACAGCGCTCCATTCACTTTGTATTGAATTGGGCGGCAGTGGCGAAGTGGGTAGGGAGCTCGCCTCTGGTGTGCAGGGTCGGAGGTTCGATCCCCCGTCTCCCCGCCACATGTCGAAGTGTCCCTGGGCAAGACACTGAACCCCAAATTGCTCCCGATAGTTAGCTTAGTTAGCTTAGCACCGTAGTGCTAAAGCCTACCCTGCGTGGTAGCTGCTGCTATCGGTGTATGAATGTGTGTGTGACTGGGTGAATGTGTACAAAAAAACAATGTGTAAAGCGCTCTGAGTCTGTGAATAACGGAGATATAGCGCTATACAAGTCCATTTACCATTTACCAGTATTGAATGACACCTGTATTCTGCAAACAAACTTAATAAAAACTTAATAAGACATGCCTTTCACAAATACACGTTACTTTCTTTAAAGCCACAACTCTTGTCTGTCTATACGAGCTGTCTGTGTTAAAAATGATTGAGTAATTTTCAATATCGAGACAAAATACTTTTAAAATCTCTGCGGGATTTTCTAGTTTACATTTTCTCCCCTCTAAGCAAGGCAAGTTTATATGATATATCAGTAAAATATGTCCCATTCATTCAGGATGTGTTAAAGCAATGGAAATGATCTCAATGTATTCAGGACAAAGGGCAATGGAAATCTGATTGTTTTACAAAAAAGTGGTCTTAAACTTAAACTGAGACCCTGTTTCCACCTGGGATTACGATGTGGTTAAAGTGATCCGATCACAAGTGGACAGCTTTCAGTCTGTGTGTTCACACCTGCTGGCAGTAGGCCTACACCTATGCGCCTTCTTTCTACTTGTGATCTGATTCCATTTCCCTGCTCTAGATTAGATAGATAGATAGATAGACACTTTATTGATCCCTTGGGAGTGTTCCTTCAGGGAAATTCAAAAATCCAGCAGCAGCTGTAGTACATACAACAAAAACACAAGCAAGTCACTAAATGCATCAATATACATGGTAAAAAAGTAAAAAGCAGATTTATATTTATAAATACATTTTAAAAAGAAGCAGCAGCAGCAGATGTTAGCAACAGTTATTCATTTATATCTCTGTTTGACCTTAGTGTGTTTTAATAAATAAATAAATAAATAAATAGATTATGCAAGCTGTTGCGGTTATGTTCCATCAGCCACCCCCCTCCTCCCTCCATGTGTGGAGTTGTGGAGTGTGATGGCACGATGGACAAATGAGTTTTTTTAGTCTGTTGGTTCTGCATCTGGGGAGGAGCAGCCTGTCGCTGAAGGAGCTTTTCTGGTTGCTGATGACAGTGTGCAGAGGGTGGCCGGTGTCTTCCAGGATGGCCAGAAGTTTCCTTGCAGTTCTCTTCTCTGCCACTGTCACCAGACCATCCAGCTTCATGCCGACCACAGAGCCGGCCCGCTTGATTAGTTTGTCCAGCCTGGAGGAGTCCCTCTTGGTTGTGCTGCCTCCCCAACACACCACAGCGTAGAAGAGGATGCTGGCGACCACCGACTGGTAAAACATAAGCAGAAGTTTGCTGCAGATGTTGAAAGATCGCAGCCTCCTTAAAAAGTATAATCTGCTTTGGCCTTTTTTGTACAGATGGTCTGTATTTATTGCCCAGTCCAGCTTCTTGTCCAGCCACACTCCCAGGTATTTGTAGCTGCCCACAGTTTCCACCTCTACCCCATCGATTTCCACTGCTTGGGGGCGTGGCCTTGCCTTCCCAAAGTCAATCACCAGCTCTTTGGTTTTTGTTATATTGAGCTGCAGGTGGTTTGCATGGCTCCAGGTGACAAAGTCACTCACTAGAGTACGGTACTCCTCCTCTTGGTCCCCCCTTATACACCCCATGATGGCTGTGTCGTCAGCAAACTTCTGGACATGGCATGATGCAGAGTTGTGGCTGAAGTCGGAGGTGTATAAGGTGAAGAGAAGAGGGGCCAGCACAGTCCCCTGAGGCGCCCCAGTGCTGCTGGTTAAGATGTCCGATGTGGTGTCCTTTAATCGAACGAACTGTGGTCTGTCTGTGAGGTAGTTAGTGATCCAAGTTATCAGGTGGGGGTCCACATGCATGGCTGACAGTTTGTTTTGCAGAATAAGGGGATGGATTGTGTTGAAGGCACTAGAGAAGTCTAGGAAAAGAATCCTGACTGTGCCCGCCCCCTTGTCCAGATGTGAGTGGGCCCGGTGTAGGAGATACAGGATGGCATCCTCCACACCAGCCCCTGTCCGGTAGGCAAACTGTAGAGGGTCTTGAGCGTGCTGCACCTGAGGCCTGAGGTGTCTTTACACCTAATTATGTAGGTGTAAATCAACACGTACATAATTTCTGTTTGCATTGGTGTTTTTAACCATTGGGGTTCAAGCAAGTTAACATACAGGGCTGTACAGTGCCACAGTTTTAATCGCATTTGCGATTAAAATGTTGGCCTGTTACGTGCAAAGATTAATACAAGGATACTCGCACTTGTGCGACAGGTTGACGAGATACTGTCTCATTTAGACAGAGGAGAACACTGCTTTGAGGGCTCTACATTAACACTTGCCAAATGCGTAAGTAGTCTTAAGTGAGTAAAGGCTGCTACATACTCCGCGAGAAGAAAATTACATAATTTTCTTCTTGCAGCTTTTGTTTATCTGTTCTCGCAGCTTGTTCTCGACACATCGCCCAGGCCGAACTTTCTTCTTGCAGCTTGTCCGAGAACTATTGTGTGATTTGTCAATCTTAAAGCTATACTGTACGATCTGAGAGAGCTAGCATGATTTGAAATTAGCTTGTCCTCGGAGTTCCGTTTAACTCCTCCCTCTCCCCTCGGGACTCCCTCCCCCACCCCTCGACACACAGCCGTGCACGAGCGCTGCTGGCTGCACTTCCCAATTGCACTGTTTACCAGTGATTGTTAACATTTAACTCACACACACAAACACTCACACATAGGCTACATGCAGAAAAGGCCCCAAAGTTTATAGGTTACAGTGTTGTTATTTCTTATAGAGTGTTAAGATGAGTTTTGTTCAGTGTGGATGACAGTATAGCTGTCAGTTAGTGGCCGTGACGTCAGTCGGCCGGAGGGTCTGTCTAGTAAGTTCCTTTTCTCTTCTCTCTCGGTCAGGTGTGTGAGCGCGCATGTTGCCGCAGTAGTCGACACAGTTGAAACGTGTTTATGTGAATCACCCGTGTGTGAGTAAGTACATGCAGTCCCGATCGCTGTTATAAGTTACAGTTTATGGATGTTATTGACGGCCGCGATTCGCAGGTCGCAACAGCTGTTCTAACGTCTCCTCACGAGCGGAATGTAAGCCTGTGTCTCTTTTCCTGCGATCTATGCTGCTGTGCCTGTGAAAGAAGGAAAATAAAGAGCGGAAAAACCATACTCCTCTTCTCATGCTTATAGTCTGACGTTTTTGGCCTTAAGTGGTGTTCTGGCCGACACCTCTGAAGTGAAACCAGTGATAAGCAGATCAGCGCGGTACCGGTAGGCGACATCCACCAGTTTCCTCCGCTACACTAGGCTACATGATGAAAGATACAGAGCAGTAGCCTACTTAAAAATATAGCCTACTTTTTAATCTTTGGGTTTTGGGGAAAGTAGCAAGTCTTGTCAAGTCAAAAGGCTCAAGTCACGAGTCATTGATGTTAAAGTCCAAGTCAAGTTGCAAGTCTCTTTACATTTTGTCAAGTCGAGTCTCAAGTCATCAAATTCATGACTCGAGTCTGACTCGAGTCCAAGTCATGTGACTCGAGTCCACACCTCTGGTAACTTCTGTGTAGGTTCCATTGTGTAAGCTTGTTATGCTACTTCCACTAGGTCTAGTCCACTGCCAGGTAGCCTACTACGATATGGCACGAACGCTTTCTCTGCCCTCCGTGAACGCGCTCAGGCTCGCACACAGAGGGGAGAGAACGCGCAGGATTGTGATTGGTTCTTTAGATACGGGTCCATCGTCTCCGATTGGTCAGCATTTTAACAGGTTTATAGAAGGTACAGAATTTGGGGGTTTTTCGTTTCTTTTTCATTGCCCATAAGTCATTTATTGCTGTTGGGGTGTAAAAAGCACTTTTCACAACATATTAAAAAGTGCATATTGCAGATAATCTCCTATGATGCCTTTAAATCAATGAGGAAAATCAGCTGGCGATACTATGGTTACAGCGCGTGACGTGTGCCCAGTTCGGCACTTGAGTTCTCGTGAAGTATGAAATCTCCAGACCAGAAAGAAGTTAGTTCTTGTTCTCGCAGCTCTGTCAGCGAGAAGTTTGTTCTTTGTTCTTGCGGAGTATGTAGCAGCCTTAAAGAGGACCTATGATACTTTTCGACTTTTATGACCTATAAACGTTGTTATGATGATTTATAGTCATGTTTAACCATACTAGAGTATCAAATAATTACGTACATGCCTTTCGACGTATTCCCTGCTGACCGTCTGGGGTGGCTATGCAGAGCACTAAACACTATGGCAGCCGGTCGAGCCAAACTCGTTCAAATTTCCGGATAGTTTCTGTCACGCTCGGGTCGTTTCTGTCATGTTTCCATATATGGTAATGCTGCCGCTCAGGCAAGCTCCGGCTGCATGCCCCCACCTTCCTGAAAATTTCCCGCTGCTGGAAGGAAGGTAACCAATCACAACGGAGTGGGGTTTGCAGCAGGGGGGGAGGGGCGGAGAAGCTCAAAGCAGTGTGTAGAGAGAGACTGCTGTGCTCGCTAGGGTAAGAGGAAGAGTGTCCCGAAAATCTACATAGTTTTTTGTGATGTGATTCGTGTCAGGTTGCTCTATAGCAGTTTTTAACAAGAAATGAAGACCATAAAAGTAGTATAATAGGATCTCTTTAAGTTATTACGCCACTTTGGGTGGTGAAAGATCTGTGCTCGCCGGGAGGCTATTCTAACGTCTGCCTCTGATAAACTCGTCACCACCACCAGCACATGGCTTTCTAAATGTAGTCCCCTATATCCATACAAAATTGTATGGAAGTGGTCCGAAGCTGTTATCCATTGCTATATTCATGCATACCCGTCGCTATGGGCGGGCCATAGGGGGCCGGGCCCGCCCCCAGAAATGCTTGTGCCCCCCACTTGGGACACAGATCTCTCAAAAAAAATACTTTAATCTTTATTCTAATCCAGCGGTTTTCAAACTGTGGGGCGCGCCCCCTTTGGGGGGCGCGGGGTTATGGCAGGGGGGCGCGGATGAATCTGTAAAAAAAAAAAAAAAAAAAAAAATGTTTTAGTTTTTTTTTTTTATACTAAGATCATGGCATAGCTGGACACAAGTTCTTCTGCTTCGTTCCCCTCACTGCATTTAAATGCATTCAGTAAATAACAGAGAAATAGGTCTCGTTAAAGAAAAAGAGCACCAAGCCCAACCCAGAGGACCCTGCATACATTTTGTTTATTTTAAATTAATATTTTTATGGAAAATCCATGTGTCCTTCTTCAATAGCTTCTAATTCATCAGACCCAGTGTCTCCAAATTATTTGTTCACACAAAATTCCTCATATTTAGCCTCTTAATTGTCCTCTCAAAGTGCACCAGATTCATGCATTTCACTTTAAAAAGGTGAAAAAAAATCTCCCGGGGGGGCATACCCCCGGACCCCCCCAAGAAGGGTCTGGTTCTCCACTGGCTACTATTCTCCTCCAGCAGGACATTGGAGGCACTAGCGAAAAAACACTGGGTGTGTGAATGACATTTAACTAGTCAATAATTTGGGCAAGTCTGTCTGCCTATCTTTCTCACTCCGATGCACACTCAGTCAGTAGTATCCATGCTTATAGGAAGCAGGATTAAAACACTGGATTAAGATGTTAAAATGTATTAAATGTGTTTAAAAACGCACAATTTTTTTTATAATGTTTCAAAAACATGTTTAGATTTGTAAAATAATAATAATTTTTTTTTGGGGGGGGGGCTCCGCTGAAATTTGTTCTCTGAGGGGGGGCTCACTCTCTCACACGTTGAAAACCCCTGTTCTAATCTATACTATCACAGTAGCTAATTTTGTGTTGATAAATACTAATGTAGCATTATTTATCATCAAAACATTTAAAATATAAATAAACAATGGTGTGATTGTGTTTGATTGATGGGAATCTATCTACACTGCAACAGCCTATCACGGCCTTACTGAAAAGAAAGTAAGGCTACGTAGGCCTACGTAATACGTCAATGCAGCCGCTCAACAGTTACCGCGCATTTTTGAAAGTGAAGCTGGGTGAGTTTTCGCCGGCTTACTATTTCATTTCTAGTTCATCATAATCGATATTCGGTAATGGTTGAAAAGCCCACCAACAGTCTCCTCTGCCAAATCGGATCGTCAAACTGTTGTCACTTTTCGAGCCGCATAACAGACAAGCCGATATTATGGACTTGTTCAGCGCGGTGACACTTCTGATTGCGTGAAGCCACAGTTTTGCACTGTGGGAACTCTGCGCTCCTCCAGCCACGGCCATCGAGGCTGTGCCGGAGACCGACCCCGGTCCAAGCAAGAGAAGACGCACAATTTACAAGAACCTCCGCGGATTTGCAGTTGAGGAAACAGTTGGTCCGTCACAAAGTGACATAGACGAAAAGACTGAGTTCAAGAGTATTTTACAGTGTTATTGATGCTGTGCAAGGAGAGATGGATGCGCGTTTTGGAGAGCGCAGTAGCGAGCTCATTGGCGCACTGGCTGCTTTGAACCCGGAGGCCGAAATATATTGATGAGGAGGTTGAGCTCGGAGAAACGCCGCCTCCCGCTGTACTGATAGAAGGGACTGGAGAGAGCACAGCCCTGCCTCCACTCAAAGTAGGCTACCGTTTGTGTGTGTGTGTGTGTGTGTGTGTGTGTGTGTGTGTGTGTGTGTGTGTGTGTGTGTGTGTGTGTGTGTGTGTGTGTGTGTGTGTGTGTGTGTGTGTGTGTGTGTGTGTGTGTATGTAATGGCAATGCATATCCCTCTGTTGACTGCTTTAAAATGCAATGTTTGAGATATGCGTCTGGTGTTAGGCTACATCTAATATGTTGAATAGTCAAGTGTTTTATGGATATTCATAACATTTCTTCTATGTAATGTATTGCTTTAAATTATGAGGACTGATGTTGTAGGCTATAGGCTACCGCTGTTGGTTAGTTTAACGTGATGATTACGTGCTGCGCGAATAGAGTAGGCTATAGGACTATTACAAATATACGTACTGTAGGCTAATAATAATTGTGCCCCCCTATGCATTTCATATGCCCCCCTTAAGACTGAGGTCTGGCGACGGGTAGTCTATGTGGATTAGAACGTCCGTCTACCAGATGCTACTTCACGTTCGAAAATTCGTTATGAGATGCGGAAGTAAAATTGTATCACAAAAACGGTATAGGTACCAGATCGACTCGGGCTGCCAGATCGACTCGGGGTCCTGCGCCTACTGATGATGTATCGACTCTTGACGTTGTCACCATAAGCCCCTTTTACACAGCCAGTGAAAGCCGGGAATATGCCGGCCTTTCGGCCCTCCCCCCAGCTGTGTAAATGCGACAGTTGCGGAACGAGGGAAGAAAGGTGCGAGTGATCGTTCCGGGAATTTTACTACCTCGGGGGGTAGTAAGATTCCCGACACGATCAGTTCCGCCTCTCTGTTTAAATATTCCAGCTTGTTGTTGCGGAACAGGGGGGCGTTTGACGTTCCATAGTCTACGTTCTAAACATGCGACCATGTTAGCAGTTGAAGGACGTGTGTTTAACATTAACCACGGCGGCCTGATGTCCCGTAAAAATCACCAAATAAAAGGAACGGTGTATAATCTAGCTGATCATAAGGTCCGTTGCTCAATCCAAACCCCCGCGCTTCATTTTGCACAGTGTATGAGTCTATTTCTGCCCAGGAGAAGTTGTACAATGGAAAGCTAGGCTAGGCTAAGTAAGGGATAAAGTATAGCGAACGGGTCACTTGCTAGAAATAAAGACCGACAAGCTGAAGCAGGAGCCCGACGCGCAGCGGAGGGCTCTTGTTCAGCTTGAAGGTCGACCTAGTAACGGGGAATAGTCTGCTCGCCCCGCTAGACTGTCTGCTTCAGCTGACTGAAGGCTCCGGCTCAGCTGTTAGCCACAGAGCTACTGTTTTGCTAACACATTCCGCCGCCGCTATTATTATCCTAAGTCTAAGCGTATATCCACACTTTATTTCTGTCTACAGTAACGTGACTTCACACACTGTGTGTATGTGTATGTGTATGTCTGATTGGCAGATCGCTGCCCTCACAAAGAGACTCGCTCACAACCAACCTGTCACACACACACACACAGAGGTGAAGCGGTCGGATTGATTTAGTCAGTTTGGTTAACTGTCCCAGTGATGTTGGACTCAGCGCGTAGCGAGATCAACTGGCACATCGTGGGGACAGTAAAATACGGCCCTCTTACTGCAAGCTCCAGCACTTCTGCTCTCAATTCACCGGCCATTGTTGTTGTTGTAAAGCAGCTGACCGGCGCGGCGCTAAATGTTTACGTCACACCTGACGCTGTTTACAAGCACCTCTTTCATTCCGAAGCGCTGTGTAAAAGGGACTACTGATGCGCCAGCAGGCCGGCGTTGCTTGGTTCTGTGTAAATAACACAGAAGCAAGCAAAGCCGGCATATTGGAGTGATGTTGTTCCGTCAATATGCCGCAATCTCTGTGTAAAAGGGGCTATAGATACCGCTACGCTACGGCAACGCAATGGGGACATACACAACTCGTACATACAGTGTGAACCCAGCACAGTTGTATATACTATCTGTGTGAAACTTAAACACCATTTAAAAGCTTGATAGCGTTAAAACAACATTTAAAAAGATCGCGATAGCTTAGCGAGTAAGCTAACTATAGATAGTTTATATACTATCTGTGTGAAACTCAAACAACATGTAAAAGATCGCGCTAGCTGATAGCTTAGCCAGTAGGCTCCATAGATAGATTTATTTCTCGTTCTGCAAGGTTTAAAATTAGTTGTTACGTTAGGCTTATAGTAGTCATTTCTCATTATGTAAGGTTAAATTACATTTTATTTTATACGAATTTATAGTTTAGCAAGGTTTATCCCCCGGTTTTAACCCTGTTTGAGTGCTAAATTAAATATTTATTTAATAATACTTTATACATTAAATTAGTATTTTAGTTTAATATACTCTAGCATGTATTTTAAAGAGGACCTATTATACTACTTTTCTGGTCTTAATTTCTTGTTTTACACTGCTATAGAGCAACCTGACACGAATCACATCACAAAAAACTATGTAGATTTTCGGGAAGCTCTTTCTCTTATTTTGGCGATCCAGCACGTCCTGTCAACACTTGAGTGTGTGTGCTTCGGCCATCTCCGCTCCCCTCCCCCCCCTCCTGCAAACCCCACTCCGTTGTGATTGGTTACCTTCCTTCCGGAACACTTTCAGTGGCGGGAAGCGCGAGCATGGACCTATAAGGGCGCGAGGCAGACGCGAACAGGGAAGTGACAGCATTACCATACATGGAAACATCTGCGTGGTCACGTCACCAATTTTTATGCGACGTCACGAATTATGAAAGGGTAGACCGCTTTGAAGACGTGACTTCTCGACTGGCTAGAATAGTGTTTAGTGCTCTGCACAGACACCCCAGACGGTCAGCAGGGAATACGTCGAAATGCATGTAAGTCATTATTTGATAATTTAGTATGGTTAAGCATGACTATGAATCATCATAACAACGTTTATAGGTCATAAAAGTCAAAAAGCATCATAGATCCTCTTTAAGAAATAAGATTTTATTAAAAGAACAACTATCCCTTGGCTTCACTGTTATTTTACATCACACTGAAAAACAACGTATAATGAGTTTCATAATGATATTTATCAGTTAAAAAATGTAAAGGTGTGGCTCTGATGTACAATTTCCAGCCCCTGGAGCATTTGTAGTGTCTTGCATCACTGATAAATAGATTCATTCATTCAACCTTCATTAAATAAAATAAAAAAGTACATCAGATTTTGTTTAATCTGATTTGTATTTTTCTTATCCAACCACATACCACCTTTTGTAGTGTCTTGCAGCACTGCCATCGACTGTCCAAACAGCAAACTAGCCTACTATTTACACTACACTATTTTACAGTCTCTGCAGAACATGTATCAATGGGAATAGTTCACTTAATGTGTGACACAGCAGGTGAATAGGGTACACTTTTGCAGTGTTAATTTCGTAGACTAAGACTATGACGAAAAATATTCGTCTAGGAACCTTTTTCACGGACGTAAACTAAATAAAAACTAAATAAAAAGGCAGATGTGATGACGAAGACTGAGACTAATTTAACTGACACTATAGTCTACGAATAGGAACTAGACGAAACTGTTAGGGCGGGACGAATGGAGAAGAGATCCAATCAGAACTACTCTTTTTGTGGGACAAGTTGGGAAGAAATCCAATCAGTGCAAAGCAGCGAATGCAACCCGGTGTCGGTGAAAATCGACGGGAGACCGCGCAGGTGTGAGCGGGTGGAGTGAGCTGCTGTGCTGAAAAACTCTGCGGTATGATGGACAAAAATGATAGTCAGGGATATCCTGCCCGTTAACGATGTCTAGGGGAACGGCTAAGTTCCGCGATCTGTTTGTAGTAGGCTCTGTCTCGAGTTTGAACAGTGGCGGCTCGCCCATAGAGGGCGATAGGGCGCCGCCCTCCTTGAGCCATATCAGCAAAAAACGAAAATATAATAATGAATAATAATGATGTTTTTTTTTTTTTTTTTTTGTATTAATAATCATAATTTATGATTTCAATACAGTTTTTACCTGCATCTAAGTCTGAATATCATTGTACAATCAGCGTCTGTGCTCTGTACCGTCACTCTGGGGCGATGTCGGGCTGGTTGAAAATCGCCCCCAGCGCTCTCATAGACATCAATGTAAAACTTTTTTTTTTCAAACTGCAAGCCTCGCAATGCAATCTCTATGGGTTCCGGGGGTGCTCGCCCTAACGTGTTGTCGTCATACGTACAGTAAACAATAAACCAATTACAGTGACTGATACAGTCACATGTCCAGTATGCAGCCCAGAGCGGTCATATTCAAGACCAACACAACTTTATATCAACTCAGGCTAGGCTGGCAAGCTACTTACTTGATCGGACTCGGACTAGGTCTTTCCCAGACAAAATGTAACCATCAAGCAAGTATCTACCAAGATGGATTGGGGGATCTTATAAACGCGGATTTTCACGGGGCTCGTTTGAACGGCTAACGAGGCTAGCAGGATGCTAATGCGCTAACGCTCTGTCCTGCTGCCGCTGCATGATGATATGGACTGTATACTGGCTTTTTATCCATCCTGATGGCAGCACAGAGACCGCATGGATAACTTTGGGTGTCACCCCTATGCATCATCTCTCAGAAAAGGTAAAACAAACATTAAACATCAATCTGCATATACGAGCCAGCGCCGTTCAACAGCTGATCGGCTATTGAACGGCGATCAGCTGTTGATCGTCGTTTAGCTGACAGCTGCTTTCACCGTCCGACATAAACCCGCCTACCAAGTGCTGTAGACAGTAGTAACCCAAACCAATGTGATGATTAGCACTGTTAATGTTGCACATGCTATGCCAGCATCCATTTTTGTCTCCTAACTTTTAAAGGAAGCCTATCTGAGGAGCACACTGGTAGATGACAAGTTATCTGTGATGGCCACAGCCGGATAATTAAATCATTTTAGAGCTAAAATAATTTTATTCAAGAAATTAACTAACTTAATTTCCAAAAATACTGTACAGTGCAATGCTTGTCTAATGTTGCCAGAGTGGTTATGCCAGATGAACAGGAAAAACAAACAGTTAAATGCAATATGACATTGTCATATGCTATCTGATTTAGGTTAATTTTGGGTCATATTTCCCATCATGGCAACAATTGCCCCCCCTGAGATTATTGTCAGGAGCCGCCACTGAGTTTGAATACACAGAGCCATGTGAAACTGCCGCCTCCGTCCGTTAGTTTCTATTTTTAAGTTACAATCAACTCCGACGCATGGACAGCGTTCAATTAAAACCTCTAATTGTATTATCTAAAAGGCTTCGATGCAAAAGAAGTCCGAACACACACAGTGGCAGCAGTGTTGCTTAAAGGAAGGCGCAGTCGCTCAATTTTATCAGCACCTCAAATGCGCGCTGCTGCTGCTGCCCAGGGGCGGCCTTAACGATCTCGGGGCCTGTTTCAAGACCTAGTGTGGGGACCCCCACTTTTTTTATTTATTTTTAATTTTTTTTAATTTTTTATAAATAATGCTTGTGCATGCTCCCTGCAAAAAGCTAAAAGATTGTGGAATCCAGTTGGTTCATAGACAGATCATGAGATAATGGACCCCCGGGCACAGGCTCTTAAAGCCCCCCCTCCCCCTATCCAGTCAGGTACACTGATTTTATGTGAGATTATTACTAATGAAATAGAATATATGTTTTGTATTACAACCATTACATCTGTGTCTGTATTGCATATTCAAACCTTAATACCATTCAATGAAGAAAAACACTTAGTCAACGAAGTCCGCTGTAGATTTAGTCAAACTAAAATCTGCTTATATTTAGTAGACTAGACTAGACTAAGACTAAAATATTTTAGATGACTAGGATAGGACTAAGACTAAATGGTGTGATATTCAAAAGACTAAGACTAAGACTAAATCAGAATTTGCTGCCAAAATTAACACTGCACTTTTGGAATAATAGATACCATGAAGCTCTGCTAGTTGATTATATTAAAACAATACATTTTTGTGTAACAACTTTTGTTTGAAACATCTAGATGTTGAATAAAGCCAGTGTTGAATCTTAATTTTCATTAATTATTTTTATTATTTATTTTCATGATTTGATGATCGAGATGGGGTCCAGGATGGGCTGCACGATGGGGTCCTGATAACAGACAGGAAACAAAGTATTAAAAAGATGTTCACGTTCCAATCCCCATACATCCCTAACATATAGGCCAGTAGAAAAACATTGAGTTTGTCCCCATTATGAATATGCACCATGTTAAAGTAAAATATGTAAATATACTGTCCTGTTAGTGCTGCTATAACATTCAGCAAATAGTAACATTTCTTTTTTCAAAGTCTAAGGTTCTGGACTAATAGGCCAGGCAAGGTAACCAATTTTTGGGCCAAAAAACCGACAAATTGTAAAATAATTTTTTTCAGCTCAGATAATTTCTATGAGGACTCCACTTTTCCTAACCGACGTCATTGCGCGACGGCGAGTATTGCTGACGTGAGTCACTTGCGTGAAACTACACTATTCTCAGAAAATTGACTACAACAAGCGCTCGTTTGATCCATGCGTTCTTTTCATATTGATTTTAATCAGGTTGTCGCCAACAGAGTGAGAATCACTCCCATATATCCCAATTCACATGTGGAATAAAAAGAGGCTACACTTATGTTGATGTTGAAATGAACTGCCCCCAGTAACTTCATTAAATGTGAAGTTGGTATTTTATTTTCTTATGGTGTAAATTATGTGCTACGAAAATAACTATTATGATGTTGGTCTTTTATGAGTTCTTTATTATCTTAATGGGGGAGGGGGGTATTTTGTTTTAGCCGAGTTAAATCTTCCTCTCTTCTCTTCTCCTCTCTTCTGTTTTACCTCTCGTTCGTATTCGTGTAGAGTCGGTAAACTCCGGCGGTGGCCTGTTGCTTTAAATCTTGCCGCCGTAAAGGATTATGGGATACCACTATCTCCTTTCCTTTTGCATAGGTTGGTCCAGAGTAACCTATGCTAAAGGAGGGTTAAAGGATGAATCGAGGCTCCTTTCCTATGCCTTTCCTAAGCATTTTGAGAATTCGGATCACCTATCCGCCGAGTACTTTTTTGCATAGGAAATTTCCTATGCAAAAAAGACTATTCGGATTGGCCCGAGATGTAGAATCACAGCCTGAAATGGCATGGAGAAAGAGGAGATTGTCACACACCTTGGGACCAAGTAACTCCTTTGTCTACTTTATGCACCATATCCGTCTTATTTTTGTTGCTTTCTTTGGTTCTTGTGCCATAAACAGCTTGTGTGCATTTAGATCAGCATGATGCAACAAAAGTTCTAACAAGTCTGTGTCATCACCTACTGAGACTGTGTCTTTTGTTCTGGCAGAGGCAATGGCAATTTGGACAATGAGCACATCTGCATTGTGCTTTGCATGGTTTGTGATATACCATTTTTATCTTACAAGTTTCTTTGAAAATGTATTTTAATATGCAAATGAGCTATACACTTATCAAATATAGGCTACCCAAAATATATCCGCATAGGCTTCATTTTTTCCTTTAATGATCCAAGTGACTGCTGCAGATATTGCAGCAGTCACTTGGATCTGCTGCAATATCTGGTCGCATACACATTCAGTACTTTATGATTCCTCTTATACGTGAACCTGTTGTGTATCAGCCACTGGCTCTGTTGCCAGCAGATAACAAAACATCACTGCTGGATGTTTTCTGGAAGACATCCCTACTCCTTCACTCTCAAAGGCCATCATGGTCTGGTATGATGCAGATCCTGCATCTTCTAGATGAACACCCTGGGAGAGCTTCAGTAACATTCCTTCCAATGATTGATCTTGATCCCAGTGATGAATCCTGCATATACTCAACATTGAGGTTTGTGGCAACTCAAGCTCTGCAGTATGATGTGACCCCTGTTCTGACGTTCGACCAACCCCTTCTGGAAAGCCTTGACCATTATATTTTAACTTCTAATACAAATGTCTTACTTTTCATTTAGACTTTCATTGTGTAAAGTTTTAATGTGGTAGGAGTAAAGGTTTAAATGAAGCCTATGCGGACATATTTTGGGTAGCCTATATTGGATAAGTGTATAGCTCATTTGCATATTAAAATTCATTTTCAAAGAAACTTGTAAGACAAAAAATTGTGTATCACAAACCATGCAAAGCACGATGCAGATGTGCTCATTGTCCAAACTGCCATTGCCTCTGCCAGAACAAAAGACACAGTCTCAGTAGGTGATGACACAGACTTGTTAGTACTCTTGTTGCAAGTCTGATCTGTGGCAAGTCTGATCTGTATGGGTTCACTTTGGTGGGCCTACACTGACCTGGTTTGATCTCTGTTTTATCTGTGTAATAAACAAAGAGTTTTCGGAATTAAGGCCAGAATAAAATGAATTCCCTGGTATAAGGGATAGGGTAATTAACACCTACAAAACTAATCCTGTATTGATGAAAGCCCCCCCCCCGCTACCGTTTATTAGCTCACGTTAGCTATCAATCTAAAGCCACAAATATCATCTTATCAAAGCAAACGCCCCCGCTAACGTTTATTAGCTCACGTTAGCTTTAAATCTAAAGCCACACATATTATCAAAGCAAACGGTCATGTTATACAACGTATGTTTAATTTCAGTAATTTGACAAGCGTATGACTAAGGTTTATCTTTGTACATTAGATTATTATTCATAGCCTTAAATTAGAAAATCATTAGAGATCGTTAACCTTAATACTTACCGAGATAGCGGGATAACCATAGCGCATGCGCATTTAAAAGACAACGTTTACAGGAAGTGCGTCATAATCGCGCATCTAGGACCCCGAGTCAATCTGGCAGCCCGAGTCGATCTGGTACCTACAACGGCTCAAGAGGCCACTTGTAGTGTAGATTTATTCATCACAAAATCAAGATGGTGTATTAGAATTAGAAACACAGGCCTTTGTCATCAGATGTTATGTTTTTATTACTTCAACTTCCCATAGTCAGGTCATTGCAGCAGAGTACAGAGTTGAACGTGGTGTCCCCTTTAGACTGCCTCCTTATTTTTCTGCCACATCTGCTTGGAATCTCCAGAAATTATTAAGGCAGAAGTTAGTTGGGTTAAATAGAATACTACATCTCTCCATCAGGTATTTCTGTTCATGAAAGTTTTTGTCTTTATCCAAAAGGCAGGGCTGCACTCTATGATAATACACCTTTTTTCGTTAGTGAATGTAAGGGCTCACTCACACTAGGATAATCTGTACTGTGCACAAGTACGTTTGCCTCCTACAATCTAGTACATCTGGCCAGTGTGAGTGTGCCATCCGCACTGTACACTTCCTAGGCCACAGCACACTTGGGAGAGGTGTACTCAGGCAATCCTGACGTCAATTTATTGGGGATGCACATCGTCGGTTAAACGTTTAAACGTCCGCTGCCTTAAGGCCAGGACACACCGGCCCGATAATCGCCGTCGTAGAGTCGGGAGGGCTCGGAGACACGAATCTGTTTGGTGTGTGCCGTGAAATCGGTCGACGTTGATGTTGTCGGGCTTCTTTTGAGCCGATTGAACATGGCGGCGGACAGTCTTTCAGTTGGAGCAATTTGATTTGTGGAGGGCTAGCGAATCAGTGAAGCCCGGAAGTGAGGCGGGTAGCACAAACAGCTAACAACAGTTAGCCATCGTTTTAATTTGTTTGTTTGTTTCGTTCAGCGAGTACTCACATGCTTCAACCCTTGTTGACTGCTCGACACCATGCTCGACACTCTCTGCTAAAAATGGTGCTCTTTATGGTCCATAAATATAAATACGTATTTCTATCTATGTTTATGGTTTAGAGAGCCGTCCCATCATTTCCGGCTTCCGTATTTTTTCGGGCCACAATACAGATTAGCGTCGCCGCCTGCTGTTATGGAGCCATTACGTCCCGCGCAAGCGCAGAGCGTACGGAAAGGCAACAGTCGGTTTGGTGTGTTCTTTGCACTTTTTCGGCCGCGACGGGAAGACTGGAGCTCCCTGAATCGGCAGTCACCATTTTCGGGTAGTCGGACTGGTGTCTCCTGGCCTTTACTTGTCTGCACCATAAATATAGTCGGTCAGTACTTTATTGCCCATCGCTTGGACTTGAACATAAAGTGTGTGAGAATGAACGTGTAGCCTATAGCCCTAATAGGTGTGGGCTTATGAAAGTAGGAGAGAACGAGAGATAAAAAAAGTAGTATGAAGCAAAAAAGTTTTCTTGTCCGCTGCCTAAAGCCCTGCTGTGTTTACTCTCGTTCGTCAGACGTCAGCTGTTATTGTATAATGCTGCCTATAATTCTGCCTTTACGCGCTGCGGTGGAGACAAACCCAAAACAACAAACAGCTGGACTCGGCTGTCCGGCGATAAGAAACAGTAGCCTACACTAATGTTGAACAAGAAACTTTACAAAAGCACACTTAAAATACGATCTCTGCCCATTGTAAAAGCTCTGACATGATGTGTGTAAATCCATCCGGTACGTGTGTCTGATGGCGGGCCGTTATATTAATAATAAACAGCGCCACACATTACAACAGAGTTTTACATTAAAGGCTTGGTAATTGTCTAGAAGAATGTTAAGGCTGAAAGGCTCCATAAGCTTTAACACTGTGTTTGGTTTTCTTTCTCACAATTTTTTTAATAAACTATTCATCCCTACAGGTTATATGAGACCGTGACCCGATACGTCAACACACTACATTTGAAAAAAATTGCAGAAGGATTCTCGTTGGTCTAATGTGGAATTGGAATGTTTGCTGCAAATTTGGCAGGATGAAAATATTCAAAAACAATCGTCGGCTATAGCCTACATGTAGCCTATGCGCAGAGGGGGCGCAACTGTGCTTGGGTACAGTACAGGGAAACTTTGCCTAGTGTGAGTGCGCCCTCAAACAAACTCACACACACACACACACACACACACACACACACACACACACACACACACACACACACACACACCTCTATGACTAGAATGGAAAAAACAGCAGGATAGGTTCAATAAAGAAAAAAATACACATTGAAGGAGAGAGGCCTGCATGTAAAACATACTAAATGGCAGATGGGATCATCAGACAGAAGGGAATGCACCTACATGTTACACGAAAGTGGTCCAACATGTAAGTTCCTCTTGTCTGGAACATGCTGTACAATCATGTACAACATCGGAGGTCCTGGATCTACATGCTACCCTTGGTGTAAAGTAAAGTACACTGCAAGTGGACAGATAGCCACTAAGGATGATCCCAACAGGCAAGTCTCATGGCTTAATGTCTAGTCCATTCCTTTGTGAAATAGAGAAATACTTTATTCATCCAGGAAGGGAATGATCTCACAGGAAGCTCCAAGAGGCCCAGTCCTTTAACATCTTCAACAAATATTCACTTGAACTTTACTGAGTACTGTCTGTCTATTTGCTCTGTGCTTTTTCAGACTCCTCACTCTCAGTTCATTCATACTCTCTTCCCAGTCCTGGGGCCTCTACGAATAGTCAAATCTCCTATCCTTTAAGCCTCATTTACCATACCTTAACGTCATCGGGGTTAAGGAGAGATGAAAGGTGCTTCCTTTCAAACATAGGAAAAGACAGCACTGTTTAAAATGAATTTGACTCCACTTTTCCTAACCGACATCATGGGGGGAGTATTTTGTTTCAGTCAAGTTAAATCTTCCTCTCTTCTCTTCTCTCCGCATCTCTCGTTCGTATTCGTGTAGTATTCGTATTCGTAGTCGGTAAACTCCGTCTTGGCCTGTTGCTTTAAATATTGCTGCCGTAAAGGATTATGGGATATTACCCCTTTCCTTTCGTAAAGGTTGGTCAGGAGTAACCAATGCTAAAGGATTGTTAAAGGATGCATCGAGGCACCTTTCCTAAGCATTTTTAGAATTCGAACCACCTTTCCGCCAAGTACTTCCGGGTCATCTCGTTAGGAAAATAAATTCCCTATATGCAAAAAAGAGAATCCGTAGAGGCCCCAGCTTTCAATTAAATCAGCTGATTTTAGGCTTTTCTCTCTATTAGCTTTAACCTATCATATTAATCCCCACCTCTGGGAGCCAATCACCTTGCTCCTGGCAAAAGGTAAAAACCGTCCAGTCAGACACTTCTGACTTTTTGAGCACATTCAATAAAATGATTGTTCAGTCTTTAAACCTCTGTTTCATTAAGTCTCTCCAGATGGAAATACTGCTGACCACGTGACTTACCTGCAATCACTATAGACCAAGCAGTTCCCATGTTACACTCCTCTCTTTTTTTCAACCAGAAAAAAAACACACATTCCTTTGCAACATTTCTTCTTTGTAGTCCATTCAGTGTCTCCTCCCCAAAAACAATTCAACAACCTAATTTTTTTTTTTTTTTTTACATTTCTTAAGTTATTCAGTTTTTTTCATTTTTATTTTTCAAAAAAAAAGACACCAATCAAGACACCCATTTCTTTCTATTTCTTTTTACACGCACACACATTGAAAAAAATATGTAACTAGGAGATACTAGATAAATTGTTGGATGAAGACATGGCACAGTGTTTCTGTTTTCAATTTGCGGTCTTCTCATGGCTGCCAGTTTTAGCAGACAGTGCCGTTTTCCTGTCGGGCCTTGGGGCAGGTGGAGCGGGGTATGGGCTGGACTGAGGGAGCCAGGGTGCAGAAGAAGCCTGAGATGAGGGTGAGGCCCAACCCGCCCCAGGCACAGAACATGGACCAGCCGTAACCATGGCCAATGTCGTCAGGCAGGCCGTACAGGTAGCGCGGGTAACGGGAAAGCTCAAAGTTGATGCCAGCAACGCAGGTACAGAGGGAAATTATGCAGAAGGTTCCTGAAACAACAGAGCAAGAAACAGAAGAAATTTACATTAAACATATTTATGTAACAGAGCAATCAAAATCCAAATCAGTGTGACAACTCTGCTTTGTCACATTTTGTCAACATCCACACGTTTCTTTCAAAATATGTTTATGTCCTGTACATTTTTATTTTTCCAAACATTTATCATTTTTATGGCTGTTTCAAGTAGCCAGACTTGCCACACACTTTCAGACAGTCTCTCGTTAAAGGTTTAGATGGTGTTGATGTGTGTTTCATTCTGTAGTTGTGATTGGATTTCAGCCGCAAAAAAACTTTCAAGCTGATCTACTAACATTTGCTCACTTTGCTAACATGTGCTGTCCATTTAATATGTTTGCCTTAATGCATTATGGAAATCAGGCGTTACTTCCAGATTGTGCAAAATATGAGAGGAGCATATGCAAAAAGGTTTATTTAGCACACACACCAGGCCCGGTTCTAGAAAGTCAGGCTTGGGTGGGGCTGTAGAAATTTTAGGTGGGCACACTTTTCAGGGAGGCCGAAGATGCGAGCGCGCGCAGACACAGAGACACAGACACACTTTTTTGTCTGCTTTTTGGCACATTTACTGTCAATTGTGTAGAACACAATATGCAAATAAACTTTGAGTGTTGCTGTGTGGGAGATTTGATTCTTGCATGTTTTTTTTCCAAAATGTTTATGAATAACATATAATATACATTATATACAACATAATGTATCTATTTTTCTTAATCGCAGTATTAACTGCAAGCAGCCTGAGCTGATTGCAGAGAAAGCTTTGGGACTGGGCAACCTGGATGGTGGTAGTCCAGAGCTATATACTATACACACTACTTTCCAGTATTGCCTCTGATGTCCAGCTGGGTGAAAATAGTAGCAAGCCGAGGTCACGACCCTGCTAGGGGGGTCCGGGGTTATGCCCCCCCGGGAGATTTTTTTACCTTTTTAAAGTGAAATGCATGAATCTGGTGCACTTTGAGAGGAAGATTAAGAGGCTAAATCTGAAGAATTTTGTGTGAACAAATAATTTGGAGACACTGGGTCGGATGAATTAGAAGCTATTGAAGAAAGACACATGGATTTTCCATAGAAATATACATTTGAAATAAAACATTATGCAGGGTCCTCTGGGATGGGCTTGGCGCTCTTTTTCTTTTACAGGACATATTTTTCTGTAATATAATGAATTAATTTAAATGCAGTGAGAGGAACGAAGCAGAATAACTGTTGTCCAGTTATCTTTTTTTCCACAGACGAGGCTGAAATAGACTACAGTATACACAGTGCATGGGCAACTGAGGGCAGCCCCATTTCCAAATGTTTTTAAATTAACTCAATACACACTGTGCATGCCATGGACTTGAACGTGACGTGATCAGTTAACCTCGGATTACCTCCCAGATGAACTGATTCAATTACACTCAACAAAAATATAAACGCAACACTTTTGTTTTTGCTCCCATTTTTCATGAGATGGACTTAAAGATCTAAAATTCATTCCAGATACACAATTGTACCATTTCTCTCAAACATTGTTCACAAATCTGTCTAAATGTGTGATAGTGAGCACTTCTGCTTTGCTGAGATAATCCATCCCACCAGGTGTGCCACATCAAGATGCTGATCTGACATCATGATTAGCGCACAGGTGTGCCTTAGACTGTCCACAATAAAAGGCCACACTGAAATGTGCATTTTTTTGCTTTATTGGGGGTCTGGGGACTCATAACCAGTCAGTATCTGGTGTGACCACCATTTGCCTCATGCAGTGCAACACATCTTCTTCGCATAGAGTTTATCAGATTGTCAATTGTGGCCTGTGGAATGTTGGTCCACTCCTCTTCAATGGATGTGCGAAGTTGCTGGAGACGGCTTATGGTGGAGAAATGAACATTCAATGCACGAGCAACAGATCTGGTTGACATTCCTGCTGTCAGCATGCCAATTGCACGCTCCCTCAATGCTTGTGGCATCTGTGGCATTTTGCTGTGAGACAAAACTGCACATTTCAGGGTGGCCTTTTATTGTGGACAGTCTAAGGCACACCTGTGCACTAATCATGATGTCAGATCAGCATCTTGATGTGGCACACCTGTGAGGTGGGATGGATTATCTCAGCAAAGCAGAAGTGCTCACTATCACACATTTAGACAGATTTGTGAACAATGTTTGAGAGAAATGGTACAATTGTGTACCTGGAATGAATTTTAGATCTTTAAGTCCATCTCATGAAAAATGGGAGCAAAAACAAAAGTGTTGCGTTTATATTTTTGTTGAGTGTATTAAGCTATTAACTATCTACCAAAACATTGTATTCCTTTAATTGTATGATAATTTACATTTACATAATATGATGTTGATATCAAACACACAAACTAAAAAAATAAATAAATAAAAAAAATAAATTGGGGGGCCCCCCTGGCAGTCGGGACCTTAAGCAACCGCTCATTTCGCTGATGCCTCGGGCCGGCTCTGCTGACCAGTGACCACTATAAGCGGGTGGGTAACTTGGAGGCAAGCTATCCTGCCCACCCAATAATACAATTAGAAGCAATGCATGGTAATGGTATATTCTTTAGTATTAATTAATTGTCTGAATTTTATTTGACATTTTCTTGGACAGCGAATGAACAGGTCCGTCTGATAGTGGGTCTGGACTTCCACCCTTGCCCCTGGCTACCGCCGGCCCTGACACACACTGTGATTTGCTGTTGTGATTGCGTCTTTATTTAATACGTTTGAAAAGCAGTTGTTAAACTGTTGCGCACTGACGGCTGGTGAGGAGGACACATGAAAGCAGCGGATAAAGGCTTCTTTTGGTTCGTGTTATGTTTGGATTGACAAACACAAATAATCCAGACATAACGCCCATCCAGCAATGACATTGTGGAGCTTTTGGATGAGTTAAGGGCTTATGTGTAGCCACTACTTTCACAAGAAACAGTCACAATACCTGCTGGGACAAAGGGCATTTCCTCGCGTCTGGGTCGTTCCAGCCCAGTGAGCGCACTGTAACTATTTCTGTTGACGTCTCCAACAGTTTGTCTACTGTCCCGACTCGCGAGTCCACGCATGAGCAGGTGCGCAGTCGGGTCCCACATAACGAAGCCAAACGGGGCTTTGACGCAGTTGCTGTTTCAAACAGGAGCAACTTGTGCAACCTGTTTTATTTGCAGAGGCTTTTTTTTATAAGATATTTGATTTTTGTTCTTCTAATGTCCTGCCATATTCTCTTCATTTCATCAGTCCTTATTGTTTTACCCATAGCATCTATTTTCTCACAGATACTCTCCTTATGCGTTTCTTCGAGTAATACTATTACTATATGCACTCACCAGCACGTGCACACCACTGCCGCTGCAGTCTCTTATCTCCTAACTCACGGTAGGCCTCATGACATACAGTAATCTCATAAATTTGTTTATATATTGCTATGCTCAGAGCTGAGTGATTGTTGAACATAGCTAACGATTTTGGAGATGTCTCATGCTCAAAGATAGCTACCCCGCTTTCAAAACTTTGACCTCGGCTGTTTGTGTTGCTTTTGGGGACTTTAGAGATGTAATTTGCAAGTTCCCATCCCGTAGGAGGAACTCTGTCGATGAATATAATAATGATATGCCAAAGCTGCTATATTGATTTGAAGGGTGAACCAGACCGGTCGTTGAAATAGCTTTTCAGACCATTCACAGGGCATCAAGCCCTCGCTTAATATGCGGCTCATTGCCTGAATCTGTGCTAAACCCCTAGCTGTAGGTCACGCTGCATAGTCTATTACCCATTGTGTTTAAATTTCAACGAGTAAATGCAAATAATGTGCAAATACTAGCTGGAAATCTAGACCCAGATCTTGGAACGATGTAGGGGGTTGGCAATGAGCATAGAACTTCCAACCAAGGGAAGGCACCAATGCATGCATTTCAAATACCACTGCATGCAATGAACAAGTGACAAGAGGGTTACTGGTTAATTTAACTTTGGCTTATACAATATATATAAATACATATTCTTGCTAATTAAATATTTGAATGCCATCTTCTTAAATTTTTTGAAGGAAAGCTAAGTCCAATCGATAAGTGTCGAGACCAAAGCCGTTTCAAACTACACATCAGCAGTCATCTTTGTTGTTGGTAACTATCACGATTTCGACTACGCAGCGCTGTCGTCAGCTGCTCGATCAAATCAGATAGTACCATTTTGATCCAATAGCCTAATGCTGGGCTTACACTACACGACTTTTCACGCGATTTGACAGTCGCAGACAATCTTCCAATGTCGGACTGAAATCACTGGAGTCGTGCTGGAGTTGTGGCGCGCGCACGTGATCTCAGTCGTTTGGTGTATGGTGGTCTTCCGACCCGATTTCAGCCAGTCTTCTTCCCGTCTTGACGTTCCGACATTATCAAACATGTTTGATATTATCGCTAGTCTTAGGGGGTTGGCTCAAGCGAAATAACGTAAACACTGTCACACTCTCGCATGCACCAAGCACGAAGCAGAAGGAGCGGCATTAGTCGCGACCTGTGTCCACCTGGTGAGGCACTTATTTCGGATACTTTTTCATAGAAGCCTCGGTGGAGAACCAGGCTGACAGTCGCGCAACCTGAACACTCTACCGTCAAATACAGAGTTAGGAGTTAAAGTTATTGGGGTATGAGATCAGCAAATAAAGCTGGTCAAATAACTAAAGGAAGTCCCCCGCTCGGAATATTGAATTAACTTGTTTTTAATTAAATAATCACAATCGCGTTTGCGGAAATTATATTAATCTCAAAAGGAATCTAGTTGTAGTCTTGCAATATGAGACCCTTGTCTTTTCAAAATCTCACTCTGTGACTGAAAACTAATGACTAGTTGTCTTCAGGTGTGAGTTGATTGTCTTTTGATGTATGAGGGTTTCAGTCTTCAGTCTTTTCAAAGTATTTTAAAAGTCCTCTAGTGTAAACCCAGCATAAGCTGCGGAACAAGTATAATTTTCTATTTACAGGGCAGATTTGAGATTTGATTCGGCGTAGATCTGCGATCTGCTGCCTCTCCCCCACTGTGAGGGTCACCCAGTAACTCGACTAAATCCGACTGATTGCATCTTTGCTCCAAAATGGTGGAACAAGCTCCCCATTGACATCAGATCATCTTCCACCGCAGGCTTAAAACACATATCTTTTAACTGCACCCTAGTGCTTGCGTGATTCTTGCTGTTCTGAGTTTATACCTTCATGGTTGAATGCACTTATTGGAAGTCGCCTGGATAAAAGCGTCAGCTAAATAAAATAATGTAATTGATTCCCAGGATATGCAAATACCATAATTGTAATGCATGCATGCTTGCAGCTAGTGCAGGGACGGCCTTTCCAAGTCTGCTGCCCGAGACAAGCCCGCCTTACGAAATTTGAAAATTAAATAAATGCATATATCAAATATACAGTATACAGGCTATAGCATTAAGCCATTGACTCTGTCAATGTTCCTGAACTGGGAATGTGCTGGAAGCATCCCATTTGCTGTTTGTCAGTTGTGCTTTGATCACAGGACTGGTGTCATAATTATTAAGCCAGAAGCATCTATCTTATTTCATCTGCACCCTTTTCCCTGTGCTGTTTCTCCATTGATGATGGTTTTTCTAGTGGTGACGAGGTCACAACATGCACAGTATCTTTTAAACCTTCACAGTTCACACTAGCTGATCAACCTCACTATTTTGCTTTACCAATAACCTGATTGGAATAAGGAAGGAACATCATTTTAACTGCTGAATCTAACTCCGTTTTCTGACTTCTGTCCTATGATTCGATATTGGTGAGGCCAACCTCAAGCCAGCATTGTGAATTTCTTCATTACGGAGGAGAAACCTGTGTCCAGAGCCTGGAGCCTGGTTGCCTCCCGTCTTCCCCTCCTCTGCCCTACCGTGGGCTCCAGCCAGTAGCTCCTGCTCAAAGCTTTGGGCTGTGGGTCTTCGTCTGCCTATAAGCATCACCTCCGGTCCGGGCCTCAAGTATAATTCACAACCAAAACCATCTGTGGGTGCCATTACAGTGGAGGAAATAAGTATTTGATCCCTCACTGATTTTGTAAGTTTGCCCACTTACAAAGAAATGAGCGGTCTATAATTTTAATGCTAGGTTTATTTTAACAGTGATAGACAGAATATCAAAAAGAAAATCCAGAAAATTAAAAAACATATTTAAATTAGTTTGCATTTCATTGAGTGAAATAAGTATTTGATCCCCTACCATCCATAAAGAATTCTGGCTCCCACAGATTAGTCCTAGTGCTTTAAAAAAGTATTCCTAATCTCAACTAGTTTCCTGTATAAAACACACCTGTCTCAACTTGTTACCTGTATAAAATACACCTGTCAAATGGGAGTTCATCTAATTCGTAAATTATGGAAACAACAAATGGTGTTGCACAACAAGCATGTATAATCATAATTCAACTCCCTGATTTGAACACGATTAAGGCTACAAAAAACAGACGTTTAAAACAAACGATAAGCGCTATGTGCTCCTATCGCCAGATGGAAGCCTCGAGAAAAAGCATCCGTGTAAACTTGTCCTTATTAGTACAGCGGATAAGCTCACATTTGAATAACAATTGTGCACTTTTTGAGAAAAGCATGAAATTTCTAACATAGTTAGTACATGCCATAAGGTGTATTTTAAGATGTGGAGGGAAGTCAGATTTTGCCTGTGACGGCCGTGAGACGCCAAATCCAAGATGGCCGACATTCCGCTGGGTATAATGTTCAAACTCTCATAATTTTGGAACCATACAATGTAATAAAATATATAAGATGTCATTTCCAACTAAAGTGGACATGCCCAATCATTTGGTGACACTTTTGAGATCACCAGTGTTTGAGGAAACATATTTAGGTCAAGGTCAAGGTAAGAATTAACCAATTTTGTCCGTAAATGCAAACTTTTGCCAGGTGGTGGCGCTACAGCAAATCTCTTAGGGTTACCAAAATCAACGTGGTTGGTCCCGTACATGTCATGAAGCTTCACAGAAAATGTGACATGATTCCCATTAAAACTGTTTGAGTTATCAAGGTCACAAGGACAGCCCACGTTATCGATGATCTGCCTTTCAGTTTGGAACCTTTAATTTAAATTGCTACACTGGTTGAGATATATAATAGGGAAATCATTTCCTTGCCCTTTTAAGAAATGATAATGATAAGTGAACAACCATGGTCTAATACTTCATAAAAATTATTGAAGAAAAAAATCTTACTGTTATGCCCTAATCTTGGGGTTGGAGGACACAACCTAAAATAAGTTATTTCCACAAATTAAGAAGCAAACAGAGATGTACGTATAAAAGTATTTACTTTACAAAACAGTGAACAGCTAAATTAAGCTCTGCTGATTCACCACTTCTACTTATACTAAGCTACTGTTTAGCAGGACAGCTAACAGTCTCCAGAACAGTAGCACAGTGCAGTGCACTTGAGTCCAGCTTTGGCACACTGGCATCGTCCAGTGCATCCTTTCTCACACCGACAGCAGATTAATTCATGGCATGACTTTGATGCTTCAGGAAGGGTGGTCCAAAGCGGCTCCCATCCAGTGGTTTCCTTTGTCCAGCCCCAGTCAGATGGGTCTGGCATCTCTGGATTCAGGACCAATGCCTGGTTCCAACAGTTAGCCTGGTAGCATGCGCGTTTAATGTGCTGCTTTAGTTCAAGGTGTTTCATTGATTTTTGACTAGCCTCATTTTGCATACTGAGTAATTCGGTGAAAGCATCATTCACCTCGGGGAAAGATTTCCATGTTTCCCAGGCCGTTTTCTTCCCTCTACCTGCAAAAGCGGATACAGTGTCACATCCGGTGAAAGCGTGGAATACTGGAAGAGTCAGACACTGGGTTGGATTCATTGTGTTGACAATTTCATGAACGGCTATGTAGCGAAAGCTTGATCCAACCCCGAAGGCCACCCACAGCTCATCAGGAGCTATCTTTCTGAATGAAGCCACAGCCAGTACCACAACGTCAGTATCTACTGTGCGTATGGTCACCTTCTGACACCCCTTTTGAACAGCATCTGCCACATGCAGAAGTAGGCGAGTGTCGGCCTCCTCTTGTGAACATGGGGCTAAGTAGGCAGAGTCTGACTCAGCAGGAGAGCAGAGGACCCCACTTCCGTCTGTCGCATATAGTTCCTTGCCTTCTGCTAGAGGAAGGTTGATCACTTCATGTGTGAGGAATGTGAACAATTCATTGTTGTTCTCATCACATCGAAGGAAGTCCCTCCAGTTCTTTGGCATGACAGTAGAAGGAGCCACCCTTTTCCTTGTGCCCTTTCCCCTCTTCTGTCTGGTTGAGGCTTTCAGGCTGGCCGGTAGGTATACATCCCAGACGAGGTCGATGCGACTGCTTTTTACCAGATGAGCAGAGATGTATGGTGCAAATATTCTTTCTCCATATTCTTTAAATGTCCTTGATGTTCCAGGATTTAACATTTGAACCACAACTGCACCATCGAAAATTGTTGCATCTGCCACAGGCACACATTTATTTTGAAGCAGGTCTGATTCCAGGCAGCAAAGTAAATCGGCTTTAACCCCAATGCGGAGTTTTCCTCCAGTTGACAGAGCTGGTGGGGCTGCCTGGTTTTCATGGGAGAAGAATTTTTTGAGATGTACAGCCGAGAAAAAAGACCACAATCACTTTTTAGAGCTGCAAGTTGTGCCTTCTGTTTTGACATCATTTTGACTGGTGGCCTACTGAACAGTGGCAGTTTGTTCTTCGGAATTGTTTGTGTGACCAGTGTTGTACGCTGTTCTAGCCTATCTGTCACAAACTTTGTGTACTGCTCCTCACCAAGGGTCTCAATCCTTCTCACAGTTTCAGCTACTTGGGGGTCCATGATGTCCCTTGTGTCAATGACTAGTAGGTCTTGGCTCTGTTCTAAGAATGGATTCCCCATCTCTTCCAGCACATTCACGAGTGCCTTAACTTCCTTCAAGAAGGCAGCTTGTACTCCGGGTGTATGATCATGGTGATGGTGTCCAGTGCCACTAGCACCATGTTGCTGCTTTACTGTTTGCTGCTCAAATTCTGATGTGATCCTGGCGATTTCTGGCCCGGCTACCATCCAGCGTCGGAGTGCTCCTGGATTGCCAGTCAGTCCAATAGCCCCACCAGAACCTTTCACCTTTGCATTTTTCTGCTCGTGACACTGGTCAAGTGCCATGCCAGAGAATTGGTTGCAGGTTTTGTGCACTACGAAATTTCCAGATGTGAATTCTGCTAGGACATCAGGATGTTTTTTGGCAAGAGTTATCATGTCACGGATGTGTACAGAAAGCCATCTAGAGTAGTGTGTGTGATCGAGGGAGAACATCCAGGGCATGATCTGTGTAAGGGACTCCACATACAGCTGGAAGTTACCTTCTCGAAGTGATCTGATGTAACGCAGCATGAGAAGCTCCAACGACAGGGTCTTAAGCCAGTAGTCAAAGTGAACAGTGGTCTTTGCTCGCTGTATGCACCACTCCTCAAAAGGCAGACTATCAGATTGTATTTCATCAATATCATCAGATGTGCATTCTTTGGTGTAGGCTTGTTGTAAAAGTGTATACAGGCTTGCAGCTGTGACCTGGTGTGCATGGCGGGTCTTGGTGACATGGCTGACATTTATAAAGGACTTTGATGTTCCCGAACTTGCAATACCAGCCTGTACCAATGCATTTGTCCAGCCACTGTCTTCTAGCCAGTCTCCCAGCAACTTCAAAGTGGCCATCTCAATGTGTAGACCACCAAACATGATCACAAAGTGATCCTCTCCGTGAGTGGCTGGCCAGGTCCACTGAATTTCCTTAGCAAGTGCATACAGAGGTTGATCAGCAGCAAGGACAGGAATCTGACCAGGGTTCACATTCTGAACTGCCGCTCTTACAATGTCCATTGAGTGACGCACCATTGCCACTGAGAGTGCGTTATCAAGAAACAGAGGAAGTAGTGAGTTGATTGCTGCAGGTGGACTGACTGCTTGGTGTGTGTCAGCGTGATAAGCAGACCAGGATATCATGCCATCCATGGTAGAGTTTTCAACAGCTGTTTTGACTTTGTTGAGCCATACATAGTCATCTTCTTTGGCAGCTGCAGTAACCAGGAGGTCAGACGGTCTCACAGGACCTTGTACATTAGGGGCATTGAAGTCTTTTGTCTTGAAGGCAGCTTGTGGCACAAATGTGTAGGCTGATGGCAGAGGTGTCACTGATTTTGTGGAAGAGCCACCCTGATGAATCACTAATACACCACGATCAGTTCCTCCATTTGTGTGTGATGGATGCTGCATTAGTGAGATTCCAGTGCCATGGAAAGAATCTTTGGCTGTTGCAGAACTTGGATTGTGATCAATGTTGTCCACTGCTGCTGTTGTGAAAAGTCCATTACGCAACTTGGGTGGGCACACTACATCTTCCAACTTAAAGCGCTGGCATACACCATTTGCAATGTCTGATGATCATCGATAACGTGGGCTGTTCTTGTGACCTTGATAACTCAAACAGTTTTTATGGGAATCATGTCACATTTTCTGTGAAGCTTCATGACATGTACAGGACCAACCACGTTGATTTTGGTAACCCTAAGAGATTTGCTGTAGCGCCACCACCTGGCAAAAGTTCGCATTTACGGACAAAATTTGGTAAATTCTTACCTTGACCTTGACCTAAATATGTTTCCTCAAACACTGGTGATCTCAAAAGTGTCACCAAATGATTGGGCATGTCCACTTTAGTTGGAAATGACATCTTATATGTTTTATTACATTGTATGGTTCCAAAATTATGAGAGTTTAAACATTATACCCAGCGGAATGTCGGCCATCTTGGATTTGGCGACTCACGGCCGTCACGGCCAAAATCTGACTTCCCTCCACATCTTAAAATACACCTTATGGCATGTACTAACTATGTTAGAAATTTCATGCTTTTCTCAAAAAGTGCACAATTGTTATGCTTATCCGCTGTACTATATCGCCTTATTATTTATGAGAATAAATTCCATAACATGCACATTTTGTTTAATAATTACAGAACATGGTTTTATTTGCAAATATATATTCATATGAATTTATGATAGACTACTAGTTTTCTTTATTTCCCCCGCACTGCATAGAGAATCTATGAAACAGGTGTTTGTGTATTAATTGTAAGAATGGCTTTTGAGAATTCTTAATATGATTAGGCCTAATCAGAGCAAACCCAAGAACCGGATCTAAAGAGAGCGAAAAATTATTCCAATGTGCTCATTGAAATAGCAGTGGCAGGACCAGCTTAAACTAGTTTTTAGTCACAAGAGAGTGATAATTATGTTGTTTTATCTTCAGTCCATAATTAAAAATGGCACTGTTGTGTTTTTAATTTTTTTTAATGTTGCACTGAGAAACAACAATGATATACACTTCAAGGAAGAGAGAGTAGAAAATATATATTTTACATTTACTTGTCCAACCTAACTGTCTTGTTTCACCATTTCAGTAATCCATTTTCTCCCAAGCGACCTGGAGCTTCTGATATTCTGGTCCACAACGAAATTATATATTTTTTTCTTACCATATAGCATTTTATGAGAACTGATGTTATACATAATGTTTGCTCAGTATCATAACTAGTGGTACTGGGTGTTATGGTAAACTTTACTGAGCTTTTTGAATGTCAATTTATGGACGATATGTGGTTAAGAAATAGCCGAAATGACACCTACCGTACTTTCCGTACTATATGCCGCACTGGCAGTGGTGTAGTGGTGCCTGGAGAAGTGGGTATACTCTAAGTTGTACTGCGCGCGCATCCGCTTTTGCCGGTCCTATATTTCCCATAATTGTGCTGCCTCACACAGCCACTCGCGAGTAGTGGTCCAACACAGGCCTAATGCATGAATATAAGATATAGAGAGCGTAGCTGGCAGAACGGCTATATGTTTAGCCTCAGTGTCCGCTCCATTTACAGCCATTAGTGCGAGTGGGGTGGGGGGGGGGCGTTCACTGTCCTGACAGCTGACTGCCGCTACGGTCTGCCGGACCATCACTGTTCGCACAGTAGGCTAAATAGGGAGACTGAGGTGGGGACCCTGGACCTTCTAGGGGGGTCCGGGGAAATGCTCCCCCGGAAGAAAAAAATGCAACCTTTTAAGGTAAAATTCATCAATCTGGTGCACTTTGAGAAGAAAACTGCATGCAACCAGGCCCAGGTGCCCAAGGGCTCAGGGGGGCCCTAAGCCAGAGCTACTGATAGTAACTTTACATGTCGCATTGTCAAAGAGCTCAGTCACTCATGTCAATAACAGCCTAGGGTCCAAAAAGGAATAGGAAATAAATCATCATGGCCCCTAGCAGGTGAAAAATAGAAAAGCAAGTGCAAAACAAAAGCATTATTAGATATGTCTTATGGGCTTCATAAGGGGTCTCTAAGGCCCCCACACACATACAGGAATAAGCTTTATATGTGTAAATTCTATACTGTTCATAAAAAGTAGCTTTCCACCCTGTATCTGTTGCAATGGGCCCCTCCATAACATGGGTCTGCAGACCAATCTACTGAAATGTTTTTACAGTTGCAGAGTAAAGAGTGCTGCCTGTTTAAGAAAAATAATGTTCCTTCTGCAGCTCAAGATTTGATTTAAATCTAAATTTCCTCTGAAAGTGCATCAGATTGATGCATTTTACTATAAATCTCATAATCCGTCTATGAACCAACTGGTTTCCACAATCTTTTATATTTTTGCGGGGAGCATGCACAAGCATTTTTATACAAAAAAAAATGTGGGGGGCCCCCCACAGGGTCTTGAAACGGGCCCCGAGATCGTTAAGACCGCCCCTGCACGCTTGTCGTGCCGCCTGACGAAACGCTGCGCCTTCTCTCTGCCCGCTCGCCTCTCTATTGAGAATGCATTAGTGGGCGAAACAAACGCCTCGGCCCGTGTGAAACGGACATAACTACTGAACGAAGGAAATCAAATGAGGTTCTGGCATTTTCCCCAAAAACGGGACAAATTGTGTCCCGGGAGAGATTTTTCTTTTCCCGGGACAGCTGGTGAAAAAAAGAGAACAATTTCGGGAAAAACGGGATGGGTGGCAACAAGTACACACACATTGACAAGAGTGGAAACGAATGGAGGCGGACCGCATTCGCGGCCGTCAAAAGTGGGTATACGCAATGTCGCCTGAAAAATAAGTGGGTATACGCCGTATACCTGCGTATACCCCCCACTACACCACTGCGCACTGGACAATAAGCCGCAGGTGTTATAATGTTTAATTACCAGATGTAAGAGTTCGTGCACAGAGGGGATTGTCGGGAAAGAGATGGCTGCTTGAGGAAGCTCCCAAATTTCAACAAACAAGTTGCATATTTGCATAACGTACGTAAGTGTTACCATTTTGTGCAATAGTAGCTATTAGGGATGGGCACGAGTGTTTTCGCTACTCGTGTGATCGCTTGCATTCCTCGAGGATCAATCGATTCCTCGTTAAACTTTTTTCTATTTTTAGGACGCAACGCATCTGTCTACAGAACAACGGTTGACCGCAATAAAGCGCTCAATGCTTATGTCAAACAGTCACAGTTGCCATATGATATTAAGGATTTATTTTCCACAAGTTTAAAACACATTTTCCTAACTGAAAGTAATTAAATAAGCGGGCCACAATTTAAACCGATCGAGTAGGTCTGCGGTGGAGAGAGAAAAAAGAGAGAGAAAAAAAGCATGGGCTGTAGTTGGCTAACATTCAAAATAGACATTTAAAATAAGAAGGGCAGCAAATACAATAAAATTATTGTCCTACAATTTAAACACATAGATAGGCTAAATAACTCACCAAAGCAGTAGAAGTAGTAGGCTAGTATATCCAACCGCGTAATGCTCACTCCTGTCCGTGACTAATTACCGCGACTAATTCCTCGTTAACGGAACGTTACACCGTCGGCTTTTGAATCTCAATCCTATATTCCATAATAAAGGCTTCTTAAATGTTGTTTGCTCGAATGTGCCCGAAGTCAGCCTGGCTTCTTTACGTGACTTTCCAAGTTTTCCAGCACCGCATTCAGCTCCGCGGTGCTGTGGAGACCACACACTGGCTGCGCTGCACGGAGGTGGCAGTTATTTGCGGTTTCTGTTTGACACAACGCTTAGTTTATTTAACTTGGATCAAAATATTTAATTTTGTTAAACTTTATATCCGTTTTGTGCCGTTTTGTACACGTATATAACATTTTAAAATAGGGGCGGCCCGCCGGCCGGCCTAAAGGCTACAAACACTAAAAAAAACAAAAAACGATTTTCCTCATCCACCAATCGAGATCATTTGAAACGAGGAGTACTCGAGTATTCGATTACTAACGCCCATCCCCAGTAGCTACAGAATATATACTGTGCTGTCTAATAACATGGTCGAAAAACGGGGGAAAAGTCGCGGCTTGTAGGCCGAAAAGTACGGTAAATAAATAAATGTATTAGTTTTATTGTCTTTTTTTGAGGTATTGATGGTACTTGCTGTGTACCTACTCGTTGTGTAACTACTGGAAAAAGTTCAATTTACTTCAAATAAATGTGCTTTCCTGCTCAGATATTCTGCCTATATTTTTTAACTTTACTTTGGTCCAGTGTTACTCGTCAGTTGAGCAAATTTTGTACTGTTACTAGTTCGCAGAGTGTCTACTGTTCTCAACTGTTTTCATTTTAATTTGACAGTCCTAAGACCTTTCTACTAATGCTTAGTTGAATATCGACTGATAGTTTGTTGAGAATCAACTATTTTCTCTGTTTTGCTCTGTTAATAGTTTGCAGACACTAAACTGTTTTCACTTTAATTTGACAGTCCTAAGACCTCTCTACTAATGCTTAGTTGAATATCGACTGATAGTTTGTTGAGAATCAACTATTTTCTCTGTTTTGCTCTGTTAATAGTGTGTAGACACTAAACAGTTTTCACTTTAATTTGACAGTCATAAGACATCTCTACTAATGCTTAGTTGAACATCGACTGATAGTTTGTTGAGAATCAACAGACAGTCAACTATTTTCTCTGTTTTGCTCTGTTAATAGTGTGTAGACACTAAACTGTTTTCACTTTAATTTGACAGTCCTAAGACCTCTCTACTAATGCTTAGTTGAACATCGACTGATAGTTTGTTGAGAATCAACTGATAGTCAACTTTTTCTCTGTTTTGCTCTGTTAATAGTGTGTAGACTAGGGGTGTCCAAACTTTTTTCACTGAGGGCCACATACAGAAAAATCTACAAAGGGCCGGGCCACTTTGCAAAAATAACACATTTATCAGGACATGTAGCTGCTCTGATGTTTAGTTTCATAGTGTCTTCGTAAATTGTAATCCTTCTTAACGACAACACTTTCCTTGCAAATTAAACAGAGACATTTCCCCTCAGAGCCTTCATGGGGCCCTAAGCAGAATTTGATTAGGTGGGGCCCTCTCCAATGTTCGGGCTGACCAAATCATTGACTATTGTTGAATGCCATTCAGACACCCAGTGTTTTCGGCTATTGCCTCCAATGTCCAGCTGGGGGAAAATAGTAGCCAGCCAAGATCCCGACCCTCCTAGGAGTTCCGGGGGTATGCCCCCCCGGGAGATTATTTTTTAACTTTTTAAAGTGAAATGCATGAATCTGGTGCACTTTGAGAGGAAAATTAAGAGGCTTATTCTGAAGAATTTAGTATGAAAAAAATATTTGGAGACACTGTCAGATGAATTAGAAGCTATTGAAGGATACATGGATTTTCAAAAAAATAAATAATTTTTTTTTAAATTAAAATATTTTTTTATTTTATATTTTTAAAATCGGCCGCGTGTAGACACTAAACTGTTTTCACTTTAATTTGATAGTCCTAAGACCTGTCTACTTATGCTTAGTTGAATATTGACTGATAGTTTGTCGACAGTCATATGACAATCAACAGATAGTCACCTACACAGGGTGCCTATTGATTGATAAAATATTCTCATCTTTATTTTACAATGAACATATATGATCAACAGAGGGTTAAATGTTCATTCATTATATGTGTTCCTTGTGAGTGGGGGGAAAGTTGATCAATATGAAAGGTAGGTTGAGTATTGGTTAATAGCAGCAGTTGATAGTCAACTTACTAGAAGTTGACACTCAACTGATAGTTGAATATTTGTAAAGAACATGTAGTAAAAATTATTATGTCTGTTGCGGACTGTTTTTGTAAAAAGAAATTAACAAAATAAAATGATCCTATAGTTAACTAACACTTAGTTGAATGCATGTTACATGTTTGTTGACAGTTCTGTTGAGTGTCAACTAACTCACTGTTGAATATCAACTAAACATCTACTAATTGTGCAACTTATAGTTAACTTATATTTAGTTGAATTGCATGTTTCTTATTTGTTGAACAAGCTTTGTTGAATATCAACTAATATCTACTAATAGTGCAAATTATAAACTTACTGTTAGTTGAATACATGTTACTTATCTGTTGTGATAGTTCTGTTGAATATCAACTCATTCACTGTTGACATGCAACTGCATATCTACTGATGGCTTGTTGAGTGTCAACAGTGGACTATCAAACTAAAGTGTTACCCATTTTTCACATATTTAAATTCAACTTTCAGGCCTGACATTGTAAGCCAACAAAATAATTGCACAATTGTATTCAATTGTTGTCTTTTTATCTGATAAACCTCTCTGTCTTGTCAGAGTTCTGCTCATGGTGCTAGGAGGACAGAACACCAAAAGAATCACCTGGAATATACTGCAGGGTTCGACATAACGTATAGCCCGATGGCCCGGGGCCAGTAAAATCATATGCAGGGGCGGGCCAGTGACTGGCCAATCACAGTTCAGTATCAATCTTTTTGTAGACTACATCATAGTTCATTGAAATGCGCGTTGAGAGTCGTAATGAAAGCAGTGTTTATTTAAGACTCAATATAATAAACCTAATATGAAATATAAAATATATTTTTTAATGAAAGGCCAGTGGACAAACGATGCGTGGGCGTTTTGACAGGCGGAGCAACAAGCGGGTGCACTCTCGCTCCGTTGGCAGAGCTGCCTACCGTCCGCCTGCGAGTCGACAAATCAATCGACTTACTTTGCCCCCTTTTTTTCTTCCCACAGCAGAGGTTGAGGTGCAGAAGATTATAACTGCGCTTTTCCTTTAGCTGCCGCCGTAATGTTACAGTATTTGCATCAAAGCCGCAATGGTAATACAAATGAGAGGCGTTATTTAAACGCTGTGAATGCGTCTCCGGTGATTGTGTCGGTTGTAGACAGAAACGAACGGAGGGACTCCGCTCACTGTACTGTTCCTATAGTCGCGCAGTTAGGCACTGTGTTTTCAGGCTCGAGACATTCAATCAGATCGCGGACGTCTTTCCCATCGATATCACTAACGGGGGGGAATATCCCCGGTTATTATTTTAGCCACAAACCACAGTTCTTCTGCGCGGCGGCTCACTGGCGAGATCACACGGTGAAAAGCGTTTAACTTATGCTGCATATTTTGCACTGCATTGTTTTTTTATCATAGTTTGAAATAATTGTCCCACACCGGACTCTTATGTGAAGCTGACACTTTATGGAGAAGTGACGCTCCTGCAGCGCGCTCTCCCAATAAAAAAACGGCATAACCCACTGATTTTCGGATTTCTATTCTATTTTTAAAGTCAACTTGAGCGTAAGTGGAAAACAGGTCATTCGGTCAACACATTCAAATCCCTAATGCATATAGAGAAAGTAATAAAAACAGCCACACCACAAAGAATGATCAGACCTTCATCTCTCTTTTTTTATGTTTGAACATGACTTCTGCAGGTGAACTATCCATTAAACTGCCCAAATTCAAGAATAAAAACAATCATCAAACTTTAAAATACTGGCCCACTCTTTCAACATACTTTCAATTGTAGGCTTCAAATTCAATATGTTTGCCTAGTTTTATATTATGTGTATGAGCAATATCAACATTTCATATAATTAACTAAAAGAAAAATAACCAAATCTAAAGGGAATATCTATACTGTTACAGTATAGATATTCCCTTTAGATTTGGTTATTTTTCTTTATTTTTCTAATACAGGTATTATAGTTATTGACACTAAATTATGAAGAAAAAAAAGTGTGTTCAGGGCCAGTGAAAATATACAAGGGGCCAGTAAAACTCGGATCCACTGGCCCGACGGGCCAGTAGGAAAAAAAAGTTATGTTGAACCCTGTACTGTCAAGGATTTTGCAGATGCAGTTGCAAGAAGTCTGTTGATCAGTAAGTATTGTAGAGCACAGTGGGGACATGGCTAGTAGTAAAGAACAAAACCGTTTTGTTTTTTGAAATTTGAAACAGTGCTGATACGGTGCCATGCCGTAATTCCAACGCCTCATTGTTCCGACGTCGCAATGGTCTGAAATATTTCCCATTAGATCGACATGCCACTATGCCAACGGTTCAATGTTACGAAAACGGAACGCATTGGTCCGAAGTGCCGTTTATCCGATTATTCAAAAAGGAGGCGCAATAGGCCGACGGTCCTATATTCCGACTATATACAGTACACAATCCCTGGAGTTTCTAACTCTCTCTCTTCTCTCACTCTCTCTCTCTCTCTTTCTCTCCTCTCTCACACTGAGCACCAAAATACGACCTATTGGCCTTCAACTCACATTCACAGTGCATATTGTAGAGAAACATGAAAATAATGCTCATTTTGACAAGGTGTTTCAGCACCATGGACAGAGAGCGGAGGACAACGCGCGCGGGAGCCCACACACACACACACAAACGAACACAAACAAACACAAACACACACACACACACAATAGGCTATGTAGACGGTATAAGGTGCTATAGCCTATAGGTTTGACTAAATCAATACCAGCGGAATTTAAGCACACTGCAAACACAGTCAAACAACACATATACGGCCACACACAGCTACTAAATATAAGAAATGTATTAGTTTTTAACTCACCATTTGACTTTACCTTTTCACAGGTAAAGTATTAATCCTGTGCTCTTCATAAATACACCTGCTTCTTTTATAGCCTAGGCAGACACCTGAGACATGCTGCTATCAATGGTGGATTTGAAAGAACCACCACATTATACAATTTATCATGATTTAACAGCAGCAGCTATTGCCATTTACATAGGCTAATTGGGGCAACTATGGGGGAAAAATGGATAACGAGACAAACTTGTGAATATTAAACCAAAAACACAAGACGATGTAGGCTAAGTTCCAGCAGTGCACTTCACAAAGCCAAGCCAGACTATTGCTGTGGGCTTGAACTGTTACAAGAGGTGAATTTATGAAGTGCACGGTATACAAGGATTAGCCTAATACTTTCCGCATAAAGAAGTTAAGTCAAATTAGTCAAATGGTGAGTAAAAAACAAATCAAATGTTTATATTTAGTAGCTGTGTGTGGGCCTGTGTTGTTTTAATGTGTTTGCAGTGTGCTTTACAAGCCTAAATAATTTTGCTGGTATTGATTTAGTCAAACTTATACCTTATACCGTCTACATAGCCTATTGTGTGTGTGTTTGTGTTTGTTTGTGTTCGTTTGTGTGTGTGTGTGTGGGCTTGCGCGTGCTGACCTCAGCTCTCTGTCCATGGTGCTGAAACACCGTTTCTCTACAACAGGGGTGTCCAAACTACGGCCCTAACTAATGTATCGTATCCACATATCTAAAACTAAACTAGCTCGTATGTTTCCCGATGTAGACCCGACCTGTGATAGCTGTAAGAGTGCACCGGCATCACTCTTTCACATGTACTGGCTATGTCCCACCTTGACTGGGTTCTGGTCATCAGTTTTTCAAACAATTTCTGAAGTACTTCAGCATCAAATCGAGCCGAACCCTTTCACTGCAATTTTTGGCATTGCTCCCAATTCAGGCTTGCCTAAGGTGAAGCTAAAGGTACTGGCCTTCACCTCTTTGCTTGCTCGTAGGGCTATCTTGCTCAAATGGAAAGATCCTGCTCCTCCCTCCCACTCACATTGGATTAGAGACATTATGTCATGTATGAATCTGGAGAAAATTTGTTGTACTGCCTATGGATCTGAGACTACATTTTATAGATTGTGGCGCCCCTTCCTGGACTATTATGAGAAACCGACCACAATGGTTGAGGAGTAGCTTCCCCCTCCCCTCTTTTTTTTTAATTATTATTTTTTTTATTTTATTTTTTTTTCATATTGGTTGTTTGTTTTTGTTTCTTGTTGTGTGTGTTTGTGTTTGTGTTTCGTTTGTGTTTTTTTTTTTTTTACGTTGTGTATTGCTTTGTGCATTGCTTTGTGTGTTGATTTCTTAATGCAGGACTGTTTGTGATTGGGTGGGATATGGGTGGGATATGTTCGGGAGGGAAAAAAAGGGGAAAAAATTAATAATCCATTGTATTGCAGCTGTTATCCAACAGCTGCAATACAATGGATTATTAATTTTTTCCCCAAAGTATCCACTTTGTGATTTAATAAAAAAACATAAAAAAAAATATAATGTAATATGGCCCTTTGAAAAAAAATATAAATAATTTTTTTGCAGGGGTGTCAAAACTGATTGATTGGCCCGTGGCACATTTTAAAAATATAATGTAATATGGCCCTTTTAATTTTTAAATAATTTAAATGCACTCATTATATTACAGAGAAATATGTCCCATAAAAAAAAAGAGCACAAAGCCCATCCCAGAGGACCCTGCATAATATTTTATTTTAGATTAATGTTATTATGGAAAATCCATGCGTCCTTCTCCAATAGCTTCTAATTCATCTGACACAGTGTCTCCATTTTTTTCATACAAAATTCTTCAGCTTTAGCCTCTTAATTTTCCTCTCAAAGTGCAGCAGATTCATAGCCTGGAAATCCAGACCCTGATATCTTGAACGATAGAGGGTCTGGCCACGATCATTAGTAATTTCCAACTCAAGGGGCGGCTCCTACTCGTGCATTTCAAATGCCACTGCACGCAGTTGGATAGCACTACAACCAATCAGAGCAATGCACAAGGCGACGTAAGCCCCTTTCGTTTAGCGAACAGCTGTTAAACTGTTAAATTAAACGTTTGCCGTTGTCGGTCGGCAAAATAGAACATTCCACTTACTTGCTAATGAAAGATTTGAGTGCCGTCTTCCAAATCGTTAAGGGTCGAGGCCAAAGCAGTCTCAAACTCACACAACATATCCGCAGCCATATTTGATGTTTACTATCACGGCTTCGACGTCGCATGCACGTCACTGTCGTCATCCGGTTACGTCCTCCCCAGAGCACCATATAAAAGGGCTCTGGCGCGCCCATATTAGATAGAACCAATTGAAACGTGAGCCCAGATTTCTGGTCTTCTTGATAAAGCTTCAACGGAGCGTGTCCAGACCAACACGCGCAGCAAATTTAATTTGCCAGCGCCTAGTGGCAGGTCTGGGAATGCCAGGCTAGCAGATTCATGCATTTCACTTTAAAAACCAGCTGGACATTGGACGCAAAAGCAGAAAACACTGGGAGTATCAATGGCATTTAACAAGAGGGGGAATGTGTCTGTTTAATGTGCAAGTAAAGTGTTGCCGTGAAGAACGATTGCAATTTACGAAGACACTGTGAAACTAAACATTAGAGCAGCTACATGTCCTGATAAATGTGTTATTTTTGTCAAGTGGCCCGGCTTCGTAGATTTTTCTGTATGTGGCCCTCAGTGAAAAAAGTTTGGACACCCCTGGGCTAACTGTATGTATGTGGCAAAAAGCTGCAGCGCGATGTTACAGTTCACTCTGCTGTAGCCTAAGCCTAATGTCACGGCTTCGTTTCGTTCATTCGAACAAAAACTGGTCTGAGCAGTTTAGCCGTGCAGCCTCTGTTACCATGGTGATCTAGCCAGGTAAAAAGAGAGCCACCTTTCGTGATACTGAAAACTCTGGCTTTAGACTCAACAGACCTCGCTCAGCCCTTAATCTCGCTTCGTAGTATACCCCTCCGGACATTCACCTGGACAACAGATTAAAGCAAATGTAACGTGCAGACTGTTTACATTATTACTGCTGCGGGGACAATTACATTTCCCTTTGAGGATGAATAAAGTAGGCCTGTAGGCCATTTAGGCCTACAGTAAATCTATCCATCGTATAGCCTATTCAATTTGGATTTTAGATTGTCAAATGCATTATGTTTTATAATCTCTAAAGTTAGCAAATTTTGGTTACTACTTCGACAAAAACAAAGAAAGAACGAAAGAGAAAAGCTTCATGGGGCCTTCATATAGTGGTATCTGAAAATAGGCTTGAGAAAATAGGCTACATATTAATGAATATGCCGGTATTCCCTTCACCAGATTAAACACCCCTGAATTAATATCAGGACGTTTTCATGTAAATATAGCCCGCCAAGTCTATTTGTTCCTTGAATAAACCTGTTCCACTATAAAGTTTATGTGTTCATTGACCATCACCCTTCAACGTGGAAAGAAAGACCAAAGCCGATTCACACAATTCCCAAAAGGTTTTACTTTTCACCAAAAATCTTCACACCTTTTAATACCTTAAAGGCTCTGGTTTAAAGCATGTGACCCTTTGACTCCTGCCTATCTCCAGATCTCCCCTTGTTTTGTCCCCTAATGACACATACAATTGTCTCTTCTAATTTATCCTAGGTTAAGTCCAGATTTCAGACCTTTTTCCTAGATAAGTTTTTAGAAAGGAGGAGATTAGATAATAGGTTTTAATTATTCTGGTGGATGAATACCTCACAATTACCCCTGACTTCAGAAGACTACCGTTAAGTCCTCACTAAGTTCATACACCTGGATGAGCTAGGCCAGTAGATAAATGCAATTACCTCCTATTTCAAGGAGTGTGTTATGGGATGTGTATCCTTAATTATCAGTGGTGTTGCCGTACTGTAGGTTTGAATTGCTTACCTCAGAGGCGCCGCGATCTCTTTAAAGAAAAACCCTAATTAGGTCCTTGTTCCCAACTCTAAACTAAAAACTCAGGCCAAAGATTTATAACGTTTTCAAGAAATTTTATTCAACCAATATAAAATGATTATACGTTCACAATATAGAAAGAAAAGATTAAATAAAATGAAAGGAAGGAAAATAAGTACCTACACTCCCATTAATGTGATTAATATATGTAGAGAAGTATAAGACTTAACTTATTTGTTTTATGTATTTTGTTCACATTGAATTTAGTTCATGAGTTCTCCACATTCAAAGATTGTCCACTGTCTACGCAACTTTAAATATCCTTGAGTAAATGGTCGAGCTTTCAACCAAAGTCATATAAATTGAATTTCTTCAAATCCTTATGACAATGGTGATTTTGCAACACATATAGTCAGGAAAAGTTGGTTCAACACTCTATTTGGTTGATCCACAAGAGATCAGGAGTATTCTCATCTTCAGGTTTTTCAAAGCTTGTCCACTGTCTACACAACTTTAAATATCCTTGAGTAAATGGTCGAGCTTTCAACCAAAGTCATATAAATTTGAATTTCTTCAAATCCTTATAACAATGGTGATTTTGCAACACAAATAGTCAGGAAAAGTTTGTTCAACAGTCTAAAACCGTGATGCTTGTCCACTGTCTACACAACTTTAAATATCCTTGAGTAAATGGTCGAGCTTTCAACCAAAGTCATATAAATTTGAATTTCTTCAAATCCCTATAACAATGGTGATTTTGCAACACAAATAGTCAGGAAAAGTTGGTTCAACAGTCTAAATGCTTGATGCCATTCCACAAACCTGGTTCATCAATTAATTCCTATTAGTAACCCAAATGTTCCCTTACCAAACCTCTCAGAAAAAAGGAGAATCGGTTCAGAGCTTCTTCCCCTTCTTAAAAAGAAAAATAACTGCTCTCAATTTCTCTAAGTATTTTGCACTCAAAAAGATTCAGAGTGTTTCTTTCGAGTTTTTCGTCCATGCTAAAAGAACAAAAAAGTGGAACAGTCAAAACTTCCCCAAAAACCCAACGCTCTTGCTCAAAACCCTGGCCTTAAATAGTCTGAAGACAGAGAGAGTGGGTGTGTGTATTAGGAGGAGAGAGGGTGGGGGTAAAGATGAGGGTGTGTGTGTCCAGCTCAAGGACCCACTGCCCCCCTTGTCTCTCTCACCCCTGACCTGTCCCAGGACAAGCCCAGGCATGCCTTTTCAGAGAGGCCTTATGAATTCACAATTATGTATATATTTCAGGATAAAAACTTGAATACAACACTTTTAGTGATTCTACCTTAATATTAAAGGTCACTTGTTACCTTGCCTGTCTTATTAAAAATATCATACTTTTCCCTACGAAAACAAGAAATATACATTTCACATTCTCCTAAGAACAAGGTATGTACAATGAAAAGTTGCAATATTCTTGCCTATCTCAACAATATCCATGACAAAATGATAACTTTGTTGACGTATCAAACGAATACGTTGCTGGAATTCTCTTGACTTGAAGATTCTCATGGTTCCTGCCACATGCTTTGAAATAGGCTACTGAAGTAAGGCAAGGCAAGGCAATTTTATTTATAGAGCACATTTCAGGCACAGGGCCACTCAAGGTGCTTCACAGGGTTAAAATCAAGTAAAGAATACAAATACAAAAAAAAAAAAAAAAAAAAAAAAAAAAAAAAAAAAAGGAACAAATTTAAAACACGGATAAAAATACAACATTTAAATAAAAGAATTAAAACATTTTACCAAAAAAAAAAAAAAAAAAAAAAAAAAAAAAAAATTACAGGTTAAAAGGGAAACAAGAACGTTTTGAGACCCGATTTAAAAGAGCTGAGAGTCTCAGCGGACCTCAGACTCTCTGGCAGTCCGTTCCAGACATTGGGCGCATAAACGCTGAATGCCGCCTCTCCCTGTTTAGTCCTAGCTCTGGGGACTTTTAAAAGACCTGTCCCAGACGACCTAAGGGCTCTGGGCGGCTCATAACGTATCAGCAGATCAGTAATGTATTTTGGCCCTAAACCATTTAAGGCTTTGTAGACCATCGTCGATATTTTAAAATCAATTCTTTGAGTGACAGGAAGCCAGTGTAAAGACCTAAGAACTGGGGTAATGTGATCTACTTTTTTGGTCCTAGTGAGGACTCGAGCAGCAGCGTTCTGAATTAGCTGAAGCTGTCTGATTGATTTTTTAGGAAGGCCTGCAAAGACACTATTACAGTAGTCAAGTCTACTAAAAATAAATGCATGGACAAGTTTTTCTAAGTCCTGCTGAGATATTAGCCCTTTAATTCTCGATATATTTTTAAGGTGGTAGTAGGCTGACTTAGTAATTGATTTAATGTGTTTTTTGAAATTCAAGTCGGAATCTATCACTACTCCAAGATTTCTAGCTTGGTGTGTGCTTTCTAACATAACAGATTTAAGCTGTGCGCTGACTTTTGATTGTTCATCCCTGGCACCAAAGACAATTACTTCAGTTTTGTCGCTGTTTAATTGAAGAAAGTTTTGGCACATCCAGTCATTGATTTGTTCAATGCATTTACTTAGTGCTTGAATCGGACCATAGTCTCCTGGTGATATGGTTATGTAAATTTGTGTGTCGTCTGCATAATTATGGTAGCATAATTTGTTTTTGTTCATAATCTGAGCTAGCGGTAGCATGTATATGTTAAACAGAAGAGGCCCAAGAATGGAACCTTGGGGGACCCCGCATGTAATATTTGTTCGCTCGGATGTGAAATTGCCTATTGACACATAGTAGTCTCTTTCCTTTAAGTATGATTCAAACCAGTTTAGCACAGTTCCAGAAAGTCCAACCCAGTTTGCAAGTCGATCTAGCAATATGCTGTGGTCAACTGTGTCGAACGCAGCACTGAGATCCAATAAAACTAATACAGAGCTTTTGCCACTGTCTGTGTTTAAGTGGATGTCATTGAGGACCTTAACCAGAGCAGTCTCAGTGCTGTGGTGTTGTCGAAAACCTGACTGAAAGACATCAAAGCAGTTATTCATTGCTAAGTAGTTATTTAGCTGATGATGAACAGCTTTTTCAATGATCTTGCTTAAAAATGGTAGGTTGGATATCGGCCTATAATTGTTCATGAGTGATGTATCTAGATTTTTCTTTTTTAGGAGTGGCTTGATGACAGCTGTTTTCAGGGCCTGTGGGAATACACCAGTGCGAAGGGACATATTGACAATTTCTAGGACATCTGAGGCCATACAGCTAAAAACAGTTTTAAAGAAGCCTGTGGGCAGAATGTCAAGGCAACAGGAGGAGGAGTTCAGGTGTTGTATAATGTCATCCAGGTTTTTCTTGTTTATCAGAAAAAACTCTGTCATGGCATCTGAATTTGTTTTAAATGGGTACAGAGACAAAACATATCTTGAACCTGGTATTGATGCAGTGACAGCTTGTCTTATTTTATGAATTTTCTCAGTAAAGAAGGAGGCAAATTCATTGCAGGCCCTCGTGGAAAGATGCTCAGACGCTACTGACACAGGAGGGTTTGTTAGCCTGTCAACAGCAGCAAACAGGGCATGTGCATTGTTGCTGTTTTTGGTGATGATGTCAGAGAAGAAAGACTGTCTTGCATTTCTTAGTTCTAGATTAAACGTGCGTAGTTTCTCTTTGAAGATGTTATAGTGAACATTTAGATTTGTTTTTCGCCACCTGCGTTCTGCATAAGTAGGCCTAATGTAGAATTCTGCTTTGGAAATCTATAGGGTGAGTTGCCCTAATGTGGGACACCTAAGGTCCAGAGCATTTATCTCTCATTTCTGACACGTTAATAGATTATATTGTTGTCAAATCCAAGCAGGGGTTCCCTGTGATTGAAGTCACATGAATTCTCAGTTTTGATTATAAAGAGAATGGAGGGGAAACAGTCAAAAAGGACAGTGAAATAGGTTTTAGAGGAAATCAATGCTAAGGCTTTACATTTGTCATTATTAAAACAATGTTCAATATTTCATCAGATTGTTATGATACAATTACGAATCAAATTATGCAATAATATTTGGAAAATGTATTTAGGTTTTTTATCTAGCAGGAAGCAAGAGCATATTGTTCAAATTTAAACCATCAAACCTGAGTAATGCACCTTAGACCATGAGTGTTTATGACTTGCATTTATTAAGGGGATATTGTTTTTTTATGCATATTACATACTGTCCCAGATTAGAGCAAACATATTTTCGTGAGCTATTTTGCACATGGACCACTAATATATGTGCCATTTCTTTTCTGAGTATGATAGGCCTATATGAATCATTTATTGTAAAAATGTGAAACGCTGTTGTTTCTATAACCTATTCATATGGTTTCATATTACTCCATTTGTCTTTCTCTTAAATTTACTGGCGAGTTGGTTTTTATGAAAAACTATTGGAGTGAGCGCAAAGAAGGGTCGAAAGAAGGGTTCGCCAAAGAAGGAACGTTAAGATACGGGTGTTTCCCAGATGGCTTCTTAAGTGCCTTCTTTGGAGAGCCGTAAGATGAAGCGAAAGAAGCATCGAAAGAAGTACTTTGGTGGGAGCTGTCCACCAAGGTGGTGCTAAAACTGAATAAATCGATGCCAGGCAAATCGATCACCCACCTCTTCATCAGCGCATAAGTCACACACAGCGCCCTGTGGTCCCCCCACACAGGTTCATTTAGTTTAAGTATGTAGCGTTTGTATGTGTGTGGGTGCGGGTGTGAGTGTGTGTGTGTTTGTGTGTGTGCCAACAGGTGTATCCAAGTAGTAATCAGGCCCATTAGCGCATATATACCCCCGTGGATATAGGCACACATATGTGAGAATGGAAGGAACCGGCGTAAAAAGAAGCAAGCGGGCACCGGCGTTTACCGCAGAGGAGATGGCCGTCTTGGTGGACGAGGTCTGGCAGCACCAGGATATTTTATTCGGGGGAACAAAGGGCAAAAGAAATATCACCGTCAAGAACCATGTTTGGCAGGCCATAGCCCAAAAGATGTCCCCCTCCAGCCCATGCGGTCTGCGTGACTGGGGCGCTATCCGAAAGAAGTGGCAGGAGTTCCAGAGCCAAACTAAGAGGAAGAGTGCCGAGGTGAGGAGCGAAGCCATGGGCACGGGTGGTGGAGCACCGGGTGGGACGACCCTCACTCCCGACTAGGAGAAAGTCCTCTCAATTATCGGGAAGACGGCCTCTGAAGGCATTAGTGGGGGCATCGATGTGCTGGGGGACGAGGGGCTCTCATTAAGTGAGGATGAAGAGGAGCCATCCGGGAGCAGAGCAGGGACGTGCACGCCACCAGGAGAGGACGACCCCCAACAACCGTGGCCTGTCCCTGCGCGCCAACCAGCAGGGCCCGGTGTCCGTATGCGTGAAGGCTCAAGATGGCGGCCCGCAATAACAACCTGCACCTGCAGTGAGACGCTGGTGCGCCTGGAGAGGGAGAAGCTGGTGGTGCTGCGGGGGATGGAGGGCCACCTCCAACGACAAACTGCCCTGCAGGAAGAGATGGTCCGGATGAAGCAGGAGAGGTTGGAGCTGCACCGGAGACAGCTGGCGCTTGCGGAGGCCCAGTTCAACCGTCCCTCTATCTCGGTGCCAATAATCTTTCCCCAGGATTCAGGTATGGGTATTTCAATGTTTTATCTGCATTACCCAATGTATCCCGTTCAATTTCACTAATCAATCTCCCTTCATTGCAGGTGATGCAGAGGCCCAGTAAATGCAGCGCGGAGCCTCCCCCCCCCCCCCCCCCCATATGGTTTCAATAAACTACTTTGGTTTCCTTTTCAACCATGTATTGTGTGGATCATTTTGCATTGAAATGAGGGTGTCAAATAGCAACAAAAAGTCCCAGGCAATTTGTAATTTATCTAAGCGAAGGTTCATGACGTGTGCGTATATTGTGCGCCCTTTCAGCACAGCATGTTTTGCGCTAATTTCCCACTTGTTACATGGTCACCTCAGAAACGTGGACACTATACTCCCACATACTGTATGCAACAATACTTCCTTAACAGTCCAGTGCCATACTTTCAGGTAAAGCACCCGGACACTGAAGCAATTAATCATAGTGTGCAGGACGTTACATGTAGCCTACATCTGCTGGTTCTGTTTATTTATTTCAGCCTTCAGGCCTGACAGTTGTTATGGGTGGTGTGGTGGTTGTGGGTTTATGGTTGTGGGTTTATTAGTGATCAGTGCTTGGCGACTTGTGGTGAAGGGGTAGGGGCTGGGGTTGTTGGACCTCAGAAGAGGTGGATAAATTCCTGTCTGGTCTGGGCTCCGGCCTGATGCAGTACTGCTCGCACATGGCGGGGGGCGGGGTTCGGGGCTTCGTCCTCTGAATGTTGCTCTTCAACAGGAGGCGGCTCATCTGCGCCAACGCGCACTGCAATGTTGTGCAGCATGGCGGTGACAACAATCACTCGGCAACACTTGACTGGTGACAAGCGCAGCCCCCCCGACGAACGATGAATGCACCTGAAGCGGGACTTCCAAATGCCAAACACCCGTTCGATCTTCGTCCTGGTGCGTGTGTGGGCCTCATTAAATCTCTCCTCCTGTGGTGTTGCTGGGTTGGTTACCGGCGTCACGAGGTAACTCCGGAGAGGGTAGCCACTGTCCCCTAGGATGATGCTCCGGCCAAACACTCCTCTGCCAGCCTTCTGCCCCACAGCTGAGTTGGCCCACATGAAGCTGTCGTGAGTGCTTCCCGGCCAACTGGCGACGATGTCAGTGATGAGGCCATTGTGATCCACCACCACCTGCGTGTTGATGGCCGCGTAGTGCTTGCGACCAATCCAGCACGGATCCACCAGGGAGGGATTGTGGATTGGAATAAGGGTGCCATCTACCAGACCGATCACCCGGGGGATCCCAGCCACTGCGTGGAACCCTTGGTGGACCATGAGGACCTCGTCCCGTGTGGTGGCCATCTTGATATGGGTCCGGGCATGGCGCAGGAGAATTGGTGTCACAGCTGCCACACTCCGTGACACCGATGCCTTGCTGAGGCCGGTGCCGTCCCCCACCACCTCCAGGAAGCTCCCCACTGCGTAAAAACGCAGAGCAGCCAGGAGCTGCACCTCCGGGCTGAGGGCAAAATTGCAGCGGGTTGCTCTCTGGATGTGTGGAGACACCAGAGTTATCAGTCGTCAGATCTCCGCACGGGGCAGCCGGTACTTTGCCTGGACAGCCCGGTCTGACAGCACGTCCAGTGGGGAGAAGTTCTGACGCACGTAGGCATTAATGTAAATCGTCTGGCTTCGCGCACGGCGACGCAGTTGGTTGGCACCGATAATTTGCTGTATTGCAGCCATGGTTTCTCACACGCGCGGACTTTGGCAACGCCTTTATATAGCAGGTGGATCCGCTCTCAATGAGGTTCAGCTGAATTCAATTCAATCTGTTTCCTTGATATCTGTGAAATGCTACAGGGTTGTTGAAGTTTTTTATGTGTAGTACTATAAACTCTTGTGTGTGGAAAACGTAAACGTGTAATTCATTAAAAAAAAATATATTCTCTACTATTAGTTTATGTTTATTGCGCCAGGTCCGCATTGAGCATTGTTTTATTATTTCGAAAAGTGGAGGAAATAAATTTCCCTGACGCGGCATGATCACTGACGATTTGGTCGCTAAGAAAGGTTGAAAGAGTGGGTCAGCTCCGTCTTACAGTTCCATCTTAGTGAAAGTACTACTTTCGCTAAGAACGAATCTGGGAAACGCATTCTTCTTTCACAGCGTTCTTAAGAGCGCTCCAAAGAAGTACTTAGCCCAAAGAGGCTCTTTGGGAATCTGGGAAACGCGGCCAATGACAGTGACAATAACATGGGTGGACAGGAGAGAGTGTAACTGTAGGGTCGTCAAGCGAGCGCCGCGCCCCTATTTATCATAGAAGGAAAAGGAGAACAACAGGGAAAGACAGGTTAAAAAAAAATGCCAATCGCGAACTACGTTCCTTATGGGAGCGCAGTGTGTGATCAGTGAAAAACCACCTTAGCACAATAAGCTGATAAACACCACAAACAATAAGACTCGTAGACATTGCACATTAAAGGAACGGGTTAAGGGTTTATGGGACGGTAAGTGTCACAGCCCAGGCACCAGGGGGCGTACGCAGCCGACAGGGGCGCCCCGCCCGCAGCAACCATTCTGCAACGAGGGAGGGAGAGGGGGACGGAGTCAAGAAGGCTTGATTGGTCAGGGTCATGTGTGCTATGTGTCTACGTGTGTGTGTATGCGTGTTCCGTGTATCTATCTCTGTCCAGACATAACGGGAGTCTTCAGGCGCCAGGTGTTATAGCGAGTCCATGGAGACGACCTCGAGGCCCAGCCACAGATAGAGTTCACGGGAGAGTACGTGATGGGAGGGTGGGGGTAGAGCGTCTTTCTGCATAAACATCCCGGAGAGAGAAGAGATAACACCTACCAAGGTCGGTGTGGGGAGCCGAATCGAGAGATTGCAAATTTGTTTTGCGATTGAGACTAGGCGCTGGAATGTGTAGCCTGTTTTAGAGTCACTGGTTTGCGTAGTAATCCAAATAGCCTAAATCCAGTGGCCTTCTTCAAGCGCCTACGGTCTGCCCATGCCCCCCCCAGATTTCATCCACTTTTCGAATAAGTCCGGGAATCACTTCCAGCTTGCGATTCACCTCGCTTAATACTTGAGTCTGTGCATTGACAGCCCGGCACATGCCCTCGAAGACGGGCAGCTTTTCAATGGCCTGATGTGCTGCCAACGCCTTTTTAACGTTGCGGTAGAACAGGAAACCGCCAACTCCAAACAGCAGGAACCCTGTTACCATAAGCCCAATCACGTAGATATCTTCGACGTCCTCAATGGAAAGTATTGCTAGACACATCGGGTTCCAACTACTCCAGGCGTCCCAGGTGTATCCAGCAGCAAAGGTTCCATCAGGACAGGGGGCTTCTCCTGTGCCCACTTTTCTCGTTGAGAAAATTTGATCCATTGCAGAAAGACCCCAGCTGATCAGATCCATAATTTAGGTTTCGGAGGAATATGCACAGAGAGGCTCAGAGATGTAGACAAGACAGCACAAGACAGAGAGCAGAGCAGGGAAGATAAGGGCACGGGAGGGAACAGAGTATGCGACCGCCTTCGTTGAAGAGCAGAAGACAAACACAAGGATTTATGCTCTTTTTAGCTCACAATTCGCACTTAAAAAGGCATTGGTGGCAGCCATTACAAGTCCACAAGGGCTGCCGCTATAGCCTCGTCTACTGTCACGTGATACATGCTCAATCTCCGCTATCAACAAATGCACGTTGTTGAGGCAGCCTCATAAGCGTCATAGCAAGCAACTGATCAAAGATAAACAAACCTTGCGATGTCCAGAATAATATTTGTGATCAAACTAAATCGTACACATTCACTGAGTGAAGATTGTGAAAGTATGACACACATTTCTCGCCAACAATGTTATCAAAAACCCATTTAATAACTTATAAATCTTTTAAAAATCTGAATAAAAACTGTGACAATGGCGGCCACAGCTTGGATTTCATTTTCGCCGGGAGAAACTTGAAAGTCACGTGACATGTATCCGTCCAATAGAAATGAATAGCGCCCGGGGTGGCATTACATTGTAGTGAATTGAACCCCCCCTACGTCTTCAGCCAGCGGCAAAGGGTGATTTCACGTCAGTGACGGACGGTAAAGTGCCCTGGCACAGAGTCGCACTTTGACGTACTAGGAGTGAGACTGTGTTGTGTTGTTGTCACGCCTTATTGGCACACATCTCGGATTTATGAGAATTAAACATATTTCCTCAATTAGGATTTCTTAGGACTTTTAGTATGTTGTTCTGGACACCTAAATGCCTTACTTTGCCTGGCCTATTACGGAAGAAGGCACTGCTCCTGGGGGCCTGGGGGTAAATACATGGGCAAACCATCCTAATAATAACTACACTCAACAAAAATATAAACGCAACACTTTTGTTTTTGCTCCCATTTTTCATGAGATGGACTTAAAGATCTAAAATTCATTCCAGATACACAATTGTACCATTTCTCTCAAACATTGTTCACAAATCTGTCTAAATGTGTGATAGTGAGCACTTCTGCTTTGCTGAGATAATCCATCCCACCTCACAGGTGTGCCACATCAAGATGCTGATCTGACATCATGATTAGTGCACAGGTGTGCCTTAGACTGTCCACAATAAAAGGCCACCCTGAAATGTGCAGTTTTGTCTCACAGCAAAATGCCACAGATGCCACAAGCATTGAGGGAGCGTGCAATTGGCATGCTGACAGCAGGAATGTCAACCAGATCTGTTGCTCGTGCATTGAATGTTCATTTCTCCACCATAAGCCGTCTCCAGCAACTTCGCACAGCCATTGAAGAGGAGTGGACCAACATTCCACAGGCCACAATTGACAACCTGATAAACTCTATGCGAAGAAGATGTGTTGCACTGCATGAGGCAAATGGTGGTCACACCAGATACTGACTGGTTCTGAGTCCCCAGACCCCCAATAAAGCAAAAAAATGCACATTTCAGAGTGGCCTTTTATTGTGGACAGTCTAAGGCACACCTTGGCACTAATCATGATGTCAGATCAGCATCTTGATGTGGCACACCTGTGAGGTGGGATGGATTATCTCAGCAAAGCAGAAGTGCTCACTATCACACATTTAGACAGATTTGTGAACAATGTTTGAGATAAATGGTACAATTGTGTATCTGGAATGAATTTTAAATCTTTAAGTCCATCTCATGAAAAATGGGAGCAAAAACAAAAGTGTTGCGTTTATATTTTTGTTGAGTGTAAATAAATAGAGATCAGGGGCCGTATCCACAAAACATTTTATCTTAGCGCTAAGTGTACTCCTAATGAGCACTAAAAGTTCTTAGTAAGGAGTAATTTCTTAAAACCTATTCACAAAGCTGATAAGACCAACTTGTACTAAGGAATGGGAGGGACTCCTAAGCTAAGACTAGAGGGCGGTGTTGACCCTGTTGCTATGTCATGTTCATACCTTCTATGCCAAACTCAAAACAAGCCCGACGACCTCTACGTCGGCCGACGTCACAGCACACACCAAACAGATTCGTCTTTTTTTTTGACGACGGCGATTATCGGTCTGGTGTGTCCTGGCCTTAACATGAAACCAAGATACTGCAGGGTTTCCCACACATTCGTTCACCATTAACCTACAATAGCGCCACATAACATAAGTCTATTAATTTTAAATTTTAAAATGATTTGAATCAGAAAAAATATCCTCATTGAACAGCTGCACGCCATGCACTCTCACTATTTTCTCTCAACGGCGGACTATGCAGCAATAGTCAGACAGCGACAAACCAGGAAATTCACAATTTAGAAACAACAGCCGGCGAAATCATAAAGTGCATGCGTAAGGAAAAAGGCGAGACGCCCAACTATACAGTAGCGGACCTGTGGAACGGAGGAAATGGTGCGAAGCGCCACATATAGGCCTACTCTAGTAGGAAATTAAACCCAAACGTGACACCAACAGTAACTTTCAGTGCATCGTAGACCCAAAGCAACTGCAGGAAAAGGAACTTAATAATTTATTTTTATATAAATATAATAAATATAAATGTGTCTATACTTTCTAAATATAGCTTTACTAAGATCATTAAACCCTTACAGCTATTAAGGTACCTTTGTTGTTATCAACCCATTGTGTAAATGCCTAGAAGAAAAATACTGAGGAACTAAATATTTTCAATTTGACATGAAAAACACAAACAGTCCTCTCACCTCAAATTCAGCAGTCTAACTCCAAGGAAGACTATGTAGATGAACTCTGATCCCAATTCTGGATATTTACATACCAAAATTTCACAGACAGCGTCTTCTGGTTCAGAGATAAAACGATTGTGACAACCAACCCGTGTGAAATATAACCCTGTTCTCCCCTAGCCTATCATATAGTTTCATATTACTCCGTTCATCTTTCTCTTCAGTTTACTGGCGAGTTGGTTTTTGGAAAAACGATCGGAGTGAGCGCTCTTGTCAGCTGCACCGTGTGTGTGTGTGTGTGAGATCTTTGAGTCTTCCCCGGTAGGCAAACGTTAGCATGGAACGTATTTATGTACCAAAATCGTCTTGACAACTAACAGACTTCAGACAGATCATGAATTCGCTGTATCAAGATTATGTAAATAAAGGACAAAGTTCTCACTAGATATTTCATAAAAACATCATCAAACAATGATCTATGCTCTTTTTAGCTAATAATTCCCACTAAAACAAGCATTCATGGCAGCCATTAAAAGCTCAGAAGAGCTGCTGCTATAGGCTCGTCTCGTGTCACGTGATACGGGCTCGATGTCCACTAGTTCATATGCATGTTCATATGTTACGTTTTTCAGCCAATAAACGTTCATACTAGGGCTGTGCGATATGGCGATACATATCGCCTGACGAAACAAAATCGTCTATCGTTTCATTTTAAGCAATATCGTTTATTTCGTTATGTTGCCAATCCCACTCTTTAGGACACAAACTATACATGTAGCTCGCAGTTAAGTTACTGTTATTCAAACCGAAGATTTCCTTCAGCGTAACTTCACATTAAAAGCCTTTAACTGGTGAAATGTGAGGAATTAAAGTCAACTTTGACTTTTATTTTGAAGCAGAAACACTAAGCGCTTCCTAGTTCCTAGCTAGCCCCGCCGCGTTTCTATCACACTACTTCCAGCTGACTGCACCAGGCTTTTCTCGCTTGTGTGATAATCAAAGTTCATTTCGGACTCTGAAACCCATCGGTAACAGACCTGTCGGTGTTTGCACCATGGGGAGAGGATCATATATCCCCGCTGACAGAGCAGTCGAGCCGGCGTTACCCGTGCAGCGCTTGACAGGCTCGCGGGGGTTAGCAGCCGAGCTAACGCAGTGCAGTTCGGCTGCTGTCCCCGCGGGCTGTCAAGCGCTTCCCGGCTCGCAGTAATGCGCGGCTCGGCTGCTCTCTCAGCGATGAGAAGCTCCTGCGCTCCCCGGGGCGGTCACCCTCTCCGCGGGGTGAATGTACAAGCCGCCGCAGCCTCATCTAAAGATGATAGCTCCATTAGGCTAAAGAGCTAAGCTAAGGAGGAATCCACCAATTCAGTCAATTCTGTGCCCCCATGCCTGAAACCCCACACGGCCCAAAACTACTCAAATGTCACATTTGCATTTTCTATTTTGTTGAATGCTTGAAAATTTGCGTTTGAATTAAAGCAGAAAATAATCAAATATGGGTAAATACTTTATTTGTTGAGAATTGTATTATTTATATGACATTTTTATATTTATTTATTAATTGAATTAACAGAAAAATGTTATATCGTCATATGTATCGTTATCAGGAAATGAAATTCCTATATCGGGATATGAGATTTTGGTCATATCGCCCAGCCCTAGTTCATACAGTGTGTTCCAAATTATTATGCAAATGATATTTTTCTCAGATTTTCCTAAATAGTCGATGCAAATGACAGTCAGTATAATTTTCAAGTCATCAACCGTTAAAGTATGATTCAAATTTTATGGAACAAACCTCCCAATGATAAAAGTATTTTTTTCAAAAATAAGAAACTCAAAATGCACCGTTCCAAATTATTATGCACAACAGAGTTTCAAAACATTTTTTAGGTTGTAAAGAACTAAAAATGGTCATTTGTTGAATTTGCAGAATGTGGAGGTCATATTTAGTGAAATCAAAAGCCATTTCAATCAAAAGCATCTTAACAGGCCAAGGTACATGTTAACTTAGGACCCCCTCTTTGATATCACCTTCACAATTATTGCATCCATTGAACTTGTGAGTTTTTTGAGAGTTTCTACTTGAATATCTTTGCAGGATGCCAGAATAGCCTATAACTGCTATTTTGATGTGAACTGCCTCCCAACCTCATAGATCTTTTGCTCGAGTATGCTCCAAAGGTTCTCAATAGGGTTGAGGTCAGGGGAAGATTGGGGCCATACCATGAGGTTCTCTCCTTTTATGCCCATAGCAGCCAATGACACAGAGGTATTCTTTGCTGCATGAGATGGTGCATTGTCATTCATGAAGATGATTTTACTACGGAAGGCACGGTTCTTCTTTTTGTACCACGGAAGAAAGTGGTCAGTCAGAAACTCAACATACTTTGGAGAGGTCATTTTCACACCGTCAGGGACCCTAAAGGGGCCTACCAGCTCTCTCCCCATGATTCCGTCCCAAAACATGACTCCGCCACCTCCTTGCTGACGTCGCAGCCTTGTTGGGACATGGTGGCCATTCACCAACGATCCACTACTCCATCCATCTGGACCATCCAGGGCTGCACAGCACTCATCAGTAAACAAGACTGTTTGAAAATTAGTCTTCATGTATTTCTGAGCCCAGTGCAACCGTTTCTGCTTGTGAGCATTGTTTAGGGGTGGCCGAATAATAGGTTTATGCACAGCTGCAAACCTCTGGAGGATCCTACACCTTGAGGTTCGCGGGACTCCAGCGGTACCAGCGGCTTCAAATACCTATCTGCTGCTTTGTGATGGCATGTTAGCAGCTGCTCTCCTAATCCAATGAATTTGTCTGGCAGAAATCTTCCTCATTATGCCTTTATCTGCGCGAACCTGTCTGTGCTCTGAATCAGCCACAAAACTCTTCACAGTACGATGATCACGCTTCAGTTTCTTTGAAATATCTATTGTTTTCATACCTTGTCCAAGGTATTGCACTATTTGACGCTTTTCGGCAGCAGAGAGATCCTTTTTCTTTCCCATATTGCTTGAAACATTTGGCCTGCTTAATAATGTGGAATGTCCTTCTTACAGTTTTTTACGATTGCTAAACCACAGTGGGCACAACTGGAGCGACATGTGCAAAACTCTAACAACAGTATGCAGAGCAGCGGTTCATTCGGACCAAACTGTAGCTCGTTTTTCATTGCTTAAACACAATTTTCAAAACTCTACACACCTATCTCATGGCTTAACCACAGCCTGAACAACACTGTGGGTCTCCAGCACTTTTTTCAAATGCTAATACACTGCTGCCACAACTGTAAACCACACATTCAAAACAGAATGAATGCCTAGTAGTGCATTTCAAACACTGCAGATTGCAATTTCAACTGAAACACTAAGATGTCTTGTTTTAGACTTGTAAGTGAACATATATACAGTATAAAGGGAAAGCTCAAAAATTTATATTTCTTTGGAAATGGACCAAGGAAGACAGGTTGTTGGAGGGAGAAGAGTGGCAGTGAGAGTGTGGATGTGTGGAGGAAGACATAGAGCTGTAATGTCTGATGAAATGCTGTAAGGGCTACACTGAAAACCCTGTTGTGAATCATGGTCTCTCATTGAGAGAGGCAGGGTTGAGAGTGCAACCCAATCTTACAGTAAATGACAACATTACAGGAATTGATTTCTGTATTACAATTATAGAATATTTACACAGATAAATACTACATTTAGAAATGTTTTCAATAGAATATACAAAATGTGTATCTATTGAAGCAAACTTCTGATTTTCATTTATTTTTGTTTTCCTAAAAAAACTGGTATATTAGTTATATAGGCGGCAGAGTGCAGCCTGTGGCGATCTCTGTGAAAGCTGTGGTCGAAATAAAAAGAAGCGATCCGACATAAAAGTGGACGCAAAAAAGTGCATATCCTCACACAGCAGTGTTTGTGCCACGAGCGGGGGACATGAGACCCCTCATGAGATACAGATTCGGAGAATTCATCCCGGTGCAGTGACGGGCGGCGGAGGGTTAATAATAAACTTCACAGTCCCTTTCAAAACACAGTTACGACGTGCTTAAACACAAAGAAAAACACATGGATAAAACGGACTAAAAGCCGCGGAAAATTAGCACAGTATTTATTTATTATTCTTTCGGACAATTCCACCAATACACAATTTTCTCTTTCATATCTTCATACATCTTACTTTGTGTTGTCCGAAGGGTGACGGAAGAAGCCAAAGGCTTATCAGGTCCCGCCCCCATTTTCATCAGATTCGGATTTAGATACAAATATACACAGTTATTGTTTCAGAAAATTATAAAAATTAAAAATAAAACAAACAATAAAAAAAATAAGAAAAAAACAAACAAACAGACGCGTGTTGAAAACACGCGGTCAATGGCATTTAGAGACCAACTTAGCAGTTCTCAGCTCAGTGCAGTTTGTCTGTGTCAATGCAAAGTGTGAAGTGGCCTTGTATGTGGCCTGTTCAATTTCTTATCTGGCAGTCTAAACACATCTGCAAAAGTATTCAAAAACATACAAGTCTGTCTGCTGGCCTCTATTATTCGTTACAATATTGTTATGATAGTGACATTCACATTGTGCTCAGTTTATTAGTCTGTAATTTTCAATAATTTTTTAAACATAATTTGTTTTGAAATTGCGCAAACTGCAACTCCCTTTGACATCTTCATCAAGTTCATTCCACAGCTTAATACCCTTTACAGAAATCGAAAAGGATCTAAGTGTGGTCCGTATCAGTGGCGGCTCCTGACAATAATCTCAGGGGGGGCAATTGTTGCCATGATGGGAAATATGACCCAAAATTAACCTAAATCAGATAGCATATGACAATGTCATATTGCATTTAACTGTTTGTTTTTCCTGTTCATCTGGCATAACCACTCTGGCAACATTAGACAAGCATTGCACTGTACAGTATTTTTGGAAATTAAGTTAGTTAATTTCTTGAATAAAATTATTTTAGCTCTAAAATGATTTAATTATCCGGCTGTGGCCATCACAGATAACTTGTCATCTACCAGTGTGCTCCTCAGATAGGCTTCCTTTAAAAGTTAGGAGACAAAAATGGATGCTGGCATAGCATGTGCAACATTAACAGTGCTAATCATCACATTGGTTTGGGTTACTACTGTCTACAGCACTTGGTAGGCGGGTTTATGTCGGACGGTGAAAGCAGCTGTCAGCTAAACGACGATCAACAGCTGATCGCCGTTCAATAGCCGATCAGCTGTTGAACGGCGCTGGCTCGTATATGCAGATTGATGTTTAATGTTTGTTTTACCTTTTCTGAGAGATGATGCATAGGGGTGACACCCAAAGTTATCCATGCGGTCTCTGTGCTGCCATCAGGATGGATAAAAAGCCAGTATACAGTCCATATCATCATGCAGCGGCAGCAGGACAGAGCGTTAGCGCATTAGCATCCTGCTAGCCTCGTTAGCCGTTCAAACGAGCCCCGTGAAAATCCGCGTTTATAAGATCCCCCAATCCATCTTGGTAGATACTTGCTTGATGGTTACATTTTGTCTGGGAAAGACCTAGTCCGAGTCCGATCAAGTAAGTAGCTTGCCAGCCTAGCCTGAGTTGATATAAAGTTGTGTTGGTCTTGAATATGACCGCTCTGGGCTGCATACTGGACATGTGACTGTATCAGTCACTGTAATTGGTTTATTGTTTACTGTACGTATGACGACAACACGTTAGGGCGAGCACCCCCGGAACCCATAGAGATTGCATTGCGAGGCTTGCAGTTTGAAAAAAAAAAGTTTTACATTGATGTCTATGAGAGCGCTGGGGGCGATTTTCAACCAGCCCGACATCGCCCCAGAGTGACGGTACAGAGCACAGACGCTGATTGTACAATGATATTCAGACTTAGATGCAGGTAAAAACTGTATTGAAATCATAAATTATGATTATTAATACAAAAAAAACAAAAAAAAAACATCATTATTATTCATTATTATATTTTCGTTTTTTGCTGATATGGCTCAAGGAGGGCGGCGCCCTATCGCCCTCTATGGGCGAGCCGCCACTGGTCCGTATATTCTTCTCAGTGAATTTTCCTTTTCTTCTTAAATCATGTGAAACTCCTCTTTCTTCAAACATTACTTGTAAACTGTTAGGAAGGCTTTTTTTGAAGCCTTGTAAATAATTTGTACGGTGTGGTAATTTACCACATCACGTAATTTGAGAATTCTACCTTCAATAAAGAGGTTATTAGTGTGTACAGTAGGCTTATGATTAGTGTATGAAACTGTGCACTCCTGTCTGCCTGACTGAGGCATCGAGAACAGCGTCAGTGTAAAAGTAATAGGTTGTATTCCACCTCAATATTATCAGAATTAATCCAATAACATGCAGATAGGTTATTCTTTAATAACTGCAGAGCTTATTCAAAAGTTTTTTTTTGTTTTTTAATTTGCACTCATATATCTCCGTTTGTAGGCTATTTAAGATCCTAATTCGTTTTGTTTTTTGCTGGGATCACTCCATGGAAAAATCTGTGGAGGCATTTTTTTATTAGTTGTAAGAATGGCTTCATCCGTTTTGCAAAGGAACTCCCTATACGATAGACCTACATGGCTTATAATTAGGCCTGTATCTGGATTAATTTTACACAAACACATTCGTTCTCGCACTTCATACATGTGCCGACGGAGTCGCCGTTTCTCCTTTCTCCACTTTCTGTGCGTATGCATGGGTCAGAGTTTGCGTGGAGGACCGCACATCTTCCCGTCAAGTTTGCTTTTTTATAAATCCCAATGTTTGCGTAGAAATTGGCATGCGCCCTCTTCTCGGCGTACGCCACGTTTATAAATGAGGCCCCTGGTCTTTTAATCCCCTCCTTTGTAAGGCGCATATTGCAGAAATTGACAATAGAGTTGACTTGACATGACTTTGATACTGAAGTAACTTCTTGATAGAGTGTGTATGACTCACCTCCCATGAGGAAGAGGAGACCCGCCACATACTGCATGAGGCCTCTGTCCCAGCAGCAGCCCAGCACACCAATGATCCAACCAAACAGGATGATGGCCACAGCCATGCCCATGAAACCTGCTGTCATTCTGCGCAAATCTATGGAAACAAAAAGAGAGAAGGTAAACATCACTGAAATAACAAGTTAACAGCATCGGAGGAGTGAAGAGAGAAGTCAGAGAAAAGCTTAAATACAGGTGCATCTGATAATGGAAAAGCACTTTTTTCCCTGTAATTTAATTAAAATAATAAATAAAGTTCCATATATTCTAGATTTATTAGACATAAATCGAAATATTCAGGGATTTTTTGTTTAATTTTGTGGATTACAGTTTACATCTCAAATTCTTAGAATATCGGATAAGGCCAATCAAAAAGAGGATTTATAATACAGAAATGTCGACCTTCTAAAAAGAATGGCCATTCATCCACCCAATACTTGGTCTAAGATCTTATTTTGCATGAATTATTGCATTAATGAGGCACGGCATGGAGGTGATCAGCCTGTGGCACTGCTGAGGTGTTATGAAGTCCAGGTTGCTTTGACAGAGGCCTTCAGCTCGTCTGTATTGTTGGTATGGTGTGTCTCATCTGCCTTTAGACCATAGCCCATAGTTTCTCTATGGGTTTCAGGTCAGGAGAGTTTTCTGGACAATTAAACACAGTAATACCATGGCCAGCAAACCCGTTACTGGTGGTTTTGGCATTGTGAATCTAGAATATATGGAATTTTCCCTTTTTGAATTAAATTACAGAAAATATTTAGCTTTTCCTTGATATTCTAATAATATGAGATGCACCTGTAGTACCTGAGGACTTGATGAATGCCGTCACTGATGACTGCCATGTCTCGAACTGCAATTCAACTTTGTTTCTTTATTATTTTATTTTAATATTGACTTCATTTTCATTTATTGCTTTGAGGCAGTATGCAAACCCTGTCATACACATTGTTGGAACTCAAAGGGGCAGATTTGGTTAACGTTATGAACATTATTAAATTCATGAAATGATACATTTTAGGAAAGGTATTCATTAATTATTAAATTACTCTAAATAAATTAATTACATTTTTTTTCGATTGCTAAACCACAGTGTAGCTCAATGTGCAAAACTCTAGCTACAGTCTGCACTACCAACAGTCATTGGAGCTGAACAGTTCACTTCACCTGCAAAACAGGTTCAGTGCAGCAAACACTATGAACCAGCCTCATTGAGATAACACACACTGTCACTCAGAATCTGCTCTGTGTACAAACACTAGCATCAAACCCCAATACACAAATGACAAACTTTTAATCTTTACAGTTTGAATAATTTGAGTTATTTCACACAAATTGCATAATATTTTCTTTGATGAAAGGGTGAAATTCTTTCACATGAAATTGTTTATTTTATAACATACCAGTTTTTTTTAGGAAAACAAAAATAAATGAAAATCAGAAGTTTGCTTCAATAGATACACATTTTGTATATTTTATTGAAAACATTTTCAAATGTAGTAGGGGAGAGTGGCCTAAGTTGTGCATTTTGGAAGTTGTGCCACCCCTTCTTTCTAGAAAACCGTGGAAGAAATTGGAAATGTGACCACATATTTAAGAAGAGCCATCCATTTGACTCATCCTGTAAAGAAGGGAGACACAAGGAATAAGATATAAGCACATTTAAGCTCAAAAAACTGTGTTTTGCCTTTCAAAGTAAAATTTCCATGATCAAGGTTTTTTGATTATTGTGTCTGAACAATTATAGACAAGTTTGAAAACATTTGACACATGTTTTAGTGCTTTGGTATGCTACATTTTGAGTCTATACAGTTAGCACGATGTCAGCCCTAAATTGCTGCATCATGCTTATTATCCAAATTTCTGGGATTGGGGTGATTTGTGCCAAAGGGCCTGGGTGAGTTATAGGTAAGTAAGTAAGTAAAATGTATTTATAAAAGCACATTTATGACAGTTTGCACTGTCCAAAGTGCTGTACATAGTGCATTCAGTAGGTAAACAATGAAGGTAAAATAACAATAACCAAAATAAAAGACGTAAAGCCCATACATTTGAGTTGGAGACTTTACTGTCAAGGCCTCACTTTAAAGTCACTTTGAGTGAAAAGTTGCACAACTTAGGCCACTCTCCCCTATTTATCTGTGTAAATATTCTATAATTGTAATACAGAAATCAATTCCTGTAATGTTGTCATTTACTGTAAGGATGCAACTCTTAGCTGTTTGTTTGCTGGAAAATTTGTAGTACAGATGCAACTTTAGATTTTTGCAGATTGGGTTGCACTCTCAACCCTGCCTCTCTCTCTATGTGAGCCCATGATTCACAACAGGGTCTATCACTGTTGCCCTTACTGTATTTCATCAGACATTACAGCTCTATGTCTTCTAGTTCTTCCTCCACACATCCACACTCTCACTGCCACTCTTCTCCCTCCAACAACCTGTCTTCATTGGTCCATTTCCAAAAAACTATATATTTTTGAGCTTTCCCTTTATACTGTATATATGTTCACTAACAAGACTAAAACAAGCACGGACGTAATTTGGGGGGGGGACACAGGGGACATGTCCCCTGCACTTTTTCAAAAGGCCGTTTTGGTCCCCTGCACTTTTTACCGTCCAAAAATAATGTTGCGCTATAGTAAACAGAGACATGTCAAGCACTAGGACCAAGCGGAAAACCGCCGCTCAAGATGAAGCCTGTTTCCCTGAGTTTAGACCGCCCACAAGCTCCTCGATTGGCTCTGCCGTTTCTTGTGTGATTGGCCGTCCCCGCTGTCACTCCATCTTGCGTGCACACTCAGTACACCCAATACATCCATGATGAGCACACCAGTCTGCTAGTTGTCCAGAGGGGTATACTACGAAGCGAGATTAAGGGCTGAGCGAGGTCTGTTGAGTCTAAAGCCAGCATTTTCAGTATCACGAAAGGTTTATCAGTATTTTCCGCTGCTCTCAGTGTATAGCTCTTACCCCATGATATGAATATCAGAGGTTTCATTTACATTAATGTTTGAATCGTGTCCATGTGCGTGCGTGTGTGCGCGCGTGCGTGTGTGTGTGTGTGTGTTTGGTAATTAGGCGCCGACATGTCTAAAAGAAGAAAAGTGGATATAAGAGACTTCTTTAGAAGTCAAAGTGTAAGTTACTCAAATAAATGCATTACACCCATAGATAGTAATTACACCCATCCTGCAACACCTTCACTGGCTCCCAATAAAGCAGCATATCCACTTCAAGATCCTCCTCATCAATTAGCTACAAAGATCTCAATAACCTTGTCAAGTGTCTTTGAGTTTTATTGAAAGTGCTGATAAATAAAATGCATTATAATCATCATTATTATTATTATTTTAACTGTAGAGCCCCAACAATGCAAATATTTTAAAAAGCTTATATTTAATGCCAAAGAGATACACTTATGTTCATGTATTATTTTTATGTTGAAAGGCAACAAAAATGAAAAAACACCAACAATGAAAGATTAGGGAAATTACAATGAAATAGATTACAAATGTGATTTTATACATCAAAACTCATGATAATTGTGAAATTAGAAGTTTTTTCCTCTATAACCATATCATCAAAATTGATGATTGTTGCACCCCAAATTGTCGCACTGTTCATGTTATGCATCAACATATTTTTGTCAGGTGACAGAAGGAGATACAGGAGGAGAGGCTAGAGGAGGGAGAGCAGGAGAGGCTGGAGGAGATGGAAGACAAGAGGGTGGAGGAGGTAGAGGAGGAGAAGCTGGAGGAGGTAGAGGAGGACAAGCTGGAGGAGAAGAGGCAGGAGGAGGTAGAGGAGGAGAAGCTGGAGGAGATGGAGGAGAAGAGGCTGGAGGAGGTAGAGGAGGAGAAGCTGGAGGAGATGGAGGAGAAGAGGCAGGAGGAGGTAGAGGAGGAGAAGCTGGAGGAGATGGAGGAGAAGAGGCAGGAGGAGGTAGAGGAGGAGAAGCTGGAGGAGAAGAGGCTGGAGGAGGTAGAGGAGGAGAAGCTGGAGGAGATGGAGGAGAAGAGGCAGGAGGAGGAGAAGAGGCTGGAGGAGGTAGAGGAGGAGAAGCTGGAGGCTCACAGGTGAGGTTGAAAGAATAAACATATGTAAATTATGAGATTAAGCATTGTGACAAATGTTAGGGTGACGATAATCTGTATCAGAGCTTTCAAAGTTCAAACACGTGCATCTATATATTTTGTCAGATGAAAGAAGCAAACTGGACAGGTACAGTTTTATATTGAGGCCAGCGTACTAAAAAGTTGTCTAAATGTATTATTTTATTGGTAAGAAATAGTAGCGACTCAGTAGTGAGTTCATGAGCTGGGTCAGCAACTCACAGTAGGGAGTTTATGTCATTTATATTTTGGTCTTGCACCTCTTTAGTTTGTTTTCAAGAATTTTTTGGAGAGTGCGCATTTTTCTTGGTTTTTCATTAGAGTTTTATTAAAAATGTGTGTCCCCCCCACTTCTGAAATCAAAATTTCGTCCTTGAAAACAAGACATCTTAGTGTTTCAGTTGAAATTGCAATCCGCAGTGTTTGAAAGGCATTCATTCTGTTTTGAATGTGTGGTTTACAGTTGTGGCAGCAGTGTGTTAGCATTTGAAAAAAGTGCTGGAAATCCACAGTGTTGTGCAGGCTGTGGTTAAGCCATGAGATAGGTGTGTAGAGTTTTGAAAATTGTGTTTAATCAATGAAAAACGAGCTACAGTTTGGTCCGAATGAACCGCTGCTCTGCATACTGTTGTTAGAGTTTTGCACTTGTCGTTCCAGTTGTGCCCACTGTGGTTTAGCAATCGTAAAAAACTGTAATTACAAAATAAATAATTTTCTAATATTAATAATTTAATTGAAATTAATATTCATAAACAAATCTGAGCCTCGAATACCCAAACTGTGGGGCCCCGAGTGAGGACATCTTATACCAGCTCTAGTGCAATATTAATGCACAATAATCCGGATAGATTTTTTTCTCTTTTTGATTTGCCACTTATATACGTACACAGTTGAGGTTTGAGAATAGCCTCAGTGGATGCTGGTGGTTAGCAATAATTGTTAAAGATCTCCAATTATACTACTTTTCTTGTCTTAATTGACTCCCAAAGAGCAGGGGTGTCCAAACTATTTTCACTGAGGGCCACATACAGAAAAATCTACGAAGGGCCGGGCCACTTTGCAAAAATAACACATTTATCATCCTTTTCCTGCAGTTGCTTTGGGTTTACGATGCACTGACAATTACTGTTGGTGTCACGTTTGGATTTACTTTCCTACTAGAGTAGGCCTATATGTGGCGCTTCGCAGCATCTCCTCCGTTCCACAGGTCCGCTACTTTATAGTTGCGCGTCTCGCCTTTTTCCTTTCGCATACACTTTACGATTTTGCCGGCTGTTGTTTCTAAATTGTGAATTTCCTGCTTTGTCGCTGTCTGACTATTGCTGCATAGTCGCTGTTACAGTGAGAGTGCATGGCGTGCAGCTCTTCAATGAGGATATTTTTTCCAATTTAAATCATTGTAAAATTTAAAATTAATAGGCCTATGTGGCGCTATTGTAGGCTAATTGTGAACGAAGGTGTGGGAAACCCTACAGTATCTTGGTTTCATGTTAAATCAATGTCACTTGTCATTAATTGTATATAAAAACTCTTTACTTTGATACAGCGACACAATATGGATATCTCCCACAGTGTTTCTATCATAAATTCACTCTTAGGGACTCATTCTCTCTCAGCCAATCACTTTGGGCATAGAAGGTATGAACATGACATCATCCATAGCAACAGGGTCAACACCGCCCTTTAGTCTTACCTTAGGAGTCCCTCCCATTCCTTAGTAAAAGTTGGTCTTATCAGCTTTGTGAATAGGTTTTAAGAAATTACCCCTTACTAAGAACTTTTAGTGCTCCTTAGGAGTACTCTTAAGATAAAATGTTTTGTGAATACGGCCCCTGATGTTTAGTTTCATAGTGTCTTCGTAAATTGTAATTCTTCTTCACGGCAACACTTTCCTTGCAAACCCCAAGCCTTCATGGGGCCCTATGCAGAATTTGATTAGGGGGGCCCCTCTCCAATGTTAGCGCTGCCCAAATCATTGACTATTGTTAAATGCCATTCAGACACCTAGTGTTTCTGCTATTGCCCCCAATGTCCAGCTGGGTGAAAATAGTAGCCAGCTGAGATCCCGACCCTCCTAGGGGGATCCGGGGGTATGCCCCCCCATGAGATTTTTAAGCTTTTTAAAGTGAAATGCATGAATCTGGTGCACTTTGAGAGGAAAATGAAGAGGCTTAATCTGAAGAATTTTGTATGAAAAAATTATTTGGAGACACTGTTTCAGATTAATTAAAAGCTATTGAAGAAGGACACATGGATTTTCCATAATAATATTAATTTAAAATAAAATATTATGCAGGGTCCTCTGGGATTCTTTTATGGGACATACTTCTCTGTAATATAATGAATGCATTTAAATTATTTAAAAATTAAAAGGGCCTGTTCTACCCGGCGCGCCTCCGTATTACGCACAACGGTGCCGAGAGGGATTTCACATCGCCAGAAAAGGCCAAGGCGTTCATCTCAACATTGAGCAAGTAAGAGGACTGTCAAAAGAGCAATAATGTTGATGTTGCAGTAAACCTATTAATGGACACTCGCTAATTATTTGATCTTCACACCAAGTTATATGACGTTTAAGTGGACCTGTTTGTATGTGCCCTAATGTTCATCACTGACAAGTTTGCAGGAGCCCAAGCTTAACTATTCTGCTCCTGTTAGTTCAAAGCTGTAAGTATGTTTCTTACTGATTCGACTCTCTGTGAGTCAGCACTGGGTTCTCCATCGTTTGGGGATGGGTTCGTTGTAAGTGCTTTGGCGTGGGAGGGAGGGAGGGAGGGAGGGAGGGAGGGGGGGGTTGGACTGTGTTTGCTATTTTGGCTATGTCCACCTTGTGTTTACTTTTTTTTTTTTTTTTTTGTCATGCCTTTTTTTCTTTCTTTTCTTCTTTTTTTTCCCCTTTTTCTCTCCTTTTTTTGGGATGGGTGTGGGGCTCCATGCTCATTGTCTTTCTTTATCTTAACTAATGACTGCTAATATTAGTAATTCGGGAATCCCTCAATTCGGTTCCTCAGTGAGGTTTGTGAGCTGGAATATTAAAGGTATGGGGAGCCCCATTAAGAGGTCGAGAGTATTTGCTCATTTGAAACGTCTTAAACCTGATTTAGTGTTTCTACAGGAGACTCATATGCGTACTAAGGACCAGGTCAGACTAAAATGCCCCTGGGTTTCTGAGGTATATCATTCAAATTTCAACTCTAAAGCCAGAGGGGTTGCCATTTTAATTAGTAATAAAATTAAATTTTCAGCTTCCAAAACTATTTCTGATACGAATGGCAGATATTTAATCATCTCAGGTACACTGTCTCATGTTCCCATTTTATTGGTAAATATATATCCCCCCAATTTTGATGACCGACACTTTATGAATAAGTTATTTTTTGCGCCTCCCTTCGTTGAACAACACCCTGCTTATATTTGGTGGCGACATGAACTGTGTAATTGACCCCAAACTTGACCGCTCTAGTCCTCGCTCCCTGACCCCATCGTCAATGTCAAAGGCAATTTCTGACTTTATGTCAAAAAATGGTTGCATTGATCCTTGGAGATTCATTAACCCCCATTTAAAAGAATACTCCTTTTTTTCATCAATGCATCAGTCCTTTTCTCGAATAGATTATTATTTTATTGATGCCAAACTGATTTCTAAAGTGAAAGCTGCTGAATATCATCCTATTGTTATTTCTGACCATGCCCCTCTCTCTCTGGATATTCAGCTCTCCCCTCAACCGAAGTACTCTGGTTTATGGAGGTTCAATACTTTACTTTTGTCAGACCAAAAATGCAATAAGTTAATTGCGACCACAATTGATGATTTTATTGCGACCAATCAGAACGAGTTAGAACCTATCTCTTCGTCATTGTTGTGGGAATCACTAAAATCGGTCTTGCGGGGCCAAATTATTTCCTATTCTGCACATTTGAACAAAACCTGTAAAAATAAACTTCAAGAACTCTCCACTAATATTGGCAATTTAGATCATCAACTTGCTGCCGGCCCCTGTCCTAATTTGCTCAAACGTCGTGTAGACTTACAGACTGAATTTGATCTGATCACGACCACTGATGCGGAGCGTTTGCTTTTGCGCTCACGCTCTACATATTATGAACATGGGGATAAGGCAGGTCGACTCCTAGCTCACCAGCTACGCCGCCAGGGAGCCTCACGTGTAATCGCTCAGATAAAAGATTCATCTGGCAATTTACATACTGACCCTACTTCCATTAACTCAGTTTTTTCATCTTTCTATTCTTCCCTATATAAGTCGGAGTCATCATCTGACCCCACCAAAACTAATTCTTTCATAGACAGTCTAAATTTCCCTGTAATAAATCCAGACGTTGCCAAACAACTGGACTTACCACTCACGGTAGAGGAAATCACTTGCGCTATGAAAACCATGCAAAATAATAAAGCTCCTGGCCCTGACGGATACCCAGTTGAATTTTTTAAACGATTTCAGCATAAACTGGCCCCCCTGTTGCATTCTGTTAACATTGAATCCTTACAGAATGGCTCTCTGCCTCCCACTTTGAGGCAAGCCTCAATAAGTCTGCTTCTAAAGAAAGACAAAGACCCTAAGCTCTGCAGCTCATATAGACCCCTCTCGTTAATAAATGTGGATGCTAAGATCCTTGCTAAGGCTCTGGCCCGTCGCTTGGAAAACATTCTTCCCACTATTGTCTCAGAGGAACAAACTGGATTCATAAAAGGACGCCAGCTGTTCTATAATGTACGCACCCTCTTAAATATTATTTATTCTAAAAGCACCACAACAGTTCCTGAACTAGTTATCTCTGTTGACGCCGAAAAAGCTTTCGACAGGGTCGAATGGGACTACTTGTTGGCTGTGTTGAACAAATTTGGCATGGGCACTATATTCAATTCGTGGATACACCTGCTTTATACAGCTCCACAAGCCAGCGTCACTACAAATGGCATTCAATCCAGCTTTTTTACTCTATCTCATGGCACTCGGCAGGGATGTCCCTTGTCCCCTTTATTATTTGCCCTAGCAATAGAACCCCTGTCTATCTATCTCAGGTCCTCTCCCATTTTCACCGGTGTATCAAGGTCAGACATGGTATTTAAGCTTTCTCTTTACGCTGATGACCTATTACTGTATGTCTCGGACCCAATTCGGTCTATACCAGCCATCTTATCCTTCCTAAAGACATTTGGTTCATTTTCAGGGTATAAAGTGAATATTTCTAAGACTGAATGCTATCCTATTAATGCTTCTGCACTACAACTTAATCAGGCCAATATTCCTTTTAAGTTTAGCCCATCTGGCTTCAAGTATCTAGGGATCAATGTAACAAGAACATTAAAGCTACTTTTTTCTTCCAACTTTTCCCCCCTTCTGTCCAAAATCAAATCTGACCTTCAAAGATGGAGAAGTTTACCCTTGTCTTTGATTGGAAGAATTAATACAGTGAAAATGAACATTCTGCCAAAATTTTTGTTTTTGTTTCACTGTCTCCCCCTATTTTTGCCTAAAACTTTTTTTTAAACCATTGATCAAATTATTTCAGGCTTCTTGTGGTGTGGAAAGGTTCCCAGAGTCCGTAAATCATTATTGGAGAGATGCAAATTTAATGGTGGTTTATCTCTCCCTAATTTTCAACTGTATTACTGGGCGGCACACATCCACAAAATTACATTTTGGTTTAATTCAAGTGATCCACCATGGTGTAAGTTGGAGGCTCACTCTTGTTTTTTGTCTTCTCTATTGGCTCTACTTACCTCCTCTATCCCAACCAGCCCCTCGGGCTTCACAAACAACCAAGTAGTGAGTTCCACACTCAAGATCTGGTACCAATTCAGGAGACAGTTTAAATTTACTTTGGCTTAAACTTCAGCTCCCTTACTAAAGAATCACCTATTCAAACCCGCACTTACAGACTCCACCTTTTCTGTATGGCACGGTAAAGGCCTGATATTTTTTAAAGACCTGTATAGAGACGGTATTTTCCGTAGCTTTACAGACCTGTCTTGTGTATATCAGCTCCCTCCCTCTCATTTATTTCGCTATTTTCAAATCAGACACTGTGTCAAATCGCTGTTTCCAAACTTCCCCTCCTCACCTACGGTTCAGTTGTGGGAAGAGTTTCTCTGTTCCAGCCCCTTTCAAAAATCTCATATTTCTAAAACGTATAACAAACTCCTGTCCTATGACAACTTACCATCCACTAAGGTCAAGACGGCCTGGGAGCAGGAACTGGGGCTGAACTTAGAGGATAGCTACTGGGAGTTAGCTCTTGACAAAATTCACAAAAGCTCAACCTGCGCTCGTTTGACACTCATACAGTTCAAAGTGATATTTAGAGTCCATTTTTCCAAAGCTCGACTGTCACAAATTTATCCCAGTGTCATCGATAGCTGCGACAGATGTCATTCTTCATCATGTAATTTAACCCATATGTTTTATTCTTGCCCTCTACTATCTCGCTTCTGGCAGAACTACTTTGATACAATGTCAAAAATACTTTTGAGGACAATAATTGTCTCTCCTCATATTGCTATATTTGGGATTCCTGTTGATTACAACCGTTATAATTCCAAGCACTTAGACATTTTAGCTTTCACCTCTTTACTGGCGAGACGGCAGCTTCTCCTTAACTGGAAGTCAACTAAAGCTCCCTCCAGCTCTCGATGGCTCAGTGATGTCATGTCTTTCCTCAAGTTAGAGAAGATTAAATATTCACTGCGAGGTAACACAGACAAGTTCTACAACAAGTGGCAATCCTTCTTAACGTTTTTCAACTCGCTTTCTTCTATGCCTCCTGATTAGGGCTGCGACTAACGATTGTTTTTGATGATCGATTGATGTGCCGATTGTTTTTTCGATTAATCGATTGTTGATCGATTGGTGTTTTGGTCCGTAAAATGTCAGAGAATGGTGAAGGGTGTTGATAAATTTTCCTGAGCCCATGTTGACGTCCTCAAATGTGTTGTTGTGTCCAAAACACATAGATGTTTCAGTTTACTGTCATAATAGGATTAAAGAAACCAGGAAATATTCACATTTGAGAAGCTGAAATCAGATAATTTGGAAATGTTTTATTAAAAAAATTACTTGAAACGATTGATTAATTAATTCATTAATTAATCGTTGCAGATCTACTCCTGACTGTTAGGCCCCTTTTATTTAATTTAATTTAATTTATTTTATTTTTGTGTGCTAATTGTTTTATTTGTACATGTTATTGTATTTTAAATATTATTATTATTATGATGATGATTATTACAGCTTGATAATCCCTTCCTGTAATGTTTGTAAAAAAAGAAAAATCCGAAATATGGCATTTGTTTTGACTCGTCAAGTTTACATGACTATGTATGCACTGTGCCATATTTTCAATAAAAATATAAATAAATAAATAAATTAAAAATTAAAAGGGCCATATTACATTATATTGTTTAAATGTGCCGCGGGCCAATCAATCAGTGTTGACACCCCTGCACTAGTGGGTTAACTATGAAATGCAAAAAAAAAGAAAAAAAAAGAAAAAATCTAAAGGGCCATATTACATTATATTTTTTAAATCGGGCCAAGAAAAAGCGGGGCCGTAGTTTGGACACCCCTGCTATAGAGCAACCTGACATGAATCACAGCACAAAAAACTATGTAGATTTTCGGGAAATTCTTCCCCTCATCTGGGCACTCTCAGCATTCTCTGTGATCACTCGGCTTCGTCCTTCTCCGCCCCCTCGCCCCCCTCCTGCCAACCCCACTCCGTTGTGATTGGTTACCTTCCGGAAGACTTTCAGCGGCACGCAGGCAGGTGGGGGCATGGCAGGAGCCTGAGCATGTTGCAGCATTACCATACATGGAAAATCCGGATTGATCTACGTAGATAAATCCCGGAAATTTTAACAAGTGAAACGCGACCGGCGTTCCTAGTGTTTAGCGCTCTGCACAGCCACCCCAGACTGTCAGCAGGGAATACGTCTAAATGCATGTAAGTCATTATTTGACACTTTAGTATGATTAAACATTACTATAAATCATTATAACAACGTTTATAGGCCATAAAAGTTGAAAAAGCATAATAGGTGTAGAGGCCAAGCCCAAGCTTTAAGCCCCGAGATGCTGTACCGCGGATTACCTTCTTGACGCATATTTCCTTAGTTGTTATGAATGAGAGTCAGAGTCGTATTTGCAATTAAAACCATCCGTTCGGTTTATTCTTCTTATCAGTGATTACAAACATATTCCCTTGCTGCAGCCAAGTTGCATGGCGTGCTACATGACTGTGTGTATGGTCAAAAACAGTTTGTCTTCCGGGTAGCAAACTGCGGAACCACAGATTGGTTCCTACTTATATAGACCCCTGATTGGCTCTTACACTGGCCCCTATTGTACATGGCAAGCAGACATTACAATAATACAGAAATACAGTAGAGCCAATTATACAATTTCAATTAGATTCATGGAAATGTAAAAATCACTATTCTTAGGCTACCCTGCTGAATTAAGCAAACTAGTAACATGACTTATTTTTAAAAATGTTGAGTTTAAATGCTTAACTTATGAGGCACATTTTCTTTCTTACACTGTCCATTGTGAACTTTGTATCGGACAGCTGTTCCTTCAGCTCCACATATTCTCCCATGTTAGCGTTATCCAGGTATTTCTCTTGTGTTTTTGCTGTGTCCCTCTCTATGGTCAGTTGCTCCTGAGTAGCAGCATTGTTGGCTGCCTTTCCCAAGCCTTTGGACAGCTCCTTCTCCTTGTCAAGGTGCTCCTTAAGCTGAGCAACATATTCCATGTCAGCTGGTGGCTCTACAGAAACCTTCAGTATATGTAGCCGAGCTTTGACCTGTGACAGCTCCTCCTTGTGGGCCTGGGCCTCTGTCTGGGCCAAATCTGGTATGTTCCAACGCTCAGACATGTGCAGCTTCGGCTGCTCCGTTTCCTCAGAAGTATCCACGCTCTTCTGCAGATGGTTCAGCGTTCCTTCTGTTTCAGCCAGTGTGATCTCTCTCTCCTCAGCCTCTTTCGCCCTTTGTGTACAGGCTTGTAACCAGCTTGGTTGCTCTGTCCCTGAGGGAATCTCCATCAGTTCCTCTTGTAGTGATGTGATGAGGGCATCCTTCTCAGTCAGCATGTTCTGTAGCAGTGTGAGCTGTGCGAAGCCGTCTGGCTGTGGTGTGTTAAGTTGCACCATCTCTTCCTTGAGGTTTTTAAGTTCATCCTGAAGTGTGTTCAACTGGTCATCTCTTTCCTGAAGACAAAGCTCCAGCTGTCCCAATTCTGTAGCATTCATCTCCTTTTTGGTTTGACCAGCTTCCAGTAAAGGGTTGATGTAGGCCTCCTGCTTCCTGGGCTGGCCTTTCTCCACCTGAGCATTGGAACCTGTCTCCAGCTGGTCCTGCAGGCTACCGCCACTTCCATTCGAAGGACCCATAATGACCCAACCTAGCGCTGTTCTTATAGCGTATGGGCCACCTCCGCAACTATTGACAACTTCCCATGGTTCCAATACGTTGGGAGCGTCAGATCCTATCAAGATGTCAACATTGGCCGGTATGCTGGAAATATGAACTTTAGACAAATGAGGCCACCTTTCCAGGTCTGCAGCAGTAGCAATGTTGTTAGTAGTGACTGGCATTTTCTTCTGAGTGAGAACTTCGGGGAGAAGATGGAAGTTGTTTTCCTCCAAACCAGACACCTCCAGCCCGCATAAGGAGTATGCAGGTACGACCTTTTCCTGTCCCATTGTTTTCAAAAGAAAACTGGTTCTCTTTCCTGTGACGTTTAACCTTTTCATCAGATCTTCAGAACAGAATGTAGCCGAACTTCCAGGGTCCAAGAATGCGTACGTCTGTATGACCTCCTTTCTGTTAGTGGACTTGACCTGCACTGGAACAATGGAAAGAACGCAGCGATCCTTTCCGGCCCCTGTACGGCCACATGTCTCGGAGAGAGTTGGTGTGATAACTCCAGGCTGCTCAGCAGCTTGCTGTAACTGCACATTTGCCTTTGTGATATGGAGCACAGTGGGATGTTGCCGATTACAGACTTCACAGGTCAAGCGCTCACTACAGTTCCTGCTTATGTGTCCCATGCCTAAGCATCCAAAACAGATACCTTTCGCCTGTAGAAATTGGATCTTGTCTCTGTGCTTCTTACCTCTAAATTGTTGGCACTCATCTAGAGGATGAGCACGTGAACAACAAAGGCAAGATGAACCTGCTTTCTTGGGGCAATTTGTCATATAATTGTCTTCATCCGAACTCAATTCAGTCGCTGTTGTGGCGAAACTGCTTCCTTTAATTCTGTTTCCAGACTGTAGCTTGAACCTGTCAGGATGTGTGAAGTCGACTGATCTTTGTTGGGCACCTTCAATATTCCCAAATATTGGGTCCGACAGGATTCTCACATGCCTTTCAAGAAATAGGACCATGTCTGTGAAATGAGCTCTGTCACTGGTGGCTTCCCATATGCCATGAGCCTTTGTTCTCCATTGTTCTTTGAGCTTGTAGGGCAACTTGGAAATAACCATTTTCATGTTGGTTGGCATGTCTAACTCTTGCATGTAGTGAAGTTCTTGCATCACATTACAACATCCACGCAGGAATAATGAATACGCTTGGAGGGCTTTGACATCCTCTGATTTAATTGTTGACCATAATACAGCTTTTTCTATGTATGCAGATGCGATTTTGTATTTGTTCCCAAAATGTTCCTGCAGAAGACTTTTTGCCATGATGTAGCCACGTTCCGGAGCCATGTGCTGGCAGCTACGAACCAGTTCCTTTGGCTGTCCTTTTGTGAATTGTTCCAAGTAGTATAGACAGTCAGCTCTGCTAGCTTTATCCTCCACTCCTTGTTCAAATGCTTTAATGAAAGCATTATATTCAAATAGATCTCCTTCGAATATAGGAATTTCTCGTGTTGGTAGAGATGACAAGCGTTGCTGGTGAACAAGTGCAGCAGTGATTTCATTCTGCTTATGCATAATGGCAAAAACATCTCCAGCTGTTATTTGTTCATCTTGTTGATGCTTGATGTGTTGCCTGTTACTTTTGTTAGGGAGGGTTATTGTTGCATCAGGTTGAAACCCTTGTGATGCTTCCTCGTCCTGTTGATCATGTTGTGGTCACAGCAGCCCGCTGTGTTTTCCTCGTCTGTATCTGCCACTCCCCCTGTCTGTCTCACTTCACACCTGGTCCTCATCTGCAATCACGCTCACCTGGTCTTCACCTCCAATCAACTCCCCTTCATAACCCGTGGATTCCTTGCTGTTGGCGCCGGATCGTCCTATGCGCTACCGTGGTAACTATAACGTACCTGGCTCCAGTTTACTGTTCCCTCGCTCTCGCTTACTCGTCTCTAGTTTCTTGTTGCCTGTAGCTGTTGACCACAACCTAACTTTTGTTTTTCCTCTGCCTGCAGTATCCGGACCACTCTCTCCAGCTTCCCGGCTTTGGTCTCCCCCTGGCTCCCTCACCCACTACCTGCTTCCCCTCACCATATATATAATAAACCTTTTTTTATATAAATCCTACTTCGTCTCTGTCTGCTCTTGGGTCCAGCATCGTAACCATAACAGATCATGTGCATAAGCCTCCTTTTGCTTTGGTTTAGCACCCATTGTGGGATATTTGCTCTGGGAGAAAGACACATCCGTTTGCTGTGCTTGCCATGTTGTAGGCTTGTATTCTTTTGCCATAGGGTTAAGAGTGTTGAATGATTTGAACTTCCTTTTCTCCAATAAGAGCCAATACCAATTGATGCTGTAAGATAGGAATGTTGTTCATGGGCCGCCTGCAACACCTCCAGCTTAGCGTTAGATGCGGCTAACTCAGTTTCCATTTCCAGTTTTTCCTTTTTTCTTTTTATTTGAAGCTCCTGTTCCTCTAATGCATGTCTCTCCTTTAAGGTTGCCAAGCGAGCCAAAACTGCAGCTTTTTCTACTGCTGCCTGAATGTGTGCAGAGGAAGTAGTACTTTGTCTACTTGTGGTACTTTTGTTTAGGCCCACATTAGAGATGCTGTCATTAGGATGTATGTCATCGACAGCCTCATTATCACAACCACCACCATCATCATCACCAGCAGCACAATTTTCAGACACCTGTTTTTCAACCCACTCTTTAGTATTGACAATGAACTCATCATTAAACATCATTTTAGCCTTGAACCATGTTTCTTGCCTTTCCCTTTCCTCTGGTGGCAATAAACACAACACATTGTCATGCATACAACGAATTTCAACGCACAGTTCAATGTACACCTCAAAAGCTTTTTTCACATTTGCATGTTTACCAGTGTTCATGAACCCCTGTATCTTCTTTCTTATGTTACCAGCCTTGTCTAGTTTTGCTTTTCTACCAACATGCAATTTATCCAGCTTCTCAGCAAATGCTTTGGCAGAAAGTTTGACAACACGTTTGGGTGTTTGTGTTTCACTGCCGCTGGCAGTATTCGGTCTGCTAGCCGTTATGGCACCAGCAACTGAAAGTTTGTCCGTTTCCGCGACGCACTCTGACATTTTTATAGTCTTAACAGTCAACAGAGTGTAAGCGAACGACGCAAAGTTAACTGTTCATCCACCTGCGCGACCAATGCATTGGAATTGTTCTCCGTATGTGTGCACACAACACTAAACTATGGCCATCTAAACCGGTGGTAGCGCTACCTTACCTCCTGCAAAGAACAGCTGATGTGCACTCAGTCGGCTCGAATCCCCGGCTTTCCTCGCCGTGTTTCCCGTCTCTGTTGCCCTGTGCAGCAGGTGAGCGAACGCGCTGCAGCGGAGTCCCCCCCGCTGTCCAGATCGGCTGTGCAGGTGAGAAGCAGCTGGCGAGCACTGTGCACTCCTCCGTTGTCGCTGTCACCACTCGCGAGGAAAAAGTCGGATATCCAAAAAAGTCCACAAAAGTCCACCAAAAGTTTGATTTGACTAGGTTTTTGACAATTGTAGAGGCCAAGCCCAAGCTTTAAGCCCCGAGATGCTGTACCGCGGATTACCTTCTTGACGCATATTTCCTTAGTTGTTATGAATGAGAGTCAGAGTCGTATTTGCAATTAAAACCATCCGTTCGGTTTATTCTTCTTATCAGTGATTACAAACATATTCCCTTGCTGCAGCCAAGTTGCATGGCGTCCTACATGACTTTGTGTATGGTTAAAAACCGTTTGTCTTCCGGGTAGCAAACTGCGGAACCACAGATTGGTTCCTACTTATATAGACCCCTGATTGGCTCTTACAATAGGTGCTCTTTAAACTGAGACCACCTCCAATTTTTTGTCGAGTGAGCTAACTAGCAGCTCACCAGGCTCAGTTAGCGCTAGTGGTGACTCATCCGAGTTCCCAGTACACCTGGAACGCACCGTCAGAAGCCAGCTCATGACATACGTCACGACCAAACGTTATGCGGTTGGTTGGCTGATTCAGAGTGGCACTGGGCAGATCCAATAGTTTTAAACTTCAACAGACACACGCCTCCAAATGAGTGAGCGTTTGCGAAATAGAGCAGTTCCAGACCTTCTGTAGAAATGACCACTGTCTGTACTGTATTTGAACCTGGTACATATGCCCATATACAGTGTCGTGCGAAAGTTTGTGAACCCCTTGAGCCTTTTGGAATTTTATTTATGTTAACCATTATTAATTCATTTTTTTCAATACCAGTATTTTTTATATGAAATAACAGATGTTTGTTTATCAATTCAACATTTTTCTTTTCCAGAAATCAATTGTTAAAATAGATAAAACAAATTATTTGACAAATGTTGTATGTGCAAAAGTTTGTGAACCCTAGCTGCATTGCTTAAATCGAGCAAGGTAAACACAATCAGGTGGGCCAAATTGATTGATGAAATAGACCAATGTAATGAGAGATCTTTAGGGAAGAAATTGGGCGCCACTAGATAAAACACGGATAAAACCAGGTCAGTTTAGGCCCACCAAACTGAACCCATACAGGTCAGACATGCTAAAAGGGAAAAAAATCTCAGAAGATCTCAGGAATAGAGTTGTGATGCTGCACATTTGTCTGGGGACAGCTATAAATTAATTCAAAAAAAGTTTGAGCTCCATCGGTCCACCGTGAGGCAAATCATCTACAAATGGAGAGCTTTAAGAGTGACTGAACATCTGCCTAGAAGTGGACTTCCTTCAAAAATATCTTCAAGCGCCACAAGAAAAGTATTTTTTTAGTTAAAAGCCAACCCACACATTACATCTAGTGATTTGCAGACCTCTCTTGCAACATCTGGGACAGATGTGCATGGTTCCACAATACGAAGAAAACTCAGTCAACATGGCTTTCAAGGGAGGGTTGCTGAAGAAGCCTCTGCTCTCAAAAAAGAACAAAACTGCTTGTCACAGCTTTGCCAGAGAGCACCTGGAGATACCTGAAGTCTTATTCTGTGGACAGATTAGTCCAAAATTGATCTGTTTGGTCTTAACCAAAACCGCCATGTTTGGGCAAAAACGCAACTCTGCCTTCCACCAACAGAACCTTCTCCCAAGTGAAGAATGGTGATGGCAAATGGTCTGCAAATCTCCAGATGTAATGTGTGGGTTGGCTTTTACCTGAAAAATCCCTTTTCTTGTGGTGCTTGAAGATATTTTTGAAGGAAGTCTACTTCTAGGCAGATGTTAAGTCACTCTTAAAACTCTCCATTTGTAGATGATTTGCCTCACGGTGGGCCGATGGAGCTCAAACTTTTTTATACGAATGTATAGCTGTCCCCAGACAAATGTGCAACATCAAAACTTTATTCCTGAGATCCTCTGAGATTGTTTCCCCTTTGAGCATGTCTGACCTGTATGGGTTCAGTTTGGTGAGCCTAAACTGACCTGGTTTTATCTTTGTTTTATCTAGTGGCGCCCAATTTCTTCCCTAAAGATCTCTCACTACATTGGTCTATTTCATCAATCAGTTTGGCCCACCTGATTGTGTTTACCTTGCTCGATTTAAGCAATGCAGCTTAGGGTTCACAAACTTTTGCACATACACAGTGGCGTGCACAGACATTTTGGGGGGCAGGTGCTCAGTTAAAAAAAAGGGCACAATATATTCTATCGATGAATGACCAAATCATTTTAAGGGTACTTGTACAAAACCCCCCCTGGCCTAATGACTTTTAATACCCGGCCACACATAGAGTGTTTCTCAAAGGAATTTGGCAGACTGTGTTTGGGACCCTGGACCTTCTAGGGGTGTCCGGGGGAATGCTTCCCCGGAAGAAAAATTTTAACCTTTTAAAGTAAAATTCATCAATCTGGTGCACTTTGAGAAGAAACCTAAGGCTAAATCACCTGTGTCAATGTGGGCTATTTAGTATTTTCTGGAATAATTTGGAGACACAGAATTACCAAAAAGCAGGAAGAAAAAATGTATGTTTGAAAAAAAAACAGTCAGTTTTGGATTTTTTTAACCCATTGATGACGGCTGCTGCGCGATGCCACATTGGCTCTCCTGCCTGATGCTGCGTCGCGCAGCATTATTACTTTATCTAATTTTCATGGCATTCCCAGCATAGAATGCACTGTCATTGGTTCAAATACACATGAGGTGGGTTTTGTTGATTTTTTGAAGACCACGTGACCACCCAAAAGTTGTGTGGTTTGCCGAAAATCATGTCAATCAAAAAAGTAAAAAATAAAAAAATAAAACAAAATAATAAAAAAAATACGCCAGCTATGTCGGCGACAGAACAGTTAGTGGCGTTTGGTGCGCAGAATCAAGGTCTACTATAGACTACTGACGAAAATCACACAACACATTGCATCTATTTATTAACAATATTTAATAATTTTCTAATTCATCTAATTTTGACGATTTTTAGAAATATTTGTTGGTTTGTAAGCGCTAAGGGAGCATGTTTAACTAAAACCTGTGAACCTTAACTTTTAAATGTATTTTATTTCATGTCTCTATGTGCCACACAGGCTTAGATATTAAGGTTTTAGTAGACTTGACAATTCGTACTATTTTTTCAGAAAACCCTCAGGCATTAAGGACATGCATCCTAGATTGCCATAGTCATCAATGGGTTAAATAATCCCTTATCCTGAATTCTGTCTTTGAGGTCTTTGTTAGGCCCCTGATCTCCGTACTAATAATATCCTATTAAGGTAAATACAAGATTACTGCAAGTCTTGTAACATAGAAATAACTTATGGTTGGGATAAAATAATATAGCTTATATAGCATGACTGATTTAGTACCACCAACCCACTTTTCGTAGTTAAAATAAAATGTGTGGACAGCTTTTAAGATATTTCAATAACATTTGAGGAACAACATTACAATCTGAGCTTTAAAAGGCCCTGAACAGTTAACATGACTCTGGTCTTGACTCTGACCTTTCATCTTCATCTTCCTCCTTGCTGCTGGTGGATGCTGCCTGCTGTAGCTCCCTTTCTTTTTCCTTTTTTAACCTCTCCTTTCTAGGCATTATACTGCAATTTGTAAATAAAAAGAGACCAACCATATGAATGAGACTGCTTGGTTACATTACAACAAGGCACAAGGCTACTTTTTCTGCAGGAAATTGGGAATTGCCTGTTTGTCATTTAGCAAATAAATTACTGCAAGTGAAGTGTTAATTATATAGCCTAAAGTAAACCTAAACAACACTAAATATTCAGCATACTGATAGATTCACATGCTGTACCAATGACAAACTCCGCCGACATTAGTTGTGTTCATCACGTCATATCTATTTTTTTGGGGGGGCTAGCTTGTTAAGCAGGACAGTCGGCTAATGTATGCTCAGCTGTGTGGCGCTGCATGATAGAGGCTACTTTATAACAGAGACAAATAAATGCAAGTTATAGCTTGGCAACTGAGGCTTAGGAGGCAAACAATACACTCTTGACTCCATTCATGTATGTGTTACCTCGCTGGTGGGGCAGGGCAGGCCGGGGAGTAGGTGTGTGTGTGTGCAGCAGCTGTGAACTGCTGCGGCAACGCGCCTCCGTTTGTGTCCACTCTGCGCGTTCACGTTGACAAAGGAAGTGTGTGCCGAGGAGGAGGAGGGGGGGGGGATATTTATTGGGGCATTATTGTCAAACGTTTTTAATCGTTGAGCATTTATAGATGATAATGTTGGCATGGACCACATACACTGTAAAAAAAAAACGAACTTTCAGTTTTGTTTTTTTCAAAAGGGCACTTGATTGGGCCAGGGGAAAAGGGCAGGTGCTTCAGCACCACTTCAGGTCTACCTGTGCACGCCACTGCACATACAACATTTGTCAAATAATTTGTTTTATCTATTTTAACAATTGATTTCTGGAAAAGAAAAATATTGAATTGATAAACAAACATCTGTTATTTCATATAAAAAATACTGGTATTGAAAAAAATGTATTAATAATGGTTAAAATAAATAAAATTCCAAAAGGCTCAAGGGGTTCACAAACTTTCGCACGACACTGTAAGCTGTTAGTGTCAGGGATTTTAATAATGTAATTGTAAATTGTTCTAATCAGAGCGATGTAATACTTAGCTCACTATGTGAGGGTGGTGTGGAACTGTAGTTTAGTGTCTAGGTTTAGTAGTTGATGTGCAAAGCCCAGCGGTTCCACTATAATGGGTTTTTTGGTTATTCTCCTTTAATTGGGAAAGGGGAAAATGGAAGGGTAGGGGATAGTTCTTTCTTTTTACTTTTGTGTGTGTTACTCACAACATTCTGTCAGTGTATAATGGTTTCCAGCATTTTTACAATGTGGCGGTGTCATGAGTGGTCCTACTAACAGTAATAATGGAAATAGCATCATCAATCTAACGTTTTGTAAGGCCCCGTGTCCACCTAACGCCTTTTTCCACGCTGGCTGTGCGCACGGGAGTGTATGGCAGCGTGGCCATACTAATTAAGAAGAATTTTCCTTTTCAACATTTGTCCACCATAACTGACCCAAATGTCGATTTATTATTGTGACTGGCACTATTTTGACACTTCATGTCACCCTGTTAAATATACAGTATATGAACCAAACTTTGATAATCCAGGCTAGGCTCCGTAGTGTTTTCAGTCTCCTTCCTGACTTATCAACAACCAGCTTGATAGCAGGCGGAGACTTTAAATGCATTTTATAATAATCATAATAATGGATTGCATTCATATAGCTCTTTTCTAGGCACTCAAAGTGCTTTACGGGGTTCCGGGTTCCATTCATTCACACAGTCATACCGGTGGTGGTAAACTACCTTAGTAGCCACAGCTGCCCTGGGGCAGACTGACAGAAGCGTGGCTACTATTGAGTGTCTACGGCCCCTCTGACCACCGTTGCTTGTACTTCAACGAGGGCGGTCGCATATTCTGTTCCCTCCCGACCCCTTATCTTTTCCCTGCTCTGCTCTCTGTCTTGTGCAGTCTCTGTCTATTCCTCCGAAACCTAACTCACCTAAATCATGGCTCTAATCAACTGGGGTCTTTCTCCAATGGATCAAATTTTCTCAACAAGAAAGGTGGGCAAAGGAGAAGCCCCCTGCCCCGACGGCACCTTTGCGGCTGGAAAAATTGGTACGCATGGGGGAGTTGGAACCCGTGTGTCTAGCCCTCCTGACAGTTGAGGACGTGGAAGATATTTACGTTATTGGGATTATGGTAACAGGCTTCCTGCTGTTTGGAGTTGGTGGGTTCCTGTTTTACCGCACTGTTAAGAAGGCGATGGCAGCACATTCGGATACTCTCACGCTGCCCGTCATAGAGGGCTTGGGCCGGGCTACCAACGCACAGACTCAAGTGATATGCGAAGTGAATCGCAAGCTGGCTCCCACAACAGAGCGTAGTCTGAGAATGGCCTTTTTTCCCCCCTGTCTTTCCCCTATGTTTATCCTTTCCTACTTATAAGGGGCGCAGCGCACGCTTGACGACTCTTCAGTTTATCCCTCCTGTCACCCATATTTGGTTACTGTCACTCTGTGTCTCTTGGCGGGGTATAACTGTAAACAGATTATCGTTGTTCTGTAACATGTACAATAACAAAATAAAGCTGAATCTTGAATCTTAAACATACAGCAGTCCTAGACTTTCATAGGAAGCAAAGTGGGTAAAGTGTCTTGCCAAAGGACACAACAACCATGACACAGGTGGCAGGGCGGGGATTGTACCGCCAACCCTTGGATCACAGACCGACCCGCTCTACCACCTGAGCCACCGTCGCCCCAATTTTAGATACATTTATGGATAGATCTTCCTCTCGCCCATTTAATCCTTCGGACTCCACAGTTGTATTGAATAATCTGATTAAATCGCTAAACCTTGTTGATATTTGGAGAATTCTGCATCTCACAGAGAGAGAATACTCATTCCTTTCACAAGTTCATGGCACCTATACAAGAATAGACTACTTTTTAGTTGACTCTAAATTGGCATCAGCAATCCCTGCATCAAAATACCATAATATATACACCTCAGATCATAGTCCTTTCACCATTGGCATTGATGTTGGATGGAAAAAGGCCCATTACAACTGGCAATTTAATTCTAACTTGATGATGAAGTATTCTGCGAAAAATGTTTTGGATTTCAATGACACAGGTAACGTTTCAGATTCAACTCTGTGGGAAGCTTCCAAAGTAGTACTAAGAGGATTTGTGAAGAAGCCGCACAAAAAAAGCAAAGTAGACGGGCTGTCAGAATTAGATCAACAGCTTACTTTGTTTTTTTTAATTTTTTTGTGTACGTATACTATTGAACTTTGTATACAGCAAACAGAACGAGTCAAAATCTGTATTCCTTGAACTTGATGCACACAAAGCGTTTGATCAGATGGAGTGGAGGTAAATGCTGTTAACCATAGAAGTAATTTCACTGCATGGGTAGAGATGCTCTGTTGCTATGCGGATCCAACTGCATCCGTTCTACCAACCCAGGATTTTTTTCAGCAGCGGTGGTCCCCGAACCTCCTAGGGGGGTCTGGGGGCATGGTAATTATTCATGTTTATCATTGAGAATGTAGTGGCTGGTGTTATTTTACTTGCCTGAAATCTTCAAATATTTAAAAATAATAAAGTGCAAAATTAGGTTATAATCCACATTTTGCTTCCTTTAAACTAGTGACTTAGTGTGCAGTGGAGAGAGAAATAAATGCAGACAGATATAGAGGAGGGAGGAAGAGATAGCTTTATTAAATAATTTAGCTTTTTGATTTGTGAGTGATCATCGATGATTTTAGACTGAGTTGTGCTCTCTGCTCCGTGAGGCTCGAGCCCATCAGCTGAGCGAACAGCTGTCCGACACGGAGATGAAAAACGAAACTGAAATTTAACTATCCAGACCTGCCTGGACTGGTGGAGGAGCCAAATATAAATGAATAAATATTGTACTAAACTGTTAGACAAGTAATGAGTTGTGGAATTTGCATCAGTGATCGTGATTCATGTAGGGCGAAACAACACTTCCCGCCGGGAGTCTGAGGAAACTAAAAGGGATTTTAAACTCCTTTTCACTGTCCTAAAACCCCGCTTTGAGTCCATTTTTATTTCTGGCCCAATTTCCTCTTCTCGCGGCACTGAATCATTCAGCAGAATCGTTCAGCTAAACGCATGGCTTCAGTCCAGCTGACATGTTTTTTATCGACAATTTCGATTTATTCTGGAACCAGGCAGATCTATTTAACCCATTGATGACTATTGCAATCTAGGATGCATGTCCTTAATGCCTGAGGGTTTTCTGAAAAAATAGTATGAATTGTCAAGTCTACCAAAACCTTAATATCTAAGCCTGTGTAGCACATAGAAACATGAAATAAAATAAATTTAAAAGTTAAGGTTCACATGTTTTATTTAAACATGCTCCCTTAGCGCTTACAAACCAACACATTTTTCTAAAAATCCTCAAAATTAGATGGGGGAGAAAAAAAAATAATAAATAATGTAAAATATTTAAAAATAATGTGCTAGGCCTAAATGAGGTTATAATCCTGCTTCCTTTTAGCATGGATAGTAGTGACTGAGTGTGTAGTGGAGGGATAAAGATAGACAGATATAGGAAGGAGGAGATAGCTTTATTTTATTGTTTAGTTCAGTTATCACTGGCACCATAAATCCGATTTCCCAGTACAACTGGAACGCAGACTGACTCCCGCTGTCGGGAGCCGATCAGCTGGTCCAAACGGCTGTATACCACGGAGATGAAAACGAAACTGAAACTTAACTATCGCCTGGCTGTGCTGAATTTGAGTTGGAGCAGCAAAATATAGCCTAAATTCATAAATATTGTTAATAAATAGATGCAATGTTTTGTGTGATTTTCATCAACCCACCATGGAAGCCACATTCTGGCATGCAATATCCAGCATGTAGTGCAATCCTCCACACGTGCGTGACTGTTGCGTGACACCTCTCTTCCTCTGCACTCATCTCAGGTTACCATTCGAGTCTCCAGCACCCCCTACTGTCCACCTCCGGCATCACCATGTAAAATACTGGTTACTTCACCTCCCCATACTGTTGCTGTTTATGTAACTAACCCGACAATACGTTCAAGAAACGCACATTTCTCAAACCTGGTATCCATTCCCCTTCAGCCACAGTCTGCTGTAGAAAATAGGGCTGACAATGCTTCGCATTTAAACACTCTAAGTTTGGCCTTGTTAAACATCAGATCTTTGTCAGGTAAAACATTTTTAATTAATGATTTTATTACCAAGCACAATCTTGATTTTATGTTTTTAACTGAAACTTGGTTGGACCAAGACAGCAGCTCAGCTGTTCTTATTGTGTCAACCCCCACAAACTTCACTTTCATGAGTGAGGCCAGAGTTCTTAGGAAAGGTGGTGGAGTTGCTATTTTATTTAATGAATCTCCACAATGCAAAAAGATGTCTTATGGAAATTTTGTTTCATTTGAATGTGTGGCTCTCAAGTTAAATTCAGCCTCTCGAGCCAGTTTTATTAATATCTACAGGCCACCAAAATACAGTGCAAGCTTTTTTGATGACTTTGCTGAACTGCTGTCTGTAATCTGTATGGAGTTTGACTGTGTATTAATCGTTGGTGATTTTAATATACATGTTGACAAGCCTGAGGACAGAAGTGCTAAAGAACTGTGCTATGTCCTGGAAAATGTTGGACTTTCCCAGCATGTGAACCGGCCTACACATAACAAAGGTCACACCCTGGATTTAATCATTTCCAAAGGCCTGGACATTGCAAAGGTTTCTGTGACTGATGTGGGTCTCTCCGACCATTCATGTTTGTTTTTTGAAAGTACAGTCGCTGTACACAAAGGTGACCAAACAAAAGTAATCAAGAAGCGGTGTATTACTGAAAACACCAGTGAGGAATTTGTTCAAGCATTTTCTCTGACTCCACTCCTCCCCTGTATCTCAGTTAATGTGTTTGTGGATAACTGCAACTCAAAAATTACAAATATTATTGATGCCATTGCATTGTTGCCAAAAGATCCCCATGGAGAAATGCCCCGCAGGTCAGACTAGAACAAAGAGAGTGCCGTAAAGCAGAACGTAGGTGGCGAAAATCAAATCTCAATGTTCATTATGACATCTTCAAAGGAAAACATCGCACTTTTAACTCGGAACTGAGAAATGCAAGGCAGTCTTTTTTCTCTGACATCATCACCAAAAACTGCAACAATGCACGTGCCCTGTTTGCTACTGTTGACAGGCTCACAAACCCTCCTGTGTCAGTAGCATCTGAACATCTCTCCACGAGGGCCTGCAATGAATTTGCCTCCTTCTTTACTGACAAAATTCATAAAATTAGACAAGCTGTTACCACATCAATACCGAGTTCAAGATATGTTTTATCCCTGTGCCCACTTAAAATCAATCCAGATGCCATGACAGACTTTTGTCTGATTAACCAGAAAAACCTGGAGGACATTTTACAACACCTGAACTCCTCCTCCTGTTGCCTTGACATTCTACCAACAGGTTTCTTTAAAACAGTTTTTAACTGCATGGCCTCAGATGTCCTAGAAATTGTCAAAATGTCCCTTCGGACAAGCCACTCCTAAAAAAGAACAACCTAGATACATCAGTCATGAACAATTATAGGCCCATATCTAACCTGCCATTTTTAAGCAAGATCATTGAAAAAGCTGTTTATCAGCAGCTAAATAACTACATGGCAATGAACAACTGCTTTGATGTCTTTCAGTCAGGTTTTCGTCAACACCACAGCACTGAGACCGCTCTGGTTAAGGTCCTCAATGACATCCACTTAAACACAGACAGTGGCAAAAGCTCTGTATTAGTTTTATTGGATCTCAGTGCTGCGTTCGACACAGTTGACCACAGCATATTACTAGATCGACTAGCAAACTGGGTTGGACTTTCTGGAACTGTGCTAAACTGGTTTGAATCCTGCTTAAAGGACAGAGACTACTATGTATCAATAGGCAATTTCACATCCGAGAGAACAAATATTACATGCGGGGTCCCCCAAGGTTCCATTCTTGGGCCTCTTCTGTTTAACATCTACATGCTCCCACTAGCTCAGATTATGAACAAGAACAAATTATGTTACCATAATTATGCAGACGACACACAAATTTACATAACCATATCACCAGGAGACTATAGTCAGATGTGCACATAACTGGTACGCAAGTACGAATGCGCGCCTATAATCAGTGATGCATAACGTCACTTGTGTCACTACCACGCTTTTGCGTAACTAAACGTGAGGTCATCAAAACAAAACTACACGTGTATCTTGACACCACTGAATGGAGTAGACTGCTGTGGAAGATGTCGAAAAAACTGAATACATTGAGCAGCTACTTTGGCGTTTCTACACCTGCAAAGAAAAGGCAAACGGAGCCGGAGCAGAAGAAAATAGTTTTTTCCGAAAAGTGGCTCCAAGATGTGCCGTGGCTCAAAACTAATGATGAGCGCACTGAAATGTGGTGCAAAATATGCCGCTCACAACCACAGCAAGCAAACCGAACAGGTGCGTTTTATATATGGTCAAAAAAATTCATAAAGCTAAACATGCTCGCTCCCATGTCTTCTTATGCCGAGGATATTCCTTTACTGAAGTGGGTAGTAGGAGTAAATGTCGGGTGCGCATATCACTCACGTGAAGGGGGGACACGGATAATGCAGACCATCGCGCAAACCATCACCGAGGAGTTGCGACTCAAGTTGAAGTCGGCTGAATTTTGGGAACTGCTTTTTGACGGATCTGAGGACATCACAAAAACCGAGCAGGAGATCGTTTACATTGTGTCCGTGTCCAGCAACAGAGAGTTTACGTCTGACTTTCTAGGGCTGATTGAACTGGGTGCCGTACTGCACAAGCAATAACAGACGGCCTTGTGAAGCTTTTTTAGGATGCAGGCTTGGATGACTGGAGGACAAAGTTGGTCGCCGTCTGCACGGACGGGGCTGCCATCAACGTCGGTGTGTACAACGGAATTGTGCCAAATCTACGCCGACTGGCTGCGGTTGGAGACTCCCTTGTCCACATTCTGTGCACTGCGCACACACTGGAGAACTGCGCTAAATCAGCTGATCGCAACGTTCCTTACTGTGAGACATTCAATCGCTGCGTGGTCAAGCTTCTGCAGTTTTATTTACAAAAAGGGTGAGCAAGTGCATCATCTACAACACAAGAAGCTGAAGCAGAGGACGGTGAAGGAGACACCGAAGAGGACAGTGAGGAAGACTGCACTTATTAAAACAAAGCTACATGTGCGGTGAGTACCAAACACCATCTCCTGGTACTCACCTGAGTAACTCACTAAAAAAGTTATGTGCACCCCTGACTATAGTCCGATTCAAGCACTAAGTAAGTGCATTGAACAAATCAATGACTGGATGTGCCAAAACTTTCTTCAATTAAACAACGACAAAACTGAAGTCATTGTCTTTGGGAACCAGGGATGAACAATTAAAAGTCAGCGCACAGCTTAAATCTGTTATGTTAGAAAGCACACACCAAGCTAGAAATCTTGGAGTAGTCATGGATTCAGACTTGAATTTCAAAAAACACATTAAATCAATTACTAAGTCAGCCTACTACCACCTTAAAAATATATCAAGAATTAAAGGGCTAATGTCTCAGCAAACCTAAATGTTTCCTGTCTACAGCAAAAATAAAGGAATTGGCCTCACTGTTCCAATACTTTTGTAGGGGACTGTGTCATGTCGGCAAACTGACAGCGCGACTAAAGGGACTGTACAGTGAGCCGCTCTCCTCCGTTAGTTTCATAGATAGTTAGTTTCTGTTTTCAGCCGAGTAAGTTACATTCACCTCCGACGCATGGACAGCGTTTACGTTAGGCATTGCCCCGTTTCTCAAAGGAGCTACGTATTAAAAAAAAATAGAAAAGCGTAGAATAATGAGGAGAAGGATTTTAATAGCAGCGGCCCGCTGCGGAGAGATCTCCTCCTTTTAGTGTACATTGTGGTGTCCGGCAAGGCTGCCCCCTGAGCCCATTGCTGTTCGCCCTATGCATAGAACCCCTGGCTATTGGCATCAGAAACAACCCCAAAATGACCCCTGTACACCTTGGTAGGATGGATCACCACATAGCCCTGTACGCTGATGATATTATCTTGTTTTTTCTCAGTCTAAAGAATCTGTTCCGCCTCTACTGGTACATATAGTTAAAAAACAAGTTTGCAAACCTAAAGATTTACCCATCTTCCAGCACTATTATTGGGCAGCCAATGCCCGTGCCCTTAAGCTGGGAACACACTTTAGCCAAGGTAGCGCCGGTTAGCATAGTGAAACTCACCCAGCTGTGTGCTGTTCCTGAGGATAATATGAACCCAAAGTTGACGGCAGTGTCCGTGTGGAATTCCAATATAGTACAGCGAAGCACCGGTGTTGTCCTCCGTCAGCCGGCACACTTTCACTTTCAGGTAGGCTGATGTCTGCCTTTATTTTTGCAGCTAAGCACACACTGCTGTTGTTATTGTGTTTAGTATGTTGCTGAATTACTATTAATATGTGTGTATTTGCGATCGGGGTGCGTCTTCATGCTGTTTTAATGATATTTGTGACATTTCTGCCGCTGGTTACACAGTGTAGCCTACCTACATCTGTATTTTTTGGCACAGCTGGACCATGTTGTTGTTGCACCGTAAGTGTGACGGGTCTGATCTCGGCGTCGGCATCAGGAATACATGGCCCAATATGATCAAGCGGCGAGCCTCTTGCATTCACGCGGTTAACCGCCGCCTTCGATGTATTGCAGTTGGCAGGAATAACTTTCTGTAGTGGTTAAATAGCTTAAGGAGTAGTGCTGTCCATTATCTTCAGCAGCTTGTGAATTATCATTCTCTCCACAACCAACTATATGGGCCCAAAGAGGTAAACAATGATTTGCTCATGAAGTACAGTCTGCTCTGTCACTCCATGCACAACCTCCATGTGACATTTGCAGTCTGTTGTTGAAGCAAATGCCCAGGTATCTGTAGCCCTCCACCATCTCAACCTCTTCCCCCAGGATGGGAGTAGCCAGGCATACTGTAGTTTTCAGCCTCGTGCTCCATGTCATCCAAAAATCATTTAATATATTTAATTTCAAAATAAATATAATCAGCCACATGCAATTAAATTAAAATCAATCTCAGGCTATAACATTTATTTTATTGCCAAACATAGTGGCCTTTTGATTCATGACAAACATAGTAGCCTTTTGATTCAGCTTGGGGCAGACATCTGTACATTTGAAATGGAATGCGGCCATTAAGCCCTTATCTCACTGGGCTGCGGAGTCTCGAAACTGTCCAAAACGTTTGCGGCGGTCTCAATTTCCTCGCAGTCCTGTCGCTTGAATTTCGAACATGTTCAAAAAATGTGTGTGACAAATCTACTCTCAAAATAGTCTCAGAGTCTTCATGGTGTCTCTGACTCGTCTCCAACCCTTCGCAATTTGGTTTCCGTGACTCAGGAAGTGCGTGAAATGTTGGACAACTTTGCGAAGGGTTGGCGAACATCAGGCGATCGTCGGGCGAACATCTGGAGATGCTCGCCCGAACAGCAGACGACTTGTATGCGAGCTCCCGGCGAATTATGATCCAAATTTTGGCTCGTGCAACATTCGCAAACGTGTCGTAATTACCAATTCAGTGTTACTGAAAGTGACAATGTTCGCCAATTGGCATATTATCTCGCAATTTTGTGTCTCCAACCTGTCTCCAAATAGTCTCAGTCCAGTGAGATAGGGCCTTTAGAATGTGGCCCATCAACAGCATACAGCTTGGAACTCATGTAGGCATCCGCATCCAACACAAAAAAAACATTCATAACTGTAAAAATTAGAGAACACAATTTAACAGTTACAGTATCTCACAAAAGTGAGTACACCCCTCACATTTCTTCAAATATTTCATTATATCTTTCCATGGCACAACACTGAGTAAATGACACTTTGATACAATGTAAAGTAGTCAGTGTATAGCTTGTATAACAGTGTACATTTACTGTCCCCTCAAAATAACTCGACACACAACCATTAATGTCTAAACTGCTGGCAACAAAAGTGAGTACACCCCCAAGATTTTTTTTTTTCAAATTGGGCCCAAAGTGTCAATATTTTGTGTGGCCACCATTAATTTCCAGCACTGCCTTAACCCTCTTGGGCATGTACTTCACCAGAACTTCACAGGTTGCCACTGGAACCCTCTTCCACCCATTCATGACAGCATCACGGAGCTGGTGGATATTAGAGACCTTGCGCTCCTCCATCTCCCGTTTGAGGATGCCCCAAAGATGCTCAATAGGGTTTAAGTCTGGAGACATGCTTGGCCAGGCCATAACCTTTACCCTCAGTTTTTTTAGCAAGCCACTGGTCGTCTTGGAGGTGTGTTTGGGGTCGTTATCATGTTGCAGTACTGCCCTACGGCCCAGTTTACGAAGGTTGAGTGCACGTGCTCAGTGTGATACACAGAGGTTGGCTTTGGAAAATAGATGTATGAGTGCTGCCAGCATTGCTGAAGGGCTTGAAGGGGTGGGGGGTCAACCTGTCAGTGCTCAGACCATATGCCACACACTACATCATACTGGTCTGCATGGCTGTTGTCCCAGAAGAAAGCCTATTCTAAAGATGATGCACAAGAAACCCCACAAAAAGTTTGCTGAAGACAAGCAGACTATGGACATGGATTACTGCAACCATGTCCTGTGGTCTGATGAGACCAAGATACATGTATTTGGTTCAGATGGTGTTAAGAGTGTGGGGCGGCAACCAGGTGAGGAGTACAAAGACAAGTGTGTCTTGCCTATAGTCAAGCATGGTGGTTGGAGTGTCATGGTCTGGGGCTGCATGAGTGCTGCCAGCACTGGGGATCTACAGTTCATTGAATTCTAACATGTACTGTGACATACTGAAGCAGAGCATGATCCTCTCCCTTCGTAAACTCGGCCGCAGGGCAGTACTGCAACATGATAACAACCCCAAACACACCTCCGAACGACCACTGGCTTGCTAAAGAAACTGAGGGTAAAGGTTATGGACTGGCCAAGCATGGCTCCAGACCTAAACCTTATTGAGCATATTTGGGGCATCCTCAAAAGGGAGATGGAGGAGCGCAAGGTCTCTAATATCCACCAGCTCCGTGATGCTGTCATGAATGGGTGGAAGAGGATTCCAGTGGCAACCTGTGAAGCTCTGGTGAACTCCATGCCCAAGAGGGTTAAGGCAGTGCTGGAAAATAATGATGGCAACACAAAATATTGACACTTTGGGCCCAATTTGGACATTTTCACTTAGGGGTGTACTCACTTTTGTTGCCAACAGTTTAGACATTAAGGGCTGTGTGTCGAGTTATTTTAAGGGGACAGTAAATGTACACTGTTATACAAGCTGTACACTGACTACTTAACATTGTATCAAAGTGTCATTTATTCAGTGTTGTCCCATGGAAAGATATAATGAAATATTTGAAGAAATGTGAGGGGTGTACTCACTTTTGCGACACACAGTTTGCAAAAGTTGAATGTGGTTTAATTTTCACTGTGATATGTTTCGATGAGAATGATCAATAAAGTTTTGAGAATATATACACTTTATCTATCAAGAATAAATCAGATGTTGGAATGTAGGAAAAGTCTATTGTTGTATATTGTTGTGTTTAGGTTTTTGTATGACCAGAGGGGTATACTACAAAGCAAACTCAACAGAGCCTCGCTCTCTTTTCTTGATATGGTTCAACATAACACAAACCCTCGCTCAGAGCTGACTGGTATCACGAAGGCGGTTATCAACCTCTTATGTTGAACGAGGGTTTCAGCTTCAGGCTCTGTGCGCGTCCCCATGAAAGGGGCCGTTTGGCCCGTCATTTGACTCTGCTTCCGCACAGAATGGACTGATCTTGTGACGCTAACTTTACACAAACGGACTGATTGCGAGCAGCTGAGTAAAAAAAAAAAAAAAAAAGTGCGCCGCTGACTTCAATCAAGAGGTAGAGTTTGTCAGTCGGAATGATCACAGAACAGCAGATAACAGAGAGCCGAAAAAAAACTCGGTAACACTTTACAATAAGGGTAAATTAATTAATGGTTAGTTAATGCTTAATAAGGGTTAACTAACCATTAGTTAACCGTTAACTAATGTGTGTAGTAAGCATTTACTAATGGTGTTCATGTTAACTAAGGTATTAATTAATGCATTATTTAATGTTTATAAATATCCTATATCAACCTTAGTTAATAAATTAATTAAGCATGAACCAAAATTTGATTAATATAATAATAAGCATTAATTAACTTTTAACAAATGTCATTTTTGTAACATTACTTAAGCATAATTAACCATTTATTAATGCTCTTTGTGACCCTTATTGTAAAGTGGGCACAAACTTACTAAATGCATAGGCATTACTGAAGTATAATTAACCTTAATAGGCATTACTTAAGTGTAATTAACCATTTATTAATGGACTTTGTGACCCTTATTGTAAAGTGGGAACCATTTCTCATGAATTAACACTTAATAAAGGCATACTAGTGCTGATTGAGCATCACTTAAGCATAATTAACCATTTCTTAATAGTATTTGTGACCCTTATTGTAAAGTGGGAACCATTTATCACTTGTTACACTTAATAAATGCAAAATAGTGCTGAATAAGGATTACCTAAATAAAATCCATCAATCAACAATGCTCTTTGTGACCCGTGTACATTCTCTATAATAACAATATTAAACATACTGAAAATACTAAAATATTCCCAACTGGAAATCAATTCATGACAACAATCTGTTATCAACACAATTCAGTCACAATTTAAAAAAGAAAGAACATTTTATTTGATATAGAATCTTTAGTTTTATTTGGAAACACGGCTCTCACATTTGACAAGAATACCGTCAAAGAACTCCAAAATAGTTTCTTCAACAAATGATATCCAGTTTAATGATTTTCTCTGAAAGGAACAAACGGGGGGAAATGGATTACTAACAGCAGTGGTGAAAAAAGACACACTGACTCAGCAGTTAGGTTTAACAGGTAAATGTAAAATATATGTATTTTCTACTCTCTTCCTTGAAGTGTATATCATTGTTGCAACATAAACAAAAATAAAATACGCTAAGAACATAACAGTTCCATTTTTAATCATGGACTGAAGATAAAACAAAATCATTATCACTATTGTGACTAAACACTAGTTTAACCTGGCCCTATCACTGTTATTTCAATGAGCACACATGTATTTCATTTAACCTTTATTTATACTTGAAAGATAGTTAACGGTTTACAATAAGGGTCACAAAGAGCATTAATAAATGGTTAATTATCCTTAAGTAATGTTACAAAAATTACATGTGTTAAAAGTTAATTAATGCTTATGATTATATTAATCAACGTTTGGTTCATGCTTAATTAATGTATTAACTAAGGTTAATATAGGATATTTTTAAACATTAAATAATGTATTAATTAATATCTTAGTTAACATGAACACCATTAGTAAATGCTTATTACACACATTAGTTAACAGTTAACTAATTGTTAGTTAACCCTTATTAAGCATTAACTAACCATTAATTAATGTACCCTTATTGTAAAGTGTTACCAAAAACTCTTACTGCAAATAAGGAGAGTGGAATGCTGTCAGAAAATTAGGCTACTGAATCTATTCATTTATTTTACAGATCGTTCTCGCAGTGCGTAACGTGACGTTATAAAGCAATTAAAGGTTGAACTCGGATTTAAACAGTACACCATTTAGCCTAATTGATAGTCCTACACATAAGAATGTGATTTAAGTCTGACACTGTCCCCTAATGAATAGCCTATGTGGAAACTCACTTTGATTTAGGCTAAGTAGCCCTTTAATTGCATCTTACAAATACCAATAAAATAAATAGCCTAGATACAAAACATGTAGTATGTATTTTCCGGACAAATATGAATCTACTGTGAGAAGCTTAACCTGCGAGTCTGCAGGGATGTCTGAATTGTGACAGCTGTCACCTGTCACGTCCCAACTGTAATCGCTACTGATGAAAAGAAAGAAGCCTACAGTGAAATAATGTTGCAACCTGTGATTTTATAGAACGCTTCATTAAAGCTACTACGAGTAAGTCGGCACGTTGGCGACACCTTTGAACAAAAGCGGTAGTATTATTACGACGCCAGCTGTCGTGAAGCTGTTTTGTAGCTCGTGCAGGGAGTGCTGGGGCCTATCCGAAAACTGTTTTTTGCATAGGAAATTTCCTTTCCTATCGAGATGAACCGGAAGTACTCGGCAGATAGGTGATCCGAATTCTCCAAATGCTTAGGAAAGGCATAGGAAAGGAGCCTCGATTCATCCTTTAACCCTCCTTTAGCATAGGTTACTCCTGACCAACCTATGCTAAAGGAAAGGAGATAGTGGTATCCCATAATCCTTTACGGCGGCAAGATTTAAAGCAACAGGCCACCGCCGGAGTTTACCGACTCTACACGAATACGAGCGAGAGGTAAAACAGAAGAGAGGAGAGGAGAAGAGAGGAAGATTTAACTCGGCTAAAACAAAATACCCCCCCTCCCCTATAAAGATAATAAAGAACTCATAAAAGACCAACATCATAATAGTTATTTTCGTAGCACATAATTTACACCATAAGAAAATAAAATACCAACTTCACATTTAATGAAGTTACTGGGGGCAGTTCATCAACATTAGTGTAGCCTCTTTTTATTCCACATGTGAATTGGGATATATGCCAGTGATTCTCACTCTGTTGGCGACCACCTGATTAAAATCAATATGAAAAGAACGCATGGATCAAACGAGTGCTTGTTGTAGTCAATTTTCGGAGAATAGTGTAGTTTCACGCTAGTGACTCACGTCAGCAATACTCGCCGTGGCGCAATGACGTCGGTTAGGAAAAGTGGAGTCGAATTCATTTGAAACAGCGCTGTTCTTTCCTATGTTCGATAGGAAGCACCTTTCATCTCTCCTTAACCCCGATGACGTTTAGGGGTTAAGGCATAGGAAAGGAGGCTTATAGGTTAGGAGATTGGACTTTTCGGATAGGCCCCAGGATTCAAATAATCAGGAAACAATATGGTGCGTGTCCGTGTGTTGAAAGTGTGAGGGCACCGGACTCTTTTCGGCTCCGTGAGTCTATGGGTGACACAGCATCAACTAATGCCAGTAAGTGCTAAACACACCTGATTGCAATGAGTTGATGCATTGTCACCTCTCACGGAGCTGAACGAGTCCCCGTGTCCTCACACAAAGCGAATGAACGAGAGATGGCAGTTAGTATGGATCACGATGAGGTAATGTGTTTATGTTGTAAATAATGACTATTTCCGATGAATAATGGTCATCTGATGATGCTGGTGAGGCAAAGTAAACTTTGTTTTAGTAGGCTACCGCTCATTCATTTAGGAGTAAACACTGCAGTCTAGTTTCGCTGCGTGAAATTGTGTATACGTTGCTTGGCAACGCCCTCCCGCCCGACTATCACTCTCCCTTTTAGCTTTTCTTCATTGCATTTTCTTTTTTTTCTTTTATGGTTCAGCCCCGTTATCAGTCATTATGACGACAAACAACTGTCTCAAACAAGGCTCCCGCTCCCCTTCCCTCACCAGGAGGGATAGGCTTCTCAATTCACGTTCCTGCGCCACACTGAAATCTGTGACCAATACGGATATGTGACCATAGAGCATGCACGCGTGAACCGAAAATCGGACTGGGTGTACGACCAGATCAAATGCAGCAATAAAAACTATATAAAAACGTCTTTCTTTGCACTGATGGTCTCGTTTGCTGTTAAAGGTAATTTATGATTGTCAGAGGAAACATGAGGCTGTTTAAAAGATATTTAAATGTTACTCGTAGCCGCTTTAAGTGCCAGTGTGTGTAGATCACCAGGTAAAATAATTTGAGGTGAGAGCATAGAGTGGCGCTGCATACAGTAGGTCTAGGCTATTTTACATTTTCTGCATCAATAACTGTATGTGGCAAAAAGCTGCAGCGCGATGTTACAGTTCAAGCCTAATGTCACGGCTTCGTTCAGTTCATTAACTTACTGATCAATAAGTTTACTGATTTAACTAGTTTAATCAGTGAGATTGTATCGCTCAGACAGGTCAGCAGGATTTCAAAATGTGTAGTTTCCTTAAAAGGGCAGCGCTCTAAGAGCCAAATTTAAGCTGGTGGTGATATAACCCTGCAAACAGCCGATATTGATTAAGGTTGCAGCACAGGATTCTGACTCTTCATCTAACCTTAGGGTTTTGGGGGAAACGTGAGATGGTCAACAAGACTCTGATGGCAGCAGTTTGGCCTCCTCTGTGATGAAGGAGAGACCAGGGGCCTCATTTATAAAGCTTGCTGCGCACAAAAACCTTGCGTAGACAGGCAGAAATGGCGGTAAAATGTGCGGTGGCAAAACGTTGGTATTTATAAAGAAATTATTTGCAGAGAAGTGTGCGTATTCCCACGCCAACTTTCGACCATGCGTAGAGCTCACGCAAGGTTTTCACAACTCGGGGAATCAGCGACACTCAATGGCAATGCCATGAAATAAAGCTCAGTCATCAGAAAAACACACACATATTACTGTGAAATGCTTGGCACCCAATATATTTAATCAATTATATGTATGAGCGTACCTATAGTTGTGAATATAGGCCACTGTAGTATATTGAATGCAGTTATGATGTTGGTTGATTTACTTATCAAGTAGGTCTTTACATGTTTTGGTTATATCTTTTAATTGAATCTTATATAGCGCTACTCTATAATAATATACGTCGGGAGGTGTTTCCGTGAGTGGCCAGCGGGAGAGCAAGTCTATATTTTAGGCGGTGTGTTAAATAAGTTTTTTACAAAGTTAAAGCCAACAAATGTATTTAAAACTGTATATTTCATAAGATAAAATCATGTTATGAATTTAGCAAATCATTACATGCATCTCTTTCCTATAGCAATTCACCCTGGTAGTTTTAACTACAAGATGACGTTGTTTGAAATGTATGGATCTCACGTGAGGGAAACAATGCTCTGGAATAAACTACAATGCATTATTTTCACTTTCACAACACATTTTATATAGGCCTACATACAGTAGGCTACTAGGTATGCTAAAACGTGATATTTCATACAGTACAAAGTTGGGCGAAACGGCTTTACAAAGACTGTAATGAATGTGCCAATCATGATATGCGATAAGTGCGCACGCATGAATGTGTGTTTGTGTGCCAGTAACTGCAGCACATGCATGTCACGGGCTTTCTTCCTTCCCAGTCGCTTTCTTTGCAGCCGGTTGCCTCCCTTTTCTCCTCGTGTCAGTCAAAATGCCGTGCTTATTAAGAGTGTCGCCATATTTAGGAGCTGTCAAGCATTGACCAAGTATGGTAGATTGTGGGTTAAAACTGGGAGGTGAAGTGGGAGGACACGGGGAGGAGATCTTCCGCGCACAATTCATTGCAGGTGTGTATTTATAAAGGGGAGATTGCGTGCAACTGTGCGCCGCACAGTTTTATAAATCCGATTTTATTTTTGCGCAGCACATTTTTGGCTTTGTGCGGACGCAATGTTTTAGGATGGTTTCTACGCACACCGTTATAAATGAGGCCCCAGATCTACTGACAGTATATTTGGTATAAACTAATATGAAATATTTGATGACAACACTTGCCTGCATTGCCAAGCCCTACAGTGTACTGTAAGATATATGTACAGTATGTTAGTGAGCTGAATAGAAACTGTCTGTTGATACAGCTGAAGAAAAGAATGCTTGACATGATGGAGTGTCAGAGAAGAAAACATCTCACTGTTGAATCTAGAATGCTACTAATATTTAAAGTCCGACAAGTTCAATTGATTGATTTTCATTGTTGAGAAAAGTCATCCATCCACAGCCAGCATCCATTTGTCACCTTTCTTTTAACTTGTGTTGGATCATGGTCTTCATTGAATTTCAAGTCATTGGTGTCTTCTTGTATATAATATTCACCATTAAATGTAATACATCAAGATGTGTTTGTCCTTGTAAAGGTGCTAGTTTACTCTCTGCAGCAAAATACTCTTTCTGTTTCCATCTCTCTCTATCTGTCTTCAAATATTGCCCTCTCTCTTTCTCCATCTCACTCTCTCTCCCTCTCACTCTCTTTTCTCTCTATGTCTCTCTTGTTATCTGTCTTCCTATCACTCTCTATCTGTCTCTGTAGTTTTCTCTCCATCTCTCTCTCAAACACTGTCTTTCTCTCTCTCTCTCTCTCTCTCTCCCCTCACCTAGCTTGACTCATTGGTTGTCTGTCTCTGGATCAGGTCCCCTCTCTGGCAGCATCTCAAGTCTTCTTGCATTCATACTATTTTGTTTTATCTGCATGTAAAAATGTTGTCATTGATTGTATTCGTTTGTCATTTTTCTGTTTGTCTGTTCCGTACACCGGAAATCTATTTTATGTCTGCCCGTCCTTCCTCTCTCTTTACCTTTTTTTCATTTTTGTTAATTAAAGTCAAACTCACTGGGGCAAATGTCTATTGTGATATTGGGCTTTACAAATAAAACTGATTTGTTTTGATAAAGTTACAATCTGAATGTTTCTCTGTTCTTTGAAAGATTTTAATTACAATATAAACACAAAATTGATTCAGGCATTTTTACACAAGTAGAATAATATGTTGTCTTGAAATAAAGAGGAGAGTGTAGCAGACTTACGGAGGGAGTGCCATTCGTCCTGCCGTATTGTCTTGGTGATGTTGTAGGAGAGGTTTTTGGGTATTGTAGCCGAGGAGTAGTGGTACTTTATGTACAAACACCTTACAATGGAACCTAGAGAAACCGAAAAAACAAAGGATTATTTTTTATTTTCTTAATACAGAAAAAGCACTGACCCATGGGTATTTACATATAACTACAATGATAAGTGTAAGATAAGTATAAGTGATAAGCGTAGACTTTTTATGAAAAAAAAAATAAGGTAATAAGTTGTCTTTACTTAAAAACAATTAATTGACTATTTTTCGACTACATTTGACAAAGGGAATATTGTATAGAAAATCCTTTCAAAGCGCATTTTCAGGGAGTGTGGATAAAACCAGGAAGTTGATCAAATAAAAAATGAGAATTGACTAAATGTTTGACAAAAATATAAATGCGGACATAAACGCGTAGGAGTGAGTTTTATTTTTTTTTATAAATCAATATTTTTTCGTTCAAGGCTTATCATGAATTGATTTTATCAAAGTAGCCTGGTGTTATGAAATGTAATAATAAAGAAGAAAGGAGATGAGAATTGGTTTTTCACATTTCGTTATGTTACCGCCTAGAATAACGCTGGATTAAATTATTTTTTTCCCTATAAATTCTACACATAAAACTCCATAATGAAAACTTTAAAAAAGTTTGTTTGAGATATTGGCCAAATTATTATAAATAAAAAAACAAAAATATAATATATGTACATAAGTATTAACAGCCTTTGGTCAATACTTTGTTGTGGCACGTTTGGCAGCAATATGAAGCCACAAGCTTGCCACACCTATCTTTGGCCAGTTTTGCCCATTCCTCTTTACAGAACCTCTCAAGCTCCATCAGGTTGGATTGGGAGCGTCAGTGCACAGCCATTTTTAGATCCCTCCAGAGACGTTCAATGGGATTCAAGTCTTGGCTCTGGCTGGGCCACTCTAGGACATTCACAAAGTTGTCTTGAAGCCACTCCTTCGATACCTTGGCTGTCCGATTAGGGTTGTTTTCCTGTTGAAAGATGAACCGTCGCCCCAGTCTGTGGTCAAGAGCACTCTGAAGCAGGTTTTCTTCCATGTTTCTGTACATTGCTGCATTCATCTTTCCCTCAATCCTGACAAGTGTCCCAGTTCCTGCCGCTGAAAACTATCCCCACAGCATGATGCTGCCACCACCATGCTTCACTGTAGGGATGGTATTGTCCAGGTGATGAACGATGCCTGGTTTTGAAGTGGATTTAAATGGCCTGTATACACCAGAGTTTGCTGAGCAAAGGCCTTTAAATGTTAGAGGTCACTGTGAGAGACGAAAACAACCTTTTAAAGGTCACATATAATGCTAAATGCACTTTTTAAATGTGTTCTAACATATCCATGCGGCCACGGTGTGCCTAGAGACTGCCAAAATATCAAAAAAAATAACAATCTCTCCTTTTCTCACTCTCCCCCTCTCTGAAAACCCCACCCCTCCCCCCAATATACTCCGTTCATAATTCTCGCGGTTTATGATGTCATAAACTGCACAGCCACATCCCCATATTTTCTATATATGTCCATGCTTCCGATGCTTCCCCCCACATTAGTAACCAGAAATTTCCACCGTGCAGTAGCCTGTGATAAAAAAAAAAAAAAAAAAAAAAAGTCTATGATAACCCCACCCCCCCATTTCTTATTGGTCCACGGCCCCGAGATCCCGTGGCCGAGATCCCATGAGATCTCCTCTTGAAAATGTTTCGAGCGACAGCCATGTTGCTTTCCCCGCTAAGCGACAAGATGCCCATAGTAGCCTACAGCCTGAATGTTACATACACCAACACAGAATGCTTTTGCTCATACTCCACTAATTTATCTTATCCACAGCAGTCTATGCCTCGTTTTTAATAACACAACGGATAGGAAGCTACTTGTGGGTTTTTGCAAACAGTGAAACTGAAAGGAATGTTTTTATTGGTATTTTTGCCTGACTGGTGTATAGCTATTTAGCTTTGGGACAAGCATTCAGCTTTTGCTCATAAAAACATAATTCTATTACCCACACCAGACTGGAAATGCCTCGTTTTTAACAGGACAAAGGATTGGAACTTAATAGTGTGGAAGTCAACTTTGAAGATATTTTTTTCACTGATTTTAGTGGTATTTTTATTTTATTTTATCGTCTGAGTCTTATTTTTAGCGTTAGCGCCCATGTAGCTTCGGTTGTAGCACCAAGTTTTGCTCATAACACGCTGTTTATATTCCCCACAGCAGTCTGAAAATGACTCGTTTTTAACATGACAAAGGATGGGAAGATATTCCTGTAGAAATCAAACTTTGAAGCTACTGTTTTCACTGGTTTTAATCATGTCAGGTCATGTCAAACTGTTCTCAAAGTATGGCTTAGCTCCGGCCGGGTAAACACTGTGTTCGCAGTCACGCAGTGTCTCTCTAGTATCGCGAGAGCACGGCAGAGATGGTGGGAGAGCCCCATGGGCATATAAAGAAAGCCCGGCAGAGAGGTGGGAGGGGCCAGCCAGATCGCACAAATATAGGTCATTCTGAGACCAGAGGACAATCAGGGTATAGAGGCTTGCTACAATAAATGATCTGAACGGGTTTTTCAGCAAACATCTAAAAAAAAAGTATTAGGGACTACTTAGACCATATAAAATTGACAGCAAAGTGCATAATATGTGAGCTTTAAGGCCAGGACACCCCGGGCCGACTACCGACCGTCCCCAGAAAATGGAGTCTGCCGATTCAGTAAGCTTCATTTTCCCCGACGCGGTCAAAAAAGTGCGAAGAACACACCGGGCTGACTACTGACTTGCTCTACACTCTGCGTTTGCGCGGGATGACATTAAGTAGGGTGTTGTCATAACATAGGCTGTCATTATAACGGAGAGAATGCATGCTGCAGACACACACACACACACACACACGTGGCCGCTCCTTGCCCAAACTACCTCGACTATATCTAAAAACATGTGAAAACGTCATGCAAGGACAATCTAATGCTGTGTGCTGATTGTGTTTAGCCTACATGAAAATCCGAACATTCTCAGATTCTATCGATAGCTTCCTAAATCATGTTTGACAAAAGTGAAACTAATATCTGCTCCGCTGCCGTGGCAGAGCAGAGACGGGCGAGCCCTCCACCAATCAGATTGCTCCGGCTGAAAGACTGGCCGGCGCCGATTGAACATGTTGAATCGGCTGAAAAGAAGGCCGGCGACATCCACGACGGCCGACGTCACCTTACACACCAAACAGACTCATGTCCCCGCCCCCTCCAGACTCTCCGACGACGTCCGATGCCCGATTATCGGCCCGGTGTGTCCTGGCCTTTAGCGATTGTCGATGCCGGTAGTTTGCGACACAACACTGCCCTCTAGTCAATGTATTGCGTAGGATCCATAACAACGCTGAAACTGGACGGAGCTATGAAGGGTAGAACCGGATACAACGTTTAGTACGGACGGACAAATTTCGTCCGGATCCAGAGGTATGAATCCACCTTAAAGCAGCAGAAACTTTTCTGTACCCTTCCCCAGATCTGTGCCTTGAGACAATCCTGTCTCGGAGGTTTACAGACAATTCCTTCAACTTCATGCTTGTATTGTGGTCTGACATGCACTGTTAACCTTACATATACAGGTGTGTGCCTTTCCAAATCATATCCAAACAACTGAATTTACCACAGGAGGACTACAATTAAGCTGTGGAAACAGAATGGACCTGAGCTAAAATTTTGAGCTTGATCACAAAGGCTGTGAATACTTATGTAAAATGTATTCCTTTGTTTGTTTGTTTTTAATAAATTTGAAAAAATCTGAAACAAACTTTTTAAAAGCTGTCATTATGGGCTATAATGTATAGAATTATGAGAGAGAAAATCATGTAATCCAGCGTTATTCCAGGCTGTAACATAACAAAATGTGGAAAAAGTGAAGCGCTGTGAATACTTTCCATTTGCACTCTTCCAAACATGCAGCGTGTTTTTAGACCCTTCCCCTTAACGAGTGTCCCTCCTGAGCTGGTTTAAAGTTTTTGCCTAATGCTTACACACTAATAGTGGTTGCTAGGCCCAAAGCATCACAACCTCTAACTTTGGTGACCATGCCCTAAACACAAGCACCAACCCTACAAACACAATAAGTGCTTTGCACTGTGTTTGAAATTCTCCAACACACTTTTTGCAAAACACTACACACTGTTTTTACATAAGACACATTGGTCAAAAAGGAAATCACCTGCAATCCTTTGGAAAACACATCTATTTAAAATACAAAACACAACTAAAATTGGAAAAGCACACAGATTCACACACATAAAAAATAAAAAATAAAGCTAATATAATACCAATCAGTGTGAGCCTTAGCATTACAAATAGACCTCAGGTGAGCTCAGTTCCTTTGTGAGACAGTAGTGCCTCATTTCCACCGAGTAGAGCGGGTCGGATCGGAGCGGCTCAGAGCGGGACAGCTCACTTTTAAGAATCTCGGTGTTGTTTCCACCGCGGACCCTACCTTTACTGGTAGGGCGGGGTTTATGACCCTACCGTTACTGGTAGGGCGGGGTTTAGGCTGGACTGCGATATCCGCCGCCAGAATATGGGTCAAACTATAGGGTTGTGGAACAACTGTGGTCAAGCCAGCGGTCTCTCGTTTTTGCTTGGTCAAACCAGCCACTTCTTTATTTATTCCCCCCGTGTTGTTGTGAGCACAGAGACTGCTCGGTGCAACTGATAAACAGTGAGCGAACAGCGCTGGCTACGTGACATCGTAGCAGTGGGACACAGTGTAGCCAACTGATTATTTTAATGACGAGGAAAAACACCACACAATAAACAGTGCCGCGCTCACATTTTCGCCAAAACAAGACTCTCTTCACTCTAGCCGAGGTGACTACACACGGCGGAAATGATTCTTTCGACCAACTGTGGTCAAGCCAGCGGTCTCTCGTTTTTGCTTGGTCAAACCAGCCGCTTCTTTATTTATTCCCCCCGTGTTGTGAGCGTGTATTTAGCCTAAAACTATCTAGGCTATGGCGTAAACACAGAGACGGCTCGGTGCAACTCAGTGAGCAAACAGTGCTGGCTGCGGCAGCTACGTAGCAGTGGGACACGTAACTAAACCAACTGATTATTAATGACGAGGAAAAACACCAAACAATAAACAGTGCTGTGCTGACATTTTCACCAAAACACAGACTCTCTTCACTCTTGCTGAGATGAATACACATGGCGGAAATGATTCTTTCGACCAACCAATCAAATGACGGCAGTGTGTAGCTCCGCATTTTCGGTCCGCTTTCAGGCAGCTAGTACCCCTACGGAGGAGTACTGAGATCTGGAGCGGCTCAGAGCGGTTAGGTGCGCTTAAACCGTACCCTACCCAACTTTTTTCAAATGAAAAGCCAAACTACCCGGACCGAACCGAACCGCTCCGATCCGACCCGCTCTACTCGGTGGAAACGAGGCATAAGAGTCAGGGGAAGAGGACAAAAGAGAGCGGCAGGAGGATGATGACAAAGGAGACAACAGACGGAGACAGGGTCACTAGTGGACCATGTTATAGATCATGGCCTAACAATATAGGAGGCTGGTCTGAGATTCCAGCCCAACAACACAATAGCTCCATAATTACAGTTTTTGCCGAATGCTTACACACATGTTGCAGACTTTGGCCCACTGTGTCAAAACTTAACACACAGGCCGAATAGGACAGAGCACATGTAGATAAACTTTTAACTTATACGGCAAAAATTAAACTCTTGAAACAAAACCTAACAATCCCATTTCAAAACTGTTTTAGCATCAAAACAATACACACATGCACTTTTGAATTACTCTTTCCTAGCAGCAACAACACACAGATGGGCTTTATGCAAAACACAGCTGTATTCAGTACTTTGGATGGTTTTTGACATAAAAAGTCTCATACAGATATTTTTTGTGAAAGATTGATCCACTACAGTTCATCTAGACACATGAAAACAAAATGTAAACGCTTCAGATTTTTTATTTTATTTTGCCATTTCAGGTTTTTGCAAAAGTAAAAAAATAAATGGTACAACTAGAATGTTCTACAAAACATAGTGTTGTAGGGGAATGATTGGAAGACATTTAGGCTATGGATCTTGTCTCCTGTTGGCATCTGGCCACATCACCTCATCCACGTCACAGGCAATGTCCTCCCTTGCCAAGCAACGGGGGAAATATCGCCTTGCATCCAACCTTTTGCAGAATTTTTTGGAAAGATTGATCCACTATATTTTCAATTAGAAAAGAAAACAAGTTTATATCGCAATTTCATGGTTTTGGCCAACAAAAGAAAAAAACACAATAAATAGGTTGGATCACAGTTCAACAAGCAATTCAGTGTGTCACTATGAACTCTGAAACAATTACAGTACAAAAAAAGAAGTGTTGTAAGGAATGGGGCGAGTGGATTATGAATCCTTTGGATACCGCCTCCCGTTTGCGTCTGGCCACATCGCCTCATCGACATCACATGCAATGTCATCCTTTGAGAAGTAACAGCAAAAATATTCCTGATATCAGTCAAAATGTCCTAATTATGGAGCTATTGTGTTGTTGGGCTGGAATCTCAGACCAGCCTCCTATATTGTTAGGCAATGATCTATAACATGGTCCACCATAGTGACCATGTCTCCGTCTGTTGCCTTCTTTGTCCTCGTCCTCCTGCCGCTCTCTCTTGTCCTCTTCCCCTGACTCTTACTGTCTCACAAAGGAGCTGAGCTTACCTGAAGTCTATTTGTAATGCTAAGGCTCACACTGATTGGTATTATATTAGCTTTATTTTTTATTTTTCATGTGTGTGAGTCTGTGTGTTTTTCCAATTTTAGTTGTGTTTTGTATTTTAAATAGATGTGTCCTTGGGAAACCAAGGATTGCAGGTGATTTCATTTTTGACCAATGTGTCTTATGTAAAACACTGTGTGTAATGTTTTGCAAGAAGTGTGTTGCAGAATTTCAAACAGCGCAAAGCACTTATTGTGTTTGTAGGGTTGGTGCTTGTGTTTAGGGCATGGTCACCAAAGTTAGAGGTTGTGATGCTTTGGGCATAGCAACCACTATTAGTGTTTAAGCATTAGGCAAAAACTGTAAGACATTTAGACTGGATATCAGGAATATTTTTGCTGTTGCTTCTCAAAGGATGGCATTGCATGTGATGTCGATGAGGTGATGTAGCCAGACACAAACGGGAGGCGGTATCCAAAGGATTCATAATCCACTCGCCCCTTTCCTTACAACACTTATTTTTTTACTAATATTAAAACATGTGTACGAGTGAAGATGTCGGTAACGCTTTATATTAAGGTTCTTGTTATAAGCCTTAGTAAATAGGTAATAAGGACCTTATTAGAGGCTTATTAACATTAATTTGTGTTAATAAGACTATATATAAGTGTTAATAATAACATAATAAACATGTTGACAGTGTGATTATAATAATTTTATAAGCACTTATAAGACACTTCTTAACTATTAATTGATCGCTTAATATCATTAATAAAAGTCTAATGAGTTTCTGATAGCTGTTAATAAAAGCGTTACAAACCTATTTATTGAGTCTTACTAACTTGCCTATTATGTCATTGTTAAACCTTTACTAAGCATTGTTTGTTGCTTTATGAAGGTAAACACATCTTTATTAATCAATTAATAACAGTTAACTATGCTCTATGAACAATGCTTATTAAGGTTAATAAGTCCTTTATTAAACACTTAATAACAGTTAATAAGTACTATATCTTGTTAAGGAGGATACAATGAGAATTAGAAAAACGACATGTAAATACAATGTTAGAGCGGTGAAGGTATTTGATTAGCTTTAATGTTTTTCTTGTTGAAGTACCTTCAAAAATGAGTTTTCTGAGTTTGGTTTGCAGCGCCATATCTTAGTTGGCTAAAGTCACTGATTTTCATCCCTCTTTCCAAAATGTTGTCTTTTGGCATCTAGCATAATGAGTGCATAATATATTTGTTTTTGCTCTGAAGTGATTCTTTCACCTCTATGTGTGCGCACACATGTTGAGTGAGTGTTAAAATGAGATGCCCCGAGAACCAGTGTTAATTTCGTAGACTAAGACTATGACGAAAAATATTCGTCTACGAACCTTTTTCACGGACGTAAACTAAATAAAAACTAAATAAAAAGGCAGATGTGATTACGAAGACTGAGACTAATTTAACTGACACTATAGTCTACGAATAGGAACTAGACGAAACTGTTAGGGCGGGACGAATGGAGAAGAGATCCAATCAGAACTACTCTTTTTGTGGGACAAGTTGGGAAGAAATCCAATCAGTGCAAAGCAGCGAATTCAACCCTGTGTCGGTGAAAATCGACGGGAGACCGCGCAGGTGTGAGCGGGTGGAGTGAGCCGCTGTGCTGAAAAACTCTGCGGTATGATGGACAAAAATTATAGTCAGGGATATCCTGCCCGTTAACGATGTCTAGGGGAACGGCTAAGTTCCGCGATCTGTTTGTAGTAGGCTCTGTCTCGAGTTTGAGTACACAGAGCCATGTGAAACTGCCGCCTCCGTCCGTTAGTTTCTGTTTTTAAGTTACAATCAACTCCGACGCATGGACAGCGTTCAATTAAAACCTCTAATTGTATTATCTTAAAGGCTTTGATGCAAAAGAAGTCCGAACACACACAGCGGCAGCAGTGATGCTTAAAGGAAGGCGCAGTTGCTCAAATTTATCAGCACCTCAACTGCGTGCTGCTGCCCAGAGGCGGCCTTAGCGATCTCGGGGCCCGTTTCAAGACCTAGTGTGGGGCCCCCCACTTTTTTAAAATATTTTCTTTATTTTATAAATAATGCTTGTGCATGCTCCCCGCAAAAAGAAAAAAGATTGTGGAATCCAGTTGGTTCATAGACAGATCATGAGATAATGGGCCCCCGTGCACAGGCTCTTAAAGCCCCCCCTCCCCCCTATCCAGTCAGGTACACTGATTTTATGTGAGATTATTACTAATGAAATAGAATACATGTTTTGTATTACAACCATTAAATCTGTGTCTGTATTGCATATTCAAACCTTAATACCATTCAATTAAGAAAAACACTTAGTTGACGAAGTCCGCTGTAGATTTAGTCAAACTAAAATCTGCTTATATTTAGTAGACTAGACTAGACTAAGACTAAAATATTTTAGATGACTAGAATAGGACTAAGACTAAATGGTGTGATATTCAAAAGACTAAGACCCTGTTTCCACCTGGCATTAATATGTGGTTCTGAGGAATCCGATCGTTATATGTAAATGTAATATGCTTGTTCACACCTGGCCTTAACAATGCGTCTTCTATGCGCGTTTGCGATCCGGATTCGAATTCCCCGCGCAGTATGGAAATCATTTCCGCTTATACACTCCATCTTCAATGTTTTCTGTTATTCGGTTGTCTGTTTACCTGCAACGGTGCGCTTTTATGACGTGAATTGTCGCGTGAATGAGTACCCGTTTCCGCCCAGTCACTCGCCGCAGTTGAGTGGGCGGGGCCTAATGTGTATGAGATACACATACGCGTTTCCACTGTTAATGGGTATGTGGATAAGTGGTCTCAAACCACCTCCGAATGTGGATAATTTCAATGCGCATTCAATGCGCATTGAGCGTGTTTCCACCTGTAGTTAGCGCGATCGGATCCTAAAAACCACATATTAATGCCAGGTGGAAACAGGGTCTTAGACTAAGACTAAATCAGAATTTGCTGCCAAAATTAACACTGCCGAGAACGTAGTATATTTTTCACAATCTATGATGAATATGACTCGTATGATCGGTTTTGTGCCTCAAATCAGATCCTTAAAGGGCTTTTATTTTGAAGGTAGTTGTAAAACCGGAAGTTCCGTGTATGCAAGTCGCTGATGGCTTGACGCCAGCTTGACGGCCATGCTTGACAAAGTGTTTCACGAAAGTAAGGAGAACATGTCGGAGTCGTCAGCACGGTCAGCACCCCAAACCAGGTCTCTGAAAAATAAGAGGGTGAGGTCCGAACTGGAGGATGACTCTTCTGGTAAGTTTAAGAATGTAATGCTATAGTAACGTTAGCTGGTTCTAGCTTGCTTAGTTGTTTGCCTAGCTTACATTACTTTCTTTCAGAAGCTTTGGTGAGCTTCTTTTTTGAGCTAACGTTTAGCTTACACTATCATAAAAATTGCAACCAAACGTATCTATTAACAGTTGTGTCATGCTAGCTTGTCAGGAAGGGGCAAAGTAATGCTGAATGGTTATTTCTGTGCTGACCCAGATGCTGCCCAAATTGTCCTAACTGCCAAACTGGGTCTACAGAAATATAAACATGAGCTGGCCAGGTATAAATTAGAATGCCAGGATGTAAAAATAAAAGACCTGACAACGGAGAGAGATTTCTTGAAGGGACAACTATCTGAATGAAAGAAAATATTTACTTTTTTCCAACAATTGTCACCATTACAGACTAAATTTACTTTGATACTGCACCCCTTTTTGCAGATTCCATGTCCAAATCGCTTAAATGCTTAGTATAACCTGTCTGCTATCTGTCTAATTGTGATCAATGTTTCTTTGTGTTGTCTTTATACAGTAACAAGAAAGACCAGCCTGACTCAACCTTCCCCTGGGGCTCAAGTCCGTTGTCGTCTGACTCCTCTGACTCCTCCTCAGACGATGGGAAGAGGAAGAGGAAGTATAACAGAAGTCAGCATTATACTGTTGCAGAGGGGGCCAGCAGAAGAAGGCTTTTTTTTTTAATGATCTATTTTTGAATTGTATTACTTGATTTTATTTCAATACATTTTAAACTTAAGACTGACCAATTTTCTTAATATCTTGTTGACACAATCGGGGAACGGTGGGACTTGAAAATATTCCCACCTCCAAAGTGGGGAATGACAAAACAAGTTTGAGAACCACTGGGTTAGCATCTATATAGTTCTATGTGGTTTTCTGCTTGTCCTATCTGCAACAGTATAATGCTGACTTCTGATACAGCAACGTCTCGCCCAAATTCCTCTAGTGAGGATTGCCATCTCCATAAGGTTACAGATTCAATATGCAGAAGCAACTCATACAACCCCACGTCGTTTTATATTGTTTTACCTACAACAGAGTTTTTTTTTTATTATTGTTTGATGGAAGTTTTTTTTGCTCTACTCGTTTAATTGTTTTGTTGTTCTTATTCATTTAATATTTTAAATTAATAGTCTTCATCATTGGACACTTGAATTGATGTCAGGCAGCATTTTTATTTTACTAAGGTATTTATTTTTTTACATTTAGTAAAATGTTGTTCATGAAAGTTCTGGGAAACAAACAAACTTGTTTACAATTGCACAGTTGTTAAGTGTTTTTTTTTCTTTAAAAGTAAGTGCTTCTGTGCTTCACCTCTGTAACATTGTATTTACATGTAGTTTTTTTTAATTCACATTGTATCCACCTTGACAAGATATAGTACTTATTAACTGTTAAAAAGTGTATGTTAAAGGATTTATTAACCTTAATAAGCATTGTTCTCGCTTTAGATCCAGTACCTTCAAAATGCATTATTACCTGTTTAATAAAGGACTTATTAACCTTAATAAACATTGTTCTCGCTTTAGATCAGGTACCTTCAAAAGGCATTATTACCTGTTTAATAAAGGACTTATTGGCCTTAATAAGCATTGTTCTCCCTTTAGATCCAGTACCTTCAAAATGCATTATTACCTGTTTAATAAAGGTCTTATTGGCCTTAATAAGCATTGTTCTCGCCTTAGATCAGGTACCTTCAAAATGCATTATTACCTGTTTAATAAAGGACTTATTGGCCTTAATAAGCATTGTTCTCGCTTTAGATCAGGTACCTTCAAAATGCATTATTACCTGTTTAATAAAGGACATATTAACCTTAATAAGAATTGTTCTTAGAGCATAGAAATGCATTATTACCTGTTTAATAAAGGACTTATTAACCTTAATAAGCATCGTTCTTAGAACATAGTTAACTGCTAATAAACAAATAATAAAGGTGTGTTCACCTTCATAAAGCAACAAACAATCCTTAGTAAAGGTTTAACTATGACATAATAGGTAAGTTAGTAAGACTCAATACATGGGTTTGTAACGCTTTTATTAACAGCTATCAGAAACTCATGAGACTTTCATTAACCTCTTCCGCCCGAGAGCCCCCGGTACCGGGGGCAGCTGCGCTTTTCACAACATACACTAATACGGGAATGCTAACCATGTAGCAACATGTCATAAAGCACACCCACTTAACGGAAAGAAGCTCGGCTAAAAGCTCATGATATCCATTTTCACCTAATCGAAACACAAGTCTGACACCAAGCAACTAAGTGAGTAGGTAGAAAAAAAGACGCTAACGGCTCATGTCCGAAAAATCGGCGCTAGCGATTATGCTACTTCATAATCATGCTAACGATACAAACATAGATAGTAGCCTATACAAACAGCAATCATATGAACACAGTGTTGCCTCCTTGTGATTGGCGGATAAGTGTTGTTGTGGTGTTTCTGGGGGACTGTACCTCGACCCTATTGGCTCTGACGGATCCACATTGACCAATGGATTGAATGAAGACGTCGCGAGTGACCGCCCCGCGAAAATTGACAGCTCCACAACAAAACACTAACAGCGGTTTTTGACTTTTGAGATAGTAGACACTTTTTTGGGTTTTCTTGACATTTTGCCACCACACAAATAATGGCAGACAGGAATAGAAACAAATGGTTTTCAGTTTCGGAGGTACTTGCAATACTTGAAAATGATAGCGGCGCCCGGCTTATTCCTGTGGACTCATCGTCGGAGGAGGAGGACCTACTGCGGCGAGAACTGGATCCGGACCACAGCAGCGATTCAGATTACCAAATTCCATCACCGCAAAGGTATGTAATCTCTGTTTTTTTATTGATTACTTATTGATTTGGTGTCAAATTACATCTACATTTATAAAACTGGATATGGATGGATGGATGGATTATTGATTACTTATTGATTTGGTGTCAAATTACCGATCTACATTTATAAAACTGGAGATGGATGGATAGATGGATGGATGGATGGATGGATGGATGGATGGATGGATGGATAGATAGATAGATAGATAGATAGATAGATAGATAGATAGATAGATAGATAGATAGATAGATAGATAGATAGATAGATAGATTATTAGTAGACCTATCCTTAAATTAATTTAGTAAATAAATAGGCTACACACACTCAAACTCGTTCAGACTTGTTTGTTGAATTCCAAATTACAGGGCTTGTTAACCTCAACATAGTGTTTTCTGTTTGGAGTCACATTTTAGATGAGTGAATTAATATATTTGTTTTTCTTCCACAGTGATGATGATGATGATGATGATGATGATGAGCAAAGAGGTGCTTTTGCAACGGCATCTGCCCCACCCCCTCAGCCACAGCCAGGGCCATCATCAGCATGTAGGCCTACTCCCATCTCTCAGCCACTGCGAGGCCGCTCCACTCGACGTGCTTCAGCTCCCCTTCCTCAGCCATTGCCATCCTCATCCGACTCAGATTCACCTGAAGTAACACAACCTAAAAAAAGGAAATCGGCAAATCCAAAGCGTGCTCGAGTTGGGTCTGCTACTTCCAGAGGGAAGGAGGAAGAAATGAGCTGGCACAACAAAGCGGAGAAAGACAAAAGACCGGACCCACTCAGATTCATGCCAGCCAGGATCCCTGGCCCCACATTTGACACCAAGGCCTCATGGTCCCCCCTTTCACTCTTCCAGCTTTTTTTTAGCGCCACTGTAGTCCGTAGCATCATTGACAACACCAATGCCAACGCTGTCAAGAGATTACAGGCTGGAAAAAAGTTTATTTGGAGAGCTCTGACGGTGAGCGATTTTTATGTTTTCATGGCCATTATTATTTTCTCTGGCCTTGTGAATGTGCACCATCGAGCGGATTACTGGAGAAAGCAGTGGCCATATAACTTTGCCTTCCCCAGTGAAAAGATGCCCCGGGACCGCTTTGAAGCCATCTTGTGGTCGCTGCACCTGAGCAACCCAAGAGAGGATGAAGAGAATGAGCGCAAGAGGAACACGGCTGAATATGACAGACTCTTCAAAATCAAGCCCCTGTACACTGACATCGTGACTGCCTGCCAAGCAAATTTCCAGCCAAATAAGAACATCTCCATTGATGAAAGAATGGTGGCATCCAAGGCCCGCATCAGCATGAAGCAGTACATGAAAGACAAGCCGACAAAGTGGGGGTACAAACTGTTTGTACTTGCAGACTCCGCAATAGCGTATACCTGGAACTTTTTTGTGTACTGTGGTAAAAGTGCGTTCACAACAGGCCAGGGTCTGAGCTACTCTTCAGTGATGGACCTTCTGCCATTTCCTCTGCTCGGTGGGGGCTACACACTGTATGTAGATAATTTCTACACAAGCCCTGCCCTCTTTCTGGATCTGTCAAAAAAAAACATTGGCTGCTGTGGGACCATAAGGAAGAATCGAATTGGTTTTCCACAGGCTGAGGGTAATGACTTACCCAAAAAGGCTGAGAGGGGAGATCTGCGGTGGATAAGGAACGAAAAACTCCTGTTCGTGAAGTGGATGGACACCCGGGAAGTGAACATGTGCTCTACAGTGCATGAAGCCTTCAGTGGACGGACGGTGAAACGGCAAGTGAAAGAGGCTGGTGTGTGGCAGACCAAGGCCATACCTGTTCCAGACGCTGTAGCTGACTACAATCAGAACATGGGTGGTGTGGATCTGTCAGATGCTCTGATCGGGTACTACAGTGTCAGCCACAAGACCATGAAATGGTACAAAACTTTCTTTTATCACTTTGTGGACATTGCTGTGGTGAACAGTTTCCTTCTCCACAAGGAGCTGTTCAAGATAAGGAATGAGCCCACCATGACAACGCCACACACCCAAAAGACCTTCAGGGAGCAGCTTGCTGCAGAGATGGTGGAGTTTGCTGAAGGCTCAGCACCACCACCACCACCGCCACCACCACCACCACAACTCACCTGCATGCCAATGTATTATGGGAGCAATGCCACACAGTCCAGGAGGTACTGCAGGTTGTGCCAGGATGCTGGCTTGCCGAGGGTGAAGACACCAGTTTACTGCAGGCAATGCCAGGTCCCTCTTTGCTTCACATCTAAAAAGAACTGCTTCCAGCAATGGCATGACTTACATTAGTGTAAATATATTTGATGTTTGGAGTTCTTGCCAGTTTGTTTTAGTAGTGTAAATATAGCTGACATTCAGAGTTTTTTGCAGCGTGTTTTTACTTGTGTAGTTTAGTTTCATTGTTACTGTTATAACAATTGTATTGTTCTTTTTGTTCTAATTTGTATATATAAAGATGTATATTTATATATGTAGTATTAGTATTACTATTATTATTGTATTATAAATGTAATAATATGTGTATTATTAGTATTACTGTTATTATTTTATTATATATTATATATTATTATTATTATTATTATTATTATTATTATTATTATTATTATTATTATTAAATCTGCTCCAGTTGGAGATAAACCTTAGTTACTTTGTATGGTGTTCTTTGAATGGGAAAATGTATATTAGGTGTGGTTTATTTTTCAAAACAAAGCCAAAACAGTTTTTAGAACAGTATTTAAATGGGTGTGCCCAAATGGCTAATTTCCGCCTGAAAGATTTCTCTACTAAAACCTCTCTAACTTTGCTCTGCTTTACTTTATTAGCATCAATCTTGGCACAGGTATTGTTCAGATTGCATGCTATTATTTACTGGAGGATTTGGGCTGCAACTGCATGATTCAAAGGGGATATTCACTCACTAAAGTGTACAGTTCTGTTAGGCGGAAATGAAATATTTCATTTATGCTGTGTTCCATCTTCATTTACTCTGACCCAGTAACATCTAGACTAATGCTTACACCTTTTCAGCAATCTCACAAGTGTTACCTTTATTATGATACCAAGATTATTCATATAGACCATGTAGTTGCAGAGATATACTCTATTCATTATGGGCATGTCATTTTCGAACGGAATCCTGAGCCAGAGGCCTAGGGCTTAAGAGGTTAATGCTATTAAGCAATCAATAAATAGTTAAGAAGTTTCTCATAAGTGCTTATAAAAGTCTTATAATCACACAGTAAACATGTTTATTGTGTTATTATTAACACTTAAATATAGTCTTATTAACAAAAACTGATGTTAATAAGCATCTTATAAGGTCCTTATTACCTATTAACTAAGGCTTATAACAAGAACCTTAATATAAAGCGTTACCAAGATGTCAAATAAATTGTGTCTGAACAGGGTTTTTTTTTTAAAACCAAAAATGGGAAAACTGTAACATTTTCACGGCGTAAAGTGCCCCTCAGTCACCCGCTCTGCATGTAATCGGCAAATAAACTTTTCGGGGATCCCGAAACTGATATCCAATCACAAGAGAGAACGCTACAAACCGGCACCCGTCTCACTGCCGGTGCACGCGCAGAGCGATAGATTGGTGAATGTTTATGTGCCTACAATGGCGGAGCAGGTAAAAATCCTTCCCAATGTCTGTTTTGATGGTTTTTATCATGTTTTATCACACTTACTTATTTGAGATGATGCTAGATAACTCGCTGTTTGAAGACCACAGTGCATTAATGTGGTGACGTGGGGACGAGGGAGGGGATTGCTAACTACAGTCAGTGACAGGAAGTTAGCTAAACTGACCATTTACTGAACCTTTAAGTCAAAGTACATCTTCTTGTTTTCTAAACAAATCTGTCAACTATAAAAAATAATACCTAAAAATAACTATTATAACTACAATCTTTAATATTGCTTTTGATATGTGTCTCGGAATTGTAAAAATTATTGTTGAAGACTTTTATTTTTGAATAAACTAATATTTTTTTTTTCTTATTGCTATTTCTCTTCCACTCCATTTTGGAAAACTCTTAGAGATGGCTGGAGGTAGGGAAGGGGGGCGCGGAGTTATGGCAGGGGGGGCGCAGATGAATATCTGGAGAAAAAAAAACTAAAAAAAAAAAAAAAAAAATGCGTCTGTACCCCTCCCCCAGGGGCCGGAGGGGTACAGACGCATACAAATCAGTACCCCTCCCGCCCCTGGGGTCCTCCGACCATAACTGTGTACATCTTTTTCCTGTTTACCGCACTGCACTTAAAAGGGGCAAAGTGCAGAGCATCCGCATTAAGAACTGGAACGATAATAACGCATGTGAGACTCTCCGTGGCCTTTTTGAAGCCACAGATTGGGACATGTTCACCGAGTCCTCTGCTGACATCAATGAACTGACGGATGTTGTTACTAGCTGGTCTGTGTACTGTGAGAATATTGTTATCCCTGAGAAAACAGTCAAAGTGTATCCTAACTGTAAACCGTGGGTATCTAAGTCCCTTAGACCTCTTCTTCATATGAAGAACAAAGCCTTTAAAGAAGGTAATACAGTAGAATTGAGACGTCTGCAAAAATAAATTAAAAGAGGTCTGGGTTGGCAAAAAGACCTACAAGGAAAAAATTGAGAGCCAACTTAAAACTAACAATCTGGGCTCTGCCTGGGACGGCATGAAAACCATCACTGGGCTGAAAGATAAAAGAAAAAGGTTTCATTAGCCAACTATACCTGTGACCTGCACCTTGCTCAGAGCCTCAATGATTTTTATGTCAGATTTGAAACGCATGATTTTAGTGAGGAACACTCTGTGTTCAAAAACAGACTTCTGTCTGCCAGTTATAAATATCTGGGCACTATCATTGATAATAACTTGAAATTTAATGCAAACACTGAAATGCTGTGCAAGAAAGGCCAGCAACGCCGCTACTGTCTTAGAAAATTGGCTAGATTTAATGTTGACAAAAGCCTGTTGAAATTGTTTTACAGTGCTTACATTCATTCTGTCATCTCCTTCTCTATCATATGCTGGTACGGTAACCTCACTACCAAGGACAAAAATTCTCTTGCGAAAATCACTGGTATCCAGTTAGAAGGCCTTGATCCTTTCCATTGCAAACAGTTGCTCAAAAAATCTAGGTCCATGCGACAAGACAGTGCCCACCCTCTTTATTCTGAATATAGGGTGTTGCCATCTTGCCGTCGCCTGTGTGTCCCTATGACCACCAAAAACAGATACAAGTTTTCCTTTGCCCCTGCCTCGATTCGAGCAACCAATGCTGCCAGCAGCAGATAAATGCTGCTATTGTTGATTGGGTTTTCGATTTTTTATATTGTTGATGGTGTTTATGGTACTGTACTGTTGATATTGTTGCTGTTGTTGTGGGCATTGCTGCTAACGGCACTCTGCACTTTATTTTGCTGCTATTGATTGTTTGCTGTTGACCACATAGCACTTTATCTTGGCGCTTTATGATGTTACGATTCTAGGATTTTATGTTTGATTTATTTTATTTTATGATTTTATGATTTAATTTAATTTTATGATTTCATTTATTTTATTTTATGGCGGTATGACCTGTGTCTAACTGTCGGAGCTTGGATAACAGTAGGAGAAAGTTGCCCTGGACTGCCTTCTCAGAGCGGGAACACTCTTTACTAAGAACCCGAATTCTCTGGTCATATCTCGGGCGAGTTTTGCCGTACAGCAAGACTCTATCCCCAGCGTGGCCCGTCTTGAGCTATGGAGGGAAAGGAACTAACTTTGTTGTGTTGGTTTTTCCCTGATTCTTGCACTTTAGTGCCCAGGCCTGCGTACATGTTGTGATGTTTGTGTCCGTCACTGTTTTGTACTGTTATGTGTTGTCGCCTCTCCTCGCTGTAAACAAAATTGCCCTCTTGGGACACTAATAAAAATCTTGAATCTTGAATCAACTGTTTGATATAATATTTATTTATTTGTACAATATATTTCAGCTGGAAATAATACGGACAAAGTAAAGAGCTTAAAACTATTCAAGCCTCACGTCTTTCTTGGATCTGATGTTCACTATCTGTCAAGTTTGACACGGACTTGTCAAGCGAGGACAGAAAAATAATATATTTACAAAATAAAAAATATTTATTTGTTACTTGTCCTTGCCCTAAATGTGAATGTGCAAATTTGGAGGGGAAGCAAATGGGTGAATTGGGATTGGGCAACATGTTCCACCTATTCATCATTGTCAGAAAAAATATCTCTCAAATATACAGTATATATCACTAGAAAATCCTGCGGAGAAAAGTACGGGCTGACCCTATGGTCCAAGAGGCTATATTGTAGAGCACCATCGAACCCCATGCACAAATGACAAATCTTTACAGTTTGAATAATTTGAGTTACTTGACACATATTACGTATATTTTCTTCAAGGAAAGAGTGAAATTATTTCACATGCAATTGTTTATTTTATAACACACCAGTTTTTATTGGTAAATAAAAAGAAATGAAAATCAGAAGCTTGCTTTACATAGGCCTACATATTTTTATTTTATATTTTATTGATAACATTTACAAATGTAGTATTTATCTGTGTAAATATTCTATAATTGTAATACAGAAATCAATTCCTGTAATGTTGTCATTTACTGTAAGGATGCAACTCTCACCTGTTTGTTTGCAGGAGCACCAAAAAAGGGAATTCTGTACCAAATCAGAAAAACAGCCTCAATGTTACAGTTTTTTCGATTGCTAACCCACAATCGGCACAACTGCAGCTCAATGTACAAAACTCTAACTACAGTCTGCACTACCAACAGTCACTGGAGCTGAACTGTTCACTTCACCTGCAAAACAGGTTCAGTGCAGCAAACACTATGAACCAGCCTCATTGAGATAACACACACTGTCACTCAGAACACACTCAGAGTATAAACACTAGCATCAAACCCCAATACACAAATGACAAACTTTTAATCTTTACAGTTTTGAATAATTTGAGTTACTTCACACAAATAAAGTAATATTTTCTTTGAGGAAAGAGTGAAATTAGTTAACATGAAATTGTTTATTTTATAACATCCCAGTTATGTTTAGGTAAACAAAAATAAATGAAAATCAGAAGTTTGCTTCAATAGATACATCTTTTTATTTTATATTTTATTGATAACATTTCCAAATGTAGTATTTATCTGTGTAAATATTCTATAGTTGTAATAAAGAAATCAATTTCTGTAATGTTGTCATTTACTGTAAGGGTGCAACTCTTGCGTTTTTGTTTGTTTGAGAATGTCACTACTTCAGCCACAATTTAGTTTTTTGTCACTTGTCTGTTCCCATATTAACTCTCTTGTCATTTCAGACCCGGCCACTCCCCCCTGCTCTGCACTCCCTGCTGATTACTTCCACCTGGCCTAACCACACTCACCTGCTCCCCATCAGCTATTAGCCCCACAGTATATATACCGGTTCATTCCCTCAGTTCCCTGCCAGATTGTCTTTGTGTTACATTGCTCTCCAGCCTATTCCGAATTCCTGCCTGTTTACCTGCCTGCCTATTCGTGTTTTGACCCATCCTTTTGGATTTTGGATTCCCTTTGCCTGCCCCTCTTGGACTTGTTGCCTCGCTACCACCTGGTTTGATTCTTTATTAAACTTTGTTGCTATACCTGAACTGTTTGTTGTCGTGCTATTGGGTTCTGGCCTGCCATTTTGGTACAATCCTGACAGTACAATCTGGCCAAAAGATGAACCCAGCCGACACAAAGGCTCTTAAGGAAGAAGTGGCAGCACAAGGTGCCGCCCTACACCAGCATTCGAGACAGTTCACCGCTATGGAAGTGGCTTTCCAGGAAGCTTCGGAACGCCACAATCAGCATTTTGAGGTTCTGAGCGGCCAGCTCACGCTGGACAGCCAGACCCCAGCGGTTCAACCACCCACCAGCCCTCCTGTCCCTGCTGTCTCCCGTCCAGAGCCCCGCTTAAGTGCTCTAGAGCGCTTTTCTGGAGCTCCAGATACCTGTCGCTCCTTTCTGACTCTGTGCTCATTGACTTTTGAACTACAACCTCTCACATATCCCACGGAGAGGTCGAGAGTGGCTTTCATGATCACCCAGCTTACTGGGCGGGCCCGGAACTGGGGTGCCGCCGAGTGGGAGAAGCAGTCGGCTCTCTGTTCTTCTGTGGCTGCCTTCTCTGAGGGTCTTCGGAAGGTGTTTGATCATGCTACCCCTGGTCGAGAGGCTGCTCGGGGTCTGTTTAACCTGGCTCAGGGGAGCCGGAGAGTGACTGATTATTCCATCGAGTTCCGGACTATCGCTGCAGAGAGTGACTGGAACTCTTCCTCCCTGGCTGACGCCTTTTACAACGGACTTTCTGATGCCATCAAGGACGAGCTGGCGGCCCGGGATCCTCCAGGGGATTTGGACGTATCCAGGAGAGGAGACGAGAGAAGGTACTGACCAGCACTTCCCGTAGCCTTCCACGTCTTCCAGTTTCACCTTCCACTTCAACGGGTTTTCCTACCGCTGCTGCCTCTAGTGACCCAGTTGAACCCATGCAGCTGGGCAGGACCAGGCTGTCAGCTGCTGAACGACAACGGCGCCAAAGGGAGAACTGTTGCATGTACTGTGGAGAGGGAGGCCATTACGTGTCATCCTGTCCAGTAAAAGACAGGGCTCACCAGGAATCCAGAGGGCGCTGGTGAGCCGCATCAAGAACTTTGAAGGTCCCTCTCGAGCACTACTTCATGCCCAGCTCAACTTTAATGGTCTGTCCCATACTGTCGCTGTCCTCATTGACTCGGGAGCTGACACCAACCTTCTGGATCGGGGCCTTGCCATGCAGCTGGGTATTAACCAGGAACCCTTGGCCGAGCCTATTGAGGCTACTGCTCTCGATGGGCGCCTCCTCTGCACTGTAACCCATCGCACAGTTCCTATTCATCTGGGCATATCAGGTAACCACACTGAATCACTAACCTTTCACCTGATTAATGCACCTCAGCAGCCAGTGGTCTTGGGGTATCCTTGGTTAATTAAACATAATCCACACATTGACTGGAGAACCGGTTCCATTCTACAATGGAGTGATCAATGTCTTGCGGTCTGTCTGAAATCTGCCTTGTTACCTGCCTGCAGCACCCCTTCTTCTAATGAATTCCCAGATCTCTCAGGTGTCCCGTCGGAGTACTACGACTTAAAGGAGGTGTTTAACAAGGTACGGGCCACCTCTCTTCCCCCACACCGCCCGTATGATTGTGCCATTGACCTCCTCCCTGGCTCATCCCCACCCAGGGGGAGGCTCTACTCTCTGTCAGCCCCGGAGACCAGGACCATGGACGAATACATAAACAACTCACTGGCAGCAGGCCTCATCCGTCCCTCTTCATCACCTGCTGGAGCAGGGTTTTTCTTCGTGGGTAAGAAGGACAAATCCCTCCGGCCCTGCATCGATTACCGCGGTCTGAATGATGTCACCATTAAGAACAGGTACCCCCTCCCACTCATCTCTTCTGCATTTGAACTTTTGCAAGGGGCCACTGTGTTTACCAAGCTTGATCTCAGGAATGCCTATCACCTAGTTCGCATTCGGGAGGGGGATGAGTGGAAGACGGCGTTCAATACCCCTAGGGGCCACTACGAGTACCTGGTAATGCCTTTCGGACTCACAAATGCTCCTGCAGTATTCCAAGCCTTAGTGAATGATGTGCTCCGGGATTTTCTCAATGTATTTGTGTTTGTTTATCTTGATGACATCCTCATCTTCTCCAAGTCCGAACAGGACCATGTGCAGCATGTCCGCAGGGTTCTCCAGAGACTCCTAGAGAACCAGCTGTTCGTGAAGGTCGAGAAGTCCGAGTTCCATGCCACTGAGGTGTCGTTCCTGGGATACATAATTTCAGTCGGAAGTATTCACATGGATCCCACCAAGATTAAAGCGGTGGTGGATTGGCCGGTCCCCACCACTCGTAAGAAGCTTCAACAATTTCTGGGGTTTGCCAATTTCTATCGTAGGTTTATCCGCAACTATAGTTCTGTAGCAGCTCCCCTGACAGCCCTCACCTCCCAAAAGGTAGCCTTCCAATGGTCCCCTGCTGCAGGAAGGGTGTTCAGTGAGTTAAGGTCACGGTTCTCTTCTGCTCCCATCCTCATCCTACCAGATCCAGAACGCCAGTTTGTCGTTGAGGTGGATGCGTCAGACTCCGGGGTGGGGGCAGTCCTGTCTCAGCGGTCAGGTAAAGACCAAAAGTTACATCCATGTGCCTTTTTCTCCCGCAAATTGTCCCCAGCGGAGAGAAATTATGACGTTGGAAACCGGGAGCTATTGGCGGTTAAGATGGCTCTCGAGGAGTGGAGGCACTGGTTGGAGGGGGCGAAGAATCCGTTTGTGGTGTGGACGGACCACAAAAACCTGGAGTACATCCGGTCAGCCAAACGGTTGAACTCCCGTCAGGCCAGGTGGGCGTTGTTCTTTAATCGTTTTGATTTTACCCTGTCTTATCGCCCAGGTTCTAGGAACGTCAAACCAGATGCCCTGTCCCGTCAGTTCCAATCCGAACATGTTCCCACACATCCTGAGAGCATCCTCCCCACTAAGATGGTCATCGGCGCAGTTACCTGGGACATTGTGGACAAGGTAAAACGGGCCCAGGCCGACCACCCGGCCCCCAGTGCTTGCCCTGATAATCGTCTGTATGTGCCTGTGAATCTCCGCTCTCAGGTCCTCCAGTGGGGACATTCTTCTCGCCTTGCCTGTCATCCAGGGGTTAGGCGCACTCTAGCCCTGCTGAAGCAACGGTTCTGGTGGGCTACCATGGAAGAGGACGCCAAGGAGTTCATCGCTGCTTGCTGTGTTTGCTCCCAGCACAAGATCGCTCGCCATGCCCCTGCGGGCCTTCTTCAGCCACTGCCTGTTCCTCATCGTCCGTGGTCCCACATCTCGATCGACTTCGTCACCGGACTGCCTCCCTCCGAGGGTAACACCACTATTCTTACTATTGTGGACAGATTTTCTAAATCTGCTCAGTTTGTTCCGTTGCCCAAGTTACCATCTGCCAAGGAAACAGCTGAAATTATGTTGCATCATGTTTTCCGTCTGCACGGCCTTCCCTGTGACATTGTCTCCGACCGGGGGCCGCAGTTCACTTCTCGTTTCTGGACAGAGTTTTGTCAGCTGTTGGGGGCCACGGTCAGCTTATCCTCGGGTTTCCATCCTCAATCCAACGGCCAGACTGAGCGGATGAACCAGGAGATGGAGACTGCCTTGCGCTGCATCACATCCCAGAACCCGTCCTCCTGGTCCAAGCAGCTCCTATGGGTGGAGTATGCTCACAACACACTTCCAAGTTCAGCAACAGGTCTTTCCCCCTTCCAGTGCTCTCGAGGATATCAACCTCCATTGTTCCCTGAGCAGGAGCGAGAGGCCAGTGTCCCGTCTGTCCAGGCGTTCGTCCAGCGATGTCGGCGCACCTGGGTGCGGGCCCGTGCTGCCCTCCTGCGCTCGTCCGACCGATACCAGAGATATGCCAATCGCCGTCGGACCCCTGCACCCGGTTACACTCCGGGTCAGAAGGTTTGGTTGTCTACACGGGACCTTCCGCTCCGGGTGGAGTCTAGGAAGTTGGCTCCCAGGTTTGTGGGTCCGTTCTCCATCAATAAAGTCATCAATCCTGCTGCAGTCCGTCTCCGTCTTCCTCGCTCCATGAGGATCCATCCCACCTTCCATGTATCCAAGATCAGACCCGTTAAAGAGTCCCAGCTCCAGCCCTCCTCCAGACCCCCGCCGCCCCCCCAGCTCATTGATGGAGGGCCTGCCTACTCGGTTCATCGTCTCATCAGGTCGCGACGACGGGGAAGGGGTTTCCAATACTTGGTTGATTGGGAGGGTTATGGCCCTGAGGAGCGCTCGTGGGTCCCGGCTCGCCACATCCTGGACCCCGACCTCATCACCACATTCCATAGGGACCATCCTGATCAGCCTGGTGGGACGTCAGGAGCCGTCCCTAGAGGGGGGGGTTCTGTCACTACTTCAGCCACAATTTAGTTTTTTGTCACTTGTCTGTTCCCATATTAACTCTCTTGTCATTTCAGACCCGGCCACTCCCCCCTGCTCTGCACTCCCTGCTGATTACTTCCACCTGGCCTAACCACACTCACCTGCTCCCCATCAGCTATTAGCCCCACAGTATATATACCGGTTCATTCCCTCAGTTCCCTGCCAGATTGTCTTTGTGTTACATTGCTCTCCAGCCTATTCCGAATTCCTGCCTGTTTACCTGCCTGCCTATTCGTGTTTTGACCCATCCTTTTGGATTTTGGATTCCCTTTGCCTGCCCCTCTTGGACTTGTTGCCTCGCTACCACCTGGTTTGATTCTTTATTAAACTTTGTTGCTATACCTGAACTGTTTGTTGTCGTGCTATTGGGTTCTGGCCTGCCATTTTGGTACAATCCTGACAGAGAATTTGTGTTACAGATGCAACTTTAGATCTTTGCAGATTGCGTTGCACCCTTAACCCTGCCTCTCTCAATGAGAGACCATGATTCACAACAGGGTCGATCAGTGTTGCCCTTACTGTATTTCATCAGAAATGACAGCTCAATGGTTGCGTTCCGAATCGCATACTCTTTCTTTTTTCTATTCTACATACTACATCTGACGATAAAAAGAATCTAGTTAGGATGCAGTAGGCATACTATTGGGACATACTTTTCTCTCTTATTTCATCATAACATTGCGCCTTGATCTTGCCTCTTGATTTTATATCCGTCGCATCCCCGTTTGTTTTCATAACATGGACCTATAGGCTTCGTCGATGTTACGTCACTTCACGTGCGCACTGGATTGTGGGTCAGAATCGCCCAAATAGGATGCACTTTTCAACACTAACAATCTTGGCCGCATGAAGTAGACCATCCGGGTATTCTAACCATCCTAAATCTGGCCACAAGAATCGGGACATCCTAAATCTTTTTTCTACATACTATATAATAGAAAGTATGCGATTCGGAACGCAACCAATGTCTTGTAGGTCTTCCTCCACACATCCAGTCTCACTGCTTCTCTTCTTACTCCAACAACCTGTCTTCCTGTTCCTGAAAATTGTGTTTAAGCAATGAAAAACTATCTAGAGTTTGGTCCACATGAACCGCTGCTGTGCATACTGTTATTAGAGTTTTGCACTTGTCGTTCCAGTTGTGCCCACTGTGGTTTAGCGATCGAAAAAAACTGTAAAGGGATTTACCTTTTACAGTTTTTTTCGATTGCTAGCCCACAGTGGGCACAACTGTAGCTCAATGTGCAAAACTCTAACTACAGTCTGCACTACCAACATTCACTGGAGCTGAACAGTTCCCTTCACCTGCAAAACAGGTTCAGTGCAGCAAACACTATGAACCAGCCTCATTGAGATAACACACACTGTCACTCAGAACATACACAGAGTACAAACACTAGCATCAAACCCCAATACACAAATTACAAACTTTTAATCTTTACAGTTGAAATAATTTGAGTTATTTCACACAAATTACGTAATATTTTTCTTTGATGAAAGGGTTCGATTCTTTCACATGAAATTGTTTATTTTATAACATACCAGTTTTTTTAGGAAAACAAAAAGAAATGAAAATCAGAATTTTGCTTCAATAGATACACATTTTGTATATTTTATTGAAAACATTTCCAAATGTAGTATTTATCTGTGTAAATATTCTATAATACAGAAATCAATTCCTGTAATGTTGTAATTTACTGTAAGGATGCAACTCTAAGCTGTTTGTTTGCTGGAAACTTCGTATTACAGATGCAACTTTAGATTTTTAAAGATTGGGTTGCACTCTCAACCCTGCTCAATGAGAGACCATGATTCACAACAGGGTCTATCAGTGTAGCCCTTACTGCAGGGGTCTCCAACACGTCGATCGCGAGCTACCGGTAGCTCGCGGGCAGGTTTTCAGTAGCTCGCCTGATAGGTTGACCGACTGTGTTGTAAAAAAAATAAAAATCTGACTAAGGGAAATGCACCTCTTTCACATGGTCAAAACTTCTCAAAGGGCCGCGATTTGCGGTAAATACATGTTCACATGGGTCTCAAAGGGTTTCTCTATCAGCTGGTGTTTGTGTCTGTGTGTGTGCTGCTCTGCAGCTCTGCATGCGGCCATGCGTGACTACGGCATGCATGCGGGAGAGTAAACGAGCAGAAGCAAGCCGTTACTGACTGATGGTGAAAATAAACCTTTATTATACTATCTATGAAATAAATGCAGTGCGGTTCTATGGGGATATTTAGCTGAACAGAATGAAGTGCTCTGCAAAGCTAGAACAGTTTAAGACTCCACATCACCGTGGCAACACAACCTATAGAGACAGTGCATGAAATAGGCCACGCTCATCGTGGGGTAAAACATTCAACAGCGTTCCGTTCACTTTGTATTGAAGGAGACCGGTCTTCTGCAAACACACTTAATTAAAACTTAATCAAACATCCATTTAACAAAAACACGTTACTTTCTTGAAAGCCACGACTCTTATCTGTCTATACGAGCTGTTTTTGTGAAAAATAATTGAGTAATTTTCAATATTGAGGTGTTTTTGTCCGGTCGGACCCATCGTGGGGGAAACCGTTGAACACTGTTACGTTCACTTTGTATTGAAGGAGACCTGTCTACTGCAAACAAACTTAATTAAAACGTATTCAAACATCCATTTAACAAAAACACGTTACTTTCTTTAAAGCCACGACCCTTGTCTGTCCATACGAGCTGTTTTTGTGAAAAATAATTTAGTAATTTTAGATATTGAGGTGTTTTTTCCCGTCCGACCTGGCTAGCCTACAGCAGAAGGCTAACATTAGCCTAGCATACAGCATACATTAGTTAAGAGTTTTGTCTCGATATTCAAAATTACTCAATCATTTTTCACAAAAACAGCTCGTATAGACAGACAAGAGTCATGGCTTTAGAGTATGTAACGTGTATTTGTGAAAGGCATGTCGTATTACGTTTTTATTAAGTTTGTTTGCCGAATACGAGTGTCATTCAATAGAAAGTGAACGGAGTGCTGTGAATTGTTTTCCCCCACGATGGGCGTGGCCTCCGATTATGACGCGTTCCGCACTGTCTCTATCAGCTCAGACAGCGCAGAGAAAAGTTTGATGAATGCATGAGAGTGTTGGACCAGGCACCTTTCAGTAAGTTTACAGAAGTGCAAAACTGTTACTGTCTTTGACCTTTGGATAAATGTATTTGATCATTTTAAGGAGAAAACACATTGTATTTATTATTTCAACTATTGAGTTATTTGTAAAACAGCATGCTAGTGTAGCCATACAAGATTTATTTTCTGAATTTTTAAATACATGTTCCAAAACGACCAATAACCTCTGTATTTAAAAAGAAATCGAGCAAGTAGGCTAATAATAATAACCATTAATGAATTATAGGCTATCGCATCACAGTAGGCCTAATGTCCACAATTATCTCACAACAGCCCCCCATCCAAAAAGGAACTTTAAAAAGTTACAACTGTAAGGTCAGTTGTCTGTTTTATTCAAATAAGCAGTTGTTTATTTCTGTAGTGCGTATTGGCATCTTTGAGCAAAATACCCCCAAAATTTTCGGGCGCACAGACTCCTCACTCCGCTCCGTCCACAACACAACAAGCATGGAGGAAAGCTAGGCAAAGTGACACAGCACCGGTAGAATTAAACCAAACGGGAATATAACAACGGCTCATTTACTTGGAATCGGCTTGGATTTAAAAGAACAGCCGAGCAGCAGAAGCGGGGCGTTTGTAGAGAATGCCAGAAACAAGTTGCAAACGTTGCAAAGCACTACAAATCTCTTGTAGCATTTACAACAGCAGTATGAAGTAGCACAGGTAGGTTGGACAATCGGCGTTCTGACATTCATCGGCAGCATTTCTAAGGACTGTCAACACATTACTTTACATTGAAAAAGCTGACGCTTTTATCAAAAGCAACTTCCAATTAGTTAATTCAACTATGAGGGAACAAACCCAGAACAGCAAGACGCATGTAGCCTATTAGCTTCAAGCTATTTTATTCAAATATTTTTAGACCATCATATTCTTCTTAGCCAAGGTGCATTTGGAAGAGAATGTGTTTTTAACCTGCAGATGTGTAGACTTTCTGCTGTCCTGATGTCAATAAAGTACTGTGTAGTTTACACAAAACTGATGTTTTTGCAATACCTTCATGCATACTTTTTATCATTGCATTTGTGATACTAAACTAAATGTCATGGCTCATGTATCAGACTCATTTTGATGTACAATGTGTAGGCCTAATTCATTTATATTTAACTAATTAATAAATATGAGCTTCCACATCATGAGACCAGTGTCTCCAGAAAATACAGGACACACCTCTTGAAATTGTATATGCTTAAGCTATTTTATATGAAAATATCTATTGAAAATCTATATGTTTTTCCTCAATAGCTTTATATCGAGATATACACTCACCGGCCACTTTATTAGGTACACCTGTTCAATGGCTTATAAAAACAAAAAGCTAATCAGCCAATCACATGGCAGCAATGTAATGCATTTAGGCATTTAGACGTGGTCAAGACAATGTACTGAAGTCAAACCGACCATCAGAATGGGGAAGAAAGGGGGTTTAAGTGACTTTGAACGTGGCATGGTTGATTGTGCACGGCAGGATTGATCCATACTTTCATGTTGTTTACGCCAAATTCTGAACATGCCATCTGAATGTCGCAACTGAAATCGAGACTCATCAGATCAGGCATGATTTTTCAATCGTCTATTGTCCAATATTGGTGATCCTGTGAGAATTGTAGCCTCATTTTCCTGTTTTTAGCTGACAGGAGTGGCATAACCACAGCCTGCACAACATTGTGGATTTCCAGCACTTTTTCAAATGCTAACACACTGCTTCCACAACTGTAAACCACACATTCAAAACCGAATGAATGCCTAGTGCATTTCAAACACTGTGGATTGCAATTTCAACTGAAACACTAAGATGTCTTGTTTTAGACTTGTTAGTAGGGATGGGAATCGAGACCCGGTTCCTCTTCAGAACCGGTGCCGAGTCAACCAATTCCCTGGAGTCGTTAACATGTCTGCTTAACGATTCCGCTTATCGGTTCCGCTTGTTGCAAATGTGTCATGACTTGACACTCGCTCTGCTTTGTTTTGGTTCAGAACGCAGCAAACATGGCGTTGAGACAGAATCTCTCTAAATGTTGGTTGTTTTTCACTTGAAAAGACGACAATACGGCCACTTGCAACAATTGTAAAGTTTCCATTTCGTCAAATAACACGCACACAAGCACGAGCGCAAGCGAGCAGACGGCGATCCTGATGGTTAAACGTTTAAATGTCCGCTGCCTGTCTAGTCGACACCAGAATTGCCCATTGGACTTGTACATACAATGTGTGAGAATTAACGTGTGTGTGTAGGCATATGTGTGGGCTAATAAAAGAGGGAGAGATATAAAAAGGTGAGAGCAGCATAAAGCAAAGCAAAAAGGTTTTCTTGACCGCTGCCTTAAGCCCCGCAGTGTTTACTCACGTTCGTCAGCTGGTTTGTTTCTTTTTCCTCCTGTCAGCTGTTCTGCTGTCTTTACGCACGGCGGGTGGAGACGAACCCAAAACAACAAACAGCGGAACTCGGCGGTGATAAGGAAACAATAGTCTACACTTAAGTTTAACAATAAACTTCATAAAGACACACTTAAAATAACGATCTCTGCCCATACAAAAAGCACTGACTTGGATAACTTGATGGAGCGATCGATGTGCAAAAACCATCCGGCACATGTGTCTGATGACGGGCCGTTATATTAATAATAAACAGCTGGCGGGCTTATAAAAAAGGAAGAGAGATACATTTCTTTTTCCACCCTTTGCGCACGGTGGTTGAGACAAACCCTACACTAAAGTTAAACATGACACTTTGTAACTACACACTTAAAATAACGATCTCTGCCCATACAAAAAAAAAAGACTTGGATTACTTGAGGAGCGACCGATGTGCAAATGTGTCTGATGACGGGCCTTTATATTAATAATAAACAGCGCGCTTCACATTAGAACAGCATGTACATAAAATATCTCGTATCCTTACATGATATTTTTTCTGCAAACAAATGGTTAATTTGCCAAAGTTGATAGTTGGTCTTGTCTTTACAGAAGACTTCTTTGTATTTTTTATGTCAGTTGAATTTTGTTTCAAGTTGAATGCAAATGAGCACAGTTAATATTCCAAAAGGCACAAGCTCTTCCTTAACTGTTTTCAGTCTGTGGTTTTAGTTTTTAGGGAACATAATGGCATTTGGGCTTAAAGGTCCCATATTATGCTAAATGCACTTTTTAAATGTGTTCCAACATACCCATGCGTCCACGGTGTGCCTAGAGACTGCCAAAATATAAAAAAAATAACAATCTCTCCTTTTCTCACTCTCCCCTTTTCTGAAACCCCCACCCCTCCCCCTCAATATACTCCAGTCAGAATTCTCCCAGTTTCTGACCTCACAAACTGGAAAGCCAGAAGCTTCCACTGTGCAGCCCACACCCCTATTTCTTATTGGTCCACGGCCCTGACAGACAGAGGGCGAGGCGTATCTGGCTTCGCTTCCGGACAGGGGGCGGGGGCAGCTCAAAGATTGTATATTTACGAGGGGAGCTGCAGCTCTTTTTGAAAAATAGGCCATTGTGAGATTAGCTGAACATCAGCATAGTACAATAAATTATCTGAAAGTTTTTTTCAGCAAACAATTAAAGCTCCCATATTATACACTTTTCGGTACTATTATACACCATATTATATGGTCTTAGTGGTCCCTAATACGATTTTCTTTAATTGTTTGCTGAAAAAAACTTTCAGATAATTTATTGTACTATGCTGAAGTTCAGCTAATCTCACAATGGCCTATTTTTTAAAAAGAGCTGCAGCTCCCCTCGTAAATATACAATCTTTGCGCTGCCCCCGCCCCCTGTCCGGAAGCGAAGCCAGATACGCCTCGCCCTCTGTCTGTCAGGGCCGTGGACCAATAAGAAATAGGGGTGTGGGCTGCACAGTGGAAGCTTCTGGCTTTCCAGTTTGTGAGGTCAGAAAAGGGGAAAATTCTGACTGGAGTATATTGGGTGGGGGAGGGGTGGTGGTTTCAGAAAGGGGGATTGTGAGAAAAGGAGAGTGTTATTTTTTTAAATATTTTGGCAGTCTCTAGGCACACTATGGACCCATGGATATGTTAGAACACATTTAAAAAGTGCATTTAGCATAATATGTGACCTTTAAAGAAAAACGTATTAGGGACCACTAAGACCATATAATATGGTGTATAATAGTACCGAAAAGTGTATAATATGGGAGCTTTAAGAAGTCAAACCTTTTTTTTTGTCCGGACCAATTAATGTGAAAATTGACAATTTCCTAATCCTAAAGTACTCTTGATATTTTTTGCACACACTAGACACACTTCTGATCAGATATTTAAGCAGGTTAATACAAATAAACACATTTGTACTTATTTTCTCACACAATGAGAATCGATAAGAGAATCGATAAGGAATCGGATCGATAAGCAGAATCGGAATCAGAATCGTTAAATTCTTATCAATTCCCATCCCTACTTGTTAGTGAACATATATACAGTATAAAGGGAAAGCTCAAAAATATACATTTTTTGGAAATGGACCAATGTTGTTGTTGTTGGAGGGAGAAGAGTGGCAGTGAGAGTGTGGTGTGTGGAGGAAGACCTAGAAGACATAGAGCTGTAATGTCTGATGAAATACAGTAAGGGCTACACTGATAGACCCTGATGTGAATCATGGTCTCTCATTGAGAGAGGCAGGGTTGAGAGTGCAACCCAATCTGCAAAAATCTAAAGTTGCATCTGTAATACGAAGTTTCCAGCAAACAAACAGCTTAGAGTTGCATCCTTACAGTAAATGACAACATTACAGGAATTGATTTCTGTATTATAGAATATTTACACAGATAAATACTACATTTGGAAATGTTTTCAATAAAATATACAAAATGTGTATCTATTGAAGCAAAATTCTGATTTTCATTTCTTTTTGTTTTCCTAAAAAAAATGGTATGTTATACAATAAACAATTTCATGTGAAAGAATTGAACCCTTTCATCAAAGAAATATTACGTAATGTGTGTGAAATAACTCAAATTATTTCAACTGTAAAGATTAAAAGTTTGTAATTTGTGTATTGGGGTTTGATGCTAGTGTTTGTACTCTGAGCATGTTCTGAGTGACAGTGTGTGATACAGTATCTCAATGAGGCTGGTTCATAGTGTTTGCTGCACTGAACCTGTTTTGCAGGTGAAGTGAACTGTTCAGCTCCAGTGAATGTTGGTAGTGCAGACTGTAGTTAGAGTTTTGCACATTGAGCTACAGTTGTGCCCACTGTGGGCTAGCAATCGAAAAAAAATGTCCACAACTTCCTTCAGCACAGTGCCACCAGTTGATGGTTGATGCTCCGGTGAGATGTTGTAGGTGAGGACCTCTGTTTTCTTGGCGTTTAGCCTAAGGCCAACCATGGCGCACTCCAGCTCCACTCTGTTCAGGAGTTCCTGTGCTTGCTCCACGTTGTTGGAGAGCAGGCTGATGTCATCCGCGTAGTCCAGGTCTGTCAGGACAACTGCAGGGTGTCGCTTTGACCTCCTTGGGGTTAGGGTGAAGCCGAGGTCCTGCTCATGCCCACTGATGGCTTTTCTGAGCGTGCAATCCAGGACTATGATGAAGAGGAAGGGGGCTAGTGTGTCCCCTTGCATTACTCCAGCCAGGATATCAAACTCCTCAGTGTTGCCATCTGGGGTAACCACCTTGGACCTTGTTCACCATCGTGCCTCTGTGGATCGAATCAAATGCCTTTTTGAAGTCGATAAAGCACAGTACAGCTGTCAGGTTATCCTTCTTCACCTCCTCGATCATTCTCCAGGTGCCAGGATCTGGGCTGTGGTGATTCTCCCTTCGCGAAAGCCATTTTGGTTCTCCCTCAGGTGAGGGTCGATGGCGCTCCTAATCCTGTTTAGTATCATGCGGTTGTATACCTTTGCCGTGATACATGTCAGGCTGATGCCCCGGTAGTTGTCTGGCTTTGAGAGGTCTCCTGATTTAGGCACTGGGATGATGTTGGAGAGACCATACTTCAGGCAGTTTGTTTTGCAGTAGCGCTAGGTTGGAAAACTCCAACATGATGTCATCGAGGTCACAGTTCTTTAAAACCTCTGGGGGTATGCCATCTGGCCTAGCACTTTTTCCAGCTCTCACTGTGGCTTTCGCCCGGGCTAGCTCAGTGACAGTGAATGGACCATCATCGATGTCTAGGTTCTGGAGGACTGGTGGAATTTCTTCCTCGGCCCCATCTGCTGTTGAGCCCAGAAGGCTTTGGAAGTGGTTGAACCAGGTTGCCATCCTCTCCTCAGGGCTGTGACCTACATCTTTCACACATTAATGTAAAGGAGCGCATCTGCACCCCTAACATCGAACTGTTGGCCGTTAGTCTGCGTCCATACTATCTCCAGAGGGAATTTACCTGTGCTATCGCCATTGTTGTTTACATACCGCCGTCAGCTGATGCCAACACAGCATGTGACGTCATCAACTCAGTCACAGCTAAAATACTCACACAACATCCAAATGCCTTCGTTGCAATCTCTGGGGATTTTAATCATGCCTCTCTCTCTACAACCCTTGCAACGTTTCACCAATTTGTCATATGTCCTACCAGAGACAATAAAACACTGGATCTACTGTATGCAAACATACAGGATGCATACAGATCCACAACCCTCCCTCCCCTTGACCATAACCTGGTTCTGCTTAGTCCCAACTACACACCCATTCTACAGCGGCAACCGGTGACCACAAGGACAGTCAGGAGCTGGTGTTTTGAGGCTACAGACTGGTATGGGCTCTGTGAACCCCATGGGGATAACATTGACTCCACGACAGACTGCATAACTGATTACATCTCCTTCTGTGTCAATAATGTGGTACCTACTAGGGAGGTGAGGTGCATTGCAAATAATAAACCCTGGATCACCAGTGATTTAAAATGTCTGCTAATTAAAAGAAGAAGGCATTCAGGGACGGTGACAGTGGGTTGCTGAAGAGCGTACAGAGGGAGTTGAGACTGAGGCTGAGAGAAAACAAGGAGGCATACAGGAGGAAGCTGGAGAGCAAGCTCCAACAAAACAACATTAGGGATGTGTGGCAAGGTATGAAAACCATAACCGGCTTCAAGGTGAAAGGAAATCAGGCAGAAGGTAGTCAGGGAAGGGCCAATGAGCTGAGCGTGTTCTTCAATAGGTTCAGCACGAGGCCTTTGGCAACCTCCCCGGCCCCTGATGGCCACACAGACCCTACATCCTCCCCCCTCACACAGCCCCCCCCCCTCCCAGCAAGTTACCTGGACGGCACCCACTGTCCCCCCAACATGCTCGGACCCCCACCCCTATCCCACACTTCTCTGGCCTGTCTGTCTTTCTCCAGTAGCCAGGTGAAAATGCAACTCGAGAGACTAGGCCAGAACAAGGCAGCAGGTCCAGATGGCATCAGCCCAGGGGTCCTGAAAGCTTGCGCAGGTCAGCTATGTGGCATTCTACAGCATCTATTCAACCTCAGCCTCAGCCAGGGGAGGGTGCCTGTGCTGTGGAAAACATCCTGCCTTGTTCCGGTCCCCAAGAAACCCTTGCCCTCTGCCCTCAATGACTACAGACCAGTTGCCCTAACATCGCATATCATGAAGGTACTTGAGAGGCTGGTCTTGGCTCACCTGAGACCACAAGCGACCAGCTACTTGGACCATTGCAGTTTGCATACTGCCCATAGGTGGGGGTTGAGGATGCGATCATATACCTACTCCACAGAGCCCAATCTCACCTAGACAAGTCTGGTAGCACTGTAAGGATTATGTTTTTTTGATTTTTCAAGTGCTTTTAACACCATACAGCCAGTACTGCTACGTGAGAAGCTGGAGCTGATGCAGGTAGACACCACCACAACATCATGGATCATGGATTGCCTGACTGACAGACCACAGTTTGTGAGGCTGGGGAGGTCTGTGTCTGAGCGGGCAGTCAGTGACAAAGTGCTGTCCCCTTTCCTCTTCACACTATACACCTCAGACTTCCAGTACAACTCTGAGGCTTGTCACTTACAGAAGTTCTCAGACGATACTGCCGTAGTGGGGTGTATCAGTGGTGGAGAGGAGACAGAATACAGGCAGCTGGTGGATAACTTTGTTGCATGGAGTGGGAAGAACAACCTGGTTTTAAATGTAACAAAGACCAAGGAAATGGTGGTGGACTTTATGAGGGCCAGTCCTGAGCCAAGCACCATCTCTATCCTTGGGGATAAGGTGCAGGTGGTGGAGTCCTATAAATACGTGGGGGTGCACATGAACAATAAACTGGACTGGAAGCACCACACAGAGGCTGTCTACAAGAAGGGTCAGAGCAGACTCTACTTCTTGAGAAAGCTAAGGTCTTTTAATTAGAAATGGGCATAATTAATCAATGATCGATCATTAAGAATTTTGTCGATCACGTGAAATTGTTATCGATCATATAGCTGTTGTGTTGCGCAGTCTGAGTCCCGATGCAATGCAATGAATTTCACAATGTGGCAGCACCATAGACTGTATGGGCAGCAATTAAACATCCTTCCAGCAGGGGGAGATACTTAACTAGTAGTAGGAGACAACAGAACATGCTCAGGCAGCAGCCTGCAAGCTGCCGTAGATGTCCGTAGAAGTTTGGCATCGGACAGCTTTATAACCGAAAATAACTAAGTCCATTACACATTGTGAAGCCTTGTATAAGTACAACTCCTCAACAAACCGAGTTATGTACAACTGAAGCCTACATCCGACCCTGTTTAACGTACACGTTAGCGCCGCTAGCATTAGCTGCTAACTTTAGCGTCTATGCTTTCCTACTTCGCCTTCATCAGGGAACTAATTTGCACATTTTGTTTAAGATGAAGTAACGTTAGGTCCTTTACCACTCAGAGAAACGTGCCGTGCCCTTATGCAGTCTTTGGCAGCATCATAGGAGGCGCATATGTGTTTAAACTTTAAAGGTATCGTAGCATTGGCTCCTTGTTGGCTCATAACCTCGGGCTTTAACCGGCACCGCATTTTATTATTTTATTTTTAAAAGTTGCCTTATTAGGGGGCGCCCTTAGCTCAGTTGGTAGGGCGTCCCCCCCATGGGCCTCGGCCAGCAGCGGACCGGGGTTCGATTCCAGCCCGCGGTCGTTCTCTGCATGTCACTCCCCTCTCTGCCCCATTTCAACTCTGTCTCTACACTATCAATAAAAGCATAAAAATGCCAAAAAAATTGTGGAGAAGGGCCGATTCCAGACCTTGGGGGACCTGCGGAAGCAGTGGACTAAGTCTGGAGTAGAAACATCCAGAGCCACCGTGCACAGGCGTGTGCAGGAAATGGGCTACAGGTGCCACATTCCCCAGGTCAAGCCACTTTTGAACCAGAAACAGCGGCAGAAGCGCCTGACCTGGGCTACAGAGAAGCAGCACTGGACTGTTGCTCAGTGGTCCAAAGTACTTTTTTCGTGCTCATGAAGGTGCCAGAGTCTGGAGGAAGACTGGGGAGAAGGAAATGCCAAAATGCCTGAAGTCCAGTGTCAAGTACCCACAGTCAGTGACGGTCTGGGGTGCCATGTCAGCTGCTGGTGTTGGTCCACTGTGTTTTATCAAAGGCAGGGTCAATGCAGCTAGCTATCAGGAGATTTTGGAGCACTTCATGCTTCCATCTGCTGAAAAGCTTTATGGAGATGATTTCATTTTTCAACAAGACCTGGCACCTGCTCACAGTGCCAAAACCACTGATAAATGGTTTACTGACCATGGTATTACTGTGCTCAATTGGCCTGCCAACTCTCCTGACCTGAACCCCATAGAGAATCTGTGGGATATTGTGAAGAGGAAGTTGAGAGACACCAGACCCAACACTGTGGATGAGCTTAAGGCCGCTATCGAAGCATCCTGGGCCTCCATAACACCTCAGCAGTGCCACAGGCTGATTGCCTCCATGCCACGCCGCATTGAAGCAGTAATTTCTGCGAAAGGATTCCCGACCAAGTATTGAGTGCATAACTGAACATAATTATTTGAAGGTTGACTTTTTTGTATTCAAAACACTTTTCTTTTATTGGTCGGATGAAATATGCAAATTTTTTGAGATAGGGATTTTTGGTTTTTCTTTACTTTTTTGCCAAAATCATCAATATTAAAACAATAAAAGGCTTGAACTACTTCAGTTGTGTGTAATGAATCTAAAATATATGAAAGTCTAATGTTTATCAGTACATTACAGAAAATATTGAACTTTATCACAATATGCTAATTATATGAGAAGGACCTGTACATCCCTTACACAGTCTTGTGTGTAAACAGAGGAGTGTTTTAGTGGGAGGCTATGCCAGCTAAGCTGCAAAAAGGACAGATACAAAAGCACTTTTTTACCTACTGCAATTGCACTTTATAATGCTGTAACACCTACATCCTGCTGGGATGAATAAAGTATATCTTATCTTATCCTTATCAGAAGTGATGAAACTAGGCCTGGTTTCTTTTGTTTTATGACTTTGTTCTCAGAGGTGTTGGCTCCAAAAAACTCAAATCAAGGCTTTATTTTACCCAGGTAGACCCCAAGAGTTTCTTATCAGGCTTCATAAAGGGGATGTAGGCCCCAGTTACTCCCATAGGCTTGTATTGTACTTTGTAGCTTAGCTGTAGGCACAACAACATACTGGTCTGCATGGCTGTCGTCCCAGAAGGAAACCTATTCTAAAGATGATGCTGGGGTTTCAGGGAAAGACAGACAAGAACCCAATTGCAGGACACAGGAAACAGTTCAGATTCAAAAATAGATTTTAATGAAGTGGATGACAAACCAGGTAGTAAGACAGTGTGGCAAACAAGTCCAGTTGGGGGCAGGCAAAAGGGAAAGTCCAAAGACAGGTCGAAACACGAACAGGCAAGCAGGATCGGAACACAGGATGAAATCCGAATGCTGGAAAGCTGGGTGAACACACTAGGACATCAGACAATCTGGCAACTGAACAAAGATATATACTGGGGCTGATTAACTGATGAGGAGCAGGTGAGTGTAGGGCAGACCAGGTGAATGTAATTAACAGGGAGTGCAGAGCAGGAGGGAGTGGCCGGGTCTGAAATGACATGAGTTAGAAAGGAAACCAGGGGCCTATTGCATAAAAGTGGAATAAAGACATCCAGGATGATTGATAAAGCCAGCCTTGACAAAGTCTAGCCTGGGCACTTTGGATTAGTCAGTTGCATAAACGCCAATCCAGGATGTAAAGGGGCCGCTTTGTCAAGCCAGGTGTAAGTCATTCTGTTAAGTGCCAGCCCACAGCTTTCAGAAGTAGACCCAGAGATCGAACACAGATTTACTGATGTAAAAATGTAAAAGACGGCCCATTTTCCCACAATGCCTTGCTATTTTAAACCGTAAGTCAGGGGGCAGTTCATTTTATACAGGGGATGTCATCTCTGCCAACTAATCTTGATGTTCCTGCATTGTTTTATGATAAAATAGTTGACAGTGAGCAGTCTGCAGGTGCATTTAAAAAATAGAATATCATGGAAAGTCCATTCAAAAAGTTAAACTTTCACAGATTCATTACACAAAGTGAAATATGTCAGGCCTTCTTTTAGGATGATTGATTGATCATGGAATAAAAATCCAGTGTCTCAAAATATTAGAAAATTGCATACAACCAATCAGAAATGTCGACCTTCTGAAAAGTATGTTTATTCTAGATTAATTTCACTTAATGTGTAATGAATATAGAACATATTTAAGTTTCACTTTTTGAATTAAATTACAGAAAAAAGGAAACTTTCATTGATATTTAATTTTGTTTTAGATGCACCTCGATATAGTTATAAGTACAAAGTGAATTTATTTGACCCACATTTGCAACGTCATCTACCATCAATAATCAATTGTATAAATATAGCCTGCAATATGAACAGACTATCACATACATTATTATAATTTATATAATTTCATCTTAATGTAATTATAATTAAGTTAATTATAAATGGTTCAGGTTAAATAATAAAAAAGAAGAACTATTTAACTAAATGACAATGCAGTCTTTTATATGGTAGGCCTACTTTAAAACAGGTTATTGAAACTCAAGCATTACACAGAAGATCATGGAATAACTGTTAAACAACTTCGGATCGGAGTGACAGCTGACTGAGCCAATCAGGCAACAGAATAAGTTTAGCCGATTTCCTCATTGTCCCCCCCACTTTTGAAAATGCACTCCAGAATGCCTGTTTGTCCCCCCCACTTGTTTAGCCAAATCGACGTCCATGCAGACAGCTGCATATGAAAGCATTTTTATTGGTTAGGTCCACGAGTGAAAATTGCGTCTGAGGCGATCGTCGTCTCTGTCTCTCTTTTTTCCCTGTCTTCACTTCACTTGTCGAGTCAAAGTGGGCAATCACCCAGTTTAAGGGCGCGCGCGCGCGCGCGCGTGCGCGCGTGCGTGCGTGCGTACGTGCGTGCGTGTGTGTGTGTGTGTGTCGAGGAAAGAAGAAACTTGTCTAGGCTATATTTTGTCCACGTTTAGGCTGGCTATCTGAATTGAGCTTTTTGTAAAATAAGGCTCTTGATGGCAGCCAGCCAAAATGTGTTTCCCCTCTCAATAAAGATTAAACATTTGGTGGTTTGTCTCGTTTCGATCTGGATCAACAGCTGTATGTCTGTCGCTGTTTAGATCATGCCTCGTTTCCTCTGAGCAGCACAGTTCGGTTCGGCAGGGTTACCCTACTAGATCTGCCATGCGTTTCCACTACCGACAAGAGGCTTTAGCCTACTTAAAAGACGGAGATAGCCACGGTCAGAAAACAGTATGGGTCAGAGCCATCACGGCGATGGTCGCGCATAGCTCGTGGCATTGTGGCAGCGGGACACAGTTTAAACCGCTGACTAATATAAATTATTATTTGGAACTTCAAAAATGAAAATGCACATTTCTTACATTTTCTGTTTGTCTCCTTTCCCATTTTCGTATGTAAAGGGCGACATGGAAAATAAAAAATAAGAAATGGCAATCAATTCATGTTTTACAGGCATATTTTGAATAAAACAGTCCGTTTTTTATTTTTTTAAATGAAACAAATAATAAAAAAATTAAATCAAACAGTTTTTTTCGTTTTTCGTGTTTTGATTTCCAAACGGATATGGATTGAACGGAAGGTACACGGATTCATATTTCACTTTGTGTAATGAATCTATGAAAGTTTCACTTTTTGAATGGACTTTCCATGATATTCAATTTTTTAGATGCACCTGCGGACTGCTCACTGTCAACTATTTTATCATAAAACAATGCAGGGACATCAAGAACAGTTGGCAGAGAATACATCTTCTGTATGAAATGAACTGCCCCCTCACTTACGGTTTAAACTAGCAAGGCATTGTGGGAAAATGGGCCGTCTTTTCCATTTTTCCATCAGTAAATCTGTGTTCGATCTTTGGGTCTACTTCTGAAAGCTGTGGGCTGGCACTTCACAGAATTACTTACACCTGGCTTGACAAAGCAGCCCCTTTACATCCTGGATTGGCGTTTATGCAATTGACTAATCCAAAGTGCCCAGGCTAGACTTTGTCAAGGCTGGCTTTATCAATCATCCTGGATGTCTTTATTCCACTTTTATGCAATAGGCCCCAGGTGAGGAGTACAAAGACAAGTGTGTCTTGCCTACAGTCAAGCATGGTGGTGGGAGTGTCATGGTCTGGGGCTGCATGAGTGCTGCCAGCACTGCGGAGCTACAGTTAATTGAATGCCAACATGTACTGTGACATATTGAAGCAGAACATGATCCCCTCCCTTCGGAAACTGGGCCGCAGGGCAGTATTCCAAAATGATAACGACCCCAAACACAACTCCAAGATGACCACTGCCTTGCTAAAGAAGCTGAGGGTGAAGGTGATGGACTGGCCAAGCATGTCTCCAGACCCAAACCCTATTGGGCATCTTTGGGGCATCCTCAAACGGGAGATGGAGGAGCACAAGGTCTCTAATATCCACAAGCTCTGTGATGTCATCATGAATGGGTGGAAGAGGATTCCAGTGGCAACCTGTGAAGCTCTGGTGAACTCCATGCCCAAGAGGGTTACGGCAGTGCTGGAAAATAATGGTGGCCACACCAAATATTGACACTTTGGTCCCAATTTGGACATTTTCACTTAGGGTAAATGTGGGTGTACTCACTTTTGTCGGCAGCACTTTACACATTAATGGCTGTGTGTTGAGTTATTTTGAGGGGACAGTTAATTTACACTGTTATACAAGATGTACACTGACTACTTTACATTGTATAAAAGTGTCATTTCTTCAGTGTTGTCCCATGAAAAGATATAATGAAATATTTGAAGAAATTTGAGGGGTGTACTCACTTTTGTAAGATACTGTATAGGTCTATGAAGAAAATTCAAGTATTATTTTTTTTGTGGTTTTGGATACATAATGTTCACATACTATGTCAAAGTGAAATAAAAACTTGCAGGTAATGTAGGGGAAGTTTTACTGAAAAACGCCCATATATTCACCTGCTATTTGTTCATAACATTTTCATTTAGGTTGATGCCACCTAAATCAAACTTTTACATTACCATAATGACATCCAATGTATTTATTTACAGCATTAAAAAAAATTGTTATGAATGTTTGTGTACCCATAGTAAAATTAACATATTTTCGAAATCCGGTTTTTACTTTTATTGTGTGGTTTTGGGTCGACTATGATCATGTTGTATGTCAAAATTAAAAAATAACTATTAGGTTGTATAGGTGAGGGTGTGCTGAACAAAAAGATAGCAAACATTGGTTTGATAAACATTTCTTAATGTAGTTAAGTAAGGATGAATCAAAATGCAAAAACGGACAAAATAGCTCTTGACCTCAGAGGGTTAAGGTCAGGGCTGTACAGTGTGACAGTTTTGATCGCATTTGCTACTGAAATTGATCACGTGCGATGACGAATACAATGCTGCTCGCACTAGTGCTAGTGTCTAATACACTTCACCAATGGTAATAACCAGAAGGAGACGGCACACAGTTAAGTTAGCGCGTGTGCAAACAGAACATTTCCTGTGCGCCTTCACATTAAAAGCCTGTTACTAGCCAAACGTGAGTTGACTTTTATTGTGAAGCCGGTAAGAACAGGAAGTTTGTGCTTCACAGCCCGGCAGTGCGCTAGCTTGAAAATCAACTGCTTCAGCTGCAGAGAGCAGTCACCAGTAGTCTAAAAAAGTTTGAAATAACTGATAAGCCACTGAAGAACACCTCCCAACACATTCACAACAACCTATTTAACTTATCCTAAATTGTACCAATATGTATACTTATTTATTTAATAGGCTATATGTTTTAAAGCTTGGTTTTAATTAACAGAAGGACATTTACCAAAACAAATTATTAGTATGAATATAATAATTATGTGTATACAAAAAATATATAAATATACATTTTATGAGGAGAAATAATTCTGAATCAGCAAAAAATTGCAATTGGCAGGTTAGATTATTTTGTCTAAATTGCAATCAGTGCACCCCTATTAATTTTTCTACAATTATTACTGCACACACTAGGATATGATATTAAGACCAATATGACAGGCTAAAAGGTAATTAGAGCTAAATGCATGGGTTAAGGTTATGCAAGTTTTCGAACATACTTTGTGTGCTACTGAATTTATTTTTGTGCTACTGATTTTTTTTGCTTGCTAGCACCAGTGCTACCACCTAAAAAAATAAGCGTACAGCCCTGGTTAAAGAGGACCTATGATGCTTTTTGACCTTTATGACCTATAAACGTTGTTATGATGATTCATAGTCATGCTTAACCATACTAAATTATCAAATAATGACTTACATGCATTTCGACATATTCCCTGCTGACCGTCTGGGGTGTCTGTGCAGAGCACTAAACACTATTCTAGCCAGTCGAGAAGTCACGTCTTCAAAGCGGTCTACCCTTTCATAATTTGTGACGTCGCATAAAACTTTGTGACGTCACCACGCGGATGTTTCCATGTATGGTAATGCTGTCACTTCCCTGTTCGCGTCTGCCTCGCGCCCTTATAGGTCCATGCTCGCGCTTCCCGCCACTGAAAGTGTTCCGGAAGGAAGGTAACCAATCACAACGGAGTGGGGTTTGCAGGAGGGGGGGAGGGGAGCGGAGATTGCCGAAGCACAGGCGGAGGCAGCGTAGATGCCCGAAGCACACACACTCAAGTGTTGACAGGATGTGCTGAATCGCCAAAATAAGAGAAAGAGCTTCCCGAAAATCTACATAGTTTTTTGTGATGTGATTCGTGTCAGGTTGCTCTATAGCAGTGTAAAACAAGAAATTAAGACCAGAAAAGTAGTATAATAGTTCCTCTTTAAGGTAGCAATTCCTTTCAATATTGAAACATTATAATTGATGCTTGAAACCGGACAGTCAAGGGATTTGTGAATAAGTATATGTTTAATATTGTGTCTATAGCGAGTAAGAAAGCCCTTAGGAGAAAGTGGCTGACAACTGATGTACCCAATGTTTTCAGACTGAGATTTTCTGATGTAAACACTACCTCCACCATGGTTATGTTCAAGCTACTCAAATGTTAAATGTTTAAGTTTATTTGTGCTATTTCTTTTATCTAAGAGTACATAATGAACGTTCATGTACTGAGATAAAATAAATATTGTGATTATCTTTGTCACAATTGCCAAAACATTTTATCTCCTTTATTTTTATATTGATTTTATGTATGATAAACATATATTTTTTTGTCATTATTTAGAAGAAACTGTTTATTTTACCGCTGTATAGTGTACATGGCTATGTTTTCCTTTTTCTTTTTTTTGTTAAACAAAAAGACAAAAAATATGACCAGTATAATGTACTAATATTTTGACAAAAAATAAATGCAAATGTTACGGAGGTTTTTTTCTTTTGTGGCATGCTTCATGCTATGTAGTGGAGCTGCTGATGTTGACCTACAAGTCTAGAAGCCTAGTCTGCACTCTCAGAGGAGACGAGAGCAGCAGATCAAAAGGCTTCCAGCACCTTGGTTACATTGGTTCCTTTTATTTTCCTCTATGACAAAACACACCCAAACAGCAACCAGTTAGGCTGGATGAAAACAGCAAAGGTGTCGCCATGGGAACATTCTCTCTGATACTATGCCTGTGGTTGTATTGGTCAGAAGAATTTGTTGTTTGAGCTGCTTACAATCAGAGAAACTCTGCTTATGAACGCGTTCAGCTCAGCAGCCTGAATATCACCCTTGAAACTGTAACTGCATGTTACCGTGACAACACAAAGCAGGGGATGTACTGGGTCTTTCTCTAGAGTTAGTAAGCTGATGGTGATAAGGCTCTCTCCAGTGTTAACAAACTGTGGTCTGAAGGAAGTGTAAGACTTGATGAACAAAGACAGACCAAAGCTGATCTAACTACTGCCTTTCATCTACTGGCACAAGGATCCTCCTTCATAGGAGATGCTTCTTGTCCTGGACGGTAAAGAGGTCTTTGTAGTGAGGCCGGCAGCTGTGGCCACAGAGCTCCTTTCATCTGCCCTCCCTCCTCACAGCCAGCCACTCTGAATAAGGCTGATTGATGTGGGCTCTTCTACAGGGCCACAGCGCTCTATGGACTGTGTTAGGCCTTGTTCAAACCAGCCAGAGGAATACAAGGATGGACAGGCGCTGCGGGAAACTCTCAGTAGTGTTTCAGACCTGACTGTCTAGTATGAACTTTGAATGGTGTGGTTTTAAAGGTCTGCTTACACCTAGCAAAATAATCCATTTAGTGTAAAATATACAAGGCTTAAAATGTTTATGATGTCAAAGAATATAATTTGATTTCTGCTAAAATATGATTGCAGAACATTCTTTCTTTGGCGGTCAAAGGTCAATGTCACTATGACATTGCATGTTGTGAACGTTATATCTCAATAACACTTTGAGGGATTTTCTTCAAACTTCAAAAAATGTCCACTCTGATTCAAAGATTAACTGAATAGATTTTGGAGGCCAAAGCTCAAAGGTGATATAAAGTTCTACAAATTAAACCTTTTTAAACCTAAACCTTGATCGACTTATATTTGTGTAACACAACTTATTGCTAAGTATTAGTTACAATGGAAATGTCATATTTCAGTCCTGAGGATTGCTTAATAACTTTGAGGCACAGCACGATACGCTTATTTTGGGACCCTTCCCAACTTTTGACAGTGGAATCGGAAAAAATTGCATGACATACATTACTAAAACAAATGGTTCCACTCAGTGGAAACAAGAACTTAGATAAGTAGCTTTGCCAGTGGCTTATTGGCAGAGAACCTATGAAAAAACTTGAGGCTCCATAGTGGCCCTCACCATGGTACAAGGCCACTGGGGAGCAAGGTAATCCAATCTGGGCCTCTTGCTGCTCTTTCTGCTTGGATGATACAGTGAATATCTTGATCAGGACCAGAAAGTCCTATTCAGATGGTTCAAGAGGAGTATAGTTTTCGTCTCCCTAACCACCTCCCTCTGTAGCCTGGCTATCGAACAGACTCAGCTCAATCTTATTTAAAGAGGACCTATTATACTTTTTCGACTTTTATGACCTATACACGTTGTTATAATGATTTATAGTCATGTTTAACCATAATAGCGTATCAAATAATTACGTACATGCATTTAGACGTAGCAGTTACCAGTTGTGTGTTGCCACTGTGTGCTAACTAGCATGGTGCTGACACTGACCTCTTCTCACAACACTCTTTACCAGGACACAGCCTTGTGCAAATGGTAGTCAATCAAGATGATTGAGCCAGCCCCAAAGGATGGCACACACAAACATTCAGGGAGTACACACTAATGCTGCGTCCACACCAAACGCGTTTGGGACGGAAGGGGCGGTCACTTTGCATACAAAAAAACTGGCGCCGCTCATTCGCTCGAGTTGAAAATATTCATCTCACACTATTTTTTTGCGTGAGGTCCCGCGGTTTGGGTGTGGACACAGCATAAGTCTCTTCATCCGATTTGAAATCACCCTCCCTGTCTTACACACAATATGCTTTGTGTAGTATTATCTGCTACAACTTTTCTCCGGCAACTGGAATCTTGCTAGATACTTGAATGACTTTTAACTGCACTTGAACAACAAATTAAACTGTTATGTAATTTGTGGAACCACTTGATTTAATGTTTATTTCTAGGGAATAATATTTTGTTTGATCATACTGCAGTACAAAGATACGGTGGCGCTGAGCATTCACCAAATAAAAAAAAGTTTCAGAGCAGGATCTCGTAATTACGAGATAATATCTCGTAATTACGAGATAAGGATCTCGTAATTACGAGATAATTATCTCGTAATTACGAGATAAGTATCTCGTAATTACGAGATAAAGATCTCGTAATTACGAGATAAGGATCTCGTAATTACGAGATAAGGATCACCCTCTCATTCATCAATAACGATGTGTGTGTGTGTGTGTGTGTGTGTGTGTGTGTGTGTGTGTGTGTGTGTGTGTTTGTGTGCAGACGAGGTGAACCTAGCCATAGGAAAACGTAGGCAATAGCCTTGGTTTCCGGACTACAATGGGCCCCATAATCAATACAATTATTTTAAATATTTGTTTACTGTTCATTCATTAATCAGCGATCGCATTGGGAAATGAGGGACACACTTTCACTTTGTATATGCAGTTTGTTCATTATGAGCCACCGGAGCCACCGTACTGTGTTGCCTCATCCAATCAGAATGCCCGGTGGGCTAGTTCACTTTTACCTCCTGTTTTTTACTGTATCGGAACGCAGTTTTATTGAATGCTTTGATTAAATGCAGTCGTTAAACTCGGTGTAATCCATGACTCATACAAACACATAAGAACTTTCTACAAGGAGGGCATGACAATGATAGCCATGTCAACTTTGTGCAGATATGCAGTCACTGGGACTATTCAGGAGAAAAGCCCAGTCGGACCTCAGCAGCTGATCACGGGCGTAAAGCCGAAAGTGTGTCCCTCAGTAGCCTACCCGATGCGATCGCTGATTAATGAATGAACAGTAGCCTAAACAAATATTTAAAATAAGTTTATTGATTATGGGGCCCATTGTAGTCCGGAAACCAAGGCTATTGCCTACGTTTTCCTATGGCTAGGTTCACCTCGTCTGCACACAAATACACACACACAGACATCGTTATTGATGAATGAGAGGGCGATCCTTATCTCGTAATTACGAGATACTTATCTCGTAATTACGAGATATTATCTCGTAATTACGAGATACTTATCTCGTAATTACGAGATATTATCTCGTAATTACGAGATCCTGCAGTGAAACTTTTTTTTATTTGGTGAATGCTCAGCGCCACCGTACAAAGATGTCATACTAGGTTTGAGTTAGTTTAGAAACAGTTTCATAACATTGTTTGTCCACCATAGAGCAATGACAATTTGTTTTGTAAACTGTGAAATATCCCGATCAGATATATCTTGCTTAAAATAAAAAAAAATAAATAAAAAAATAATAATAATAATAATAATAATAATAATAATATAACTTATTATACGTATGATAATAACTAATTTAAGGGGTCCATAATGAAACTGTTCATTTATGGTATTTGTTCAAAATGTTTATCAACCAATGGCCTATACAGCCTATGTATTGGATGTTTTTAATTCATACCTATTGATATTATAGACGGTTAAAAGAATCCATTATTAGTTGGGCAACACAAAAAACTAAAATGTATTCAAAGTAGGCCTATATGAATCACCAAAGAAATACACCAAGTCTTTAAAACTATTGGGTATTTTACCTGGTAAATTACTTTGACCCGTTCTTATGGTAGGGGTGGGCGGTAGGCCTATACCGGTGTTGTCATGCAACGATAGGGATTTCGCAATACCGTCATGACGCCATACACAATAAACTAAATTTTCTTGTCCTTGCTACCAGAAGCTTCCCACATCAGTATAACAACAATCTGCCACCTTCCATGAAAAGCAAAAATATTTATTTTCCAATTTTCTTAATAATAAGAGAAATAATAAATAGATAAAATATACAGAATAATTTGCACAACACCTGTTGAATCCCTTCACAACCGTCACAAAGAAACCTCAGAACTTGATGAAATATCACAGTATCTCTGAATTGAAAATCCACTTCTGCTGGCAGAAACCCTGATATTAGTGAATTTTCCAGACAAAAGTAGTAAACTTGCAAAACATGTATACACAATATTCAATCATACTTTGAATGTAACTGCGTGGGAGATTTAATTCTTACATGTTTTGTTTCCAAATGTTTCATGAATAAAAACGTTTTTATAAACATCAACCTTTTTTTTCTTTATTTTTTTTTAATCGCACCTTACATCAACCTGAAATCCCATATGTACAGTAGGCAGCCTGGGCCGATAGAAGAGAAAGCTTTGGGAGGGCGCTTGCTGAGGGGCAGAGCTTGTGGACGGTAAGGTTCAGGAGCAGTGACAGTCTGATGTAGCCTGGTCCAACCAGACCATCGTACTTCATTTCATTTGTACAGAAGGTCTGGAACTGCTGTAATTGGCAAACGTTCACTCACTTGGAGGCGGGTGTCTGTTGAAGTTTAAAACTATTGGATCTGCCCAGTGCCACTCTGATTAGCTAACCAATCGCATAACGTTTGGTCGTCACGTGTGTCATGAGCCGGCTTCTGACGGTGCATTCCAGTTGGACAGGGAACTCGGAAATTTCCGACTTCACTACATATTGTAGTCTATGGATCTACCGGTACCTGGCAACGGTAACTTGTTAGAGCCTAACGTATAGTTATTTGGACGAGAAAGGTTGTCGGCGTCCATACTTTCGCGAGCAGATGCACTGGAACACAGACAGGTCGGAACTCGGAACTACCAAGTCGGAAATCTCCTTCTTCCGAGTATAAAGGAACGCAGCATTCAACTGAAACTGGAGCGCGACTTCGACGTCATCGTTCTCAGCCACTCGCTCTGTTCGCTGATTGGACGGCTGTAGATTAGCCGGAGAAAACTGAGTAATGCACTGTACAAGACTGACTACTGAAGGGAAAATGAAATTTGGCCGGAAGTAGGTAGGCGGGCGGAGCCAGGCTAAGTCTGATGTGCCAGCAGCAGCATTGTGAGAGACGGAAGCAGCACTAGGCTTGTTTACAGGCTTAACTAAGCGATAGGCTGTGTTACTCAGAAAGTTTTGTAAGTTTGTAATGGTTAACATTTTGATAGAGTAGGAAATTAATGAGCTTTTGTGCACAGCATACTAACCGAAAGAATGGGCTAACATGTGAAAAGAGTCGCTGAGTAGCGTAGTTAACTGCATTTGCAAGAGACTGCGCTCTGTGAACGTGACTGATGAGTGACTACAGAAAAGCAGGTGATAGGTAACTTTGGAGGCGGGCTGTCGCCGTGCCCACCCAATCAAAAGCTAGGAATGCTAATGGTATATTATATACACATTTTTGAATTGGCTGAAAAAAAAAAAAATTTCTTCAATTTTGATTTGGTGGGCAAGACAAGATGCACTTTGGGTGGGCTGAGTCCACCCTTGGCCCTGGCTAACCCGGCCTCGCTCCACAATTAATTTCGGACACTAATGGTGTTAATCTATCGGTAACAGACGTGTAGGTGTTCGCACATGTGTAGATTAGTATGTGGGGAGAGGATCATATATCCTATATCATATTTGTTTAGCCTGTTAATTTCAAGATCTTTGGCATTAAGAATGCATGAAACTCCCCCATTCTCTGTTGGAAAATGATCATACAACTCATTTACTTAAAGCTATTATATTATCAACACAATAAATGTATTTATAAAGAGATATGCCAGGCTACTACTCTCAATATAGGGCTAAAGACGACACCAAAACGTTATACCGTATTATAATACCGTCACCGCCAAAGACGAGAAAAATACTGTGATGAAAATTTTAGGTAATATCTCCCACCCCTACATTATAGGTGGAACTTGCTTTAGGCTACTAGCCTATCTGTCATAGATGCCCTGAGTAGAAACGGGCCTCTGAAGCACTAGTAAAACTCAAAGAGAGCTAGGTTCCTAGGTCTGAATGGGGACGGTATGCCTACTGCTATTCTAGCCTGGTCCGACTACTTTAGTGAAATGAAAATTGAGCGGAAGTATGTAGGCGGGCGGAGCCAGGCTACTGCTATTCAGTGTCAAAATTAAAATGCACCTCGCTTTTGCAAAATGGCATGACAACAAGCATTGAGCACCCACAGGCCTTTCACAGTAGCCTACATTCTGCATGGATCACAAACACTTGCTTCCATGCCGTTAAAAGAGCTCGATGTCTTTGTTACACCAAATGAACAATCACCAAACAGGCTAATTGATTTTCTTTTTAATGCTAATGTCACACCACATCTCTGCAGGCTACACTCCTGTTTCTGTAACAACTTTAGCCTCTTTAGCTGTCTGTTTTCTTTTCACTCTTACCTTTACGGATGAGGTCTTCGTTTTCTTGGTCGAAGCCCAGCCGATGACATTTCCTCCACAGCCCCATGTTAGTGGAGTTATATCGCCTGCTACACTCATCCGCGGCGCTCATGGCGAACATCTGCCGCCGTGTCCGGGCCAGGTCCCAGCGGTGCGGGCTGCTCCGGCTGGCCCGCAGAGGGAGGCTGTTGTTGGGGATGTAGATGAAGCCCGGGTCCTTCCGGCGGCTGGAAAAGCTCCGGCACCGCTCCCTGTATCTTCTGGCGTCGGTCTCGTACCAATGGTCAGAGCACAGCGCCACAGCCAGCATGCCCAGGGCACAGAGAGACAGAGAGAGCCCCGCGTACAATAGTAACTTCCCGGCAGCCATGCTTGCTTCTGTTACAGCCGCATCAGCACCTCGACAGACGGACAGCTCCTCTGCGGTTCAGCTCACATCCCCTCTGGAGCACAGCGTCGGAACCGTTACCAAGGTGGTGGAGATAGATTAAACAAAGCTCAGTGTCTAAATCAGATGTTAAATCCCGCTGTTATCCTCTTGTAAATAACAGGCTCTCCGCAGCGTGGTCGGCGCTGCAGCAGCTCGGCGTTTATCTCATCTCACACCCGGATCTCCAGCATTCATCTGTCTGAGCAGGGCGACACCATCATGCACAAAACACATCAGAACAGCTTTCATCTCCTTGGTCAAGCACACAGTAGGCCATGTTTTACATAGAATAGGCCTACACTTAACTGCATAATCCACCCACTTAAGGGGTAGAGAAAATAATGCAACGCTTATTTACAAATAGGCCTACATAGGACTACTATGCTTCTAATGCCTGACGATAGCTGCGTTATTGACGTAGTGTAAATGTACCTGATGTGGGCTATCCGAACACAGCCCATGCATAGCAGTCCATCAGCAGAAGGAGAGTGCAGAGGGGTCGAGCAGACGTTTGATAGGATAATGGCAGCTCTTCCCGAACAGGCGCCTGACCATGGACCAATCAACGGCAGTCTGTCAATATTTGACTGAACAATCATGAACTGCGCCTTCATGTGCTGTTGCCTAACGCTACAGCTGACATTGTTTATTGCATTGCTCAATTCCTGTGCATCCTTTCGATGACAAGTAGGATATTACAGGTAGCCTATTTAGAATTTTAGGCAACTTAAAATGATAAGTAGGCTAGCCTATTTAAATTGGAGACCTACAATAAGTAGAGCCAAAGCTGGATTTCAAAATGGGTAAAGCATGGTTTTGTAGAGGTGTAAAGGGTTGCTGTTAATTCATTAATGAAGTAAAAACTTCCAACGCGGCACAGCTCTGCGAGCCAAGGCTTTAGGGTGCTCCAGACTAAACTTACCAACGTATAATGTAGGTAAAGCTGGGGTGGGTAACTTTTTCACTGTAATTTGGCAAAAATGTCATATTAGCCATTCAGCTATAAGTGGTCTGAGATCTACTCATCACTTTGCTCTCCCCTGCCTCTGTGTGCCGCCCCCAAAAATTGCCACCGCTCATGTACACTTTGACCAATCAGAGCGAGGCTCCGATTCTCCGTTCTTATTGGCTGTTGGGACTGTCCGTTCACCTTGGCAAAGACGTTGTTGCGTCAGTTGCGTGAGCGTTCAAGACCCTAGCAGTCTGACAGTTTGCCAACAAACAGCAATGTCTACAATCAACGGCCCCTAAATGTCCTATTTCCCGTTTAACAACAACTGCTTACACCGCTAAGACAGCAAGGATACGAGGAAATACCGGGAAAGAAACTTGAAAAGACATTAACGCGCATAACTGTCGTTAGGAGGGAGGAGCTACAGCAGGTAGAGCGTGTCAGGGAGGGACCAGAGAGAACACAAGTGGAGCGGTTGAGGTATTTGGATTCGAATCTCTATCCCAATTGCTATTTTCACCCAAAACATATACCTATATAAAGCTATATATACCTATATAAAGCTATATATATAGAGATTCGTAGCAAAGAACGTTTCGGGAAACACGCAACATTTTAAGTAGGAACTCTAAGTAGGGTTTACGAATGACGTAGCGTTATAGGAGGCTTTAAAGAGGACCTATTATACTACTTTTCTGGTCTTAATTTCTTGTTTTACACTGCTATAGAGCAACCTGACACGAATCACATCACAAAAAACTATGTAGATTTTCGGGAAGCTCTTTCTCTTATTTTGGCGATCCAGCACGTCCTGTCAACACTTGAGTGTGTGTGCTTCGGCCATCTCCGCTCCCCTCCCCCCCCCCCCCCTCCTGCAAACCCCACTCCGTTGTGATTGGTTACCTTCCTTCCGGAACACTTTCAGTGGCGGGAAGCGCGAGCATGGACCTATAAGGGCGCGAGGCAGACGCGAACAGGGAAGTGACAGCATTACCATACATGGAAACATCCGCGTGGTGACTTCACGAAGTTACATGCGACGTCACGAAGTTACAAAGCGTCAAGCCGCTTTGAACACGTGACTTCTCGACTGGCTAGAATAGTGTCTAGTGCTCTGCACAGACACCCCAGACGGTCAGCAGGGAATACGTCGAAATGCATGTAAGTCATTATTTGATCATTTAGTATGGTTAAGCATGACTATAAATCATCATAACAACGTTTATAGGTCATAAAAGTCAAAAAGCATCATAGGTCCTCTTTAAGAAGGCTTCGGGAAATCGGGCCCAGGACTAAAAAAGCATTCTGAGCAAGACCTGAAGGGGTGCCACAAATGCAATAAGCTTATATCTTGTAATCTGCTTCATGGATTTACAAAAAAGGGGAATGGCAGCAGACAACATGACAATATAAACACTTTTATTTGTAGGCTATAATTTATTTTTAATACAAAGTCTATCTGCATATGTCTGTTATCTGGGAGCGGAGGAATTTATGGGAATCCTGCCGTAATTGAAACCTGAAAAAGGCTTAAGTTTCAAAGGCTTGAAACTCTGTGTTTGAAAACTTGACATCTTGTAAAAAAGGTGTTTTTCAGCAACAGATTTGCAAAGTTACAGATCTGGCACTGTTGTGTGTAGGCCTATCATTTTGTTTCCCGGTTTTGAAACCTTGTAAATGGGGATCTAAAAACAGGTGTCCATATGTTGAGAATAACGTTTTGAAAGGGTGAATATTTATTTTGAAGCATTGTTCATTTACACTATTGCAATGTATAGGCCTATTTAATTCAGACCTGAGTTGTCAGCACTGACTTTTCAGAGATTTGAACCCACATTTCCAAGCTTGCGAGTCATGTGATTATTGGCAGTGTTCTCACAGTGATTTGTTTCGAAACTCCGATACTGAAAAAAAAAAAAAGGAGTGGGTATGCTAAGGAAGAAATCCTGTTGACAAAGAGGTTGGGCTGTGCGCACAAAATAAAACACAAACACTTTTAGGAAAACACCAGACAGGTTGGTCTGAGTGATTTCAGGAAGCAGAATCAGTGGAACATGTAGGCCTATGGATGGGAGATGATGAAAAATCACTTTGTAAGAACTAAGTTAGGAGGATTAACAAAATGTATCTTTGAAGGGAGAACTCAGCATGAAGAATGGGGCACAGGTTCAGGTAGCCAGCCTACTGTTAGCTTTTTTATTTTAATTTTTTTTGTTTAAATTTATTTAGATTTTTATTATTTTAAATTCATAAAATAAATAAATAATTTAGTTTTTTGGAGGGAATAAGAGTGAATGGTTTTTGATCCTATTATCCACACTCCAGAGCAGTAGGTGGCGGTAATACACCAGTAGGGTAGATGCCGTAAAACTCAAAAAGAAGAAGAAAAGTCTGTGTGACAGTGAAGGTTACTGTTAGCTTAAACATTAGCACATTTAATTGATAATTTAACATGTGTGAGGGGGTTTAGCGGTGTCTGGTTTGTTTCACTAAATAACTTCCTTACCGGCTGCAGACTCAGGTAAGAGCGCATGTTATTGTTTAGAAGGCTAATGGATTTGGCATACGCCTATAGATGGAAGTAGAAACCGTAAAGTAGGCTATATTAGCCCCTTGCTTTAACGTGGCGATTGAAGAACATCTCTACTAACGTAAACCAGTGTTAGGTCAGCGTGTGGATAGATTGATAGACAGACGATCCGACTGACAACATGTTCGCTTTCAAACTCTAAATCTTTAGGGACAATATTAACAACAAAAATAAGAGACTAAATCAACTGTATCCTATGTGAGCTGTTTATTACTATTTTCTTGAATGATTTGGAGACACTGGGTCATATAATGTAGGCTAATTTAGTTTAATGTATTTTATCCACATTTTTATTCATATGACCAAGACAGCATGGAGGTATTGAAATCGGTTTTGTGTAAACGTTTGTTTAATGACGGTAGGATAAGTCACAGATCGAAAGTACAGCCTGACAAAAGATGTGTCAAATATTATTTGAGTTGGAACATTTGTAATTTTTTAATTTCTAAACCGACAATAACTGCAAATGAGACGTGTTTTATGCAAACAAAAACCATGTTATAAAGAACTTGAACAGCACTTAAAAAAAACACTGGTCACACCAATGTTTTTTTTTTACCTTATTCTTTTTACAACAGCAATTCTTAAAAACTTTTTTCTCAAAGACCTTTTTTTGGCCTACAACAATCTGTTTTAAAATTTTATTTTATTTTATTCAAAATCTAAAATTTTGGCTAAGGACAGGCTGTTTTGAATACTTTTCCAGCATCTTACTTTCAAGCTTCCACTGCCTCCTGGTATTTGAAGTGACACCTCTGGCCCATTTATTGAGACCTACATGCAGGCTGTAAAGATGTTCCTCTGCTAACTGTTGCTAATGTTTGTGTTGATCTGCAAATTAACTGGTAGTAGGCTACTAGCAGCAGAGCTAACATTATTAGTGCTTTGTGTGTGAGAGAGAGAGAGAGAGAGAGAGAGAGAGAGAGAGAGAGAGAGAGAGAGAGAGAGAGAGAGAGAGAGAGAGAGAGAGAGAGAGAGAGAGAGAGAGAGAGAGAGAGAGAGAGAGAGACGGTCTGTGTGTCTGATACATGGTCTGATAGCAGCCCACCCCCCCCCCCCCCCCCAATACCTGCATCAGACAGACAACACCATGTTGCTCTGAGCAAAAGCTGACGTTTGTAAACCTATCTATGTTGTAAACACGTAAATAGTTTTACAGGTCCACATTCAATAGGCGACTGCATATCTATAAAAAAAAATAAAAAAAGAAGAAGCTAACCTTACCTTGTATTTATGGCAACTAGTTTGTAAAGTTAGTTTGTAAATATGTAAAGAGGCCTAGGTAATTTGTATACTACCTGGTCAGCATTTTCTATTAATTTAGCCTCTTTCAGAATTGTATATTATGCAAATTAGTTGATTATGTCATCTAGCTACTACCAGGGTTTTTCCTGCATTCAAAAAATGTTGGCGCCCGCCAAAGGAATTTTAGCGCCCGCCAAAGGAAAATCCTGATCGCCAAAGTGTTTTTTTTATTTTTTTTTATATAGATAAATAAATAAAAATCTACTTAAAACGGCTCCAAATGTGTTTCCATTTCCGCGCCATTCCAGTCATATTACTTGCAATCTCAGTTGTAAAAAAAGAAATCAGGTCGGGGATAATCGTTATTAAACTATCATTGTTCCGCTCGCCGGGGCATGCAGGCTTATAAATGCAGCAAACCCTTTCAGCCGTGAGCTCCGCTCGGCCCCTCCCTCACCTGATAGTTTCGCTAACGGCTAGTCCAGAGAGTAGCTATGAGGGAGATGTTGCGCATTGCCGGGTGTTTTGAAAAACTTCTAGATGATGAGAATAAAGGTAAAACTAATTGTGTTGTCTGAAAACACTTCAGACTCACAACAAACTAAAATAATGTGCAAGATGTGTCACGTGCGGACACGCGAGTAACATGACATACGCGACCGAGAGACAGAGAGAGAGAGAGAGAGAAAGAAAAGTGATATACGACCTGATCTGCACCTTTAAACATCCCGACCAATTTGTTTATTCACTTTAAGTCGAGTCATAGTGGTCTATGACCAAGCAATCAATGAATAAAAACACAGGAAGTTTAAAGCTCCTTAACTCCTGCCACCACAACTGTCAACACTACAATGCAACTGCCTATCCAGCCAGCTCCATGACATAAATAAATCATGCCCTTACATTTAATGCTAGCAAAAGACTATCAACACCATTTACAACTGGTTATTTTTATTTTGACATATTTTTATTAAATTATTAAAAATATGTTTCACTTATTTAGCCTATTTCTATTCTCCCTGTTTTCAGTTCAATTAGGCCTTTGTTTAAAGTCCAAAGTCATGGTGTTTTTAGAAAAAAACCTTGTTATTCTCCCTGTTTTCAGTTCAATTAGGCCTTTGTTTAAAGAAAAAAACCTTGTTAAAAGTAAAATAAATGCATAATGTTCTTAAATCAATGATTAACTGTCTTTAATAATCGTGATAACACAATGTGATTACTCAAAATAATCATGATTATGATTTTTTCATAATTGAGCAGCCCTACCTTCTTCCATGGTTTAGATCAATTAGAAACAATTAAAGTATTAAACAGTTAGGCCTAGTCATTATTAGTATTTTGACTTCATATCTACAGGTTGTTTATTGTGATTTCATAAGCGTCAGTGAGCTCCATGGTAACGCAGTGATTGACAGGCTGACTGAAATGCTCTTGAGCTGGACAGAAACTCCCCTCTCCCAACCCAACACCCATCTTAAAATACACAAACCGTTTGCCTTTACTGTTGCGACCCCAAAAAAAGTCGGTCGCGTACTGACCCCCCAAAGGCCCATTCTGAGCCAGGAAAAACCCTGACTACTAGTTAATTTTGGGCCAATAACTATTTTCATTATAGAGGAGTCAGCAGAGATAGAGGAGGAAAAATCAGAGGGCTCAGATTAGGGGTGTAAATCGCTGCTTTCATCACGATACGATATTAAATCGATTCATTAGACAACGATATGATATTTGCCGATATCTAAAATCTGCTGCGATACGATTTCGATTCAGGGGCCTGCGATCGATATGAGACGATATTATATGCCCATTTAACACAAGATGGCCTATCTCGTTATCTAACAATACATGTTGATAATAGAATAGCCTTCTTAATTGTTTGTATAATTTTAATCCATTGTATGCATTCTGAACACTAAAGATCTTGAAATTAACAGGATAAACAACAAATTTAAGCTGCTACCTCGGCTATTTCCCTCTTTTTGATGACATTTTAGTTAATGTCAAGGGGACTTCCTTATAAAATACCTCTATCTATGTAAAATACAGCTAAAAAATATTAGCTTGAATTATTTGATTGAAAAATTAATATCTTTCATAAGCTTAATATCATTCATAAGATTAATATCTTTCATAAGATTAATATATTTCAATCTCTTACTATTATTCATATCTTAAGGTGTAGTGGCAGTAAACAATGCCTGGAGTGACATTTGAGTAGTTTTGGGCCGTTGTAGGGTTTCAGGGCACAGGACTGAATTGGTGGATTCCTCGCTAGCTTAGCTCATTAGCCTAATAGAGCTATCCTCTTTAGCTGAGGCTGCGGTGGCTTGTAAATTCACCCCGGGGAGAGGGTGACCGCCCCGGGGAGCGCAGGAGCTTCTCACCGCTCAGAGAGCAGCCGAGCCGCGCATTCTTGGAACTTTACACTGCGAGCCGGGCAGCGCTGTGCTGGACAGCCCGCGGGGATAACAGCCGAATGCCCCGCTTGCTCAGCTGCTAACCCCGCGAGCCTGTCGAGCGGCGCGCTGCCCCGGTAAGCGCCGGCTCGACTGCTCTGTCAGCGGGGATATATGATCCTCTGCCCATGGTGCAAACACCGACAGGTCTGTTACCGATGGTTTCAGTGTCCGAAATGAACTTTGATAATCATAACAAGCGTGAAAAGCCTGCTGCGGTCGGGCGGAAATGGTGTCACAAACATCCGGGCAAGGACATTGTCAAAATAAAAGCATATACAACATCGATTTGTATCGATGTTTGGACGTTGTATCGATTCAGTTGGATCGTTCGCAAATCAATCGATGGATCGATCTACATCGATGGATCGTTACACCCCTAGCTCAGATGTCGAAGGGGCTGTGGTGAAAATGGGTCAAAATCCCTTTTCCTAAAGGAATGTCTGAAGGATTTCACATTGCGTTGCAAAATCAAAAACACAATGAATTGTATCATCTGTTGTCAGCGTGGTCCAAAACATGCTGACAATACAATATCAGTGGGCCTAATATAGTTTAAATTGGGAAACATTTGAATAGATGTGTTGCAGGTCTAATTAAGGTGTGCCCCTAAATTTTCTGCTTGCGCCCCTAAAAATTCTGAGTTAGGAGTGCCAGTGCTCCTAGTAAAAAAGCTTAGTCTGGAGCCCTGCTGGGTGGTTAAGGCCCTTTTCCACCGCCGCGCGGCAACGCCGCCGCCTCCATTCATTTCAATGAGGGAAGGGCGGCTGAGGGAAGGCGGCATGGGAGGCGGTTCAGCCGCGGCGGTTGGACCAGGAAGCGGTTGCCGCCCACGTGACCGCGCGCAGATTTTCCCCAACCGCTCAGCTTTCCCCGTGTTGAAACTTTCAGCGGCAGCCACCCGCCGGCAAGGCGGGAGTACAAGCAGTGTTTCCCGCTGATGTATCATTCCGTGGCGGGCCGCCACACTTTCATTTTGCCCCGCCACACTTTCACTTTCACTTTCACTTTCACTTCACTTTAATTTTTTTTTTTTTTTTTTTTTTTTGATATATGTATATTTTACTATTTAAAAATATACATGTATACATTTCATTTGCAATGCGCAAGTTTCACTTGGAAACAATAGCATTTCCGCATAAAAATCTTTAACGTGTGATTCGCGCTGTGATCTCAAGAAACAATATTTCCTTCAATCATGGACGTATTATCAAAGCGCCGCTTGAGGGATCGAGGCTTCAATCTCCCCGAGTCAATCAGCCCCTCCCCCTGCGGTGTCAACACGCGCTGTGACTGTATTCATAAGTAGCTATTTTCTGCAATTTTTCCATCACAATTCATTCTGCGCTCTTTGAGCACCCTCTGCTGGAAAGAATATTGTGAGCTATCCTTCGTGATTGTAGTCACAGTTATTTGAATACTAGTAATTCAACAATCTAATAAAACAAAAGGGCACTTGTGTTCACTCTTTTGAACCACAGGTAACCACCACCTTTGCTTAATTTTTTTGATGGCTCAAATGTGTATCATAGAAAATTATTTATTCATTAACCTTTGATAAGTGTGTTAAACTCCATCTTAATCACCATTTATATAGGAATAGTGTTCCTCAAAGTACACCAGATTGATGCATTTAACACTTAAAAGGTAAAAAAATTTCTTCCGGGGGAGCATACCCCCGGACCCCCCTAGGGGGGTCGGTGTCCCCCCACCCCCCCCACCCCCCCTCCCCCCCACACTTTCAAAAAATTCTGTGGGAAACACTGGTACAAGGCATCGTTGCAAACGGAGTACAGACATAAACAACACGGATCTCCCATGTTTTAAGTCAATGTTAAAGTGTCTGTCGTTTAAAAAAGATTGGATATATATTCGCCGTTGAACACAAACATGTGGAACCAGTGATTGAAGACGATTTTCTAGGGGAAATATTTTTTAGACGGAACTGTATTTTCTCTCTGTACTTTTATTCTTCATAAAAGCTCATATAGAGAGACTATAACATCGTTATACGAGAGAGAAAGAGAGAAATAAGTGTGGTGGACTTCTGGTCGGGCTATCAACGATACGATCACCGAAGCATCTCGCTGTCATGGCCGCCGAGGCAGCAGCCGCTTCTAAAAACGCCGGGCTCACCGGTGGAGTCCTCCGGCAAGGAGGCGGTTGAGAGGGCGGTTGCCGCGCGGCGGTGGGAAAGGCCCTTTAGGGTTAGAGGGTAAGGGGACAGGGAGAGGTTAGAACCGAGAAGTTTGTTATCCAGTAGGTGGCGGTAATGCAACTACTAAGGATGCCAACCTCCATAAAACACCAAAGAAGAAGAACCGTGACGTATTTCTGTCCTACAGAGGAGCTACGACTCCCCCAGGGGTAAAATAGACCCTGCAAATAGACCCCTCTCCATTTTTTGGTGTCTCTAAGGTTAAATTAAATTTGAAAATATTGAAATAAATAAAAGCTTACACATTACTTTTACACATTTTTAGAGACCCTATTCTAGGGCTGGCCGATATGGCAAAAAATATTATCACGATTATTTCTTCCGTATTGATCGATATCGATATTAATCACGATATATAATTTGATACTGCTGAAGCCTGAAGAAACCAGAGTGTTCATTAGTTAAACTATACAATGTTGTTTATTAGTGCTGTCAAACGATTAAAATATTTAATCACGATTAATTGCATTAATGTCATAGTTAACTCGCAATTAATCGTAATTAATCGCACATTTCTATCTATTCTAATTGTCCCTTGATTTCTTTTTTGTCCCCATTATTTTTTTCTCATTTTAATGCTCTTATCACACACATTCTCTACACCCTTGTAATCCAGTGTATTTTTTCAAAACCCGAAAATCAATAACGTTTGAGCTTATCGATACCGCTATCGAGTCCCGTAGGTCTTATGCCGTAATGTTAAATCTCAAGCAGAGTCGTGTCTTTTAAAGATCTAATTCCTTCAGTGTCATATTTTGACACTGGTCCGCAACATAGACTGCATATAAAACTGTTGTAGGCCTACCTTCAACTGTCTTTGGGTTAAAAAAAACTTGTTCAACTCAGTATCCGTCTAGTAGTCGTCCGTTTTGGAACATGTATTTCCCAATTTAAAACGTAAAAATAAAGCAGCATTGAAAATTCTGAAAATAAATCTTGTATGGCTACATTAGCAGGCTGTTTTACAAATAACTCAATAGTTGAAATAATACAATGTGTTTTCCCCTTAAAATGATTAAATAAATTTATCCAAAGGTCAAAGACAGTAACAGTGTGGCACTTCTGTAAACTTACTGAAAGGTGCCTGGTCCAACACTCATTTTTCAAACTTTTCTCTGCGCTGTCTAAGCTGATAGATAGTGTTGCCACGGTGATTTTATTTATTTATTTATTTAGCGAATGCAAAGTCCTTTAGCCAAGCAGTTGCCTCTTGCTCTGCTGTATGAAGGGTGACAAGCAGGCCCCCAGGATGCTGCCTTCTCCGAGCAGCCAGCATGGACTAGTGGCCAACCCATTGGTACTGCATGCTGTGAATGGGAGCTTATTTTCCATGGAGCCCGGATGCAGATTTTCCCCGTCCACACAATACAAGCGGCGAACAAGATTGTGTCTCCGCAAATTTTTTCTGGATATCAATCATAGGCTCATACTTATCTTTAGACCATGTACTAATAAAACTGAAGTTTTCTCATTTAAAAACGCCACCTCAAGCGTTTTATTAGCCCAACGTCTTTCAGTTTGTTTTCGAGGGAGGAGGAGGGGTGGGCAGCCGTGGGCAGCTGAATAGAGTCGTAGTGAAACAAATGTTTCGGTTTTCTGCTCCGGCCTCCGAGAGGGCTCAGTGTTTCTTTATAGGTCCATGACTCTTTCAGTGCGAGGCTCCATTAACTTCTCGTGTCTGAGGCTTTTCCTTTTACTTAACATGAAGGACGTTGATGATTTTTAGGCATGTGACTTTTTAACATTACAGTCGCCGAGGGATTTGTAGACTGGTTCAGCTGTTAGTCGCGTGAGCTCAACTCTCACGTTCCTCTGCTTGCGATCATTTCGATTCACCATATATTGATCCATTTATTCAAAAGATCCATAGGCAAAGGATGGGTGCATTACGGGATCATGTACAAAAACTAGTTGCTCATCCAGCGGCAGCCTCACTATCACCTCCAGCTGTGCTGATGAGCTCTAATAATCTCTAATGGGTACTATGCCATTTGCGCTACCCATGGTGTGGAAAACACCAAAACACACATCATTGAAATGCCTGTAACAGGCACGGATGTATTGATTACTTGAATGATTATGGGAGACCTACGTAATTTTTATAATATTGTTAGTGTAATATAACCATTTCAGTTACGTTGGTTTTTAATTTCCAGTTGCTTGTTAAGTTATGTATGACAGTTAACAATGTTGGTGTATTATAATTAATTATGTTGGTATAGGCTACTCCAACTTCGTTGCTGTTCAATATGTAACCATTTATTTTTATATAAATTATTAATTGCATTTTTCGTAAATAGTTCAATGGAAGGAATCTGTTTCTTAAGCAATACTATTAAATAATATTGAACTGTATTTTTTCTATGTAGGACTACTATGTTGTTGGTGTTATTTGTTATTTGGAGCAACCGTGCATATTAATGATAATAATGACCAGACAGCCTGATTTTCAGTTCCAGAACACTAGGTCAAAAAGGGACAAACTAATATTCTTAAAAAAAGGATTGTTTAACTTTACATTGAATTTTTAAGCTTGTGTAATTTGTAATATAACTGATACCCACAGCAGGAAAATAAAACTAATTCTAACCCATTCTGATTAGGCAATTGCTTTGACAACCACACATTCGGTCTTATAATTAAACTTTAAAAAGCTCACTTTGGCATTTGAACATTTGTTTGCTTTATTTCAATAGAGCACTAAGAACTTTGCTCACTACCTAACAGCACACGCTACGAAAACAGCGCTAACTAGGGCCCTATGAAATCCGTTTTTTTTTTTCCCAAATTCCGTTTTTTTTTTTCACAAATTCCGTTTTTTCCGTTTTAATCTCATGATTTCCGTTTTTTTTACAATTAACACTCATTTCGTCATCAGAACGAGTGTCTAATTATTGCAAACAAATAATATTCTAACAATTTAATCAGATATAAGGCTAAATTTAAAATACATCACAACATTGCACTGTTTTTAGTTCTTAAACAAAGCGAAAAAACAAATTTGTTGGGTATAGGCTATAACAGAAAATAAAGCCATTCATTTTGTGCTTCAAGTGAAACATTAAATATTATTTTTACATAAATAATAAAGTCCTTATTAACCTTGCAAGAAGCTGGACTAGAGTGAATATTGGACAGGCTTTATAGGTCCATGGCTTTTACCTGTGGGACAGCGCTTCACCCAACAGCGGGCTGCAACACCAACCTACAGTCTATTGTGCGACGGAGAGCTAGTTATCATTAGCATCAGCGTTAGCCGACATCACGGCAACAGCTGAATAATGTAACACATTACACAAGTTACACTACATGAAAACAACGTGCTGTAGACGCTAGAGTTATAATTGCGTGTAGGAAACATTGTTGAGACTGGAATTTCGTACCACAGCGGCCGTTCCATAATACAACACTCCCTTTAGCAATGGCTGAATATAAGACCTCCCTGTGCTGTGTATCTGCGGGAGCGAGTGGCATTAATAACTTCAAAACAGTAAAGGTTTAACATGATTACGTGCTTTTAGATGCTTTAATCATATGCCGAATTTATAAACAGACCATATTATTAACAATAAATTAAGTTGTGTACATGTCAGAGTTACGTACATGGATACATTCATAAGTAAACATTGAATAGACAGATTTGTGAAAGTGGTTTGGCGCTGTGTGTTACATTAGCGATCCTGCAGCCAGGCTCTACTTTTCACGGCAGTAGTTTGGTCTTTAGATGTCGCCAAACCAAAATTCCTCCCTAGTTCTGCTTTAATTTCAACCGTGTTGTTTCCCTTTACCTTGGAAATTGAATTTCACCAAAATAATGGCGAATTCCGTGACATTCCGTGTTAACAAGCAGATTCCGTTTTTATTGCCCGATTCCGTGATTCCGTCCGCGTTTTCGTTATCGCGGAAATCATAGGGCCCTAGCTAACCCACTAGCTAGTTGCCTTGTCTTAATAGATTGTTGTTTGCCTGGAAGATCTTGGAATAAAGATGTAATTGAGTAAAAACCTCTTGTATACAGTCTATGGTAAAACGCTGTATTTTGGATGTTCTGTTGGCATTTTTTAATATGTAAAAAAAGATAACGATTGCTCGATAATTGCTCCTTAATTTTCCCGATGATCGATCAATGAAATTTCTTAAAATGCCCATCCCTAGTCCTCATTGTAGTGTTCAGTTGGTTGTCCACATGGTGTGTGTGGGATGAACTGGACCAAACAGGGGCACAGTATTCAGCTGCAGAAAATACAAGGGCTAGTGCTGAAGTACGCATAGTGGGGGCTACTGCCCCCCACTTTGAGCCAGCAAGCTTACTGAGGAGGTTGTTTCTGGACTTCACCTTTGCTGCTGTCCTTTTGAGGTGTTCTTTGAAGGATAGGGTCCTGTCAAGGGTCACCTTGGAGTGGGGGCATACTTTAGTTTGGTCCTGTTCAGATAGATGTTGGGTTCTCTTGTGGCTTCTGCATTGTTGAGGTGGAGGAGACCGTTTTTTCTGGGCTTGGTTTTAGGCGCCAGGTGTTGCAGTATTCGTGCAGTTTAGCAAGGTCTTCATTGAGCACTGCTTCTAATGTACCAAAATCTGGTGCTTGGAAGGTCAAACAGATGTCATCTGCATAGATGAATTTGCGGTATATGGTGGTGGGTAGATCGTTTGTGTAGAGGTTGAACAGGGTTGGGGCTAAGACTGACCCTTGAGGGAGCCCATTCTTCTGCCTTTTCCATGCACTCTTGTTCTGTCCAAGGTGAACTCTGAACCTGCGGTTGGAGAGCAGAGATTGGATGATTTCTGTTGCCCAGGCAGGGAGTGCTGTAGTGAGTTTTAGGAGGAGGCCTTTGTGCCACACAGTGTCGTATGCTACGGTGAGGTCAAGGAACACTGCCCTGGTCTTCAGTTTTTTTCTCAAAGCTGTTTTCAATGTGGGTTGTTAGGGCCAGTACTTGTTCTCCTGTGCTGCGGTCCTTGCGGAAGCCTGCCACGGTGATGTGGAGTCTTAAACTGTTCTAGCTTTACACAGCACTTCTTTCTGTTCAGCTAAATATCCCCATAGAACCGCACTGCGTTTATTTTCGCCACTAGTTCAGTGACGGCTTGCTTCTGCTCGTTTAACTCTCCCGCGTGCATGCTGTAGTCACGCATGGCCGCATGCAGAGCCGCAGAGCAGCACACACACAGACACACACACCAGCTGATAGAGAAATCCTTTGAGACACATGTGAACATTTATTTACCGCAAATGGCGGCCCTACGCGATGTTTTGACCATGGGAAGAGGTAGGGCTGCAGGATATATCGGCTATGTAAGATATATCGATATAATTTTAAATGGGATACAAGATTAGACAATATCGTTTATATCGATACACGTCATTCTGCGCTAAAATAATCAGTTTCTGCCTCGAGCGTAGGGATGGGGATCGTTAATATTTATTGATATCGATACCTTTATCGATACGCCTTATCGATCCGGGTCTTTATCGATACCACTATCGATACTTTTCTATTATTATTATATATTTTGAAGAAAATATTATTTTTGGTTTTAAAAAATCAAGTGTATACTATCTAAAAATATATAAATGTTCGCACTTGTTGGTTAATGTATTGTCTACTGTCACTTTATCATGTTTTAGTGATTAGGAAAATATTTAGGAAATAAATAATTGTATTTTAAATTAAATTTCTAATAAATATTGGCATCAGTAGTTTAAATATATATTTTAAAATGATGAGAGCACTAATACAACTGTATTACTCATGTTTCTCGCCAAAAACTCAATTTCCCATTCCTTTACGTTACACTTGAACGCATCATGATAACCTAATAGTCGTTTTACTGAGCCATCCTGAACACATCATCACGCAGCATGTCTGAAAACTTTGTTTACTTTTTAAGCTAACTAGCTTGTATGCTGCCGATTACAACACGGATTTCACAATTGGATTACTATTTTTAACTGACGGGACAACAAGCTACACAGTCTGTGTGTGTGCGTTTACCGCTGGTACTTTGTGGATGATGAAGACGGGCCCGCCTGTGGTGCGGCGGCAGCAGCAGGAGGAGGAGGAGGAGTCTTTTCAATCCGGAGACAGTCGAAGGTACTGCATTTGGCCTTTATTTGATGCACAATGCTGATGTGCTTGGCCATTGAGGTTGTGTTCCCCCCTTTACAAGAAATTATTTTGCAGCATAAGTTGCATTTCGCTTCTGCTTTATCTTCGAGCTTGGTAAAATAAAGCCAAACCATAGACCTTTTCGCCCGTTCAGCCATCCTCGCGAGCGAAGTTAACTGCCAGACTTCACTTGTTTTACTTTTAATACCTGTTTGCATATCATTCATAAATATTGGCGGACATGCAGCAGTGATTGGTTTGATTTGATTTAAATGCCGTGACGCGACTCGAGGGACACACAATTGCGTTACAGGACCTACGGGAGAAACAAAACGACGAGACTCGATAGTGGTATCGATAAGCCCAAACGTTATTGATTTTCGGGTTTTGAAAAAAGTGGAACTGGGTCCTTGATAGAACCGGGTTTCGATCCCCATCCCTACTCGAGCGTCTGTGTTTTTCTCGCATCGCATGAAGAGTATGTGTGTGTGAGACTTTTCGAGGAGTGAGCCCTCCCCCTCCCCTCACTCCGCTCCGTTCACAATACAACAAGCATAGAGAGAAGCTAGGCAAAGTAACACCGCGCCGGTAGAATTAAACCAAACGGGAATATAACAACGGCTCGTTTACTTGGAATCGGCTCGGATTTAAAAGAACAGCCAAGCAGCAGAAGCGGGGCGTTTGTAGAGAGTGCCAGAAACAAGTTGCAAACGTTGCAAAGCACTACAAATCTCTTGTAGCATCTACAACAGCAGTATGAAGTAGCGCGGGTAACTTAGATTTAGGTTGGACAATCGGCGTTCTGACATTCATCGGCGGCATTTCTAAGGACTGTCAACACATTACATTACATTGAAAAAGCTGACGCTTTTATCCAAAGCGACTTCCAATTAGTTAATTCAACCATGAGGGAACAAACTCAGAACAGCAAGAAGCATGTAGCCTATTAGCTTCAAGCTATTTTATTCAAATGTTTTTAGACCATCATATTCTTCTTAGCCAAGGTGCATTTGGAAGAGAATGTGTTTTTAGCCTGCAGATGTGTAGACTTTCTGCTGTCCTGATGTCAATAAAGTACTGTGTAGTTTACACAGAACTGATGTTTTTTCAATACCTTCATGCATACTTTTTATCATTGCATTTGTGATACTAAATGTCATGGCTCATGTATCAGACTCATTTTGATGTACAATGTGTAGGCCTAATTCATTTATATTTAACAAATTAATAAATATGAGCTTCCACATCATGAGACCAGTGTCTCCAGAAAATACAGGACACACCTCTTGAAATTTTATATTAATGCTTAAGCTATTTTATATGCAAATATCTATTGAAAATCTATATGTTTTTCCTCAATAGCTATAAATCGAGATATATATCTTATATCGCCAGTCAGCCTAAAAATATCGGGATATGAAGTTTTGTCCATATCGTGCAGCCCTAGGAAGAGGTGCATTTACCTACGTCAGATTTTTTATTTTTTTGGCGTTTTTTTTATGCTTTTATTGACAGTGCAGAGAGACAGAGGTGAAATGGGGCAGAGAGGGGAGTGACATGCAGAGAACGACCGCGGGTGGGAATCAAACCCGGGTCTGCTGCTGGGCCCGGCCCGGGAGGGGGACGCCTTACCAACTGAGCTAAAGGCGCCCCCACCTACGTCAGATTTTTAACTTAAAAAATTAAATATTATTATTATTTATTTTTTTACAACACAGTCGGTCAATCTATCAGGCGGGCTACTGAAAACCTGCCCGTGAGCTACCGGTAGCTCGTGATCAACGTGTTAGAGACCCCTGCGGTCTGCAGACGGGCTCGGAATGTCGGCATCGCGTGCATCAACAGTCATTCAATGCAGCGGCGTTTAGCACACAACCGACGGTGTAGAAAGTCCCATCAGTTAAAAATAGTAATCCAGTTTTCAAATCCATGTTAAAATCGGCAGGATAGGAGCTAGTTAGCTTAAAGAAAAGTTGCTAACGGTGTCAAATGTGATGTGTTCAGGTCGGCTCGGTAATATGAAGATTAGGCAAAGGTATAAAAGGTCATCACGATGTGTTCAAATGTAACAAAAAAAAACGAAATTTTAGTTTTTGGCGAGAAACTTGAATAAATCAAATCAAATCAGTTTTATTTGTGTAGCCCAAAATCACAAATACATTTGTCTCAGTGGGCTTTACATTTCATACAATATGATATATGATACAATATGGTTGCGTTCCGAATCGCATACTTTCTACTATATAGTATGTAGAAAGAAGATTTAGGATGTCCTGATTCTTGCGGCCAGATTTAGGATGGTTAGAAGTACCCGGATGTCCTACTTCATGCGGCCAAGATTGTTAGTGTTGAAAAGTGCATCCTATTTGGGCAATTCTGACCCACAATCCAGTGCGCACGTGAAGTGACGTCACATCGACGAAGCCTCCATATGAAAACAAACGGGGATGCGACGGATATAAAAGCAAGAGGCAAGATCAAGGCGCAATGTTATGATGAAATAAGAGAGTAAAGTATGTCCCAATAGTATGCCTACTGCATCCTAACTAGATTATTTTTATCGTCGGATGTAGTATGTAGAATAGAAAAAAGAAAGAGTATGCGATTCGGAACGCAACCTAAGATACAATATGACACCCTGCCCTTACACCCTTAGCTCGGCTGAGAAAAAACTCCCAGTAAAAACCCTTTACCGGGAATAACATTTTTTTTTAAAGAAATCTCAGGGAGAGTCGACAGAGTAAGGGATCCCTCTCCCAGGACGGAAATACTGCAATAGATCTCATAAGTAGAGAAAATCAAGAAGGAATTTGATCATTGACCAGGTGATTACATGGTAATACTAAGTAAAGTGCGAATAGTGTGGATGCAGGAAGACTTCAGATGCTGCCAGAGGATCCACACCGTCTCGTCTCCACCAGGGAAAACTAAGGTTTCCATCGCCGGGATTACATCCCACGTCTCCAGGTGGCGTCCTTAACCACTGCAACATCTTTCGCGTTGATGGTCCATTCTCAGATGTTACCAGAGGGGGGACCAGATCCACACAGTCTCGTCACGACCAGGGAAAACTGGAAGAGGACAGACAGGCAACCAGTGAGCAAAGCAAAAATGAATTTAAAGATTGAACAAGCAAGCGAGTAGAACGAGTACTATCCAGATGGACGGTGAATCAGTGCTGATGTGAGGCAATAGCAGGCGGGGAGCATCCGTTCCTAGGACAGCTGATTCCGCACAGAACTCGGAGTCAGTCGAGTAGCATGGAGAGTGCTTGGTAGACAGAGGGAGAGAACCCCCGGGGCAACGCTCAGCCAATCATGGAAGATAGACAGAGGAGAACAAATGTCAGAGAAATGGTATCAGTTATGCAATTAGCGTCGGCAGGACAATTTTTCAGTGGGAGGACAACCGGTACTCAGGCCCAGACAAACCGAGACCAAGGCAGCTCCTCGGGCTGTTAATAATAACGCTATAACAATGTTAAACAATATGAACACAATTAACATTAAATTACATTGATTTACACTCTACCGTTCCCCACCGACACACAATCGGCACCAGCCCCCCAGACCCTGCCCCCCGCCCCCAGAGAGCACGCCCCAGTGCGGCACTAGTCCCAAGGAGGACCAGGGCCATAGATAGAGAATAGAGTATAGAATAGGGAAATAGCCAAATGCACCGCTGCCACGAGGAGCAACCACAGCCGAAACCCCCGGAGGGGCGGCCCGTACAGCCCACTCGGGCCCGCCGAACCGGCCATGCCCAGCCCATGAGGCAAGGCCAGAGGCGCCAAGCACAAAGGGCGCCTCTGGAATAATATGGTTTATTTTTTTATTCTTTTTAAAGATATTTTTTGGCATTTTTATGCTCTATTGATAGTGTAGAGACAGAGTTGAAATGGGGCAGAGAGGAGAATGACATGCAGAGAACGACCGCGGGCTGGAATCGAACCCGGGTCCGCTGCTGGCCGAGGCCCATGGGGGGGACGCCCTACCAACTGAGCTAAGGGCGCCCCCTGAAAACTTGTTTATTAAGCAATGTAAAATAGATAGTCAATATGGAATTATGACCTGTTTAACATCCTATTTTGAACTCTGATCTACTTTATAGGCAATTAAAGCAATAATACCAGTTCTTTCAACAAAATAGTAGAAAAGTATCGATAGTAGTATCAATAAAGATTCGGATCGTTAAGGAGACTCGAGAATGGTATCAATATCAATACAAACTAGAACTGCAAGCAGTTATTAGGGGGCCAAGCCTCCAACGCAACTCGGGTCCCGAGCGTTGTCGACCACAGCGCAAGATGGAGCAGACTTCAGTGAATCTGTGGATATAGAGTTTTTGAATGTGGGATGTTCGGTGTTGGAGTTACACTCAACAAAAATATAAACGCAACACTTTTGTTTTTGCTCCCATTTTTCACGAGATGGACTTAAAGATCTAAAATTCATTCCAGATACACAATTGTACCATTTCTCTCAAACATTGTTCACAAATCTGTCTAAATGTGTGATAGTGAGCACTTCTGCTTTGCTGAGATAATCCATCCCACCTCACAGGTGTGCCACATCAAGATGCTGATCTGACATCATGATTAGTGCACAGGTGTGCCTTAGACTGTCCACAATAAAAGGCCACTCTGAAATGTGCATTTTTTTGCTTTATTGGGGGTCTGGGGACTCAGAACCAGTCAGTATCTGGTGTGACCACCATTTGCCTCATGCAGTGCAACACATCTTCTTCGCATAGAGTTTATCAGATTGTCAATTGTGGCCTGTGGAATGTTGGTCCACTCCTCTTCAATGGCTGTGCGAAGTTGCTGGAGACGGCTTATGGTGGAGAAATGAACATTCAATGCACGAGCAACAGATCTGGTTGACATTCCTGCTGTCAGCATGCCAATTGCACGCTCCCTCAATGCTTGTGGCATCTGTGGCATTTTGCTGTGAGACAAAACTGCACATTTCAGGGTGGCCTTTTATTGTGGACAGTCTAAGGCACACCTGTGCACTAATCATGATGTCAGATCAGCATCTTGATGTGGCACACCTGTGAGGTGGGATGGAAATAAAAGTTAAATGAAATAAATGAAATTATCTCAGCAAAGCAGAAGTGCTCACTATCACACATTTAGACAGATTTGTGAACAATGTTTGAGAGAAATGGTACAATTGTGTATCTGGAATGAATTTTAGATCTTTAAGTCCATCTCATGAAAAATGGGAGCAAAAACAAAAGTGTTGCATTTATATTTTTGTTGAGTGTATATAGTTATTGCTGTTGTCACAAGATATACATTTGTTATGGTTTTGGCGCCCCCTTAGGGATGAATTTCGCAAAACTGAAGATAGCAGAAAGATGCAGCTCAATTCACAGAACAAGTGGATGTCAAGATTTTTAATGTGCTATGTTTGGTTGGGGAGTTATGAGCAAAAACAGATTGTCAGCCTTGACAAAATGGCGGCCGGAGCTCACTACACAATGTAATGGACATGTGAGCATTAGCAATAGCATTGCCGCCAAAACACTTTGATGGAAAAACAGTAAAAAAGTTCCGCCCACATTAATATTTCTTGGCCATATTTTTTTATATAGACTCGGGTATGCCCCATGATAGGGCTGGGCAATAATTCGATACGATTAGTAATCGCGATTAAACTCCCGTCGATTAAGTCAATATGCGCTTGACATAAATCCTCGATATGAAAATGAAAAAAATTATATGGATTTACCTAACAGCCAATCACAAAGCAGAAATAAACTCAACAGCCTAATGTCTAATTACACGCCCATTTCCTGGTGCGACGTGCATGTATGAGCTTCAGCGGTAAGGAAAGAGGAGGAGAGCCTTGTGTGATCACCTCGGCAAGAGTGAAGAGAGTGTTGTGTTTAGCGAAAAATGTCGGCGCAGCACTCTGTTATAGTGCTTTTCCTCTTCATTAAATTAATCAGTGGGCTACAATCAACACTGTGTCTCGCTGCTACGATGACACCATAGTCAGGTAGCTGCCGCAGCCAGTGCTGTTCGCTCACTGTCGACTCGACTCGCCCCGAGCCGTCCCTGTGCATTTACCGGAGTTGTACGCTCACAGCACGGGGGGAATATAGGCTATTGGAGCGGCCACACAGAAAGTGTGAAAATACGCGACAAGTATTAACCGCCGTCCGACCGCTGCTATCAGCAGCGCGAGCGGTGGTTGCACTAAAGGCTGCACTGTGTGTCCCACTGCTACGATGACACCACGCTGTTCGATCACTGGCTCGCAACACGGGGGGGAATAAATATAGGAGCGGCCACACCGAAAGTGTGAAAAGTTTTAACCGCCGTCCGACCGCTGCAGCGCTCCTGTCTATCGTATTTTGCGGTAGTTGAACCTTATGAAAAACTATCAAAAAGAAGCAAAGCTACAGTAGCCTATAACATACAGGTAGCTGTTCAGTTCAGCCTCATTAGCCTGCTGGTCTGTAAAGGTGCGAACACACTAGGCATTTTACACGCGTAAGATTTACGTGCGTAACGCAGCTAAAATGTTGCTTGATCATTTTGTGTCAAAAATGGTTATACGCGCGTAACCTGCCTAGTCTCCCTCCCGATATTGTATTTCCCTTATCAACCATGGCTGATCAGACCCGACACAACAGCGTGCATGTCCGCACAAAAACAACAACAACACAGCCAACAACTGTGCCAAAAGACAAACTGGACAGCACAAATAGCCTAGCATTAAAACAGCATTGCATATTCACGGCAGCTACATAACAAACACAGTTACAGCAGCATCGGTGCACGGCGGCACAACATAAAGGCAAGTAGCCAAAATTACCCTACCTGGCTGTGACAGGGGACCGTGGCTGGCGTAGATCAACACCGGTGCTTCGCTCTACTTGTCGTGAAAGTCCCGCGGACAGTCGTCATGTTTGGGTTCATAATATGAGGCGCTAGCCGCCCGCACACAACAGGGTGAGTTAACTAATGCTATACGGCGCTAACTTTGTTTATCGGCTAAAGCACAGCCGCACATTGAATTAACCAGGAAGTCCATTCTCCTGGTTTACTTTCCCCACGTGTTCTAACCCCGAGCGGCTTCATACAGCACCGGCCGCCCGCAATACATTTTTCTCCTCGGTGTCTCTCATCATCAGCCTCTGTGTACAGTACACTGTTCTCCGACCCTGCCAATGTATGTGACGTCGCGGGTCAAGCTCAACGCTGATTGGCCAACGCGGCTAATCGTCTCGCGTAGGAGCAACAAAAGTTCAATTTTTTGAACTCCTCGCGTAGCTATACGCGCGTAATATTTACGCACGTAATATATACGCGCGTAAACATGTTGCTTTAGCGCGAGTGAAAATGTTGCTTTAGCGCGAGTGACGCATTTACGCGCCATGTACGCGCGTAAACCAATGGTTCCCTATGGAAAAGGGGCGGGTTTCATACGCGTCTGTACGCGTGTAAAGTGCCTAGTGTGTTCGCTCCTTAAGACCATGTAGCTACAGCATGAGCATATCCCCTACCTACAGCTGTTGTTGTACTGTATGTGTGAGTAGTAGCTTGTGATGTGCTCTGACATTCATCAAGCATCTGAGCCACAGCTCTATAAACATTTAAGATTGTTGCCTCCCTGCCTGAGGAGTTAGATGTGATAGTAGTCACTCACAGATCTTTAGTTTTAAACACATTATGTTATGTAGCATAATATCTGGTTTTACAATGTTTACATTTTGCGCTTTCTACTCACATTTCTACTTTTTAAAATACCTAACATGTAAAACCAGTAATTCTCATATTCATATTTTATATCTTAAAGTTCAGTACTTGTGTCAGTGCCTTTATTGATCCAATTGTTTACTTTTTATGTATGGTTGTGCCTCTACAATATGTTTACATCTTACAAGATGTTTGCTGTAGCCCTGCCAAAGGAGTTTAACGTGAAAGAAGTCAGAGCTTTTATTTTTATTTACAATATTTTCAATAGGTTACAAGGCAAGCTATCTTATATTGTTTAGTTAGGTGCAGTTAAAACATGTTTGTGAAGTTAAATGTTTATATTTAAATGTGATTCAATGTTCTCTTATCACAATATGCTAATAAACAACATTGTATAGTTTAACTAATGAACACTCTGGTTTCTTCAAGCTTCAGCAGTATCACACTATATATCGTGATTAATATCGATATCGATCAATATCGAAATATTAATTGTGATAATATTTTTTGCCATATCGCCCAGACCTACCCCATGATGGTCTCCCTTGAGTTTTAAGTGGCTAGTTACGATGTTGTGAGCATATTACGCCGGGAAATAAACAGAAATGGCTCTGTGCAATCCTACAGAGACAGTGAGCGAACAGCGCTGGCCGGGCAGCTACGTAACTATGGTTACATGCTAGCAGCGGTACACAGTGTAGCCCACTGATTCATTTAATTAATGAAGAGGAAAACACCACACAATAAACAGAGTGCTGCGCCGATATCTTTCACTAAACACAAGACTCTCTTCACTCTTGTCGAGGTGACTACACAAGGCTCTCTTTCATTACTGCTGGAAGCTCAAACATGCATTTCACACCAGGAAATGGGTGTGTACTCAGACATGAAAGGCAAAAACTGCAATCTGACTGGCAGTTGCGTTTATTTCTGCTGTGTGATTGGCTGTTAGGTAAATCCATATCAGTACTGTTTTTTTTTTTTTTTTTTCATATCGAGCATTTGTGTCAAAAGCTCATCGTCGTAATCGACATGAGTTTTATCGCAATTAATAACCGAAATTTCATTATTGCCCAGCTCTACCCTATTAGAATGTTTTTGCTTTTAATCAATTTTAAAAGAATATTTGGAGGATAATCATGGCAAAAATTGTCAAAGTGGTGTAACCGTTACATAAAAAACTATGTGTATTTCTCAAAAAAACAGTCACATTACTTCAACAATATATAAACATACCTAAATAAGTTCACTGTTTAAAAGGGCATGTAGGACAGAACAGACATGAATCTCCTAGGCTCATTTACCCATCTACTTAGCTCTTTGTCACACAATTTGTTAAAACTTTTTGTTTTTTCAGTTTTCCCATAAATAAAATAAAATTAGTTACACCCTTTAGTAAGTTGTTGTCATCTATAGTTATTTTCTTATATTCATTCAAGGTTCATGAGCGCAGTCTTTAGGTTTGAGAGTGTAATTTATTGATTTCACTTTCAGATTTGGTCATATTTTCCCTCAAACTCTGCCCTTGTACTCACATTGCTCCTGCTTGCTCTCAGATTTACTCTGCGTCAGTTTAAACCGTAAATTTGTGCTCAGATATATTGTTTACACATAACATTGTCATGGTTACAGTTGTTTACGTAGCACCGAATGCAAATGCTAACTCCGCCCTCAGTCATCTGTATAATGCCATTAGCCTTTAGCAAAACACTTATCCAGAGGCATTGCACCTCATAGCAGGCGACTTTAATTATGCTGATTTGAAAGTATTGCTCCCCAAATTCCATCAGCACTGTGCTACCAGTAGGGGTGTAAATCGCTGCTTTCATCACGATACGATATTACATCGATTCATTGGACAACGATACGATATTCTCCGATATTTAAAATCTGCTGCGATACGATTTCGATTCGATACGATTCAGGGGCCTGCGATCGATATAAGACGATATGCCCATTTAACACAAGTACAACCTGTTGCATTCCCATCAACTCACAGAAAACAACTTCATTATAATTTCATCATTTTATTTCTGTGCTCTTGCAGATATTTTAAAACAAACACATCTATTTGAATACAAAGAATAAAGTTCCACTTTGCATTTAAGTGCAAAAACATTTTTATGGCTGAACTTAAAGAGCCTGTGATGATCTTCAATGTTGACCAGACCATTCCCAACCTGTGTGGACAGTTTTATTCTAAAAAGAACACATCCCTTTTGTAAAAAAATTAAAAGCTAAATAAAATTAAATAATTAGAAGTGCAGATACATTGTATCAGTTGAGCCCACTGCTAAAAAAAACTAAGTAAATCTTAGCTTTCAGAACAAAGCAAATGTATTTGTAACCAAATGTAATTTCACCATTTTATTTCTGAGCTCTTCCAGATATTTGAAAAAAATACAAAGAATAAAGTTCCACTTTGCATTAAAGTGCAAAAACATTTTTATGTCTGAACTTAAAGAGCCTGTGATGATCTTGAATTTTTAATACAGACAATTCCCTTTCAGAACAAAGCAAATGTATTTGTAACCATTTCACATTGTCAGTAAAAGTGGATTTCTCTTCTCTACAAGAGTCAAATATGTCCTCCAGTGTCCTTTGGGAGGTTTTTCTTTAAAAAAACCAACTGGTCGACATGCTCAGGAGACAAAACACTGCGTTCAGAACGGACAATGTCTCCAGCAGTGCTGAAAACACGCTCTGAAGGTACACTAGTACCAGGAATGCAGAGGTAGGTTTTGGCAAGGTTTGCCAGGAGAGGGAACTCGGTCTGGTGTGTTTTCCACCACTCCAAAACATTACCTTGCAGGGGCAAAGGGGCAGTCTCTTTGTACTTAGCAACTTCTGCACGGGCTAGGTCTCTGGAGGTCTTCTGCGTTGGTTCTGCAGTGCTGAACGTATCGCCAAAGAGGTCTTGAAATGCCTTGGACTTTTTGGGAGCTGGAACATATTCTAAAATGACACAGAACAGGACAGAAGACTAAATTAATTCAGAAGAAAAAAATCTATCTTTCATGCACTCCTAACACTTATCAGCTAGCTGATTATGGATAAACTCATTCATATGTAACACTAAGTCAATCACACTTTTCACCAGAAGGAAAAACACACGTCACACACACACCTTTTTCTTGAGCCTGGGATGTCCCAGGGGTTGGCTCCAAGTCAGGCTCCAAATCAGGCTCAGAGTCATCATCATCAGTTTGCTCAGCAGGAGGAAGTATGTTCTCCTCCATATTTGTCACACTGTCATTCTGTAGATGACACACACACACACACACATTGATTATCAAACAAATCACCCTCCTCTGAAACTGCATAGTGACCCTTTAATTATGATTAAATATGACTATAATATAACGAATGGCCCCAGCATGAACCCCTTTGTCGCTTACAGTCACTCACACACACACACACACACACACACACACATACACAGAGACATACACACACACACACACACACACACACACAGAGAGACAGACACACAGACATACACACACACACACACACATACACAGAGAGACACACACACACACAAACAAACATGCACACATAGAGGCAGACAGACACATATACAGAGACAGACAGACAGACAGACACACACACACACACAAAGCATTTCAACAATAAGAAACAGTCTAGATTTATGAATACATGTTTCATTTAAGTGCATCATCCAAACATAAGCATAATAGAGAAAAAATATTAGCTTACCTTCTAGTTCCACAGCTCTGAAGCCTCATATGTGATGCTCTGGAAGGCCGCTTCTCTCTCCTCCTCACTGATAAAGGGCAGAGTCTTGAACCTTGCATCCAAAGCAGATGCAGTGTGGAGCACCCGCAGCACATCCTCGTAGCGCTGTGCTAGCTCCCTGGCCATCGTTTCCTTCATCTCTCTAAGTAAAGCAGAGTCTTCTTCTGTGATACTGTAGTGGAGCAGCAACTTTGCTCTGAGTGGAGCAATGACCGACAGAGTGGGTTGCTTCTCGTCACACATTATTGTGGTGGCGGTTTTGACAGGTCCAAGGAGCTTCACGGTGTCTTCTGCGGCAGTGATGTCACTTTCACTGAGTGTGTGGATGTCATTTGCCCCTTTCCTGAGTTTCCTGTCCAGGAGTGAAGCACACACAGCAGCCTGCTGCTCCAAAAATCGCTCTAGCATATCAAATGAGCTATTCCAGCATGTGCTTACGTCTTGTTTTAGCTTGTGTTGTGGTAGTCCAAGCAACCCTTGCTTTTCCTTTAGCAGTGCCGTTGCTACCGTGCTCCGGTGAAAAAAAGTGACGACTCGCCTCACTCGGCCCAAAAGACGAGATGCGCCGACACATTTCAGGCCTCTTTGTGTGGCCAAATTAATCGTGTGGTCGAAACACTTGATGTGTGGTGACATGTTTGCCTCTGCTTCCGGCTACCGTCATGTTACTGGCGTTATCCGTGACAAGTGCAGGTTTTAGGTCACAGATATTCCACTCTACACATGCCTCTCTCAACACTGCAGCAAGATTTGCCCCCGTGTGTGAGTCATTGAGAACCCGAGTCTGAAGGACAAAATTCTTCAGCTGCCAGTCGGTGTCGATGTGGTGGCTGGTCACAGTGACATAGGCTTCGGTAGTACATGAGGTCCAGCCGTCTGTAGTCAGCGCGACTCGGTTCGCTGTCATCAGCTCACTTTTAACGGCCTCTTTGACTTGCGCGTACAGCTTTGGAATGCAAGTTTCACTGAAAAACTGCCGGGATGGGATGGTGTATTTCGGTTCCAGAGTATTAACTAGCTCACGAAAGCCGGCGTTCTCGACGACGCTGTACGGTCTCATGTCTTTACATATGAAATATGAAATGGCATCTGTGATGCTCATCGCTCGGTTGGACTTGTGGTTCAGCTTCTGTGGAAAAATACTGGTCAGGATTGTTGACGTTGACGACGCCGAGCTGCCACCGCTTTCTTCCTTGCTTCCTTCGATACCGTGTTTCCTCAGGAGGTGGAAGGACAAGTTGGTGGTGTTTCCTGAATATTTAATTTCAGACTGGCACTTTTTCCACACAGCATGTGACTTGTCCGTTGCCCCATCTTTTCTTCGAAATCCGAAGAATTTCCACACAGCAGATTTTTTCCCTAGAGGGGAGAAAATATCCTCGGAATCTCGGTTGCTCGAATTCGCGGAAATGCTACTAGCTAAACTTAAACCAGCCATCATCCCGCCGACACTACTGCTTTCTGTGGCTGCTTTAACCATTTAACAGTTGAACGAATAAGCGCTGGGAGCGGCTTCGCGCGGGCGGAAATAGTGTCAGAAGCACCCTCGCAAGGAGATTGTCAAAATAAAAGCATATAGGCCTAATACATCGATTTGTATCGATTTTTGGGCGTTGTATCGATTCAGTTGTATCGTTCGCCAATCAATCGATGGATCGATCTATATCGATGGATCGTTACACCCCTAGCTACCAGGGGAGGAAACTCTGTACAAAGCCTACTCAAATATCAAGCATTGTTACAAGACTACACAGCTCACCTGGGAACATCTGATCATATGTACCTGCTTCTGATACCATCATACACCACCATTAGAGAAAAGCGCCCCCCCCCCCCCCCAATTAAAAAGACTGATAAAACATTACCTGATGCCTCACAGCAAAGTCGGACATTCAGCCGATCTACATGAAAGGGGAGAGTTTGGAGAGGGTCTCGGACTTCAGGTTCCTAGGCACACACATTCAGGAGGACCTGACCTGGACAACAAACACAAAGGCGCTTCTGAAAAAGGCACAACAAATCTGGTACACAGCCTTAGGGGACCGACATAGACACGTGACATACAGTTGTGTTCAAAATAATAGCAGTGTGTTTAATAAAGTGAGGCAAGATCAAAATCCTTATCATAGCTTTTATTTCCAAACACGCAAATGCATTTGGGGACATTGCATTTCAAGGGCATTTCCTCTTCAGCATAAGGCAACATGACCTCTTCAAGTATTTAAATGTAACCAAACTGATCCATGATCCATGTGCAATAAATAGACCCGACACCATAGTGTGAGAAACATCCCCATAACATGATGCTTGGGCCACCATGCTTCACTGTCTTCAAAGTGTACCGTGGCTTGAATTCAGTGTTTGGGGGTCGTCTGACAAACTGTCTGCGGCCCCTATTCAAGCCACAGTACACTTTGAAGACAGTGAAGTATGGTGGCACAGACGTCATGTTATGGGGATGTTTCTCACACTAATGGTGTCGGGTCTATTCATCGCATATCATGGATCATGGATCAGTTTGGATACATTAGAATACTTGAAGAGGTCATGTTGCCTTATGCTGAAGAGGAAGTGCCCTTGAAATGGGTGTTCCAACAAGACAACCACTAGGGCCCTATGATTTCCGCGATAACGAAAACACGGACGGAATCACGGAATTGGGCAATAAAAACGGAATCTACTGTTTAACACAGAATGTCACGGAATTCGCCATTATTTTGGTGAAATTCAATTTCCAAGGCAAAGGGAAACAACACGGTTGAAATTAAAGCAGAACTAGGGAGGAATTTTGGTTTGGCGACATCTAAAGACCAAACTACTGCCGTGAAAAGTAGAGCCTGGCTGCAGGATCGCTAATGTAACACACAGCGCCAAACCCCCTTCACAAATCTGTCTATTCAATGTTTACTTATGAATGTATCCATGTACGTAACTCTGACATGTACATAACTTAATTTATTGTTAATAATATGGTCTGTTTATAAATTCGGCATATGATTAAAGCATCTAAAAGCACGTAATCATGTTAAACGTTTACTGTTTTTAAGTTATTAATGCCACTCGCTCCCGCAGATACACAGCACAGGGAGGTCTTATATTCAGCCATTGCTAAAGGGAGTATTGTATTATGGAACGGCCGCTGTGGTACGAAATTCCAGTCTCAACAATGTTTCCTACACGCAATTATAACTCTAGCGTCTACAGCCCGTTGTTTTCATGTAGTGTAACTTGTGTAATGTGTTACATTATTCAGCTTTTGCCGTGATGTCGGCTAACGCTGATGCTAATGATAACTAGCTCTCCGTCGCACAATAGACTGTAGGTTGGTGTTGCAGCCAGCTGTTAGGTGAAGCGCTGTCCCACAGGTAAAAGCCATGGACCTATAAAGCCTGTCCAATATTCACTCTAGTCCAGCTTCTTGAAAAGTACTTTAAAAAAGGACTTTATTATTTATGTAAAAATAATATTTAATGTTTAACTTGAAGCACAAAATGAATGGCTTTATTTTCTGTTATAGCCTATACCCAACAAATTTGTTTTTTCGTTTTTTTTAAGCACAAAAAACAGTGCAATGTTGTGATTTTTAGCCTTATATCTGATTAAATTGTTAGAATATTATTTGTTCGCAATAATTAGACACTCGTTCTGATGACGAAATGAGTGTTAATTGTAAAAAAACGGAAGTCATGAGATTAAAACGGAAAAAACAGAATTTGTGAAAAAATAAAACGGAATTTGGAAAAAAATAAAACGGATTTCATAGGGCCCTAAACAACCCCAAACACACCAGTAAGCGATCAAGATCTTGGTTCCAGACCAACACGATTAACGTTATGGAGTGGCCAGCCCAATCCCTGGACCTTAATCCAATAGAAAACCAATGTGGTGACATCAAAAATGCTGTTTTTGAGGCAAAACCAAGAAATGCAGAGGAATTGTGGAATGTAGTCCAATCGTCCTGGGCTGAAACACCTGTTCACAGGTGCCATAAGTTGGTCGACTCCATGCAACACAGATGTGAAGCAGTTCTCAGAAACGGAGGTTATACAACTAAATATTAGTTCAGTGATTCATAGGAAAGCTAAATCTTCATGCATTTTTCAGTTGATACAGTAAATGTTTGAGTTGTAAAGAAAAATGCAGACACTGCTATTTTTTTGAACTGGAATATTCCTTTTTCTTCACTTTCTGTAAAGATATAGAAACATTTGACAAATGTTTCTTCATATTTGGAGTTGGAATTGAATGTGCAATGTCCCCAATGCATTTGCCTGTATGGAAATAAAAGCTATTATTAGGATTTTGATCTTTACAAAAAAAATGTAAACAGTCACACTGCTATTATTTTGAACACAACTGTACAATTTCAGGGAGCTCGGTCAAGAAACACGGCCGCTATTCACTAAAACGCCTTCACAAGGGCAGGCCTCTGCTGCTAATTTGCCATGACTTTTTGACCAACTGTCCACTCAGCCCCAAGTTGGCACTTATCTTCAAAGAGCGTGTGGCAGTAGTTCGCTGAAGCATTTTGAGCCAGGCTAGCAGTGGGCTACGGGTCGCATGCACATTTAAAATTTCTGCAGAAATGTATAGTTGTGAATATGAAATGTAGAGTTGTGAATATGATTAAGGCATAATTGATCATGGAACCTGGGGCCTATCCGAAAAGTCCAATCTCCTAACCTATAAGCCTCCTTTCCTATACCTTAACCCCTAAACGTCATCGGGGTTAAGGAGAGATGAAAGGTGCTTCCTATCGAACATAGGAAAGGACAGCGCTGTTTCAAATGAATTCGACTCCACTTTTCCTAACCGACGTCATTGCGCGACGGCGAGTATTGCTGACGTGAGTCACTAGCGTGAAACTACACTATAGCCTATTCTCCGAAAATTGACTACAACAAGCGCTCGTTTGATCCATGCGTTCTTTTCATATTGATTTTAATCAGGTTGTTGCCAACAGAGTGAGAATCACTCCCATATATCCCAATTCACATGTGGAATAAAAAGAGGCTACGCTTGTGTTGATGTTGAAATGAACTGCCCCCAGTAACTTCATTAAATGTGAAGTTGGTATTTTATTTTCTTATGGTGTAAATTATGTGCTACGAAAATAACTATTATGATGTTGGTCTTTTATGAGTTCTTTATTATCTTTAGCCTGTGTGTGTGTGTGGGGGGGGGGGGGGTATTTTGTTTGGTAAATCTTCCTCTCTTCTCCTCTCCTCTCTTCTGTTTTACCTCTCGTTCGTATTCGTGTAGAGTCGGTAAACTCCGGCGGTGGCCTGTTGCTTTAAATCTTGCCGCCGTAAAGGATTATGGGATACCACTATCTCCTTTCCTTTCGCATAGGTTGGTCCGGAGTAACCTATGCTAAAGGAGGGTTAAAGGATGAATCGAGGCTCCTTTCCTATGCCTTTCCTAAGCATTTTGAGAATTCGGATCACCTATCCGCTGAGTACTTCCGGTTCATCTCGATAGGAAAGGAAATTTCCTATGCAAAAAATACTTTTCGGATAGGCCCCAAGTATACTTACTGTGTTCCATGCTTAGACAAACATGTGATATGGAATGATGTTCTACTGGTCTAAAGTCTTCTCTCTTCTCTGTTCAGCAGTCATGGCTGCACTGTCCAGCTATGCTGTACGCATGGCCCGACTGAGTGCACAGATCTTTGGGGAGGTTGTGCGTCCGACAGACTCCAGATCTATGAAGGTGGTCCAGCTGTTTCAGGAACCTCCCATGGCCAAGAGGAAGGAGGTGTATGATTGGTACCCACAGCACAAGATTTACTATGCCATGACCCAGAAGCTCAGGTTCATGGGACTGTTCAGGTACCAGCCATTTTTCAACCACCCAGTCATGTTGACACAAAATTCTGCCAAAAGTCTATCAGTACCAGACTGAATTACCGTACTTTCCGCACTATAAGCCGCACTGGACTATAAGCCGCAGGTGTTATAATGTTTAATTACCATATGTAAGAATTTGTGCACAGAGGGGATTGTCGGGAAAGAGATGGCTGCTTGAGGAAGCTCCCATTTATTAACATTTCAACAAACAAGTTGCATATTTGCATAACGTATTCAAGTGTTACCATTTAGTGCAATAGCTACTAGGGATGGACACGAGTGTTTTCACTACTCGAGTGATCGCTTGCATTCCTCGAGGATCAATCAATTCCTCGTTAAACTTTTTTCAATTTTTAGAACGCAGCGCATCTGTCTGCAGAATAACGGTGCATCGCAATAAAGCCAATAACCTGTGCTTAATGCTTCTTGTCAAACAGTCACAGTTACCATATGATTGTAAGGATTTATTTTCCACAAGTTTAAAACACATTTTCCTAACTGAAAGTAATTAAATAAGGGGGCCACAATTTAAACCGATCGAGTAGGTCTGCGGTGGAGAGAAAAAAGAGAGAGAGAAAAAAAGCATGGGCTGTAGTTGGCTAACAATCAAAATAGACACCATTTAAAATAAGAAGGGCAGCAAATACAATAAAATTATTGTCCTACAATTTAAACACATAGATGGGCTAAATAACTCACCAAAGCAGTAGAAGTAGTAGTTGTATATCCAACCGCGTAATGCTCACTCCGTGTCCGTGACTAATTACCGCGACTAATTCCTCGTTAACGGAACGTTACACCGGTCGGCTTTTGAATCTCAATCCTATATTCCATAATAAAGGCTTCTTAACTTTCGTTTGCTCGAATGTGCCCGAAGTCAGCCTGGCTTCTTTACGTGACTTTCCAAGTTTTCCAGCACCGCATTCAGCTCCGCGGTGCTGTGGAGACCACACACTGGCTGCGCTGCACGGAGGTGGCAGTTATTTGCGGTTGCTGTTTGACATAACGCTTGGATCAAAATATTTAATTTTGTTAAACTTTATTTTATCCGTTTTGTGACGTTTTGTACACGTATATAACATTTTAAAATAGGGGCGGCCCGCCGGCCGGCCTACAGGCTACAAACACTAAAAAAAACAAAAAAAAAAGATTTTCCTCATCCACCAATCGAGATCATTTGAAACGAGGAGTACTCGATTACTAACGCCCATCCCTAGTAGCTACAGAACATATACTGTGCTGTGTAATAACAGGGTCGAAAAACGGGGGAAAAGTCGCGGCTTATAGTCCGAAAAGTACGGTATGCCCTTTCACCTACTGGATGGATTTCAATGTAAAACCACTTTGCAGTGTGTTGAGTGATCACATTGGTGGTAGTGAAATAGTGATCCTAAAAAGTGGAATTATTTTGTGAGAATGGTATTTCCGTTAAGAGAAACTTTGAGCATTAGTATTCAGTATTTCCCCCAGAAAATGTCTTAGTCAAGTTGGTCACTGCCCCGGGTCATGGGAGGCGCGGCGCCAGACGCCGTGGCGAACATTTTTGGGGTATTTTGCTCAAAGATGCCAATCCGCAGTAAAGAAATAAACAACTGTTAATTTGAATACAGAAATACAACCAACAGAGTTGTGCAATTGTGTTTGCTGTGTGCAGGTACAAATTTTGTGCAAACATGCTGACAGTACACAATACAATTAACGAAAACTTCTACTGTTTTGGTGCAATAGCCTACTATGCAGACACACTAAATACAAATAATGGACCATACTCTTAACATGTGTATGCACATCAAAGTGCAAATACAACTTTTTAAAGTTCCTTTTTGGATGGGGGCTGTTGTGCGACTATTGTGGACAATAGGCCTACTGTGATGCGATAGGCTATAATTCATTAATGGTTATGTTGAGCCTACTTGCTTGATTTCTTTTTAAATACAGAGGTTATTGGTCATTGTGGAACATGTATTTCCCAATTTAAAACATAAAAATAAAGCAGCATTGAAAATTAAGAAATTAAATCTTCATGGCCTACTCTAGCATGCTGTTTGAAAAATAACTCAATAGTTGAAATAATAAATACATTGGCCCTCATTTATCAATTTTGCGTGGAAACTGGTGCAGATTCTGGCGCAAATACCTCCCTACGCCAGGTGTCGCGTGGTATTTATCAAACAGTCGTATCTCGCCAATCTCAGCGTACGCCAGGCCATTATTGATAAATGCAGCGGCTGAAAACAATCGTACCACGCCCCTATATATTCTCAGTTTAGAGGCCTCGCCCAGAGGTTTTACGACATGGATATGCGAATTACGGCACAGAAGAGGAATTTATCTGAATAAATTGACAGAATAACAGCGAAAGTAGAAAAAAAAGAGTTTCATTTCGGAGCATTACAAGCGGCATCAAAGAACAACAGAAGGCAGCAGTTAGGAAGGAAATAACTGCTGCGATCTCCAGCTGAGGATTTTGCATGTTAGGTTTACATCAGTAGGCTACTATCGCTCAAATGCTATAAAACAGCATATACAATTATATGTCGCCATTTCTTTACATAGATGAAGAAAAAGTGGTCTGACTCAAACATCGCGTGTTGCTGTTCTGAAATGCAACCAACTGAGGGTGCGGGCATAATATAGCCTAAGTGGTAGAGGAGAAACAGACGCACCAACTGTCCGGTAATGGTCCCCATGAAATAAATACAGGTCTGCAGAGATTTGAATGATTAGAATGTATTGGCCCTTTTAGATAGCACTACTCAAAAGGGTTGTAAAAACTAAAAATAACACATTTTGCGTTTTACTGTATGACAGCAGGAGTGGTCAGCCCGGCGGTCAGCTGCACAAGCCGACCCGGCAACGATCAGCTGTGAGAGTGCCCACAGTCCTGCTCCACCAGCAGGTCGGAAAAACGTGCCGGTTAACGGTGGAAATAAATCGCTCGCTTAAGCGATCAATAACACATTAAAAGAGGAACTAACATCTAAAAAGTGCGTCAAATAAATAAAATGTTAAGCTGAATGTTGTGCCGTGTATTTTTTATCATAAAGAGCAGTGTAGGCCTACTACATATTTAATACTGTGGCTAACATTTTGAATGAATGCAGCCCCCGTGCCTCAGTGTCCCCCCAGCAGCTCCAGACGGAGATAACTGCCCTTACGCAGTCCCATGCAGCGCTCCTAAGTGGCCGGTGTGTGCACTATTGAATCAGTGCTCCTACTCAGTTGCGCACCATAAGCTTCACAATTTTAAGTGATTAATATCTTTATTTCGGTCTGAGCAAACACTGCATTTGTATTATCTTCTTACAATTGTCCAACAAAGTCATCGGCTACCCGGCACAGCCTACACTGCGAGTCCATGCTGTTTACAAAATTGCGTACCCGAGCTGAGAGCTGGCGTGGGATTTTTACGATCCATAATCCATATTGATAAATGCCGAGATTTGCGTGGAAATGTACGTACACCCATTTTTCTGGTCTACGCAAGATTGATAAATGAGGGCCAATGTGTTTTCCCCTTAAAATTACTAAATGCATTTCAAAGACAATTTATTTTTAAATACAGAGGTTATTGGTCGTTTTGGAACATGTATTTCAAAATTTAGAAAATTCAGAAAATAAATCTTGTATGGCTACACTAGCATGCTGTTTTACAAATAACTCAATAGTTGAAATAATAAATACAATGTGTTTTCTCCTTAAAATGATCAAATACATTTATCCAAAGGTCAAAGACAGTAACAGTTTTGCACTTCTGTAAACTTACTGAAAGGTGCCTGGTCCAACACTCTCATGCATTCATCAAACTTTTCTCTGCGCTGTCTGAGCTGATAGGTTGTGTTGCCACGGTGATGTGGAGTCTTAAACTGTTCTAGCTTTGCAGAGCACTTCTTTCTGTTCAGCTAAATATCCCCTAGAACCGCACTGCGTTTATTATCGCCACCAGTTAAATGTCGGTTTGCTTCTGCTCGTTTAACTCTCCCGCGTGCATGCCGTAGTCGTGCGCGGTGCGGTACGGTCGCGCTCGTAAAGCTGCAGACACAGAGCAGCTGATAGAGAAACGCTTGGAGACACATGCGCACATTTATTTACCGCAAATTGCGGCTTTTCGCGCAGCTATGACCATGCACAAGCACACATCACGCTTGCTAGTACATTAATTGTGCAGAACTAAAAAAAAAAAAAAAAAAATTAAATATATATTTTTTTTTTTTTTTTTTTTGGGGGGGGGGGGGGGGGGGGGGGTCGTCGGTAGTCAAGGCGGGAGGATGGCGTCGCTTAGGCGGCCGCAATAGCCATAAAGCGCTGGGGGAAACACTGGTATTGACTAAAGCCTCAGTATGCAAGGTAAAAGTTTTAATAAAATATATTCTCTTCCTTTTCAGAGATGAGCACGAAGACTTCAAAGAGGAAATGCGTCGCTTGAGGAAACTGAGAGGAAAAGGAAAACCAAAGAAAGGAGAGGGGAAGAGAGCGGGAAAGAAGAAATAAGCTGCATCTTCATACAGGACTTGTGTTTGAAGGCAGTCAGCCTTGGAATATGTATTTTAGAGGGATGCTGATACTTAAAGGATTCCATCGGACTTGTCAGGACTGCCATTTGCTTTTTTTCTGAAGCTTTTCTCTGTTGGCAAGAATCATACCTTAGGTCAGCATTGCACATTCTCATTATTATGCTAATATGTGACTTTCAGTTTGGTACTACTATAACAAGCTGATCGTTGTTATCATCCGACAGCACTACAACAATAACAAGCCCTGTCTTTTCAAGGTTCAGGAATTTTTATTAACCATTTGATTAACAAGGTTTGGTCTGTTGCAGCTGTACCTCATGTCAGCTCGGTAGTTAGTGTTAGGTGGGATTATCTTAACTGTTAAAGGAAAGTGCAGTATGATGTAAAGGAAAATATATATTTTCTGTTTTCAAAATAAAATTGATATGAGGAATGTGTGAAGTGTTACAAAGCTCATCTGCTTGCTGCTCAACAACACAGAACCCATATGTTGGCAATAACTTCTATATTTCATAGGCAAAGCCATACAATTAATGGTAAAGCACTTTGGCAACAGTTGAAGTGTCTCACATCTCAGCAGTGTGACCACGTAGAAACGCAGGTCACTGATTAGGTAGGCTACAGGACAGAATAACCAGTGGGCTTTTAGTTGTCTACTGAATAGAGTTGCAAAGGAGTGGAAAGTTTCCGGTAAATTTTCACGGGAACTTTCGCTCGGGAATTTAATACAATAAAAAAATATTACATTTGAAAAGATTTATTTGTAAGTAGAACTTTATCAAAGTTTGATTATTTTACGAACAATCAATAATTTCCCTGAACAACAAACATATGAATGTTGTGTTAAATATAACACATCTTTCTGGCCCCACCCATTCAATAAATTAAGTAAATTGCCCCCCATGTGATGGAGGAATGCACAGTGCATGTACGGGGCGTGGCCTCAGGACCCCTGCAGTAGTATGTGTGCTATGTGCAACTTGCCAAGTGTACTTGCATGAATTCTGGTTGTTTTAGTTATGCTCAAATATATATAATCACTGTTTAAGCCTCTGTAAACCTGGTCTAGTAAAAATCAATATATGATATCAAGTTGGGTGTCTCAATAAGCTTTAAAAAAAATCAGATTTGAAATTAAATGTTCATAAATACTATAAAACTTATTTGAAAACACTGCTTTTTACTGTCTAGAACGCTTGCTAGGACTGAAATTACATAGTTAGAAGGATTAGGTGCATTTGGGTTGCTTCAAATTTAGTAAATCCCGTTTATTCCTGTTAATTCCCAAAATTCCCGTTAATTCCCATGGAAAGTTTCCAACTTTGAAAATTCCCGGAATTTTGCAACCCTACTACTGAAATGGGTTGATGTAGCTCCAATAAGTCTCACTGCTATCAATTATATCTCGTCATCTATCATTAAAATATTTGTTAATGTACATTATAAGTAAGATGGGTCATGCATTCTTGCTTTGTCTTAATACCCGGTCTTGCATGTAATTATTTTGATATCAGTTCAAAGGGATGGAATTTAATTATCAGAACTAAATGACAAGATAAATTATCAAACTAGTTCCTCCTGCAGAAATACATCATGCAATAAATGGTTCAAACGTCTCCAGAACGTTTGTTGTGTGGTTCTGAGTACTGTTATTGAATTTTTACAATATAAGATTGTCAAATTTTTGTTACGTCCAATGTGACATTTTAGCACCTGGAAATAAGGTAGAATTTAAATTGCTCGTATATTTGGAGATTGTAAGTCTGCTGAGATTTCCAGCAAGGTATAGATTTGGGTCAACATTCTGCAGGGCTAATATGTTTTTTGCCTAATATAATTTTTGGGACATGGGACAGAAGACGTCCTGCAGTTGTAACTGCTGTTATGTTTTTAAAAAGAAATATTTTAAATTGTAGATGTTTTTAGGGATTAACAATAGAATGTATTGGACACAATTATCCCCTTAAATTGTATCATTATTATATGAACTCCATGACACAAAACCGTGCGTCCACAGAGAAGGGTTCAATCATTAATCATTAATGTCGTCAGTGGACGACACTAAAAACATAGTTGATGATCCATGTTTGATTCTGAGTGGTAGGAAGATTTGTTTCTCTAGGTAACAAAAAACACAATAACATTTTGTGTTTAGGGGTGGTTATTGTTAAAGATTATAAAGCTAGAGAACTTCTGAATACTGTAACGGGTATAAAGAAAGCAGAATCGATCATTAATTCCTGGATACAGAGGGATCTATCTTTATTCGTACGGTCGTACCAATTGTGGTCACTAAAATGTAAACATTGTCTAGGATAATGTATCCCATTCCGGATCATTTAATCAAAGCAATCAATCAAAACAAATTACATTTTATTTGGAAAAATAAACACCACTGCATTAGAAAAGGGGATATTGTAAAATTGATAACAGAAGGTGGTTGAAATGTGATAGATTATAATACAATGAACGGAATGATCAAATTAAAATGGTTACAACAATTTCTAGTAAACATGGTCGGTTTCTGGATTAATATCCCATCTAAAATATTTGAGTGTGGTGGTATGGATTTTTTATTAAGGTTTGATTTTTGCATTTCTAAATTACCCATTAAAATATCAACATTTCATCAGCAGGTCCTATTATATTGGAAACTGATTTACAGACATTATTTCACTCTACACAGTTCCCCAATCTGGAGTGACCATTTTGTTTAAAAGAAAATCATTATGTCATTGTGACTGGATAGGGAGAGGTGTTTGGTCTATTAGACATTTACTGGATTCTGAAGGTAAATTTCAACGTATTTATTAATAGATTCAATGTGAAATGTTCTGAGAAAGAATTCTCTGTTGTTATCAAAGCAATCCTACAAGTAATAGTCAATATGGTAAAGGACATTATAATGTGTTTGTCCTGCAGTTGCCATCGCTTTGTATTGATGAATTTTAATTTAAAGATAAAAAAATTCACAAACAAAATCTTGAGATGTACCTTTACCTGTATCTTTCCTTTACAATTAAAAATAATTGATCTGCTAAAAGATTATCCTGAATAAACAAGAAATACAATTAGATCTAAATACCTCACTCTCCCTATTTCACCAAAAACTAAAGAGACTCACTTTAAAATTATAAATGATATTTATTCCTGTCATGACTTTTTGAGAAAAAGATTCAACATTGATAAAAATAACTGTGGGTAACACTTTACAATAAGGTACACAACATTGTAGTACCTACTACATAGTTATGTGTTACCTACTACATAGGTATATTTTCGTTACCAACACAAGTTTTTTTTGTGCTACCTACTATATACGTTTTTTTGTGCTACCTACCACACACATTTTTTTGTGCTACCTACTACATGTTTTTTTGTTTTTGTGCTACTTATTACATAAGTTTTTTTATTTTGTACTACCTACTATTTTCAGTTAAAGCCCTTAGAGCCCGCATCAGGCACAGTAACTCGTGCCAGCTGGATGGTTGCGTTGAAGCACCTTTACAGGAACACAACACAAAAATAAACTTATGTAATAGGTAGCACAAAAAAACTACTATACCTACTACATATGTGTTTTTTTGTAGCCTGGTCCTACAAGACCACCGTACTTAATTTCATTTGTACAGAAGGCCTGGAACTGCTCTATTGGCAAACGTTCACTCACTTGGAGGCGGGTGTCTGTTGAAGTTTAAAACTATTGGATCTGCCCAGCGCCACTCTGGATCTGCCAACCAATCGCATAATGTTTGGTTGTGATGTATGTCATGAGCCGGCTTCTGACGGTGCGTTCCAGTTGTAATGGGAACTCGGAAATTTCCGACTTCACTACATATTGTAGTCTATGGATTTACCGGTACCTGGCAACGGTAACTTGCTAGAGCCTAACGTTTAGTTATTTGGATGAGAAAGGTTGTAGGCGTCCATACTTTCCCGAGCATATGCACTGGAACACAGACAGGTCGGAACTCGGAACTACCAAGTCAAAAATTTCCGAGTTCCGAGTATAAAGGAATGCAGCATTCAACTGAAACTGGCGTGCGACTTCGACGTCATCGTTCTCAGACACTCGCTCTGTTCGCTGATTGGAGAAGCAGAAATTTTCCTGAGCTCGAACACATGAATAGACCGCAGCCCCAGCCTGACACCATTGTTGTTTGTTTTATATACAAATGAGTGTTTTAGTCAGCATACAGGGCGTCATATTTTAAAATTTTCTGATGATTCAGTAATCGTGTCCTTGCAATGACGACCCTGTCCATGGTCCTGTTGTGAGGGAATTCATTGACTGGTGCTCTTCATCTTTTATGTGCATCAACGTGTCAAAAACAAAGGAAATGCTGATTGATTTCCAAAAAAATCAGTCGGTCATCTCTTCTCTGGTCATTGAGGACCAAGCCATTGAGCTGGTCCATAACTATAAATATCTTGGCACAAACATTGACGATAAGTTATGCTTTGACTTCCATGTAGATGCTGTTTGTAAGAAGGCACACCAACGCATGTACTTTTATAGGAAACTGCAGAGTTTTAATGTTGACAGCACCTTCATGAAAATGTTTTATTCTTGTTTTATCGAATCAGTCCTGACCTTCTCTTTTATTTGTTGGTATGGCCTACTGACCATCAAGAAAAAGAGCAGATTGCGGGGTATAGTGAGAGTGTGCAGCAAAATTGCAGGAATGAACCTCAACGACCTCACTGAACTGCACATCCTTCGAACCCTCGGTAAAGCTCGCTCACTCCTTTCTGACCAGAGCCACCCTTTGGCCGGCCAGTTTGTGTTGCTCCCGTCGGGCCGCAGGTACATCCTGCCAAGATGCAGGACAAACAGACTGAAGAACTCCTTTGTCCCTGCTGCCATAGGTCTCCTAAACAAGTCTTAACTATCTGTATGTCTGTTCCATCTATTTATTGCTGACTTGTCGTCTGTGCTTTATGTTTTTGTGAGTATTGTTTGTTGTTTTTACTGCTGCTGGCTGCAAAGCAATTTGCCCCACGGGGATAATAAAGATACCTTGAACCTTGACTAGTGAAGGGAAAATGAAATTTGAGGCGGAGCCAGGCAATTTTTTTTGTGCTAACTACTACATAAGTTTTTTTTGTGCTAACTACTACATACATTTTTTTTTTGTGATGCTTTCCTGTCAAGGTGCTTCCACGCAACCACCTTAACCAGCCCATCCAGCTGGCACGCTTTGCCTCCATCTGAGGAGGGCAGGTCCGAGGTACTGTGCCTGACGCGGGCTCTAAGGGCTTAGCCTATATTTCCCATCGGGCACAGTAGCTCAGACCTGTCCTCCTCAGATGGGGGGCCAAAGCGTGCCAGCTAGGGGTGTGCACGTGTACTAGTGTAACAGGTTAGTAAATCATAACCGTTAAGGAAAAATCAATAAACAAAAACCTATTTTTATTTTTATTTTGAAATACAAGCTGTAGTTTGGTCTGGCGGTGCGAGACTATTTTGAAAATGTAGTAGTAGGTAACACATATCTATGTAGTAGGTACTACAATTTTGTGTAAGTAATTGTAAAGCGTTACCTAACTCTGTATTCTGTGAGTCAGATATCGAAACTTTGGATCATAATTTTTTTTGTTTTCAGTTATTCTAAAACATTTAGTTTTACATACTTTTTTGGGGGATTTCACAACACAAACACACAACTGAAAAAGTTAAAACACGAACAAAAGACAAAATAAAATAGACAACTAACATAACGTACACTACTGAACAGGTTTCTAAGGATAGGTAAATGTTAAGCAAAGAGTAAAAAGTCCAAATGGTGTCATGAAGGTCACAAATTTAAACAGATATGCCAGTCTTTCCTGGGCTACAAGGAAAGGCTGCCACTATAGCTTCAAATAAACGTAACTACAACGTGCCACACCTAAGTGCTACATGGAGATGTAACAAGTGCAATTTATTTCCTTTTTTTGAGTCAAAGTACAGTCTGAAGAGATGTGTTTTAAGGCTGCGGCGAAAGATTTGTAAACTATCAGCTGATCTGATGTTAATGGGGAGCTCGTTCCACCATTTTGGATCCAAGACAGCAAACAAGTGATTTAGTCGAGTGACTAGGTGAACATCGGAGTGAGGGAGCAGCCAGCAGATTGGCAGATGCAGTGCGCAGTGAACGAGCTGGGGTGTAAGGTTTGACCATGTCCTGGATGTAGGCTGGGCCTGATCCGTTCACTGCACGGTACGCAAGTACCAGTACTTTGAAACGGATGCGGGCAGCTACTGGTAGCCAGTGAGGGGAGCGGAGGAGTGGTGTAGTGTGAGAGAACTTTGGTAAGTTGAAGACCAGTCAAGCTGCTGTATTCTGAATGAGCTGCAATGGACGGATAGCACATGCAGGCAGACCAGCCTGAAGAGAGATAGACAAAGATTTTGTGCGACCTAAAGTCTGTAGTTGTTGTGACAGAATAGTTATATACACACAGGAACATGTATGATACAAACAATAAATAAAATAAAAATAAAAATACTTTTTTTGTATTATTAAGTCATTCTTTGTTGAATACATAGTTAAAGTCTGAAGTTCAACTAAGTCCATGATTTTTAATAAACTAGACAGGATGACAAATGTCTAATTGTATGTTCTTTAAACTGCTTAATAAATGATTTTTAGAACTCTTTTCTGCAACAAAAACTAAACTGAAAGAAGAGCATTCCTTAAAGCAGCTACGAGTAACATTTAAATATATTTTAAACAGCCTCATGTTTCCTCTGATAATCATATATTACCTTTAACAGCAAACGAGACCATGAGTGCAAAGAAAGACGTTTTATACAGTTTTTATTACTGCTTTTGGTCTGGTCGCACACCCAGTCCGATTTTCGGTTCGCTCGTGCAGGCTCTATGGTCACATATCCGTATTGGTCGCAGATTTCAGCGTGGCGCAGCAACGCGATTTGAGAAGCCTATCCCTCCACGTGAGGGAAGGAGAGCGGGAGCCTTGTTTGAGACAGTTATTTGTCGTCATAATGACTGATAACGGGGCTGAACCATCAAAGGAAAAAAAAGAAAATGCAATGAAGAAAAGCTAAAAGGGAGAGCGAGGGAGAGTGGTAGACAGGCGGGAGGGCGTTGCCAAGCAACGTATACACAATTTCACGGGAGCGAACTAGACTGCAGTGTTTAGTCCTAAATGAATGAGCGGTAGCCTACTAAAACAAAGTTTACTTTGCCTCACCATCATCAGATGACCATTATTCATCTGAAATAGTCATTATTTACAACAACATAAACACATTACCTCATCGTGATCCATACTAACTGCTGTCTCTCGTTCATTCGCTTTCTGTGAGGACACGTAATCTTTCAGCTCCGTGAGATTTAGGTGACACTGCATCAACTCATTGCAATCAGGTGTGTGTAGCACTTACTGGCATTAGTTGATGCTGTGTCACTAACCACTCTCACAGAGCCGAAAAGAGTCTGGTGCCCTCACACTTTCAACACACGGACATGCACTATATTGCTTCCTGATAATTTGAATCTTGCACGCCCGGCACGAGCTAGAAAACAGCTTCACGACAGCTGGCGTCGTAAAAATACTACCGCTTTTGTCCAAAGGGGTCCGCCAATGGACAAAGTTACTCGTAGTGGCTTTTATGTGCTGCAGATCAAATCAGAAATAAACTTTATAACGAAATTTGGCCATTGGGAAACATAAACTGATAGTAGATACAATCAGTGGCAAGTTAAAATGTCATGTATTAATTATTATCCAAATTTCTGGGATTGGGGTGATTTGTGCCAAAGGGCCTGGGTGAGTTATAAGTAAGTAAAATGTATTTATAAAAGCACATTTATGACAGTTTGCACTGTCCAAAGTGCTGTACATAGTGCATTCAGTAGGTAAACAATGAAGGTAAAATAACAATAACCAAAATAAAAGACGTGAAGCCCATACATCCACATAAACACAGATAGTAGTGCAGAGGTAAGATAGTTAATGGGGAGGAAACACCAGGGTGTACATATGGGTTTTGAGCCTTGATTTAAAGGCAGAAATGTAGGGGAATCACATTTGTCAGGTGGCAGTTGGTTCCACAAGCACGGAGCAACTAGTGCAAAGTACATTTCTGAGAGTTGTGCCAGTGGCATGGCTGTATACGCTGGTCACCAAAAGAAAGTGATTGTCTACAGTAGGTCAGAAGAGAGTGACATCTCAATTCCACTTAACGACACCACTGATGAGAGTTCAGATGGCCAGAAATATGATGATGGTGACTTTGTCATTGTGAGCTTTGCAGGTAAAACCATTACATCTGCTAGGCCTTGTTTAAGAAAATTGTCCTTCAATCTTTGTCAACTATTTACTTTAAATACACCTTAAATAAGTGATTGTCTAATGGATTTGTCTTGCATTGCAGTTTATGAGATATATATATCAATGGCACAATTCACCCCATGGTATTCTCTCCAACCGCACAACTTACACCACACCGGGGGCAAGATGTGCATCAAGACAACTTTTTTTCCGAAAGCTATATTTCTTCAACAGTTTATTCCAGATCCAAAGTTTTTATTGCCAGGGATGCACAACACCCTGAAATATTATGTACATATTTGAGTTGGAGACTTTACTGTCAAGGCCTTACTTTAAAGTCACTTTGAGTGAATAGTTGCACAACTTAGGCCACTCTCCCCTATATGGTCTAAAGATAAGTATGAGCCTATGATTGATATTCAGAATTTTTTTGCGGAGACACAATCTTGTTCGCCGCTTGTAATGTGTGGACGGGGAAATCTGCCTACGGACCGCATGAAAATAAGCTCCTCCCCACAGCCCCATTCATAGCATGCAGTACCAATGGATTGGCCACATGTCCATGCTGGCTGCTCGGAGAAGGCAGAGTCCTGGGGGCCTGGTCTCTCCTATGCTCTGGTTCTGAGCAGCTGGATAGCAGCGCTTCACTTTCAGACTCTGAGATTCGTCACTTATCTAACTAACATCACATTTGAAAGCTAGTTGGCCCTTGAAACTGGATACAATGACAAATTACGAATGGCTGGAGTGGGTAATGTGCACTGCCTTTTCTACTGGCAAAACTGATTGCCTGGCTTGCGCCAATGTTAGACCCATTTAAGCACAGCACCATTTAAACTAACTAATGAACCTGACCATGAAGGTTTAAAATGTGTAATTAAACTGTTTAGTGTTGCTTCTTTCCCTAACTCTGATAAATGCAAACCCCTGAGTCTTATGTTTCCCCCTGTATCACTCACTGCTATTCCTCCTGTATGATCTTGTTTCACTAGAACAGGTCGAGGGCCTGATGTTAAGTATTTACCTAATGAAGATGATTGTCAGGTGGACTAGACATATATTGCTCTTAGTCCCAACCTCTATTTTTCCTAATTGATCATACGTTAATACGTATGAATTGAGGGTTTTGATAGAAAAATAGATTTGATATAATCAACTAACAATCAATATATATATATTAATTGATAGTTTATGTAACCCAGGGTTACATGACACCTCTTAATTTAATCAGATTTGAATCAAAACCCAGTAGAATAATTGTTACTTATCACAAAGAAATACATGGTGTTAGAGCCATTTAAGTTAAATTAGTGTATTAATTGTTGACTGTGTATTTGGGTAATTGAATGATTGGATAGGAAGGGGGCGTGGTTTGTGCCACCTGCAAATGCACAGGAGAATGGTAGCCTGGCAGTCCAGCCAAGTCACTACGTGGAGTAGGAACTGTGGTTGAATATAATTTTGACCACTCGAAGTTAAATGTTTGTTTTCGCCAGCAACTTAAGCTTTTTCGTTTAGTTTGTAATTTATTTGTTATTTTTGTACTAATTTTTGGAAGCCTTTTTGTTCAAAAATAAAATAATTTTTTGATGGAAGAAAACTACGTTTGAGTGCGTATATCAAACCACCACAGTTAATGCCCCGGAGGCATCATCAACTAGGATGCCGTGACACATGGCTTGTATATTGTCGTTTTAAATAGTGACACAAAAAAGTGAGAGACATATGAGGAAAATATTGCAAATAAGTGCATTTATTTTATGGTATTTGATTAATATGGTGTGATTTGTAGAATCACCTGTCCATTAAAAAAATCGCATGGCAACTGTTTTGGCCAATAAGAAATTAGACCCGCCTCTTCTGAAGGCCGTTTCAGACGGTAGGCAACATTCCGCTCGCGTTGTCACCTGGCCCCGCGGCTTCACTTTGCGCTCCCCGTGTGAAATGACGGGCGGAGGAGCGCGATTGTGATTTTTTTTAACCGCCGCGACAAAAAGATAAACAGTTCTCAACTTTTCCAACCTACGAGCGCGCTCATTCGTTCGACGAGCACGGAAGCGACAGTTCCATGGGACTGCGCCCGCTTGTCGTGCCGCCTGACAGAATGCTGCGCCTTCTCTCTGCCCGCTTGCCTCTCCATTGAGAATGCATTGCCAGGGGCGACAAACGCGTTCCGTCTGAAACGCCCTTAACCGTCAGTAGACGGCAGTACGGTGATTCGTCCTTTTCGGGACCAGCCACAGAGAGAGCGATCGTTAGCAACTATTTTTAAACAGTTGGCTACATGAACAGAGATTCCCCTCGTCACTAAAAGTCCCGAAAAGCCCGCACAGCGATATCGAATCCCTTGGTGAGTCTCCCAGTGTAAATATTAGATTTAGAATTGTGTTTTCAGTGTGATAAATGACACGCTAACTAGCCGTGGCTAACGCTGTTTGCTAACGTTCTAGCATAGTGCGCAGTGACACTGCACTTGACGTGCCGTGACTGATCTGGGGGAGGGGTTGTGAGGCCCGTTGCTGAGGCCCGTTCTGCTGGCAGACTGCAGGTTTAAGGCTGTTACATACTCCGCGAGAAGAAAGAACAAAGTTCTCGGTGACAGAGCTGCTAGAAGAAAATTACGTCATTTTCTTCTCTCAGCTCTTGTTTAGCTGTTCTCGCAGCTTGTTCTCGACACATCACCCGGGCCGAACTTCAGCTCTGTCACGAGAACTTTGTTCTTTCTTCTCGCGGAGTATGGAACAGCCTTTAGCGGTGGGTTGAGCATTTCTTCCACGGTGTGTTGTGTCAATGATGCTGCTAGCTGTGTTGTGCTTTGCCTCATGGTGAAAAAACAATATGAGCTGTAAAGCTGTGAGTTAAAGGTGCTAGCATTGATATGATAAATTCTTCCAGTGACCAATCTATAGCTTGCTGAGTATAACTACAGAATGAAAATACAACTTAAATGGGTTTTTGAAGTGATTTATTTGAACAGATTTATATAGAGAGTTTAAAGTGTAAATCATTTATGTTTTACACTGTGTTAAGTTACCTGAAATATGATATGATTAAAAGTGACTGAAATGTATTAGATAGACAGACTACTAATGAGTCTTTTGGCTTTGTTGTCAAGGCCTGGTTTTTTGTGTGGATCGGAAAAAAGATATTGAACCCTGGAACGTCTGTACCCTGCTCGCCCTCCCTGGAGTATATAGTAAATAAATATATAATATAAAAAATATAAATATAATTATAAACCTAAAAATAGATAACTTGATATTAAATAAGAAAGGTGGCCATAAATAATAAAAACTAAATAGATAACAAATTAATTAAAAGTACTTAATACAGGAATAAATTAAAGTAAATGAAACCAGGAAAGGTGACATAAAATAAGGGTTTAAATAAGAAAGGTGTCTGTGATAATTTTATTTTTTACCCACATTTAATTTTTAAATCATTTTAGGTATAATTGTTCTGTTTATAATTTTTCTACTTAAATAAATAAAAACAAAAGGTTAGGGAGACAAGCAACATTGAAAAAATAAAAATAAAATAAAGACATTCTCTTACCTTTGAAATATAGATCCCTTGTTTCCTTGTGTCATTTCTTGTGCAGACTGTTACAATATCTCTCCTTAACGAACCCTAGAATCTTCTGATGATTTAGCCCATACATTGATTCATTGATTGTATACTAGTAGCAGTGTTTATTAAAAGACACCAGGTACCGGTTACAATTATATCAAATCTATTTTTCTATCAAGGTTCACGCTGCACACAGCTGCTGCTGGAGCTACTAGGACTTTTTGCTCCACGTGAGAAAAATGTAATATTTGCAGTTTGCATAATCAGTTTGAAATAGATATACATTTTTTGATCGTTCAAGATCCAGTCCTCATTCAAGTGAAGGTTATGTCATGCAAGAGAAACGATAAGTCAGCTTCTCAACAAGGAAGGAAAACTCCACCTTGAAATTTCTGTAGCTGGCTGTCAGAGGCCAAAGACTATAGCGGCACATGTAATTTTCTGCTGTCTTTTTTACTTAAAGAGGAACTATTATGCTAAATCGACAGAATGCGAGAAAGTATCTTTGAAGCTCAATTTTTTTATAGGAGGGTGGGGGGCTCTTTGTTGTCTGAGTCCCACCTGTTTTTTACACCTAGAAACGCCACTGAGCACTATGGTCACTAGTAGGCCAAGGCCTATCTAGTATCTATGCTATAGTTTAGTATTTTTAACCTCAGTTTAGCCTATTGTAAAGTGTGAGGAAGGATTACACTTCAAAATGTAGCATATCATTGACCAGCCCTTGATAATCAAACCAATAATAATTGCCGCCCAGTTAAACGCATAAGTTATTTATGCCAGCGTCGATCCGGTACAGAGGCTCCGTCCTGCGTCTCTGTCTCCCCCTTCTGTCCTCGGTCCCAGCCTGCGCTTTCCTCTATTATTTTCCACTCACTTTCCCACAGTTCAAAATGGCGACGTTGAGCAGCGCCGAGTCCCCACCGCCCGTCTTTAACGGAGACAGCGCGGAGCGGGTGCCGGGCGGGGAGCCGGGCCTGGAGGAGCTGGGTGCCGGGCTGGACGCCTCCTGCACGGCGGGGATTCCCGGAGGTCCGCAGGATGAGGAGGTAATTTTTCAGCGCCTAGGCGAACGGGTAGCGGGTCGAAGCTAAGTAGGGGACATGGGCCAAATGTAGCGCTAATAGAATGGAAATGATCAGGAAACACCGGCTGTTACATAGGTCTTGTGGGATGTGGTGCACGGCATGAAAACCATTCATTTGAGAGCTGGTCTATCAGTGAACGGAGAATTGCGAGCAGGAGGAGAAGATTTTGCTCGGCAAAGCCTGTGTTTATTTCGGGCCTGCATTATTTCGTCCGCTCCTGGCTTCGTTTCCAGGCTCACTGCAGCTGCAGCTTGGTGCACCGACATAGAACTCACACACATACCGCTGTTGACGCAACAAAGACACGCAATTACACTGCTTTGCTTTCTGCTGGGTTCTCATTTGCCCAACGTTTCATTTTCACTTTCCACTGAGAGCTTTACCTCAAAGGGGAGATCATTATGGAGGGGCCAGGAGGAGGCTAACTCAGGTCCTGCACTCTGAAGCGTAATTTAGCTTAACAGGTTCCATGTAGGCTATTACCATTACAGGCAGAACAATCATCGTGTACACACACACACACACACACACACACACACACACACACACACACACACACACACACACACACACACACACACACACACACACACACACACACACACACACACACACACACACACACACACACACACACACACACACACACACACACACACACACACAGCAATATCATTTGAAGCATAGTATAGTAAGGTGTAGCCTAGCCTGTTGTACCATGGCAGTGTGCTACATAACTTAAGCAGGACACTTGCAGTCAATTTATAATAAATAGTATAACTAATAAAATATGTCTTAGTCATGCATTAAAGACCTGCCAATGTGTTCCATAATACTTTTGGCAAATGTCTCCTTCAATGGTTGAATGTATCAAAGTGTAAACAAATATGAAAGTATAGCGTTTCCACTTTCATGAAATATTCAAAGACAGACTGAAAAAGGGCAGCAGATACAATTCAGATTAAGTGCTGGAGCCCCTAAACAGTTTCTGTAAAACGTTATGCAGTAAAGCTGAGAGAACTGGCAATTTAAATAGTAGCCTACTTTGTGATTGCTGTCTACTCTAGAATGCTTCAACATTCAAAAGTTAAATGACAGTTGTCATAATTGAAGTACAGTTGAGTTTTTTTACCCTGACAACCATTGAAGGATTAATGTCATAGAAATGGAATAGATTTCTGATATTAAAGTGGTTGATCCGAAACATCCAGGAACTGATCAACAGCTTGGTCTGTATGTCTGCAACATAGGGGAGAACGGGGTAATTTGTCACACGGGTAGGTTGTCACAATCGTTATATCTCGGAAACCAGAAGGCGCTGTCTGTTAAATGTTGGTATGTAAATATCCACAACTGGGATCAGAGGTCACCTACATATTCTTCCTTGGAGTTAGACTGCTGCATTTGAGGTGAGAGGACTGTTAGTGTTTTTCATGTCAAATTGAAAATATTTAGCTCCTCAGTATTTTTCTTCTAGGCTTTTACACAATGGGTTTATAACAAAACACTTGTTACCCAAAAAAAATGTGAATAGTTTAGATTGTTTTTAGCAAGCTAATTAGTTGTCAGATGGTTGTTGGCCTTGATGCTAGCAATAAATTCCAGTTGGGGTTGGTCGTCACCAGTGTTGCCACAGTTACTTTGAAAAAGTAATCCGATTACTAGTTACTCCTTAAAATAGTAACTTAGTTACTTTACTGATTATTTGATGTTAAAAGTAACTAAGTTAGATTACAAATTTGTAACCTTTATTTAACCTCGAAAGATCAATTGAGGGGTGACCCTCTTTTACAATGACGTTAAAGTTACTTTAAACGTTACTTTACAGGTTTTGAAACCCATATATCTCAATTTAAAACATGCACATATTAAGAATCATTGAAAATATATCAAATAAAGCTTGTATGCTAGTAGCCTATAGGCATACTGTTTTCAAAATAATAAAAATTATGGGTTGAAAAATGTAATAAAAAAAAACCTTTTTCCCCCCATGAAAATAAATGCATTGCTCCAAAGTGCAAAGACAGTAGCAGTGTCTTTAAACTTAATGTGCTTGGCCCTTCACTCTCATGCATTAATTAGACTTTTCTCTGCGATGTCTCATGTGTTGATAGACTGGGTGTGTGCGGCCACCGGTCGCCACGTGACTATACGTTTCCAAGTTTTAAACACTTCTATCTCTTCAACGTCACCGTACCCGAATCCTAAATATCCCCATAGCAGACGCCAGACGCTATATTTCATGGGAGGGGGGGAACGTTTGTTTTGCGCCACAGTTCAGCTTAGACTCGGCCGTAATGCTGCTGCACACACACACACACAGACACCACACACACGCTGCATGTCAGAGACGAGGGGCGCTACCAAAAAGACGAGAGGAGCAGTTGGAGCGTTTAGAGACACATGTGCGCACATTTATTTACATTAAATCGCAATCGCAGTCATTTGTGCAGTTATGTAAAATGTTTCACTAAGGAAAATGACAGAAAAAGTAACGCACAGTGACTTTGATGAGTAACTTTAATCTGATTACTGGTTTGGAGATAGTAACGCGTTAGATTACTCGTTACTGAAAAAAGAGGTCCGATGCCGGTAACGCGTTACTAAGTAACGCGTTACCGGCATCACTGGTCGTCACAATTTTTGGGGGGATGGTTGTCACATGTTATCCAAAGGGTGCAGCCAGGAAAGGAACCCAATAACAAAAGAAAATGTCAAGCTGTATCAGGGTTCAACATAACTTTTTTTCCCTACTGGCCCGCCGGCCAGTGGATCCGAGTTTTACTGGCCTCATGTACATTTTCACTGGCCCTGCACACACTTTTTTTCTTCTTCATAATTTAGTGTGAATAATTATAATACCTATATTAGAAAAATAACCAAATCTAAACTGTAACAGTATAGATATTCCCTTTAGATTTGGTTATTTCTCTTTTAGTTAAAGCCACTACGAGTAACTTGGTCCCTTGGTGGCCCATTTGGACAAAAGCGGTTGTATTTTTACGACGCCAGCTGTCGTGAAGCTGTCATACATTTGTTTAATCATCATCTGTGTTTTGGACCTCTTGTTTTATAATCTGAGTTTCTTTAAGAACACTGCGTTTCGTGGCTACTCAGTAAAAAAGTAGATATAATATCGCCAATATATCAATATACAGACGGTCAAAACAGCGTCCAAATGAGCTAAAATCCTAAATGCAATAAATAGTTATATGGCACACTTATGTTTAGGTAAGCTCTAATTGATTATTCATTAAATGTGTCGCACGTTTACATATTTTGAAGCAGAGGATCCCTCCGATGCTCTCTGTGCGTCTCATCTGACAGCACTCAGTTGTGAGCTGGACGAGCCGTGGTGACTCGCCAGACTCGCCGATCACTCATTTCACTCAGTAACTCTAATGTTGTTAGGAACTTATCTTCATCTCTTATTTATTGAAAGAGTTTATGAATGACTGCACGTAAAGTTGTCAGATCGCGGACCCCAAACAATGCCGTTGCCTTACAACTTGCTCGAAAATATCACATTTTCCCATGCAGCAAGCTTTCTTTTGTTTTAATGCCTGCACTAAGTGAGCCAACAAAATATGTTTTGCTTTGATTCAACCTCGTTTACAAGGGTTTCCATTCATGTGTTGGAGAAGTTTCTTTTCGTTGCGCTCTTTGCCATCGTAGCGAAGAGGGATAAAACACATTCACATGGTTGATAAAGGGATGTGTTGTGACCATATATGGTTAATTGGAGGCGTTTCTGAATGCAAATGGTCTGAGCGTGAACGAGCATGGTACTTAAGAACATGTGGGATTTATCAAGAGTGATGACTTACTGGTGTGCGTACGATAGGCCAGCGCACGTTTGATAAATACCGTTTTTTTTTTGTACTTAAGCACATACTAAATTTCATTCGTAAGAGTGAATTTAGAACCTTTTCTACGCACTGTTGATAAATGAGCAGGGTTCAACATAACTTTTTTTTCCTACTGGCCCGCTGGGCCAGTGGATCCGAGTTTTACTGACCCCTTGTATATTTTCACTGGCCCTGCACACACTTTTTTTTCTTCATAATTCAGTGTCAATAATTATAATACCTGTATTAGAAAAATAAAGAAAAATAACCAAATCTAAAGGGAATATCTCTACTGTAACAGTATTGATATTCCCTTTAGATTTGGTTATTTTTCTTTGTTAATTATATGAAATATTGATATTGCTCATACACATAATATAAAACCAGGCAAACATATTGAATTTGAAGCCTACAACTGAAAGTATGTTGAAGGGGTCGGCCAGTATAAGTACGGGCCCTCAATGTATTGAGGGCCCGTAATTATTACTCTCCACCATACTTCTTCTTCTTCTTCTTCTTCTTCTTCTTCTTCTTCTTCTTCTTCTTCTTCTTCTTCTTCTTCTTCTTCTTCTTCTTCTTCTTCTTCTTCTTCTTCTTCTTCTTCTTCTTCTTCTTCTTCTTCTTCTTCTTCTTCTTCTTCTTCTTCTTCTTCTTCTTCTTCTTCTTCTTCTTCTTCTTCTTCTTCTTCTTCTTCTTCTTCTTCTTCTTCTTCTTCTTCTTCTTCTTCTTCTTCTTCTTCTTCTTCTTCTTCTTCTTCTTCTTCTTCTTCTTCTTCTTCTTCTTCTTCTTCTTCTTCTTCTTCTTCTTCTTCAAATGTTTGAGCTGCTACTCCTCCCACACCGTTGCACGTAGAAACACAAAAATTTCACAGAACGTCCGTCCCTACCCCGAATCGTGTGCTATTATACAGTTTTTTGAATTTCCGCTAGGGGGCGCTGTTATGAAGTCCCGACTGAAAGAACTTTGAGAGGACCCGCACACCGTAACTCCGATTGACTTGAAACTTCGCACACAGGTGTATGTTAGGGTGCTCTACAAAAAAGCCTCTGGGACCATAAAAATTCTTCAGGGAATATTTCCCGCTAATTAGCATAAAGTGAAAAACAGCGCGTTATCCACAACTTTCTGCAATTTGACTGTATCAACACCAAATTTCTCGTGAAGCCCCGGGGGACTACAATAAACATACCCGTAAAAGATTAGTAGGACAACTTGAAAAACATGGCCGCCATTGACTAAAACGTTTACGCAGGGGCGGGGCTTAATAACACGTTGGCCATAACTCCTTAACCATAGGTCCTATCATCATGAAACTTACTGGGTATGTGCGGAAGTCATGTGGTAGCATGTCCATGGAAGCTTATCGAGATTAACCCATAGGGGGCGCCACAAATGCCCCCTGACTCAGATTGACTTGAAATTTCTTACACATGTACAGCTCATGGTGCTCTACAATATAGCCTCTCGGACAATAGGGGTCAGCCATGATTTTTTTTCCCGCCGCCATTGACCAAAACGTTTACGCAGGGGCGGGGCTTATCCACAAATTGGCCATAACTCCTTAACCATAGCTCCTATCATCATGAAACTTGCTGGGTATGTGCAGAAGTCATGTGGTAGCATGTCCCTCAGAGTTTATCGAGATTACCCCATAGGGGGCGCCACAAATGTCACCCGACTCCGATTCACTTGAAATTGATTACACTTGTACAGCTCATGGTGCTCTACAATATAGCCTCAAGGAATTTTTTTTTTGATTTCCGCTAGGGGGCGCTGTAATTAAACCCAGACTGAAGAAAGTTTGAGAGGCCACGCCCCGCACACCGTAAGTCCGATTGACTTGAAATTTCTCACGCAGGTGTATTTTAGGGTGCTCTACAAAAAACCTCTTGGACCATAAAAGTCAACCTGGAAATATTTTCGGCTAATTAGCATAAACTGAAAAACAGGGTTTTAACCACAACTTTTTCCAGTTTTACTCTATCGACACCAAATTTATCACAAAGCCCCGGGGGACTATGACGCACGTCTCCGAAAAATATTAGTAGGATAGCTTGGAAAACATGGCCGCCATTGACTAAAATGTTTACGCAGGGGCGGGGCTTAATTACAAATTGGCCATAACTCGTTGACCGTAGGTCCTATCATCGTGAAACTTGCAGGATACGTGCAGAAGACATGTGCTAGCGTGGCCCTCTAAGCTTGTCGAGGTTAACCCATAGGGGGCACCACAAATGCGAAAACCGTCATTCACCAACGCAATGTTTGCCAGGCCACGCCCCTTTCCCCCTGACTCCGATCGACTTATCATTTGTCAGACGTGCACAGCTCACATTGCTCCACGATAACGCCTCTCGGACCACGGGGGTCGGCCGTGATTTTTTCCCTTCCCCGATTTACACGGGCGGCCCGTACTTTCAAAATCTCCGCGGGATTTCTAGTTTAAAGTTAAAGTTTGATGATTGTTTTTATTCTTGAATTTGGGCAGTTTAATGAATAGTTCACCTGCAGAAGTCATGTTCAAACATAAAAAATAAATAAGAGATGAAGGTCTGATCATTCTTTGTGGTGTGGTAGGCTGTTTTTATTACTTTCTCTATATGCATCAGGGATGTGAATGTGTCGACCGAATGACCGGTTTTCCACTTGCGCTCAAGTTGACTTTAAAAATAGAATAGAAATCCGAAAATCAGTGGGTTATGCCGTTTTTTTTGAATGGGAGATTTCACCGTGTACGAGTTCACGTCTGGTCGTGAGCGCGCTGCAGGAGTATCACTTCTCCATGAAGCGTCAGCTTCACGTAAGAGTCCGGTGTGGGACCATTTTTTCAAACTATTGATACAAAACAGTGCAGTGCAAAATATGCAGCATAAGTTAAACGCTCGTCTAAGACTATGATGTTAAATCACCTTAGAAACACACAATGCCTTCGTCCGATCACAGCAGCGTTTCACCGTGTGATCTCGCCAGCGAGTGAGCCGCCGCGCAGATGAACTGTGGTTTGTGGCTAAAATAATAACCGGGGATATTCTCCCCGTTAGCGATTTCAATGGGAAAGACTTCCGCGATCTGATTGAATGTCTCGAGCCTGAAAACACAGTGCCAAACTGCGCGACTATAGGAACTGTACAGTGAGCGGAGTCCCTCCGTTCGTTTCTGTCTACAACCGACACAATCACCGGAGACGCATTCACAGCGTTTAAATAACGCCTCTCATTTGTATTACCATTGGGGCTTGCATGCAAATACTGCAACATTACGGCGGCAGATAAAGGAAAAGCGCAGTTATCATTTTCTGCACCTCAACCTCTGCTGTGGGAAGAAAGAAAGGGGGCAGAGTAAGTCGATTGATTTGTCGACTCGCAGGCGGACGGCAGGCAGCTCTGCCAACGGAGAGAGAGTGCACCCGCTTGTTGCTCCGCCTGTCAAAACGCCCACGCATCGGTTGTCCACTGGCCTTTCATTAAAAAAATATATTTTATATTAGGTTTATTATATTGAGTCTTAAATAAACACTGCTTTCATTCCGACTCTCAACGCGCATTTCAATGAACCATGATGTAGTCTACAAAAAGATACTGAACTGTGATTGGCCAGTCACTGGCCCGGGCGGGACAGTGACTAGCCAATCAACTTGCCCTGCATATGATTTTACTGGCCCCGGGCCATCGGGCTATACGTTATGTCGAACCCTGCAAATAAAGCAGCATTGAACATTCAGAAAATAAATCTTCTTGGCCTACACTAGCATGCTGTTTGAAAAATAACTCAATAGTTGAAATAATAAATACAATGTGTTTTCCCCTTAAAAATACTAAATACATTTATCCAAAGGTCAAAGACAGTAACAGTGTGGCACTTCTGTAAACTTACTGAAAGGTGCCTGGGCCATCACTCTCATGCATTCATCAAACTTTTCTCTGCGCTGTCTGAGGTGATAGATACACTCAACAAAAATATAAACGCAACACTTTTGTTTTTGCTCCCATTTTTCATGAGATGGACTTAAAGATCTAAAATTCATTCCAGATACACAATATTACCATTTCTCTCAAACATTGTTCACAAATCTGTCTAAATGTGTGATAGTGAGCACTTCTGCTTTGCTGAGATAATCCATCCCACCTCACAGGTGTGCCACATCAAGATGCTGATCTGACATCATGATTAGTGCACAGGTGTGCCTTAGACTGTCCACAATAAAAGGCCACCCTGAAATGTGCAGTTTTGTCTCACAGCAAAATGCCACAGATGCCACAAGCATTGAGGGAGCGTGCAATTGGCATGCTGACAGCAGGAATGTCAACCAGATCTGTTGCTCGTGCATTGAATGTTCATTTCTCCATTTAAGCCGTCTCCAAAGGCGTTTCAGAGAATATGGCAGTACATCCAACCGGCCTCACAACCGCAGACCACGTGTAACCACACCAGCCCAGGACCTCCACATCCAGCAGGTTCACCTCCAAGATCGTCTGAGACCAGCCACTGAGACAGCTGCTGAAACAATTGGTTTGCATAACCAAACAATTTCTGCACAAACTGTCAGAAACCGTCTCAGGGAAGCTCAACTGCATGCTCGTCGTCCTCATCGGGGTCTTGACCTGACTCCAGCTCGTCGCCGTAACAGACTTGAGTGGGCAAATGCTCACATTCGATGGCGTCTGGCACGTTGGAGAGGTGTTCTCTTCACGAATGAATCTCGGTTTACATTGTTCAGGGCAGATGGCAGACAGCGTGTGTGGCGTCGTGTGGGTGAGCGCTTTGCTGATGTCAATGTTGTGGATCGAGTGGCCCATGGTGGTGGTGGCGTTTTGGTATGGGCAGGCACCTGTTATGGACGAAGAACACAGGTGCATTTTATTGATGGCATTTTGAATGCACAGAGATACCGTGATGAGATCCTGAGGCCCATTGTTGTGCCATACATCCATGAACATCACCTCACGTTTCAGCAAGATAATGCACGGCCCCATGTTGCAAGGATCTGTAAACAATTCTTGGAAGCTGAAAATGTCCCAGTTCTTGCATGGCCAGCATACTCACCGGACATGTCACCCATTGAGCATGTTTGGGATGTGCTTGTCTGGCGTATACAACAGCGTGCACCACTTCCCACTAATATCCAGCAACTTCGCACAGCCATTGAAGAGGAGTGGACCAACATTCCACAGGCCACAATTGACAATCTGATAAACTCTATGCGAAGAAGATGTGTTGCACTGCATGAGGCAAATGGTGGTCACACCAGATACTGACTGGTTCTGAGTCCCCAGACCCCCAATAACGCAAAAAAATGCACATTTCAGAGTGGCCTTTTATTGTGGACAGTCTAAGGCACACCCGTGCACTAATCATGATGTCAGATCAGCATCTTGATGTGGCACACCTGTGAGGTGGGATGGATTATCTCAGCAAAGCAGAAGTGCTCACTATCACACATTTAGACAGATTTGTGAACAATGTTTGAGAGAAATGGTAATATTGTGTATCTGGAATGAATTTTAGATCTTTAAGTCCATCTCATGAAAAATGGGAGTTGCGTTTATATTTTTGTTGAGTGTAGGTTGTGTTGCCACGGTGATGGGGAGTCTCCAAACTGTTTTAGCTTTACAGAGCACTTCTTTCTGTTCAGCTAAATATCCCCATAGAACCGCACTGCGTTTATTATCGCCACCGGTTAAATGTCGGTTTGCTTCTGCTTGTTTAACTCTCCCGCGTGCATGCCGTAGTCGCGCGCGGTGCGGTACAATTGCGCGTGCAAAGCTGCAGACACAGAGCAGCTGAAAGATAGAGAAACGCTTGGAGACACATGCGCACATTTATTTACCGCAAATCGCGGCCTTTCGCGCAGTTATGACCATGCACAAGCACACATCGCGCTGGCTAGTACATTAATTGTGCAGCACAAAAAAATAAATTGGGGTGGGGGGGTCGGTCGGTAGTCAAGGCGGGGGGCTGGCGTTGCTAAGGCGGCCGCCTTAGCTATACAGCACTGGGGGAAACACTGATATTCATCTCTTAAAAAGGGATATTTTATTAGGCCTACATACATGTTTTGATATTTTGAACCTACTTTAACTTTATTTAGGCCTATCATATTTGTTATGCAAAGGGAGAAATACTAAACCTCCTTTATATGGATCGAAAAGTATTGTTTTATCACTTAAAAGTAGACTTATCTCGTAAAATAAGATGTGTGGGGAATGGACATATATCTTGTTTCTTGTTGTTTTGAAAATGCCGATTGCTTTTGAAGTGTTTACTCCTATTGGTTTCATATTCTGCTTCTAATCGGTTGTAGTATGTGTAGCTCTTCTACGAATATGTTTTTAATAGGCCTTCAAAATAATACTAGAAAACGAACTGCATCCGCAATAAAGACGCTACTACCGACGGCACATGCAAGTTGACCCAACTCGGAGCTGTCGGGCTTCAGTCAGGCTTTTGCTCACTCCCCCGTCTGCACTCGGCTACTCTCAAGCCGTAACTGGGCTCTAATGAGCCTAGTGTCTCTCTCTTGGTCACTCTGCACACCTTCGTGGCGTCACATCGGCTTATAAAATCACCACAGCTACACATTAGCAGATAGAAATAATGATAAGCCTTACCTTACCTTTTATAACTTATTCCCCCATTTCTTGCCGGCAAAAAAAACTTCAGACTGAAGGAACATTTTGAATCGCGGCTTTTGTTTACATAAATTTGGCGCCGCTGTCACTGTGGACTGGTCCATGATGGGGGCACTTTGCTTACACCCAAGTCAAAATAATATTTTTTTTTTCATTAATAATCTTAACAATGGTTCATGTTGTACATGTTTGTGTCTCTTCCAGTATATGGCCGATATAAAATATGAAAAAAATATTTTTAGGGTCTAATCATTGTCCTGATCATTTGGTGCCCCCCCCCCCAATGGCTATATTTGGCTGGTGCCCCAGGGCACTCGCCCGATCCTTTATATGGATAATCCGGGTTTGCTCTCTGCCCACCTATTAGGCCTATTTCTATCAGCACAACACCTGAATGGAGCGGCTGTTCAATCTCTGCGTCTTCACTCTAAAGATTCGGAATATAACAATGGTTTACGGATTTGCAAGCTTATATGTGAATAAGGGAGTACTGGCAGCCTCCCCCCCCCCCCCCTCCCCCACTCCATTGCACTGAATATAATATAATTAGGGCTGTCAAGCGATTAAAACATTTTATCTAATTAATTACAGGCTCTGTGATTAATTAATCTAAATTAATCGCATACTTATATGACACTTTTATGCCTGTTTATAAACAACTGTATAGGCTACCGTCTCTCTCTCTCTCTCTCCCTCCCTCTCTCCCTCTCCCTCTCCCCGTCTCTCTTAACAGGCAGGCTAAATGACGACTGTCTATCTCCCACAACAGACAGCGCTGCACTGCCACAGGTGCGGTGCGCATAGCCTATGCCGATTCATTCACCGTCCTACTCATAGCAAAAAATATTGAGACACACACACACACACAAAGGAGGAAAAAAGACAGGCATATGCTAGGAAGAGTGAGAGGGGGTGGGTGTCCGTTTGCAGCTAGCAAACAAAAGTGAGACACAGAAGAAGATTGAGAGATACTGTTTTGAACCTACAGGTCCTTCTCATATAATTAGCATATTGTGATAAAGTTGATTATTTTCCATAATGTAATGATAATAATTTAACTTTCATATATTTTAGATTCATTGCACACCAACTGAAATATTTCAGGTCTTTTGTTGTTTTAATACTGATGATTTTGGCATACAGCTCATGAAAACCCCAGATTCCTATCTCAAAAAATTAGCATATCATGAAAAGGTACTCTAAACAAGCTCTTAACCTAATCATCTGAATCAACTAATTAACTCTAAACACCTGCAAAAGATTCCTGAGGCTTTTAAAAACTCCCAGCCTGGTTCATTACTCAAAACCGCAATCATGGGTAAGACTGCCGACCTGACTGCTGTCCAGAAGGCCATCATTGACACCCTCAAGCAAGAGGGTAAGACACAGAAAGAAATTTCTGAGCAAATAGGCTGTTCCCAGAGTGCTGTATCAAGGCACCTCAGTGGGAAGTCTGTGGGAAGGAAAAAGTGTGGCAGAAAACGCTGCACAACCAGAAGAGGTGACCGGACCCTGAGGAGGATTGTGGAGAAGGGCCGATTCCAGACCTTGGGGGACCTGCGGAAGCAGTGGACTGAGTCTGGAGTAGAAACATCCAGAGCCACCGTGCACAGGCGTGTGCAGGAAATGGGCTACAGGTGCCGCATTCCCCAGGTCAAGCCACTTTTGAACCAGAAACAGCGGTAGAAGCGCCTGACCTGGGCTACAGAGAAGCAGCATTGGACTGTTGCTCAGTGGTCCAAAGTACTTTTTTCGGATGAAAGCAAATTTTGCATGTCATTCGGAAATCAACGTGCCAGAGTCTGGAGGAAGACTGGGGAGAAGGAAATGCCAAAATGCCTGAAGTCCAGTGTCAAGTACCCACAGTCAGTGATGGTCTGGGGTGCCATGTCAGCTGCTGGTGTTGGTCCACTGTGTTTTATCAAAGGCAGGGTCAATGCAGCTAGCTATCAGGAGATTTGAGCACTTCATGCTTCCATCTGCTGAAAAGCTTGATGGAGATGAAGATTTCATTTTTCAACAAGACCTGGCACCTGCTCACAGTGCCAAAACCACTGGTAAATGGTTTACTGACCATGGTATTACTGTGCTCAATTGGCCTGCCAACTCTCCTGACCTGAACCCCATAGAGAATCTGTGGGATATTGTGAAGAGGAAGTTGAGAGACACCAGACCCAACACTGTGGATGAGCTTAAGGCCGCTATCGAAGCATCCTGGGCCTCCATAACACCTCAGCAGTGCCACAGGCTGATTGCCTCCATGCCACGCCGCATTGAAGCAGTCATTTCTGCGAAAGGATTCCCGACCAAGTATTGAGTGCATAACTGAACATAATTATTTGAAGGTTGACTTTTTTGTATTCAAAACACTTTTCTTTTATTGGTCGGATGAAATATGCAAATTTTTTGAGATAGGGATTTTTGGTTTTTCTTTACTTTTTTGCCAAAATCATCAATATTAAAACAATAAAAGGCTTGAACTACTTCAGTTGTGTGTAATGAATCTAAAATATATGAAAGTCTAATGTTTATCAGTACATTACAGAAAATATTGAACTTTATCACAATATGCTAATTATATGAGAAGGACCTGTATATTGTTAATTAGGCACCCACTAAATCAATAATGCACAGACACTGCGGAGAATAACACAAGACGTATTCCTACCTTCATACTTATTTGCCCGGAGCAGCCCATAACACATCCATAGAGCCCTCGGCCCTTTCCCCTGCTTCTTTCTTTACTCTTTAATCCCGTGCGGGCCGTGTATGCAAGCTACAGTGCAGCTCCGCTATCGCCTCACCTCTTTTGCACCGGGTCAGAGGGCAATATAGAAGTGCGATTAATCTGCGTTCATTTTTTTAATCGCGTTAATTTCTGTGATTAATTAATCGAAATTAATGCGTTAATTTGACAGCCCTAAATATAATATAATAATTATTTAAGGGTACACCGTTGGTCTCCCACCATATGCGCTGTCATCAGCACAAATTATCTGTCCCTAAACGTTAATTCCAATCCACCATCCCCCCTGATTTTTTTTTTTTGTACAACTCGAGTGGTATGCCCAGAAGACGGCGCACGCCACTTTCTACGCAAACATTGGGATTTATAAAAAACAAACTTGGCGGAAGAATGAGCGGTCCTCCACGCAAACTCTGACCCATCCGCACGCACAGACAGTGGAGAAAGGAGAAACGGCGACTCCGTCGACACATACTATGAAGTGCGAGAACGAATGTGTTTGTGTAAAATGAATCCAGATAGGCCTATTATAAGCCATGTAGGTCTATCATATATTGGGAGTTCCTTTGCAAAATGAAGCCATTCTCACAACTAATAAACAAATGCCTCAACGGATTTTTCCATGGAGTGATACCAAAAAAAAAAGGGATCTTAACAAGGCTTTAAACGGAGATACAGTCCCCTCCAAAAGTATTGGAACATTGAGGCCAATTCCTTTATTTTTGCTGTAGACGGGAAACATTTGGGTTTGACACAAAAATATTAATATGAGACAATAGATCAACATTTCAGCTTTCATTTCCAGGTATTTACATCTGGATCTGATACACAACTGAGAAGAAAGCATTATTTGTAAAGGAACACCACATTTTTAGGTGAGAAAAAGTATTGGAACAGATACACTTCAAATAAATTAAAGTAAATAAGACTTAATGTTTTGTTGCAAATCCTTCCCTTGCAATAACTGCATCAAGCCTGTGACCCATTGACATCACAAAACTTTTGCCTTCTTCTTTTGTGATTCTTTTCCAGGCTTTCACTGCAGCCTCTTTGTTGTTGTTTGTTTACTCTCTTCAGTCTCCTCTTTAGCAGGTAAAATGCATTCTCTATACGGTTTAACTCTGGTGATAGACTTGGCCAGTCTGAAACCTTCCATTTCTTGCCCCTGATTAACTCCTTTTTTTGTTTTTGCAGTGTGTTTTTGGGTCATTATCTTGCTGCACGACAAAGGATCTTCCAATCAGTTTGGTTGCATCTTTCTTAAAATTGGCAGACAAAATGTTTCTGTAAACTTCTGAGTTCATTTTGCTGTTGCCATTATGTGTTAAATCATCAATGCCTATGATTTCCGCGATAACGAAAACGCGGACGATAACGAAAACGCGGACGGAATCGGGCAATAAAAATGGAATCTGCTGTTAACACAGAATGTCACGGAATTCGCCATTATTTTGGTGAAATTCAATTTCCAAGGCAAAAGGAAACAACACGGTTGAAGTTAAAGTAGAACTAGGGAGGAATTTTGGTTTGGCGACATCTAAAGACCAATATACTGCCGTGAAAAGTAGAGCCTGGCTGCAGTAACGGTTATGTAACACACGGCGCCAAACCCCTTTCACAAATCTGTCTATTCAATGTTTACTTATTAATTTATTCATACACGTAACTCTGACATGTACATAATTAAATTTATTGTTGATAATATGGTCTGTTTATAAATTCGGCATATGATTAAAGCATCTAAATGCACGTAATCATGTTAAACTTTTACTGTTTTTAAGTTATTAATGCCACTCGCTCCCGCAGATACACAGCACAGGGAGGTCTTATATTCAGCCATTGCTAAAGGGAGTGTTTTATGGAACGGCCGCTGCGGTACGTAATTCCAGTCTCAACAATGTTTCCTACACGCAATTATAACTCTAGCGTCTACAGCCCGCTGTTTTCATGTAGTGTAACTTGTGTAATGTGTTACATTATTCAGCTGTTGCCGTGACGTCGGCTAACACTGATGCTAATGATAACTAGCTCTCCGTCGCACAATAGACTGTAGATTGGTGTTGAGGTGAGGGCTGTCCCACCTGTCCAATATTCACTCAAGTCCAGCTTCTTGAAAAGTTTATAAGGACTTTATTATTTATGTAAAAAAATATTATTTAATGTTTCACTTGAAGCACAAAATTAATGGCTTTATTTTCTGTTATAGCCTACCCAACAAATCAGTTTTTTCGTTTTTTTTAAGCACTAAAAACAGTGCAATATTGTGATTCTCATATCTGATTAAATTGTTAGAATATCATTTGTTCGCATTATTTAGACACTTGTTCTGATGATGAAATGAGTGTTAATTGTTAAAAAAATAGAAATCATGAGATTAAAACGGAAAAAAACTGAATTTGTGAAAAAATAAAACGAAATTTGGAAAAAAATAAAATGGATTTCATAGGGCCCTATCAATGAAGATTAATGAGCCCATCCGAGAAGAAGCCATGCAAGCCCAAGCCATGACATTGCCTCGACCGTGTTTCACAGATGAGCTTGTATGTTTGGGATCATAAGCAGATCCTTTCTTTCGCCAAACTTTAGCCTTCCCATCACTTTTGTAAAGGTTCATCTTGACAACAACACATGATGGCAACAGCAAAATGAACTCAGAAGTTTACAGAAACATTTTGTCTGCCAATTTAAAGAAAGGTGCAACCAAACTGATTGGAAGATCCTTCATCATGCAGCAAGATAATGATCCAACAAAAACTGCAAAAACAACAAAGGAGTTCATCAGGGGCAAGAAATGGAAGGTTTCAGACTGGCCAAGTCAATCTCTAGACTTTAACCCTTTAGAGCATGCATTTTACCTGCTAAAGAGGAGAGTGAAGAGAGTAACCCCCCAAAACAAACAGCACCTGAATGAGGCTGCAGTGAAAGCCTGGAAAAGCATCACAAAAGAAGAATGCAAACGTTTTGTGATGTCAATGGGTCACAGGCTTGATGCAGTTATTTCAAGCGAAGGATTGCAACAGCACATTAAGTCTTATTCACTTAAATGTATTTTAAGTCTATCTGTTCCAATACTTTTGCTCACCTAAAAATGTGGTGTTCCTTTACAAATAATGCTTTCTTCACAGTTGTGTATCAGATACAGAGTTTAATACCTGGAAATGAAAGCTGAAATATTGATCTATTGTCTCATATTCATATTTTTGTGTCAAACCCAAATGTTTCCAGTCTACAGCAAAAATAAAGGAATTGGCCTCACTGTTCCAATACTATTGGAGGGGACTGTATATGAGTGCACATTTGAAAAACAACAACTTTTGAAAATGCTATGCAGTTTTTGGCAGAAATCGGTATAAGATTAAATATGTCTTCTTTTAATGAAAGATACTAATTGTTTGGAGTGTTTCCCCACAGATCTGGAATATCAAACAGATGATTAAGCTGACACAAGAACACTTAGAGGCTCTTCTGGACAAATTTGGAGGAGAACACAACCCTCCTTCCATATATTTAGAGGTAAGATTGGTTTGGCTCAATCAATATTGTTGCAGAAATAAACAGCACGTTTTAAAGCTGTTGAGCGGTCTTTTTCAGGCCTATGAGGAGTACACCAGTAAACTGGACGCCCTGCAGCAGAGGGAGCAGCAGTTGCTGGAGGCCATGGGCAACGGTACAGACTTTTCCTGCTCTCCTTCTCCAATACCAGCCCTTTTGGATGTCACAATGGGAGGTTGTGTGGTTGGAGGGGCGGCTCAGGCTTTTCCCTCAGCCCCCAACACCTTGGCTGTCCTGCAGACCCCCACCGATGCCAACCGAGCAAACCCTCGTTCCCCTCAGAAGCCCATAGTCAGGGTCTTCCTTCCCAACAAACAGAGAACAGTGGTATGTCTCACATCCCCTTTAAATATACATATGTGGTAGATATTTTACAAGGTTCAGAATTTTGATTGTCATAAATAATGAAAACACCAAAACAATGATATCATTGATTTGTTATAAGAAAATGAATGCTCCTAAGGACAAACAAATGCGCATTTTCCTTGGAAGTAGGGGAGACCGGGGCTAGTAGGCACACGTTTTACTCTAGTGAGAATTGCTCATCACCTAAACATCTTTCAATAGTCATTCATACATTAAATTGAAGCTTAACCCATTGATGACTATGGCAGTCTAGGATGCATGTCCTTAATGCCTGAGGGTTTTCTGAAAAAATAGTATGAATTGTAAAGTTTACCAAAACCTTAATATCTAAGCATGTGTAGCACATAGAAACATGAAATAAAATACATTTAAAAGTTAAGGTTCACAGGTTTTAGACAGATATAGGAAGGAGAAGATAGCTTTATTTTATTATTTAGTTCAGTTATCACTGGCACCATGAATCCGACTTCCCAGTACAACTGGAACGCAGACTGACTCCTGCTGTCGGGAGCCGATCAGCTGGTCCAAACGGCTGTATACCACGGAGATGAAAACTAAACTGAAACTTAACTATCGCCTGGCTGGGCTGAATTTGAGTTGGAGCAGCAAAATATAGCCTAAATTCATAAATATTGTTAATAAATAGATGCAATGTGTTGTGTGATTTGTCAGTAGCCTATAGTAGACCTTGATTCTGCGCTCTGAACGCCACTAACTGTTCTGTAATACACTATCGCCGACACAGCTGGCGTATTTAGGGGGCCAAGCCCGAGTAGGGCTGGGACCGCGTTTTGCAGAGCAACGCGGTTCCCAAGCCCTGCGGGGCAGGGAACCCTATTGTTCTTGTAGGGATTATTAGGGGGCCAAGCCCGAGTAGGGCTGGGACCGCGTTTTGCAGAGCAACGCGGTTCCCAAGCCCTGCGGGGCAGGGAACCCTATTGTTTTTGTTGGGCCTTTTATTATTCTTATTCTTCTCCACATAAAAGTGGTGCTGCAGCCCAAACCGTAAAGGGTTGGGACATGCCACTTGCATGGCTTATCCAGGTCCGTACCCCGTACGCAGACAAAAAAATTCAGATATCCCGGCCACTAGGTGGCGCTACAACAAAGGAAAATGCGTTTTGGGCTATAACTCCCACACCGAAAGTCCGACAGTCAAAAACTTTATATCCACAGATGCCCACAAGTCAGCTGCATCTTTTGAGATAGGCCACGCCCATTTGCGATAGGATAGATCTTTTTCTACGTCGCAAAAACTGTGTCAGTCACCAAAACATACTCCTCCTAAAGTTTTCGCCCGATTTGGACGAAACCAAAAGCATTACGCTCTCCTGACTCCCACGAGCAAAAGTGGGTCAAATAGTTTTTCTACGACCATCGGAAGACCAAACAGTAGCCCTTGAAAGATTCGCGAAAAAACCTTAAAAAAAAAAAAAAAAAGGGATTTTCTTGAAACTCAAGGGAGACTATCATGGGGCATACCTGAGCCTATGGCAAAAATATGGGCAAGAAATTCCTATGTGGGCCGGACTTATTAAAAAAATGATTTTTTCAATTTTTTGGCCTGTTTTCGCCATTTTCCAAGTCTTTAGGCGGGAAAATGGGAAAATTCAAAAAAGTGTCTTCACAATGGAGAGGTTGACAATTTCATTTTGCTATAACTCCCCAACCGAACATCGCACATTCAAAAACTTGACATCCACTTGTTTGGTACATTGAGCTGCATCTTTCTATCTAAAGTAGTTTTGCGAATGTCATCCATAGGGGGCGCCAAAACCACAAAAAGCAAAGAAAACGCGTTTGGGGCTATAACTCCCACACCGAACATCGCACATTCAAAAACTTTACATCTCCGGATTCCGTGAAGCGAGGGGCCGGCGCCGCGGACGACAACGCCCGATCCCGAGTCGCGTGGGAGGCTTGGCCCCCGTTCACAACTGCTTGCAGTTCTAGTTATTATTATTCTTCTCCGCGTAAAAGTGGTGCTGCAGCCCAAACCGTAAAGGGACATGCCACTTCCAGGGCATATCCAGGTCCGTACCCCGTACGCAGACAAAAAAATTCAGACATCCCGGCCACTAGGTGGCGCTACAACAAAGGAAAAGGCGTTTTGGGCTATAACTTCCGCACCGAAAGTCCAACAGTCAAAAACCTTATATCCACAGATGCCCACAAGTCAGCTGCATCTTTTGAGATAGGCCACGCCCATTTGCGATAGGATAGATTTTTTGCTACGTCGCAAAAACTGTGTCAGTCACCAAAACATACTCCTCCTACAGTTCTTGCCCGATTTGGACGAAACCAAAAGCATTATACTCTACCGACTACCACGAGCAAAAGTGGGTCAAATAGTTTTTTTTACGACCATTGGAAGACCAAACGGTAGCGCTTTAAAGATTCGCGAAAATTCCTTAAAAAAAAAAAAAAAGGGGATTTTCTTGAAACTGAAGGGAGACTATCATGGGGCATACCTGAGCCTATGGCCAAAATATGGGCAAGAAATTCCTTTGTGGGCCGGACTTATTAAAAAAAAGAGTTTTTCAATTTTGTTGCCTGTTTTCGCCATTTCCTAAGTCTTTCGGCGGGAAAATGGGAAAATTCAAAAAAGTGTCTTTACAATGGAGAGGATGACAATTTGATTTTGCTATAACTCCCCAACCGAACATCGCACATTCAAAAACTTGACATCCACTTGTTTGGTACATTGAGCTGCATCTTTCTATCTAACGTAGTTTTGCGAATGTCATCCATAGGGGGCGCCAAAACCACAAAAAGCAAAGGAAACGCGTTTGGGGCTATAACTTCCACACCAAACATCCCACATTCAAAAACTTTACATCCCCGGATTCCGTGAAGCGAGGGGCCGGCGCCGCGGACGACGACGCCCGATCCCGAGTTGCGTGGGAGGCTTGGCCCCCGTTCACAACTGCTTGCAGTTCTAGTTTTATTATTATTATTTATTTATTAATTTTTTGATTGGCGTGATTTTCGGCAAACCACAAACTTTTTGGGTGGTCACGTGGTCTTAAAAAATCAACAAAGCCCACCTCATGTGTATTTGAACCAATGACGTTGCATTCTATGTTGCGCACGCCATGAAAATTAGATAAAGTAACAATACTGCGCAACGCAGTATCAGGCAGGAGATACAATGTGGCATTGCGCAGCAGCCGTCATCAATGGGTTAAGGTGTTGGCTTGGAATGTGTACCCCTCACTTTTTCTAACTTATTGTAATAAAGAAGAAATTAATCATCAAAGACACCCTTACACATTGTGACAACAAACCCCATCAATGGATCGGTTGTCACACACTATTGGGTTGTTTGTCACAATGTTATTTTAATGCTTCCCTTTGATAGAGACAGCTCGGCTGTTTTCTTGCCACATTTTTTGCTGGTAAACTTTTCGTTTTGAAAAAAAATAAAAATAAAAAGTGTATATCTTTTCAGTCACTTATCAGTGAAGGCTGCGCTCTCGCGTCCTCTCCTGGTAGTACTGCAGAGTGGTTTTTCGGAACCCACCCCTTGTATTGATTATAATATAACTTTTTAAGTGTACAGTCAGGGCTGTACAGTGCGACAGTTTTGATCGCATTTGCTACTGAAATTGATCACGTGCGATGATGAATTCAAGTCCAGTCGCACCAGTGCTAATGAGCAGATGATGTCTGTTTGAGACACAGAGGAGCTATGCACAATACTGCTTAGAGGGCTCTACATTAACACTCTCCAAATGCGGGTGAATGTAGTCTTAGGCGAGTAAGTTATTAAGTCTACCCTCCACTTTGGCCGGTGAAAGATGTGTGCTCGGGATCTGTGCTTTGTGCGGCGATTATAGCGTCTAACTTCACCAACGGTTAAAAACAGGAAGGAGACGGCTCTCTTTACATTAAGGCAGTCAAGTTAGTGCGTGTGCAAACAGAACATTTCCTGTGCGCCTTCACAATAAAAGTCGGTTACTATCCAAATGCGAGTTGACTCTTATTTTGAAGCAGGTAAGAACAGGAAGTTGGCGCTTCTCAGCCCTGCAGTCAACCATGGACCAACAGCAGTAACTATCTATGATTTAAACAAAGATTGACACAACCTATTTAACTTGGCCTAAATTGTATAACTATGTTTACTAATTTATTTAATAGGCTATATGTTCAATGTTTTAAAGTATGGTTTTCATTAAAAGAATGAAATGTTCTAAAAATGTGTGTTATTATAATAATGATATGTTTATAAAAATATATAGGTATAGACATTATTTTTATAGTTCTATGTTCTATGGGGGGGAAATAATTCTGAATCAGCAAAAAAATTGCCATTGGCAGGTTAGACTTTTTTGTCTAAATTGCAATCAGTGCACCCCTATTCATTTTTCTACAATTATTTCTGCACACACTAGGATATCATATTCATTGAGAATCTCAAATAAAACCAAGATGACATGCTCAAAGGTAATTAGAGCGAAATGCAAGGGTTAGGGTCATGCAAGTTTTCGATCATTCTTTGTGTGCTACCAAATTTATTTTTGTGCAACTGAATTTTTTTGCTTGCTAGCACCAGTGCTACCACTTTAAAAAATAAGCGTACAGCCCTGTGTACAGTTATGAAATGCTTAACTTAAAGGTTAACGCTTGTTGTTAACACGACACTGCTGTGTATTCTGTTCAGTCACTTATCTGTGAAGGCTGCGCTTTTGCGTCCTCTCCTGGTAACACTGCTGTATATTTGAGCTCAGTCACTTACTGGTGAAGGCTGCGCTCTCGCGTCCGCTCCTGGTAACACTGCTGTGTGTCTCTTTTCAGTCACTTTCCAGTGAAGGCTGCGCTCTCGCGTCCTCTCCTGGTAACACTGCTGTATATTTGAGCTCAGTCACTTACTGGTGAAGGCTGATGGCTCATGTGTGTGGTGCCTGTGTGGCCCTCCTAGAGCCTGACGATGGCCATGATCGCTGCCCCTCGTGTCTCGGCTTTGAGCATTTGCGGGAGGGCCTTACTGAGAGGGCCTGTATGAACTGCGGCTCCATGCCCTTGGCACTCAGGAAGGCTAGACTGGCAGCGGCGGAGCGTCCGACGGCTGTCGACCTTCCCTCAATGACACCACTTCCTTCGGCCCAGCCCGGCCGGTCTTGGCGTTGGGGTAGAGCAGTGCCTCCCCCTCCCCCCCAGGAAAAGGGCTAGGAACGAACTAGCATCCAAGGTCCGACATGGTGAGGATACAGGAGCTCCTCCTGACCCTGCAACCTGGGGCGGTAGCCGTGCGGCTCTGGCTCGCCTGGGGCTCTTAGGAGTACTTAAAGGAGCTACACGTGTGCTGGAAGGATGCCAAGGCATCCTAGTCCCAGTGCTCGGGCCTTGGCTGCTATGCGGGCTCCAGCGCAATATGGGCTGGGTCGCATGCCACCCGTTGAGCCTGCCTTTGGCTCCCGATGAAGCTGGATGCCAGGTGTCCCCAGTGCAGGGTCGCGGACGACCTGCTTTTAAAGGCCTACGATACAGCGGCACGTATGGGTTGGGTAGGCGACTCCCTCACCCACCTAATGCTGGCGCTCTCAACCTCTCTGCAACAAGCTGCAGTTGAGCCATCTCTGCAGAGGCGTAGCGATGCGTCACTGCAGGCCGTTGCCCTCATGTCCAGGGACTTAGGGCACGTTATGTTCACCCTTGTCCAGACTCGCCGCCAGGTTTGGCTGGCTAAGTCGCCTCTGACGGAGAGGTGCAGGAGGGCCCTCCGCTGGGCCTGTGACGCCGGGGGAGCTGTTTAGATCAGCTGCCCTGGAGACGCCGGAGCGGGCTGCCCAAGCTTGGGAGACCAGCCAGCAGCTTTCGGGTCTATTCGCAAGAGTGTGTCCACTCCTGGCAGGCCTAGGGACTCCTCGGCTGCCCCCCAGAGCCACTCTCAGGCACGTTCTCATCCAGCGAGAGACGATGGCCTACGCCAGTCTCGGCGGCCCACTCAGCGGCCCGCCCAGCAGCCTACTGATAACTTTCGTGCCCCCGCCCGCCCGCCCTCCGGGCAGCCTCGGGCCTCAGAACCTCACCGGTACCCCCCCTCCCTCTAGGGCCCACATAGGCCTGGGGGCCAGGTGCTCGGGCATCAGGGCCGGCCGCTGGCTGTTTTTCCCAGCAGCAGCGTAGGTTCTGGGCTGACTGTATTATATTACTATGGACCCCTGGGTGGTTTCCACCTTAACCCGGGGGTAGGAATTGCAGCTCCGAAGCCAGCCACAAGCCTTTGGCCGGGTCGGAATGACAGACCCTCAGTGATGCTTCACTGCAGACTTTGCATTATGACTAAGGAGCTAGGCAGGGTGAGGTCAACTGATACGTTGGCGCCGCGGGGGTTGGCTGGCGCAGTCCCCCCAGTCGGAGGTGTGTCCTCCCCCGTTGCATTTCTGGGCAAGGTGTACCAGTTCAGGGCTCTTCCGTTTGGGCCGTCCCTGGCTCTGCGTATATATCAAGTGGTATGTGGCAGCAGCCCTGTCACCATTACAGAGACACAGGCAGAGGAGGCTCAGGGTACCTCAGCAGTGTCTCCCCTTCTCTGTCTCGATGTAGACAGAGGGCATATCTGTCGGCGGGCGTGCCCATGGGCGCCATTCCATTCCACCAGGAGATGGTCACAACAGATGCTTGTCTCTCAACTGTTAGAGCCACCGTTTATATTGGTAATTAGCAGCAGGGTTCACACTGAATCTATTTTTCTCCATTCAGTCACTTACTGGTGAAGGCAGCGGTCTCGCGCCCTCTCCTGGTAACACTGCTATGTGTTCCACTCAGTCACTTACTGGTGAAGACAGCACTCTTGCGTCCTCTCCCGGTAACACTGTGCAGTGCTAAGCTGCTAATTATAGCTTTTTTGCTTGTGGATAGAAGCAGCTAAGCTGTTTTCTAGGTTACCACATTTGTTTGGTAACTCTTTCTTTTAAAAAGAAAAAGATAATGGAAGGGTGCTTTTCCATTCAGTTACTTACCGGTGAAGTGCTCTCCCGGTAAAACTGCCGTGTTGGTCTGCTGCTCAGGCTCTGCTGCAGCTCGCCTGGGCACCCCACTGACAGGAGGGACCTCCTGTCACAGCTGGGGGGTCAGATCTGGCATCCTGACCCACGTTCGCCTTCAGCTCTGGGCTTGGCCACTACAGGGCCCGACTCACTGCTGAGTGATTGCACCTTCAGGGTTACTGTCCTGAATGCCAGGGCAGCATCAACCAGGAGGCAGTTGGGAACAGGTGAAACTGTTCTCCAATTGGTGTGCAGCTAGAGCTGTGGACCCAGTGCACTGCGCTGTGTCCCCTGTTCTGGAGTTCTGCAGCCCCTCCTGGATAGTGGCTGCTCTCACTCCACCTTGGGAGTTGAGGTGGCTGTTATCTGCTCCCCTACACGAGGGGGTTGATGGTGCCACGGTAGGATGCCACGGGTTAGGGTCCCTCTTTCATTGAGGGGCTTTGAGGCTGCGTCCCCCTAGGGCCCCGAGGGCTCTGGCATGGGGCCTCCCGCTGGTCCTGGAGGCCTTGTTACCTCCCTCTAAGCCTTCGGTCCAGAGGAGGTCGAGGTGGCTGTCCATGAGGGATGCAATTTCACTCACCTTAGCCCCTGCAAAGCTGCATGCCCTATCTGGGAACGGTACATGCCGGAGGTGTAACTCTGGCTCATGTATCACCCTGTGGCCGAAGGCTGCGTTTCCGCCAAGTCGCTTCCACGCAGTCACCTTAGCCAGCACATCCAGCTGGCACGCTTTCCCCGCCCCCCAGCTGAGGAGGGCAGGTCTGAGCTACTGTGCCCGATGCGGGCTCTTTGGGCTTATATTTCTGCTACCACCTGTATTCGTCAGTTGGAGCAGCTCTTTGTCTGCTATTGGGGCCCCAACAAGGGTCAGGCTCTAAACAAAGCAGGGGCTGTCCCACTGGATTTTTCATACCATTGCACATGTCCATGGGACCAGTGGACGCCCCCCGCCATCCATTCAACCAGGAGTGTCTCAGCATCATGGGCTGCCCTGAGAGGGCTGCCCCTGAGGACCATCTGTGCCAAGGCATCGCCTAGCACATTTTCCAGGTTTTTCAACGTCGCCATTTCCCATCCAATGGGGGTGGTCCTATGCCAAGCTCCGCTGTCTCCAACCAGTGAGCTGGTTGCTTGGATTCTTCGTGACGTTGTTGGTATTGGCCATCCAGTGCTTAATGCACCGCCTCTGGCGGTCAGTAAGGATGAAATAGAACGCAGAGTTACGTATGTAACTCCAGTTCTATGAATCCTGGATGACCGCCAGAGTAACAGGTCACTCAGAAGTCTCGTGGTTCGCGAGAAGATTCTGGGAACAGATCCTCTGTAGACACCGGGCTATATAGCCCTTTCGGTGTCACGAGGGTCACAGGTGACTTTTTTGGCATAGGTACTCGAAACTGCGCATGCGCTAGATGTATATCCAGTGCTTAATGCACCTCTGGCGGTCATCCAGGATTCATAGAACCGGAGTTACATACGTAACTCTGCGTTTTTGCCAGCATTTTTAACTGTTTTTCTAATCTGTTTTTAACGTTTTTCTTTGTAAATACCTACACACTTTGTATGTTAAAAGTCAAGAAGGTTGGCTGACTAACTTGTTTTGCTCATTTTACTATTCATCTGATAAAAATAAAAGTCTTCTTTGTCCTTAATTCTCTTCACCAGTTCAAATCACAAAAAAAATCGGTAACACTTTAGTTTGATAGTCCACTGTTGACACTCAACAAGCCATCAGTAGATATGCAGTTGCATGTCAACAGTGAATGAGTTGATATTCAACAGAACTATCTCAACAGATAAGTAACATGTATTCAACTAACTGTAACTTAACTATAAGTTGCACTATTAGTAGATGGTTAGTTGATATTCAACAGAACTTGTTCAGCAAATAAGAAACATGCATTCAACAAACTGTAAGTTAACTATAAGTTGCACAATTAGTAGATGTTTAGTTGATATTCAACATTGAGTTAGTCGACACTCAACAGAACTGTCAACAAACATGTAACATGCATTAAACTAAGTGTTAGTTAACTATAGGATAATTTTATTTTGTCAATTTCTTTTTACAAAAACAGTCTGCAACAGACATTATAATTTTTACTACATGTTCTTTACAAATATTCAACTATCAGTTGAGTTTCAACTTCTAGTAAGTTGACTATCAACTGCTGTTATTAACCAATACTCAATCTACGTTTCATATGGATCAACTTTCCCCCCACTCACAAGGAACATGTCTAATGAATGAACATTCAACCCTCTGTTAATCATATATGCTCATTGTAAAATAAAGATGAGAATATTTTATCAATAGGCACCCTGTGTAGTTGATTGTCATATGACTGTCGACAAACTATCAGTCAATATTCAACTAACCATAAGTAGACAGGTCTTAGGACTGTCAAATTAAAGTGAAAACAGTTTAGTGTCTACACACTATTAACAGAGCAAAACAGAAAAAATTGTTGATTCTCAACAAACAATCAGTCGATATTCAACTAAGCATTAGTAGAGAGGTCTTAGGACTGTCAAATTAAAGTGAAAACAGTTGAGAAAAGTAGACAATCTACGAACTAGTAACAGTACAAAATAGAGACAAGTTTTGCTCAACTGACGAGTAACACTGGATGACCCCAAAGTAAAGTTAAAAAATATAGGCAGAATATCTGAGTAGGAAAGCACATTTATTTGAAGTAAATTGAACTTTTTTCAGTAGTTACACAACAAGTAGGTACACGGCAAGTACCATCAATACCTCAAAAAAAAAGACAATAAAACTAATACATTTATTTATTTAGGTGTCATTTCGGCAATTTCTTAACCACATATCGTCCAAAAATTGACATTCAAAAAGCTCAGTAAAGTTTACCATAACACCCAGTACCACTAGTTATGATATTGAGCAAACATAGGTATAACATGAGTTCTCATAAAAAGCTATATGGTAAGAAAAAAATATATAATTGTGTTGTGGACCAGAATATCAGAAGCTCCAGGTCGCTTGGGAGAAAATGGATTACTGAAATGGTGAAACAAGACACACTGATTCAGCAGTTAGGTTGGACAAGTAAATGTAAAATATATATTTTATACCCTCTCTTCCTTGAAGTGTATATCATTGTTGTTTCTCAGTGCAACATTAAAAAAAATTAAAAAACACAACAGTGCCATTTTTTAATTATGGACTGAAGATAAAACAACATATTTATCACTCTCTTGTGACTAGGGATGAGCATAATTAATCGATCATTGCTCGTTAAGAATATTGTCGATCACGTGAAATTGTTATCGATCATATAGCCGTTGTGTTGCGCAGTGTGAGTCCGGCAGCACAGCAATGAGTTTCACTATGTGTCAGCACCAGACTGTATGGGCAGCAATTAAACATCCTACCAGCAGGGGGAGATACTTAACTAGTAGTAGGAGACAACAGAACAGGCTCAGGCAGCAGCCTGCGAGCTGCCGTAGATGGCAAAACTTAAACAGGAAGAAGTTAAGGCGAAGTTTGGCATCGGACAGCTTTAGAACCGAAAATAACTAAGTTCATTAAGCATTGTGAAACCTTGTACAACACTTAAACAAACCGAATTATGTACCACTTGTACATTGAAGCCTACATCCGACCCTGTTTAACGTTAGCGCCGCTAGCATTAGCGGCTAACTTTAGCGTCTATGCTTTCCTACTTCGCCTTCATCAGGGAACTAATTTGCACATTTTGTTTATTAGTTGAAGTAACGTTAGGTCCTTTACCACTCAGAGAAACGTGTCGTGCCCTTATGCAGTCTTTGGCAGCATCTTAGGAGGCGCATATGTGTTAAAACTTTAAAAGGTATCGTAGCATTGGCTCCTTGTTGGCTCGTAGCCTCGGGCTTTAACCAGCGCCGCATTTTATTATTTTATTTTAAAAAGTTGCCTTGTTTTAATAGATTTGTTTGCCTAGAAGATCTTGGAATAAAGATGTAATTGAGTAAAAACCTCTTGTATACAGTCTATGGTAAAAACGCTGTATTTTGGATGTTCTGTTGGCATTTTTTAATATGTAAGAAAAGATAACGATTAATCGATAATTGCTCGTTAATTTTCCCGATCGATCAATTGAATTTCTTAAAATGCCCATCCCTACTTGTGACTAAAAACTAGTTTAACCTGGTCCTGCCACTGTTATTTCAATGAGAACAGGCTTGCTGTAGCCTACTCCTCGAATCGAAGCAGTTCGGCTGAAGAATCCAGGAATCTTGTCCTATCACCCAGTTGATCAACATAGAAAGAAATGACCTGAGAATTACCACAAAATAGTTCAAATGCATTTTGGTTTCCTTTATCCAAATCATTATAGCATAATGGTTCCACATTAGATAACATAATGCTTTGTATTGCTTAAATTAAATATATTTGGTACCCTAATCAAATAAAATTCTCACTGAACCTTATACAAATTAACATTATTTTTTTATTAAAAAAACATATCTCTATGACCATTCTACACAACACCACATGCATAAACTCGGTTTTAGCTCACTTTAGCCTGAAATAGCAACATGCACTATAAATATGGAATATGCAAACATGTATTTACTAGGGCTGTCAAATTAACGCGTTAATTTCGATTAATTAATCACAGAAAAATTAACGCGATTATAAAAATTAACGCAGATTAATCGCACTTCTATAATGCCTTTTGACCCGGTGCAAAAGTGGTGCGGAGCTGCACCTGTAGCTCGCCGGGCCGGGCGCGTGGGTTAAAGGGAGAAAGGTAAAGAGAGAAGCAAGGGAAAGGGGCCGACTCGAGGGCTCTATGGACGGTTTATGGGATGCATGAAGGTAGGAAGACATCTTACTTAGTTCTCCGCAGTGTCCGTGCATTATTTATTTAGTGGGTGCAACAATGTAGGCTAGGTTCAAAACAGTGAGTAGGCCATATCTCTCAATCTTCCTCCAATTTTGTTTGCTAGCTGTCTAGCACCCGCCCCGTGTGTCAATATTTTTGCCTATGAGTAGGCTACGAAATGGTGGCAGTGCAGCGCTGTCTGTTGTGGGAGATGGAAAGTCGTAATTTTGTCTGCTTGTTTTTTTGATAAAATTCGGCGCTAGTTCATGTATAAAGCTGGCTGAGGGGAGGAGACATAAGTTACGAGAGACGGAGAGCGAGCGCGCGCGAGAGAGCGAGCGAGAGAGAGAGCGAGAGAGAGAGAGAGAGAGCGAGAGAGAGAGCGAGAGAGAGAGAGAGAGAGAGAGCGAGAGAGAGAGCGAGAGAGAGAGAGAGAGAGAGAGAGCGAGAGAGAGAGAGAGAAACAGTAGTAGGCTATACAGCTGTTTACAAACAGGTATAAAAGTGTCATATAAGTATGCGATTAATTTAGATTAATTAATCACAGAGCCTGTAATTAATTAGATTAATTTTTTTAATCGCTTGACAGCCCTAGTATTTACATACAGTTTAGTGTCTATAAACACAATTTATTTAGACGGATACATGTGAAGCTAGACAGCTCTAGGCTCATGCTAACGGTGATAATATAGCTAGCGTGCTAACCGTAGCGCTAATGCTACTGTAGAATATGTTTATTGTTTGTCATTCCCAAACAACTCATATTTCCTTTAACCTTTAGGGCATCTTAGGCCCTTTTTGGTACATTTTGGTTTTTCATTTTACAACTGCTGAGGCTGTGTTCATGCAAATGACTTCATATTTGGTCAAGGCTAATGTTTTCTGACCAATTTATGAATTTTATCCTCAATTCATATACACTATAATAATAATAATATATTGAATTTATATAGCGCTTTTCTTGCACTCAAAGCGCTTTACATAGACAACAACTTTACAGGGATCCAGGTTCTATTCATTCACACAGTCATACCGGTGGTGGTAAACTACGGTAGTAGCCACAGCTGCCCTGGGGCAGACTGACGGAAGCGTGGCTGCCATTCAGCGCCAACGGCCAACAATGCGAGTAATGAGTGACTGTATGTAACGCAAATGGAATTTAAAGGGTTAAAATTCTTAAAATAAATATGAAAATGGTTTGTATGGTGAGGACTGAAGTTGGACTCGTAAATAACAACTGGTGTCAGACACCCAGTGTGTCTGGGCGGAGATGGAGTCCACGGCTCACACATACACACATATAGACACATATCACACACAACCCTGACCAGTCACGCCCTCTTGAATCCCTCCCCCTCTCCCTCCTTGTTGCAGTTGCTGCGGTGGGCGGGGCGCGCCCGCCTAAACCCTCACCCCTCCCTTTAATGTGCAAGTCCACACGTTTTATTTGTCTGTGGTGTTATCATGTTGCTTATTGTGCCAAGATGGGTTTTTTTTACTTATCACACACTGCGCTCCCATAAGGAACGTAGTTTGAGATTGGCATTTTTTTTTAACCTGCTTTTCCCTGTTGTCCTCCTTTTCCTTCTATGATAAATAGGGGCGCGGCCTGGCCTGGCCTGGCCTAGACGACTGTACAGTTACACCCCTCCTGTACACCCATGTTATTGTCACTGTCTTTCTATGTTTCTTGGCGGGGTGTGAACTGAAATGTAATTTTGTTGTTCTGTAACGGTGCAATGACAAATAAATTGATTCTGATTCTGAGAAGAGTGATTTTTCAGTTAAAGCTCCCATATTATACACTTTTCGGTACTATTATACACCATATTATATGGTCTTAGTGGTCCCTAATACGTTTTTCTTTAATTGTTTGCTGAAAAAAACTTTCAGATAATTTATTGTACTATGCTGATGTTCAGCTAATCTCACAATGGCCTATTTTTTTAAAAAGAGCTGCAGCTCCCCTCGTAAATATACAATCTTTGAGCTGCCCCCGCCCCCTGTCCGGAAGCGAAGCCAGATACGCCTCGCCCTCTGTCTGTCAGGGCCGTGGACCAATAAGAAATAAGGGTGTGGGCTGCACAGTGGAAGCTTCTGGCTTTCCAGTTTGTGAGGTCAGAAACTGGGAGAATTCTGACTGGAGTATATTGAGGGGGAGGGGTGGGGGTTTTAGAAAAGGGTAGAGTGAGAAAAGGAGAGATTGTTATTTTTTTTGATATTTTGGCAGTCTCTAGGCACACTGTGGACGCATGGATATGTTGGAACACATTTAAAAAGTGCATTTAGCATAATATGGGACCTTTAAAAGTCAACCCAAACATTACATCTAATGATTTGCAGACCTCTCTTGTGGCATCTGGGACAGATGTGCATGGTTCCACAATAAGATGAAAACTCAGTCAACATGGCTTTCATGGGAGGATGGCTGAAGAAGCCTCTCCTCTCAAAAAAGAACAAAACTGCTTGTCGTGACTTTGCCAGAGAGCACCTGGATATACCTGAAGTCTTCTGGAAGTCTATTCTGTGGAAAGATTAGTCCAAAATGTAACTGTTTGGTCATAACCAAAACCGCCATGTTTGGGCAAAAACACAACCCTGCCTACCACCAAGAGAACCTTCTCCCAAGTGAAGAACCGTGGTGGCAAATGTTCTGCAAATCTCCAGATGTAATGTTTGGGTTGGCCTTTACCAGAAAAATCTTTTTTTTTTGTGGATATTTTTAAAGGAAGTCGTCTTCTAGGCAGATGTTCAGTCACTCTTAAAGCTCTCCATTTGTAGATGATTTGCTTCACGGTGGACTGATGGAGCTCAAACCTTTTCTAAATTAATTTATAGCTGTCCCCAGACAAATTTGCAACATCAAAACTCTATTCCTGAGATCCTCTAAGATTTTCTTTCCCTTTTTAGGTGTCTGACCTGTATGGGTTCACTTTGGTGGCCCTAAACTGACCTGGTTTTATATCTGTTTTATCTAGTGCCACCCAATTTATTTTCTAAAGATCTCTCATGACATTGGTCCATTTCATCACTCAATTTTTCCCACCTGATTGTGTTTACCTGCTCGATTTAAGCAATGCAGCTCAGGGTTCACAAACTTTTGCACATACAACTGTTGGCAAATAATTAGTTTTATCTGTTTTAACCATTAATTTCTGGAAAAGAAAAATGTTGAATTGATAAACATCTATTATTTCATATAAAAAAGACTGGTATTGATAAGAAAATAATGATTAATGGTTAAACTGAATAAAATGCTCAAGGGGTTCAATTACTTTCAAGCAGCACTGTATTCTTAGTGTCACGCTAAATGCCTAAGGAGGCAGAGTGTGAGTTTTTGTATGGATGCACCAAAGGTTAAATTAATATTAAGAAAATAAACATTTTATGTTGTGTATTTTGAGTAGGCTACATTTAATGCTAACTCTAAAAAGGACATTTCCAAGCTGATATATTAGCAGATATTTAAAATATTGTAACAAAATGTCATTTCCAAAACTTTCCAATGTGGTGGGAATGAAAATTGTGTTATTATAAATGCTTTTTATTTGGCTAATATAACTAATTCGGCTAATATAACTAATTCATATCTAGGCCTACACATTATTCAACATTACTGTTTGTCACATGTCATTTTCAACACATTATGTCATTTCTTATACCAAGTATTGAGTGCATAACTGAACATAATTATTTGAAGGTTGACTTTTTTGTATTAAAAACACTTTTCTTTTATTGGTCGGATGAAATATGCAAATCTTTTGAGATGGGGATTTTTGGTTTTTCTTTACTTTTTTGCCAAAATCATCAATATTAAAACAATAAAAGGCTTGAACTACTTCAGTTGTGTGTAATGAATCTAAAATATATGAAAGTCTAATGTTTATCAGTACATTACAGAAAATATTGAACTTTATCACAATATGCTAATTATATGAGAAGGACCTGTATATGCTGGGCACCACCAAGGTGCCCTTGAGCGAGGCACTGAACACCCTAAATGCTCGAGCTACTTTTATGTCGGAGCGAGGGAGCTGCCACAAAAAAAAATATCAGCCCCTTTTGACATCTCTCCATTAATACATGTGTATTGATACTGTTTGCGCATTTTTGTGTTTAGGCCTTTAATAAAAAATATAAACATGTGAAATTTGATTTTCAATATCGAAGGATTATTCAAACTAAGTTGAGTGAGTGTTGTGGTGCTGTGTTCAGGTGCCTGCCCGCTGTGGAATGACTGTGAGGGACTCGCTGAAGAAAGCTTTGATGATGCGTGGCCTCATCCCAGAGTGCTGTGCTGTCTACAGGATACAGGATGGGTAAGGCTGCACAGGGAACTACCTGATCATCCACAAAGTGGTGTCAAGTATCATTCACTGTATTTAACATACCATATTTCAAGTTCCATATTAAAAATATTAACCCAATATTAATTTAAAAAAAGTTCAGATGGTTGAGCCATGAAAAGGTGGATGGAAGTGAAAGTTAAGGGAAGACTGAAACATGTTTTGTGGTAATAGGCTCAAGCAGAGCTGTTTGGATATCAGCTAAATGAAAGATCTGGGATCCAATACAGATTTGCCTCCCACTTGAAAAAAAAGATGAATTCCAGGAACAATGAATTCAATTAATTTGTTTAGAAGCACTCGGTAAGCAGGACAACTCAGCTTGGTCAGCTCAGTGCACCCCTAAGCAAGAACATGACAAACGCTAGACAGAATCTTACATTTTATGTATAAAACTTAACTTTTAGAGTTGACCTTGTAGCTGTAGGATGTGCTGGTGTTCTTGTAAAGTTTTTACAACTTTCAATCTGGTGGTTAAACCAACAGCAATGTGAGGTGTGCCCTATGTCTCCACTTTCTGTTTCAGAGAGAAGAAGCCAATTGGCTGGGACACAGATATCTCCTGGCTGACAGGAGAAGAGTTGCATGTAGAAGTGTTAGAGAATGTGCCGCTCACCACACACAACTTTGTAAGTACTCACATCATGTTTCCATTGACATGATGAAAATAAAAATAATCAATATACACTGGTTCTATTGCTCATCCTTATGTGGGTGTATGATGTGTTTGTTTGACAGGTGAGGAAGACCTTCTTCACACTGGCCTTCTGTGACTTCTGCAGAAAGCTCCTGTTCCAAGGTTTCCGCTGTCAGACCTGTGGCTACAAGTTCCACCAGCGCTGCAGCACAGAGGTCCCCCTTATGTGTGTCAACTACGACCAGCTAGAGTAAGTCACGCATACCAGGGCTGGCAAAGCTAATATACTGTACAATGTGGTGTGGAATTGGATTTTGGACAGCAGTGGTTGAAAAGCATACATTACAGCTCCTTATTCAAATTAGAAAGTGTTGTTACTAGGGGTGTGCGGTGCACATGTAACCGGTTAGGAGATAATCAGTGTTTCCCCCGAGGAAATTTCTTAGTCAAGGTAGTCCCTGCCCAGGGGTACAGGAGGCGCAGCGAAAATGTTGGGGGTATTTTGCTCAAAGATGCCAGTACGCACTAAATAAATAATAAATAAAAGCTAGTGCACGGGGATATCTGCGTCCGGGCCACATGAAAATAAGCCCCTCCCACAGCCCATTGATACCATGGACATATAAAGAAATGTACAGCGGATTGAAAACCGTTGAGACATGGCGCCCACTCATTCCTATGAAAGCTGCTCATTGGCGCAGCGCAACAACAAGGTTAGTCTTCCGCATTTTACTTCCGCATCATGAGAGCTTAGCCACTCCCTAGCGCATGACGTAGCGGCATCATGGACCTATTAAGAAAGAGAGCGGCATGCATAGCGAACTGGTAGCGGATGAAGCATTATTCTCGTTCTGTAGCATTGTAAGCTAAAGGTCTTAGCGAGCACAGTTGCATTTTTTACCGACCATGGAAGTAAACCAAGTTCTAAACGAAGATTCCTCCAGCCATCTAAACCAAACTAGTGGGCTAGCGCTGTTTTGATAGCGTGTGTTACATCTTTCTACAGTCATGCCAAAATTATTCAAGTTTTGATTTGACTTGAAGTTACTTTTATTCAACCAGCAAGTTTTATCTTGATTGTAAATGACACAGGCTTCTCCCAGAAGATAATAAGACGATGTACAAGAGTCATCATTGTGGAAAAAAATATTTTTCAGCTTTTATTTACATTTGAACAAAAAGTGGCATGTCCAAAAATTCATACCCTTCTCAATTATAAATAGAAAAAGCCCTTATTGGCTATTACAGAAATCAAACGCTTCATATAATTGCCGGCCAGCTTTTTGCATGTCTCCACTAGTATTTTTGCCCATTCATCTTTAGCAATGAGCGAGGTGAGAGAGGTGAAAAATAATCCCAGGATCACCACCAAGGCCATCCTGGTTAAACTTGGCTCTGCTGGAGGCAACGTCTCAAGGCAAACAATCCGACGCACACTGCTGGACTCCTTGGACGCACTGGCAGCACTCATTTAGCCCCAGACCATGACACTCCAACCACCATGCTTGACTGTAGGCAAGACACACTTTTCTTTGTACTCCTCACCTGGTTGCCGCCCCATACACTTGACACCATCTGAACCAAATAAGTTTATCTTGGTCTCATCAGACCGCAGGACATGGTTGCAGTAATCCATGTCTGTAATCTGCTTGTCTTCAGCAAACTGTTGTGGGCTTTCTTTTGCATCATCTTTAGAAGAGGCTCCCTTCTGAGACGACAGCCATGCAGACCAGTATGATGCAGAGTGTGGCGTGTGGTCTGAGCACTGACAGGTTGACCCCCCCACCCCTTCAAGACCTGCAGCAATGCTGGCAGTATTCATAGGTCTATTTTCCAAAGCCAACCTCTGGATATGACCCTGAGCAAGTGCAATCAACCTTCGTAAACTGGGCTGCAGGGAAGTATTGCAACATGATAACGACCCCAAACACACCTCCAAGATGACCACTGCCTTGCTACAGAAGCTGAGGGTAAAGGTGATGGACTGGCCAAGCATGTCTCCAGACCCAAACCCTATTTTGCATCTGTGGGGCATCCTCAAATGGAAGGTGGAGGAGCGTAATCAGAATCAGAATCAGCTTTATTGGCCAGGTTTGCGTAAACAAACAAGGAATTTGACTTCGGCAACCATTGCTCTCCAAGTACAACATTCACTAAAAACTAAAACATTAAAAATACTGTTAAGTAAACAATATTACAAATGAACAAAAACAAATACACAACAACAATTCAAGAGATGGAAGAAATGGTGCAATCAGTCAGTTAGTGATTAAGAATTAAATAAAATATAAATATATATACGGTATATACAGTATCTCACAAAAGTGAGTACACCCCTCACATTTCTTCACATTTTTCTTTATAACTTTCCATGGGACAACACTGAATAAATGACACTTTGATACAATGTAAAGTAGTCAGTGTACAGCTTGTATAACAGTGTAAATTTACTGTCCCCTCAAAATAACTCGACACACAGCCATTAATGTCTAAACTGCTGGCAACAAAAGTGAGTACACCCCTTAGAAAAAATTTACAAATTGGGCCCAAAGTGTAAATATTTTGTGTGACCACCAGTATTTTCCAGCACTGCCTTAACCCTCTTGGGCATGTAGTTCACTAGAGCTTCACAGGTTGCAACTGGAACCCTCTTCCACCCATTTATGACAGCATCACAGAGCTGGTGGATATTAAAGACCTTGCGCTCCTCCACCTTCCGTTTGAGGATGCCCCAAAGATGCTCAATAGGGTTTAGGTCTGGAGACAGGCTTGGCCAGGCCATAACCTTTACCCTTAGCTTTTTTAGCAAGCCACTGGTCGTCTTGGAGGTGTGTTTGGGGTCGTTATCATGTTGCAATACCACCCTGCGGCCCAGTTTACGAAGGTTGAGTGCACGTGGTCAGCGTCGTACACAGAGGTTGGCTTTGGAAAATAGACGTATGAGTGCTGCCAGCATTGCTGAAGGGCTTGAAGGGGTGGGGGGTCAACCTGTCAGTGCTCAGACCATACGCCGCACTCTGCATCATACTGGTCTGCATGGCTGTCATCCCAGAAGAACGCCTATTCTAAAGATGATGCACAAGAAACCCCACAAAAAGTTTGCTGAAGACAAACAGACTACGGACATGGATTACTGCAACCATGTCCTGTGGTCTGATGAGACCAAAATACATTTATTTGGTTCAGATGGTGTTAAGAGTGTGGAGCGGCAACCAGGTGAGGAGTACAAAGACAAGTGTGTCTTGCCTAGAGTCAAGCATGGTGGTTGGAGTGTCATGGTCTGGGGCTGCATGAGTGCTGCCAGCACTGGGGATCTACAGTTCATTGAATTCTAACATGTACTGTGACATACTGAAGCAGAGCATGATCCCCTCCCTTCATAAACTGGGCCGCAGGGCAGTACTGCAACATGATAACGACCCCAAACACCCCTCCAAACGACCACTGGCTTGCTAAAAAAGCTGAGGGTAAAGGTTATGGACTGGCCAAGCATGTCACCAGTCTTAAACCCTATTGAGCATCTTTGGGGCATCCTCAAACGGGAGATGGAGGAGCGGAAGGACTCTAATATCCACCAGCTCCTTGATGTCGTCATGAATGGGTGGAAGAGGGTTCCAGTTGCAACCTGTGAAGCTCTAGTGAACTACATGCCCAAGAGGGTTAAGGCAGTGCTAGAAAATAATGATGGCAAAACAAAATATTGACACTTTGGGCCCAATTTGGAAATTTTTTCTTAGGGGTGTACTCACTTTTGTTGCCAACAGTTTAGACATTAATGGCTGTGTGTCGAGTTATTTTGAGGGGACAGTAAATTTACACTGTTATACAAGCTGTACACTGACTACTTGACATTGTATCAAAGTGTCATTTATTCAGTGTTGTCGCATGGAAAGATATAATGAAATATTTGAAGAAATGTTAGGGGTGTACTCACTTTTGTGAGATACTGTATACACAGTCAGATTTAAGAATACAAAATAAATATAAAAATATAAGTACAGTGCAAGGCAGATCAGTGCTGAGGTAGTGTTAACAATATTTGAGTTTGAAAATATACATGAGGTACATCACAATTTTTAATGGACCTTCAGCGACAGGATGTGGGAGATCTGAGAGTTCAACAGAGTGACTGCTTGGGGAAAGAAGCTGTCTTTGTGTCGGCTGGTTTTGGCAGGCAGTGCCCTGTATCGCCTACCAGAGGGGAGGAGGTTGAACAGAGTATAACCAGGATGTGAGGGGTCTGCAGATATTTTTACGGCCCTTTTCCTGACCCTGGACTAGTACAGGTCCTGGATGGAGGGGAGGTCAGCTCCTATGATCCTCTCTGCAGTCCTTATTGTCCGTTGCAGTCTGGCCCTGTCCCGTTTGGTGGCTGACCCAAACCAGACAGTGATGGAGGTGCAGATGACAGACTGAATGATGGCGGAGTAGAAGGTGGTCAGCAGATCTTTAGGCAGATTAAACTTCCTTAATTGTCGCAGAAAGTATAACCTCTGCTGGGCCTTTTTCCGGACAGAGTCGATGTGGGGACACCATTTTAGGTCCTGTGAAATGGTTGTTCCCAGGAACCTGAAGGACTCCACAGTGGACACTGTGTCGTTCTGGATGGTGAGGGGGAGGAGTGGGGGGGGGGGGGCTTCTCCTAAAATCCACTGACATCTCTAGAGTCTTCCTGTTGTTTAGCTCCAGGTGGTTCTGACTGCACCACTCAACAAGGTCTCTAATATCCACCAGCTCCGTGATGACGTCATGAATGAGTGTAAGAAGATTCCAGTTGCAACCTGTGAAGCTCTTGTGAACTCCATGCCCAAGAGGGTGAAGGCAGTGCTGGAAAATAATGGTGGCCACACAAAATATTGACACTTTGGGCGCAATTTGGACATTTTCACTAAGGGGTGTACTCACTTTTGTTGCCAGCACTTTAGACATTAATGGCTGTGTGTCGAGTTATTTTCAGGGAACAGTAAATTAACACTGTTATACAAGCTGTACACTGACTGCTTTACATTGTATCAAAGTGTCATTTCTTCAGTGTTGTCCCATAAAAAGATATAATGAAATATTTGAAGAAATGTGAGGGGTGTACTCACTTTTGTGAGATACTGTAGAGTTGGTGGGCTTTAAAAAAAGTTGCTAACGGTGTCAAATGTGATGTGTTCAAGTCGGCTTAGTAATATGAATATTTGGCAAAGGTCTATAAAAGGTCATCGTGATGTATTCAAATGTAAAAAAAAAAAAAAAAAAGTTTTGGCAAGAAACTTGAATAATTCAGTTTTGATAAAAAAACTTGTTTATTCAGCAATATAAAATAGTTAGTAAAGATGGAATTATGTCCGTTAAACGTCCACTCTTGAGCTCTGATCATCTTATAGGCAAGTAAAGCAATAATACAAGTTCTCTTTCAACAAAATAATAGAAAAGTATCGATAGTGATATCGATAAAGACTCGGATCGTTAAGGAGACTCGATAATGGTACCTTTTTCAGCCATCCCAGAACATCTTCCCATTGGTTAAACCTCAATGTGGGGCTGATCTGTGTCAGGCGCAAGCCCAAGCTGCCCCAGGAATGTCCATCTAGTGTAGCCTTTAGGGGTGTGCACGTGTACACGTGTACACGTGTAACTGTTTACTAAATCATAACCGTTTAGGAAAAATCAATAAACGAAAACCGTTTTAAAAAAAATCTTCAAATTTAAAATGTTCTTTTTTTCAAAGTTTTTAAATATGTTCTGGAGGCACACATTTATTGATTTTACTTCACTAGTAGGCCTAAACTAATTGGGGATGATAAAAGCTAGTCTGCCGAATCGGTCTGTCCCTCGGCGAGTGTGTGAGTGTGTGTATCGGCGCACACACACACACACACACACGGGGAGTCGCCGTGCCGGTGCTCGACTCACAGCCACGGAAGAGTGATGAAAGATAACCTAAAGATTAAAGTTACTCGGTTGACGTGAACTAAGCTCGTAAGTAGCCCGAACTTTATAACACCTGTTCAACCTGCATGAACGTGGACATGTAGAAAGCGATAGGCTATATTAATCAGGAAATGACGGCGGGCGCGCGAAGACAATGACGTCACGGTTAACCGTGTACACGAAAAAAATTCCGTTGTGTACACGGTTAGACATTTTTGTAAACGTTCACACCCCTAGTAGCCTTAGACTCCAGCCTTCAGTTAAGTTATATTTAATTATTGAAAAGTAAATAAGTAACCTTGATGATGTGTTTGCAGCTTGTTGCTAGTGTCCAAGTTCTTCGAGCATCACCCGTTCACCCAGGAGGAGGTGTCTTCAGAGGGAACCACCCCCGTATCTGAAGCCTGTCCTTCAATCCCCGCATCGGACTCCGCCGGGTGAGTTTTTCGGCCTGAACTTTTTATTGAAAATATCTTATTGCAGCTATTCTGAAAGAGATTGTGATTAAGGATGAAACGTTAATAGATTTGGATGATACAATAATAGGTTTTTCATGATAATATTGTATTAATTTATTTTAAACACTACAGATGTATAGAGTTCTGTAGTGTAGGTCATGACCACATGTAAATATGTGATCTGTTTGTGTTATTTGTTGTCTTATGTTATATGTTTGCTGTCTTTCTCTACTGCTGGCTGTACAACAAATTGCCCCTCTCGGATAATAAAGATACCTTGAACCTTGAATTGCATGAAAATGTGTGTGGTTTTATTTTATCACAACATCGAAAACATTACGGAAAAAACCTTGATTATCAAAGTTCAGTGCATTTATATTTAACAGGGTGACCTGAAGCGTCGGAATGTTGCCAGTCACAATAGTGAATCAACCATTTGGGTCAGTTTTGGTGTACAAAGAAGATTCTTCTCAATTAGTATGGCAACGTCACGTGCTTTAGCTGAAATGGTTGACTGATAGGTTTGTCCTATCCAATTGCATCTCAAATGCATATACATGTTTAAAGGCACTACGAGTAAGATGGCACGTTGGCGTCCCCTTTGGACAAAAGCGGTAGTATTTTTACGACGCCCGCTGTCGCAAATGCTCGTGCCAGGCGCGTGAGCGTGGACTGAGAAGGGCGCAATATAGTGCATGTTCGTGTGTTGAAAGTGTGAGGACTCTTTTCGGCTCCGTGAGAGTGGTTTTGACACTGCATCAACTAATGCCAGTCAGTACACACACCTGCTTGCAATGAGTTGATTCAGCAGCGTCACCTAACTACTCTCTCTCTCACGGAGCTGTGTCCTCACAGAAAGCGAATGAATGAGAGACGGCAGTTAGTAGACTATGGATCACGATGAGGTAATGTGTTTGTGTTGTTGATGTAAATAATGACTATTTCAGATAATGGTTATCTGATGATGGTGAAGCAAAGCAAACTTTGTGTTAGTACCAACCGCTCATTCATTTAGCAGTCTAGTTTCGCTCTCGTGAAATTGTATACACGTTGCTTGGCAACGTCCTCCCGCCCGCCTATCACTCACTCTCCCTTTTCGCTTTTCTTCATTGCATTCTCTTTTTTTTCTTTGATGGTTCAGCCCCGTTATCAGTCATTTATGACGACAAATAACTGTCTCAAACAAGGCTCCCGCTCCCCTTCCCTCACCTGGAGGGATAGGCTTCTCAAATCGCGTTGCAGCGCCACACTGAAATCTGCAACCAATACGGATATGTGACCATAGAGCCTGCACGAGCGAACCGAAAATCGGACTGGGTGTGCGACCAGACCAAAAGCAGTAATAAAAACTATATAAAAACGTCTTTCTTTGCACTGATGGTCTCGTTTGCTGTTAAAGGTAATTTATGATTATCAGAGGAAACATGAGGTTGTTTAAAAGATATTTAAATGTTACTCGTATCCGCTTTAAGTCTTAGTCTCATAATATCAGTATGAAGGCTTTGTAAATGAGAGAATACCTTGGCTCTTTTAACTGTGTTATTTAAACCTCTTTCATTCCAAGATGTTGGATGCTATTTCCATTAGAACTGTCAGTAGGACCACTCATAACACTCATGAACTATCCCCTACCGTCCCTATTTCCACTTTCCCAATTAAAGGATATTTTTTTTAAATATATATATTTGAACTGCTGGGCAATGGGCCTTCACATAAGCCTAGTGAACTGCTAAACCTAGACACAAAATTTCAGTCCCACAACACCTTCACATAGTGAGCTAAGAGCGCACTCACACTAGGCCATCTCTGGGCCCGAGCTCATTTGCATCCTAAAGTCTAGATCGTTTGGCTAGTGTGAGCACGCCATCCGTATTCCAGCACGGAACACTTCCTTGGCCATGGAACACTTCGGAGAGGTGTGCCCGGGCACGGTACAGATGCTAATAAGATGACACGCGCACATGCCCGGAAACGCAACGTGAGCTGGATGACGTCCTTAAAATCAGCGCTGCAGCAGCAGAAGCAGTTGAGACGTTCCTTGTGTTGTTGTTCTCCATTGTTGTTCTACTAACTCTGGCAGCGAATACGCTTGGTGATGACGTATGTATCATATTACGACGTCATGACGTATGTATGAAGGAGCAATCGTGCCCAGGCCACGGCCTTTGGGAGCAGTGTGAGCACAGGCCAGCGGAGGAGTGGGGATGGGGGGCAATCGTACTGGAGCACGGAACAGGCAAACTTGGCTAGTGTGAGTGCGCCCTTAGTATTACATCGCTCTGATTACAGCAATTTACAATTATATCATTCAAACCCCTAACACTAACAGCTTATACAGGCATAGGATGAAATGAAAGGACTCTTGGGAAACACCAGTTTAACAGCATAGACACTGGGTCACTTTGGACCCATGTGGGTTAATGTAGCAGCACAAAAAAACAGTATAAATGAGCCAAAATTACAGCATGTCGGGAGTTGAACCATTGCTCTGTTAAATAAATAACGTTAGTCCAACTCCAACGTAAAAACAATAACATATTAATAGTATAGCATGCAGTCTTATACCTTACCGGTAAAGAGTAAAAATAAACTTTGCCGGTACAGTTTGGTTAGAGATGAGAGACTGCTTCCCGGGAACTGTTCATGAGCAGTCGGTTAAGCCGTGGCTGCGGCAACAGCACTTTGGATGTGGGCGCTGATCCATGCCTCCTCTGGCGAGTCAAATATTTTAGTGATTTGAATCAAATAAAATGTCTGCTCCCAGGAGTTTTGGCAACAGGTCCGACACAAACACTGCAGGCGAGCCCTTCTCAATCTTCTCTGGCAGACCCACAATTTAGATATTTTGTCTTCGCGATGGCCCTTCAAGGTCATACACCTTGGCTTTCAATAGTTTTTTTTGTGAAGACACTACAGCTCGTGCGGGGACAGTTTGCGGCCGGGCTAGTTTTCACCCCAGCGAGGGATGACTAGGTTGTCAAAACGTATGTTCAAAGAGTTTCGTTTAATGGCCTGTATGATAGATGACGAGAAGTCATCCTCCATCGGTGTTGGTGAGAGGTCATCACTGGCGCTAGCCGAGCCTGGTGAGCTACTAGCTTGCTATTAAACAAAAAGTAATCTTCGCTCCCAGAAAGATTGTCCAGCGTCTTTATTTTTTTTCTTTGATAAGCTTGATGCCGTATTTGCCACCGTCAAAAGGCTTAAAAATTTGCGTTTTTTATTTAAATTTCGCAAAGGTGGAGTAAAAACACAACCTAGTCCATGGCCTTCTCACTAGCGCCTCCTTTCTCCAAAAGTTGAGCAGGTTTCTACTTTCTCCCCACAACTATCTGCGGCGCTGACCACCACAGCTTAAACGGGCGGGGTTCATTCAAAGGAATGATCATCTGCTTTTTTTATGCCACACAACTTCATCTGGTGTGAATGCAGCCTAACTTGTATTTTTTTTATTAAGTAGGTTGAGTAAAAATGTGTGGAAATGTCTCCAATAAAAAAGCTCTTATTAATTGTTTCCATATTTATTGGATTTTTTCAGGTCAATTTGCTACACCACTGTGTCTCCTTCAAAGTCTATACCCATCCCACCCAGTTTCCGGACCAACGAGGAGGACCACCGCAACCAGTTTGGCCAGCGGGACCGTTCGTCCTCTGCCCCGAATGTCCATATCAATACCATTGAGCCTGTCAATATTGATGTGAGTCTGCTTGATCTTTGCTGACTAAAAGTGTTTTCATTTATTATTGTTATTGTTATTGTTATTAATTATGTTTAAACACTCTAGAGCACTAACCAATAGTCTATGTCTCTCACATTAGATAAATATTGTTCCCATTTCAAATTATTATATTCTACCCTATGGTAGAGCTTCAATTGCAGCTATTCTTTTGGGGCAACCCCAAAAGATAAAGACAAATGTACTAGGGGTGCAACGGATCACAAAACTCACAGTTAGGATCGTGTCAAGGTTTTTGAGTCACGGATCGGATAATTTTTGGATCAACAACAAAAAAGGCTACGATAACTATTTTAAATAAAATCTTCAAATATTTAAAAACATAATAAAGTGCAAAATGAGGTTATAATACTGCTTCCCTTAAGCAAGTAGTGACTGAGTGTGCAGTGGAGAGAAAATGATAAGCAGACAGATAGAGGGAGGAAGAGACAGCTTTATTTTCAAATTTAGGTTTTTCGCTGTGTTCGGAAAGCCATACTAACGTCCTACTCATACTCATTTTGACTTCAATTTGAGTATGTTACGGTTGGGTATGCGAGTTTGGGTATGTGAGAAATTCCCGGATGAGTACTAACTTCCGGGAAGATTTTGGGTATGGATCGATTGATACTTTTCCTACACAACCGCCCCACAATGCACTGGGTCAATTGTACCCGCACAGGAAAATGAAATATTTTCGAGCAAGTTGCTAGGCAACAACATTGTTTGGGGTCCGCGATATGACAACCGTACGTGCAGTCATTCATAAACTCTAAGTTAAGAGATGAAGATAAATACCTAACAACATTAGAGTTACTAAGTTAAATTAGTGATGCCAGTCTGGTAGTGGAGAGAGATCAGAACCAGAGTAACTTTTAAATATCTTTAAAACAGCCTAATTTTTCCTATGATAATCATATATTACCTTTAATAGCAAACAAGACCATCAGTGCAAAGAAAGCTGTTTTTATATAGTTTTTATTACTGCATTTGGTCTGGTCGCACACCCAGTCCGATTTTCACTGTCACATATTCGTATTGGTCGCAGACTTCAGTGTAGCGCAGCAACGCGATTTGAGTAGCCTATCCCTCCAGGTAAGGGAAGGGAAACCTTGTTTGAGACAGTTATTTGTCGTCATAATGGCTGAGAACGGGGCAGAACCATTAAAGAAAAAAAGACAACAAAGACGTGTAAACAACTTAACAGGAGTGAACTACAGTCCCTGACAAAAGTCTTGTCACTTATCCATTTTGTAGAAACAACAGCTTATAACCTGAATTTTAATAAATCCATTTGTTTTGGAAATGGCTCATATGAAAGCTAAAACCCTCCCAAATTATGTTTAATAAACTAAAATAAATTTGCTTCATTGAAGAAATATTGATATTTTAATGAACACAGAAAGGTCAGATTTTGGCAAGACAAAAGTCTTGTCGCCTACAGAGAGTAATGTGAAAACTGAACAAATAATTTACTTCAAATGCAAAAATATGTTGCATAACATCAGTGAATTAAGCAGTGGTGCTTTGCGATCCATATTTGATATATTGTATGACTCCCATGAGCTTGAAAGACTGCATCCATGCAGTTCGACCAGGAATAGCAAAGAAAGCAGTCTTACATGCCTCCCAGAGTTCAGCAAGATTCTTTGGTTTGGTCTTCCATGCTTCCTCTTTCATTCTACCCCAGACATGCTCAATTATGTTCATGGCTGGTGACTGGGCTGGCCAGTCCTGGAGCACCTTGATCTTCTTCGCCTTGAGGAACTCTGATGTAGAGATGGAAGTATGTGATGTAGCAACCATGTGATGTAATTCAACCGAAGATTCATCTGAGAAATCCACCTTCCTGGTCAAATCAGTGCCCATAAACCAGCACTAAACAAAAGGCAATTAAAAAAATGTGTGGCATTTTCTAAGGCCCACAGACTGCTAAAAGCATGGACACTGAAAAAGTGGCAGAAGGTGGATTTCTCAGATGAATCTTCGGTTGAATTCCATCACAGCCGCCGCAAATATTTCAGGAGACCTACTGGAGCCTGCATGGATCCGAGATTCACCCAGAAAACAGTTAAGTTTGGTGGCGGAAAAATCATGTTCTGGGGTTACATTCGGTATGGGGGTGTGCGAGAGATTTGCAGGGTGGAAGGCAATATCAATAGCCTAAAATATCAAGAAGTATTAGCTACATCTTACATTCCCAACCCTAAAAGGGGTAACATTTGGCAGCAGGATGGTGCTCCATCGCAAACTTCCATCTCTACATCAAAGTTCCTCAAGGCGAAGAAGATCAACGTGCTCCAGGACTGGCCAGCCCAGTCACCAGACATGAACATAATTGAGCATGTCTGGGGTAGAATGAACGAGGAAGCATGGAAGACCAAACCAAAGAATCTTGAGGAACTCTGGGAGGCATGTAAGACTTGCTATTCCTGATGATTTCATCAATACATTTTATGAATCATTGTCGAACCGCATGGATGCAGTCTTTCAAGCTCATGGAAGTCATACAAGATATTAAATATGGATCTCACAGCACCACTACTTAATTCATTGATGTTATGCATACAACATATTTTTGTATTTGAAGTAAATTATTTGTTACATTTTCACATTACTCTCTGTAGGCGACATAACTTTTGTCTTGCCAAAATCTGACCTTTCTGTGTTCATTAAATTATCAATATTTCTTCAGTGAAGCAAATTTATTTTAGTATATTAAACATAATTTGGGATGGTTTTAGCTTTCATATGAGCCATTTTTTAAAACCGATGGATTAATTAAAAGTCAGGTTATAAGCTGTTGTTTCTACAAGTGACAAGACTTTTGTCAGGGACTGTAGTCCTGCAGTGTTTACTCCTAAGTGAATGAACGGTACTAAAACAAAGAGTTTACTTTGCCTCATCATCATCAGATGACCATTATTCATCTGAAATAGTCATTATTTAGAACAACATAAACACATTACCTCATTGTGATCCATACTAACTGCCGTCTCTCGTTCATTCGCTTTCTGTGAGGGCACGGAATCTTTCAGCTCCGTGAGAGTGGTTAGTGACACTGCATCAACTCATTGCAAATCAGGTGTGTGTGGCACTGACTGGCATTAGTTGATGCAGTGTCACTAACCACTCACAGAGCCGAAATTATTGCGTGCCCTCACACTTTCAACACGGACATGCACTATACTGCATCCTATCATATGACACTCACATGGCCGGCACGCGCTCGAAAACAGCTTTACGACAGCTGGCGTCGTAAAAATAGTACCGCTTTTGTCGAAAGGGGCCGCCAGCCGCAAAGGTTACTCGTAGCCACTTTAAACGTATCTCCTCCCACATTTGTTGCTCAATTGATACCAAACTTGCAGAACTTTATCTCTAGACTGTCCTACTCAAATGGTCCAGCAAGATTTTTGAATTATCAAAAATGTTAGCCCACAGTGCACTCCATTTATTTTATCTGTATACAGTAGTGCAAACTCAATCTTTGATGTTCATTGAAAAAATAAAGGTTCTCCAAGTAATTTAAAAAGTTCCAGTAAAGTCATTTTATTAAGTCAGTTCAGATGTCTAGAGGAGCTGAAGCTCAACAACGTTGATTCTGGTTTTCAACTCTTCATCTTTTTATTCATCTTCCCCTTACTTTTCCTCCTCCAAATGATCGGCCTGATTTGAATCAACTATTCATTTCGAAGGTCAAGAATGTGACGTCATTTCGATCAATTTCCGACTATTGGAATCGTGAGACCCTTCGTAAAACAGTCCAGGATTGTATATAAAGTTTTTGAAAAGTGTTGATATTTTTAATTTCCTTTCCTTCTTTTTTCAGGACCTTATTCGAGATCAGGGCTTACCAAGGTCAGATGGAGGTAAGGATCAAAGTACGAGACCTCTTGCTTTTCTGTGGCTCTTTCCCACCATCGTGTGTGTGTGTGTGTGTGTGGGGTTTAAGACCCAAGAAGATGATTCCGTGTTTATTCAGATGTGTAGGCCAGGTTTTTTTAACAGAACATCCACCTAATTTATTTTTCAAGTCTTTCTTTAGAGTTTTTGTTTGGGTTCTTACAGCATACAGCCTCCGACAGGGTTGCCTTAACAACCTCAAACATTTTTCCATCTGAATCTTGCTCTACATCAAAATATACGCAATGATTGACAACCATGGGCATTTTTTTTTCAAGTAAATACAACATTTTTTTATTCCGAATGCCCTATCTCACTCCAACTGTTAGGTGACGAATACCGCTATTTTACAATTCTCACTAAGTTTATAAATACCACTTACATTTTAACTAGGGTTTTATTTAAAGGAAGAGGCCAACAATTTGGGAAATGCATGAATAGCCTTGTTTTCACTGAGTGGTGTGGTGCGTTACGACATGGCACACATTTATTTGTATTTCCAATGTCAAAAGTTTGTGCCATTCCTATTTTTGTCACCCTTTTGTTGGGTTAGAAATGCTGTGTTCCATTTATACTGGAAGTCGGAGGTTGGAACTGGGAGTGAAGTCACCTTTGAGCTTCCTGCATTCCAGTAGCAAACTTGATTCTGAATTCAGGCCGCATTCCATTAGAAATGTTCAACTTCGAACTTGGAAACTCTGACTTCCCGGTTCTACTGGAAGGCAGCACAAGCTCTCCCAAGGGCTTTGGGACCAGTACCAATACTGTAGTGGCCATTCTATTTGTAGTTGAAAATTATTCTGGGTTGCACTCAATACAAGTGGTTCTATAATTATGTGATAATGAGAACTTTATTTATCTCAGAGGGAAAGTAAATGTGTTGTTGCAGGAGTAATGATAATAATAATAATAATAATAATATAATAATAATTGGAAAATATTTACATAAATTGCTTATACCACACATGATGGAAGTTTGCCAAGTTTCATTGCTTAGCAACAATTTATAACTTTAAACGTTTTAAGGGTGGTACTACACAAAAAGTTTCTACATTTCAAGTTTTTATAAGGATTAAGCAGACAAGATTTAAGGTTTGATTTAGAGGTGTGAGTTTACGTGTAAAAGTTTGCATTGTAAAAACCTGCAGATACCTTGACAAGTAGAGCTGAGCTAAAGTGTAGTAGGACTCTTCATCCAGAAACTGAGCTGTAGCCATGGCCAGTTGGTGGTTCCAGGGGCAGGGAGAGTAGCAGTGATGGTCTGTGTGTTTCTCTTTGCCCTGCAGCCCCCCCGACCCACCCTGCCCGCTGCTTGAGGAAGCACCGAACACGGACCTCAAGCCCCCTCCTATACTCCTACCCAAATGACATAGTCTTTGATTTTGAGCCCGAACCTGTTTACCGAGGTAGTTAGGCCTCTGTGTGTTCCTGTGTCCTTTAACACTCCACCACAACTCCCCACACACCAATCACAGCCCTGTGTCACATCTACTGTGTGTCACTCTCTCTCTTTTCCCTATATGTATTCACATGCTCTCTCTACCACATACCTGACAGGTTACTCAGAGACAGCTGCTCAGATCAGACAATAATCTTAATGTGGATGTTGGTTTGATTGCTATATACTCAATCATTTTATTATGATACATAAAAAGGAATGCAAGATGCAAGTTCTGTCAGCTAGCAAGAAAATGCTATATACAGTGCTGCTTGAAAGTATGTGAACCCCTATTGAGGTTGACCATTATTAATTTATTTTTATCAATACCAGTATTTTGTATATGAAATAACAGACATTTGTTTATCAATTCCACATTTTTCTTTTCCGGAAATCATTTGCTAAAACAAATAAAACAAATGATCTGCCAACTTTTGTTTGTGAACCCTGAGCTGCATTGCTTAAATTGTGCAGGTAAACGCAATCAGGGGGTCAAATTGAGTATTGAAATGGACCAATGTAATTAGAGATCTTCAGGGAAGAAATTGGGCGCCACTAGATAAAACAGAGATAAAACCAGGTCAGTTTAGGCCCACAAAAGTGAACCCATACAGGTCAGACATGCCAAGAGGTCACAGCTATATATATAAAAAAAATTATAATAATTCATTTAAATTGAGCTCCATCGGTCCACCGTGAGGCAAATCATCTACAAATGGAGAGCTTTAAGAGTGACTGAACATCTGCCTAGAAGTGGACATTCTTCAAAAATATCCACAAGTGCCACAAAAAAAGTGATTTTTAAGGCAAAAGCCAACCCAAACATTACATCTGGAGAGTTGCAGACCATTTGCCACCACCATTCTTCACTTGGTGAAGGTTCTTTTGGTGGGAGGCGGAGTTGCGTTTTCGCCCATACATTTCGGTTTTGGTTATATGACCAAACAGTTTAATTTTGGACTTATCTCTTCACAGAATAGACTTCCAGAAGACTTCAGGTATCTCCAGGTGCTCTCTGGCAAAGTTGTGACAAGCCTTTTTGTTCTTTTTGAGAGCAGAGGCTTCTTCAGCAACCCTCCCATGAAAGCATGTTGACAGTTTTCTTCTTATTGCACACCATGCACATCTGTCCCAGATGCTGCGAGAGGTCTGCAAATCACTATATGTTATGTTTGGGTTGGCTTTTAACTGGAAATTCACTTTTCTTTTAGCGCTTGTGGATATTTTTGAAGGAAGTCCACTTCTAGGCAGATGTTCAGTCACTCTTAGAGCTCTCCATTTGTAGATAATTTGCCTCATGGTGAACCGATGTAACTCAAACTTTTTCTAAATTAATTTATAGCTTTCTCCAGACAAATGTGCAACATCACAACTTTATTCTATTATCAGATCCTCTGATATTTCCTTTCCTCTTGGCATGTCTGACCTGTAAGGGTTCACTTTGGTGAGCCTAAACTGACCTGGTTTGATTTCTGTTTTATCTAGTGCCGCCCAATTTCTTCCCTAAAGATCTCTTATTACATTGGTCCATTTCATCACTCAACTTGGCCCACCTGATTGTGTTTAACTGCTCGATTTAAGCAATGCAGCTCAGGGTTCACAAACTTTTGCACATACAAAAGCTGGCAAATAATTTATTTTATTTGAGTCTTTTGACTACACAATTAATTTATGGGGGGGAAAATGCCAAATTGATAAACACACACCTGTGTGTTCACACACCTGTGTGTTATTTAATATAGAAATGCTGGTATTCATAAACATTTATTTAAAATGGTTAAACTACATACAATTCCAAAAGGCTCAAGGGGTTCAGATTAGTGCTGTCAGTTTAACACGTTATTAACGGCGTTAACGCAAACCCATTTTAACGGCATTAATTTGTTTATCGTGCGATTAACGCTCCTTATGGCCTAGCAAACGTTGTGGTTTTTTCACAGGCTGTTGGACCTAATGTTAGAACAACTGAAACACCACAAACTATACATATGGCTCTCAGTTAAGTTACTGTTGATTCAAACGGAACATGTCCTACAGCGTAACTTAACATTAAAATAATTTTACTGGCAAAACGGCTAAACGTCAAGTCAATTTTGACTTTTATTTTGAAGCCGAAACCGGAACCTAGCACTTCCTAGCTCAGCTGCGCGACCTTCACTAGTAGCGTCTTCCGTGGTGTGACTCTGGGACTACACGGAAAAAGAACAGAAAAGAAAACGTGTCTTTTGCAAAAGTCCTACTCATAACCCTGCGCCACCACCAAAACCTCTATGAAAGGTTAGTGGTAGCCGCCAGTCATTAATTTTCACTTTAATTTTCGCTACAGCTGCAGCAGCGCCATGGCAACCACCGACACACAGGCGTATGGTGTGTCCACTCCACACACAGTCTGAAATAAGCCGTGAATGAACGACTCCCAAAACATTTAGGCCTACGACAACCAGTTTAATTTAGCCTTAATACTAATTTGTTTTATTTAGCCTATGTTGTTTTATGGTTTGTTTTTTAAATAAAAAAGGAAGTTTGAATTATGTTTGTGTAGGCTATGCTGTTCTAGGCAGGGGCGGGCCGTCCATTGAGGCAAACCAGGCAATCGCCTGGAGCCCCGGGGCCCCCAAAATGCCCTCTTTATATTTTGCCCCATATCTATTGTTTTTTATAAAAAAATCTCTTCACAATAGTATCATCGGGATGTCTAATTACTCGTGTTTTGACGGCCTTTCTGCCAACCGTGCACCCCCCTTCAGTCTGCACTACATGGACTATTCCATTACACATTACGCTCATGACGCTGCACGTTCACGCGTAAATCCAAAAAAGTAAATAGCGGGAGAAGAGAGAGACGAGATAAACCTAACCTACCTATACCAAAATGAAGCGAACATACGAGAGCGGGTCACAAAACAAACAGAAGAAGGACCAAAGGCAGGACTTAATATCAAAGCTGCCGAAGCTATTAAGCTTTTTTACAGCACCCAGCGCGGTGGCAGCGGGACCTTAGACGGAAGAACAGCTGTCTACATCATTAACCGGTAACGTTCCAGCTCCTACTGTCAATCCAGGTGGCTCTGGCTCAGCCAGCAGCTATGCTAATGACGTGAATGTGTGTCAACAAACTGATGGAGATAATTAATGGTGCAACGGATCACGGTTGATCCGTGGTCCATTCGGACCAACCCTCACGGTTTGGGACCCACGTGAACCGCGGATTGGATGCATATATGCTAAAAAAAAAAGACGCCTGTGTGTTCACGTGATCGGCGATCGTGTATTTCAGAACAGTTAGTGGCGATCGGGGCCAGCCTCTAGGTCTACTGTAGGCTACTGACAAAAATCACACAACACATTGCCTGTATTTTTGTAACAATATTTAGGCCTATTAGTTTAGGCTATATTTGGCTGCTCCACTTTAAGGGGCACTTTACACTGTGAAAACGTGACAGTTTTCCAGTTTTTGGTTTAAAAAAAAAACCCCGTTCAGACACAATTTATTTGACATCTTCACCCGTACACAAGTTTTCAGAGGAAACGGGCCGAAATCGCTGTAGCAGCAGTGCCAAGCCAATAGTCAGCGGTGACACAGCCTAGTAGATAGCTCTTCCGGTACAATTTGATGCATAAAACCTTACTGTAACCGAAAATTAATGCCACTAACGTTCATAAAGCGGTTGGTGTAAGCTTGGGGTTACAAATATTGTAAAAGACAAGCTTTCTGTCCTCTTATTTCACCGCATTGAACTCGTAAAAACAGAAGACTTGCTGATAGTGAAGGGGCTTCGTGAGCGGATACCTTCCTGTTAGGCGTACTTCAAAATAAAAGTCAACTCACGTGTGTCCAGTGACATGCTATTAATGTTTAGCCAGTGAAATGCTTTTACTTTGAAGCCGTAGCCTTAATGCTCCTTTTGTTGAACAGTAGCTGCTAGCTTAACCACTGCACGCTGATAGTGTTTTTAATGTAGAGAGAGCCGTGTCCCTGGCATATAGAAGTGACACACGTTTATTTAGCTAGAAAAACAGGCAGAGCACAAATCTTTCCCCAGCCAAAGTGGTGGGTGGTCTCAATAACTTACTGCGGTAATCGCTTGGACTAAATTGGCGAGTGTTAGCCTATATTTTACACTCTCCGCTGATCACAGTGATGGTGCCGTGGAGACACCGTTCATGTTGTCTTCTAACTTTATAACTCGCTTGTGGGTATTTTGACAGCAAATGTTATAGACTACGGATGTGTGAGGGTGGAGCCGTGACGTCAGTGTTATCAGGGGAAATGTTTTCGGTGTTTACAGGAAACCAAAACCGTTAAGTTTTCCAAAAAATCCTCCCTGGGAGGTGATCTCAAAAACCTGCGGTTTAAGTTTAAGTTTATTTAAAGGGACATTGCATATTAATAGACATTTACATGTAAATATACAGGATTGTAGCAAGTGCTAATTTGCATCCTTTGTCCCTTGATTGGTCGACACCAATCACATGAAACAAACATATGCGTGTACTCGTAAATAAAAACAGACAATCAGACAACAGAAAAAATAAAATAAAAAATGCAACCGACAGAACAAGTGAGTAAAAACAATTATTCAAATAATGTTAAAAAATTAAATTAAAATTAAATTAAATTAAAATCTATGATAGATTGTGTGAACAGTTTTGAGATTCCAGCAGCCATACTTTAAGACATTTTTTAAAAGAGCCAAGAGTGGGAAGCTCACGTAGAGCAGCGGGTAGTGTGTTCCAGGTATGAGTTGCACGGTATGAAAATACAGCCTGTCCATAGGCACTTTTTCTAAAAGGAACAATACAGTCACCTCGAGAAGTTGCCCTGGTGGATCTACTTTCATTTTTTTGTATAAACATTTGCAATGGTGCTGGGGCGAGTCTGTTGAGAATTTTAAAAACCAGGGTGCAGTCTGCATACTTGATCATGTTTTGCCAACTCAGTAAATCGTGCTTCTTTAAGATATTGCAGTGGTGATAGGTTTTCGGTTTTTTATCTAAAATCTTAATGGCTTGTTTGTATACTGTTTCCACAGATGTTAACGTGGTCTTGCATGCCAATGCCCAGCTTGTCATGCAGTATGTCATATGAGGTATAATCATTGAATTAAAATATAGTTTTGCTGAATCAAATGGCATATTTTCTCTAATGTATCTGAAGTTGGATAAATTAAATTTCATTCTGTTTACTGTTTTTTTTACTTGTTGCTTAAAATTTAATTGTGAATCGATAACAACACCTAAATACTTGAATTCCTGGACCACTGTAAATTTTTGGCCCTGTATTGATACCATGGAATCTATATTTTTGTCACAGGCCTTCTTTGAGAAAAACATGCAGACTGTTTTAGTTAGGTTAAGAACCAGTTGGGAGCGCTCTAGATATTCTGAAACACTGTCCATTGCAGCTGTCAGTTTGTGAGCGGCTTGCTCTGTATTTTTTGCATGAACATAGATAACTGCGTCATCAGCATACAGTTGGCATTGCACATTAGATGGACAGATGTTTGGCATATCATTTATATAAATACTAAATAACAGTGGCCCTAATATTGACCCTTGAGGCACACCTAAGTTGTTCTCACAGGTATCAGATATTGTATTTTGCAATCTGACACACTGCTTTCGCTCCTCAAGATATGATCTCATCCATTGTGCAGTACGCGAAGAAATATTAAAAGCAGACAATTTTGCCATTAGTATCTCATGGTTGACAGTGTCAAACGCTTTTCTCTACAAATGATCCTATCAACATCCCCCTGTGATGCTGCATGTATTTCAAAAACAGGAGCACATGTGTTTACTGGAGATGTGGTAAAAGCTTGTCCTTTTCCGTCCTTTGTTAAATTTGTTACAGAATTTATAAAATAAGTATTAAAAGCTTCGGCCATTTGCTGTGGATCACTGATTACCTCATCATTATGTTTTAACTCTCTGATGACTCTATGTGATACTGTGTTTCCCATCAGTTTCTTTATACTAGTCCAGATTTCTTTGGTATTACCCTTTGCGTTACTTATTATGTTAATGAAGAAGCCTGCTTTTGCGTTTCTAATTTCTTTTGTTACTCTATTTCTAAGTGATGTAAAGATCTGCCGATCATGTGTTGTTTTAGTTTTGTATGCAGTCTTAAGTGCAAAATCACGCTGTTTCATTAATGTCCAGATGGTGCTATTCAGCCAGGGCAAGTGTTTTTTCTGTGATTTTACATGTACCTTTTTTTGGAATTGACCTATTGTTTCTTGAATGGTTGTCATGAAGGTTTGGGAGTTTTCAGTTACTTTTTCATGACACAAATAATTTGACCAATTTATTTTAGCTAAGACTGCTTCCAAATTACTCATCTCACTCTTTGGTACCTTTAATTGTTCCGGGGCTTTACTAGAGGGGAGGCCAAACCTTTTTTTTGTCAATTTTCTTGAAAAAAGAATACAATTATGGTCGGACAGCCCTGTGATCATATTATATGTTTTCCCAATCCGTTCACATTTGTTGCTAAAAATCAGGTCAATGCATGTCTCTGTAGTGTTGCTTATTCTAGTAGGCCCTTTGATTAGCTGAGTAAGGTCATGACGACTTGTTAATGATTTCAGCTTTTTACAATTTGACTTGTCCAACCAATTTACATTAAAATCCCCAAATAGAATGATCTCCTTCTTCCAATTACACTCTTTGAGAACAGCTTGTAGTTCATCATAAAAATTGTTAGAGGCAGATGGGGGCCTATAGATTCCAATCAGCGTAATTTCCATGTGTGGTGATAGTATTACATTGAGACCAATACATTCCAGATTATTGGCGGATGACCATTCTATTTGTTTACATGTGAGACTTTCTTTGACGTAAAACATCACACCCCCTCCCCTACCCACAAGCCTATCTTTTCTGAAAATGTTGTATCCCGGTACAGTTAAACCTGCCATAGCACTATTTGCATGCAACCATGATTCTGTTATGCAAAGAAAGTCTAGGTTTGAGTCATTCAGTAAATGTTGAATTTGGTCGCATTTAGGCATAATGCTTCGAATATTTATATGTCCACCAAGCAGACCCTTCGGTTTTGCTTTTGGATCCCAGAGTACACGAGAGTGATTTAGTGTCTGGAAGAGTTTATACTTGCGATGCTTCATAAAAGCTCTGTTTCGAACTGTAGTCATTGCAGTGTCTCTGATCCCCGGCCGCTGGGTTGTGTAGACCTTTTGCCGTGGTTGTTGCCCGGCTGGCTGTGGTTGAAGCCCAGTTGGCCGTGGTTGAAGCCCGGCTGGCCGTGGTTGAAGCCCGGCTGGCCGTGGTTGAAGCCCGGTTGGCTGTGGTTGAAGCCCGGTTGGCTGTGGTTGAAGCCCAGTTGGCTGTGGTTGAAGCCCGGCTGGCCGTGGTTGAAGCCCAGTTGGCCGTGGTTGAAGCCCAGTTGGCTGTGGTTGAAGCCCGGCTGGCCGTGGTTGAAGCCCAGTTGGCTGTGGTTGAAGCCCAGTTGGCTGTGGTTGAAGCCCGGCTGGCTGTGGTTGAAGCCCGGCTGGCCGTGGTTGAAGCCCGGTTGGCTGTGGTTGAAGCCCGGTTGGCCGTGGTTGAAGCCCGGCTGGCCGTGGTTGAAGCCCGGCTGGCCGTGGTTGAAGCCCAGTTGGCCGTGGTTGAAGCCCGGCTGGCTGTGGTTGAAGCCCGGCTGGCCGTGGTTGAAGCCCGGCTGGCCGTGGTTGAAGCCCAGTTAGCTGTGGTTGAAGCCCGGCTGGCTGTGGTTGTAACCTGGCTGGCAGTGGATGTAGCCCAGCTAGCTGAGGATGTAGCCCGGCCGGCAGTGGATGTAGCCCAGCTAGCTGAGGATGTAGCCTGGCCGGCAGTGGATGTAGCCCAGCTAGCTGAGGATGTAGCCCGGTGGGCTGCGGCTGTAGCCTGGCTGGTAGTGCTTGTAGCCCAGTTAACTGAGGATGAAGCCTGGCTAGCTGTAACTGTAACCCTGCTAGGTGTGGTTGTTGCCCAGTTAAATGAAGGCCTGTTAGCCATGATTGTATCCCAATTAGCTGTAGTTGTGGCCCACTTAGCAGTGGCCCTGTTAGCTGTGGTGGTTTAGCATCCAGGTAAGAAGAGTTCATTAAAGGTCCAGGATTCATTTCAATATCGCCAGCCAGGAGCATTATTATCATCAGAAAATGTGCAATTCCCAGGAAAGGTTTAAGTTGGTCTGACTGTTCATCTTTACCTGAGGGTAGCCTTGCACGTCCATTGTCCAGTAGTTTTGTGTAGAGCAGGTGTTGACTCTTCTTTGCTGGGTAGAGGACTTGTTCACTGTTTTTATCTATTTGTTGTGTGAATGTTAAGCACAAGAGTAGATAAGAACATACTAAAGCAATAAAGAGACATGTAGATGGCAAAAGCCGATATCTTTTTAGGTTTTTAGTTGTTTTTTTTGGCATACACACAGAGCCTGCCAACCTGTGTGACTGCACGGCGGCCATCTTGAACTCATGCCTGCGTTTGCTGTTTTCCTGTAAATGATATAGTGCAACCGCGGGAATTTTTCCGCGTTTGCACCGTTTCGTGTTGTCGTGTAAAGTGCCCCTAAGTCAGCCCAGCCAGGCGATAGTTAAGTTTCAATTTCGTTTTCACCTCCGTGTGTAACAGCTGTTCAGAACAACAGCTGATAGGCTTGCGACAGCAGGAGTCAGTCTAAGGGGCACTTTACACGACAACACGAAACGGTGCAAACGCGGAAAAATTCCCGCGGTTGCACTATATCATTTACAGGAAAACAGCAAACGCAGGCATGAAACCGCAGGTTTTTGAGATCACCTCCCAGGGAGGATTTTTTGGAAAACTTAACGGTTTTGGTTTCCTGTAAACACCGAAACCATTTCCCCTGATAACGCTGACGTCACGGCTCCACCCTCACACATGCGTAGTCTATAACATTTGCTGTCAAAATACCCACAACACAAGCGAGTTATAAAGTTAGAAGACAACATGAACGGTGTCTCCACGGCACCATTACTGTGATCAGTGGAGAGTGACGTGGAGGGCTAAAATATAGCCTAACACTCGCCAATTTAGTCTAAGCGATTAGTAAGTTATTGAGACCACCGGCCACTTTGTCTGGGGAAAGATTTGTGCTCTGCCGGTTTTTCTAGCCAAATAAACGTGTGTAGCTTCTATGCCAGGGCAGGGACATGGCTCTCTCTACATTAAAAACACTATCAGCGTGCAGCGGTTAAGCTAGCGGCTACTGTTCAACAAAAGGAGCATTAAGGCTACGGCTTCAAAGTAAAATAATTTCACTGGCTAAACATTAATAGTATTTCACTGGACACACGTGAGTTGACTTTTATTTTGAAGTACGCCTAACAGGAAGGTATCCGCTCACGAAGCCCCTTCACTATCAGCAAGTCTTCTGTTTTTACGAGTTCAATGCGGTGAAATAAGGGGACAGAAAGCTTGTCTTTTACAATATTTGTAACCCCAAGCTTACACCAACCGCTTTATGAACGTTAGTGGCATTAATTTTCGGTTACAGTAAGGTTGTATGCATCAAATTGTACCGGAAGAGCTATCTACTAGGCTGTGTCACCGCTGACTATTGGCTTGGCACTGCTGCTACAGCGAGTTCGGCCCGTTTCCTCTGAAAACTTGTGTACGGGTGAAGATGTCAGATAAATTGTGTCTGAACGGGTTTTTTTTTTTAACCAAAAACTGGAAAACTGTCACGTTTTCACAGTGTGAAGTGCCCCTAAAGCCATCAATGATCAATTTAAGTTAAAAAGCTAAATAAAGCTATCTCTTCCTCCCTCTATCTGTGTATATTTCTCTCTCCCCTGCACACTTAGTCACTACTATCCATGCTTAAAGAAGGCAGGGTTATTATAACCTAATTTTTTTTTTTAATATTTGAAGATTTTATTTCAAATAGGCCTAGACTCTGTGGACACAGGCTATTTTGTAATTCACTGTGTATTTAAAAAATAAAACAACACATTTAATTGAAAGCAAAGTCATATTGGTCTCTAGAATTTTATCCAGGTTAGTGGCAATCATCAACTTCCTGTCAGAGAGAAAGCTTCCTCTGCATGGCCCCTCTGACACACTTAATGAACTAGCACTAGGCAATGGACATGTCATGGGTCAGGTTCAGTTAATGGCTCAGTTTGACCCTGTGATGTGGGATCCTCTTAGACCAATCCAAGCTAAGAAAGCCTCTGACACGACGTACCTGAGTAGTCTCATCCAAAATGAAAAAAAGCTAGTGACTTTTGTTCATCCCTGGTATGGAGTATCTCAGTGTGCGCGATATAAGGTACATTAGATGCAAGGGCCCCCAAATGACTGTTCGCCTGGAGCCCCAAAATGGCTAAGTTCGCCACTGGTTCTAGGGGTGGGTGGGGGATCTACATTGTGGGCTATTTGCACTGAATTGGAAATTATGATATTTTAGAAGAAATACACTGAATTACAAGGGTGTAGAGAATGGGTGTGATAAGAGCATTAAAATGAGAAAAAATAATGGGACAAAAAGAAATCAAGGGACATTAAGGATAGAATAGATAAGAATGTGCAATTAATCGCAAGTTAACTATGACATTAATCGCGATTAAATATTTTAATCGTCTGACAGCACTAGTTCAGATACTTTAAAGCAGCACTGTATATGCGTAACATGTTCTGTTATGTTTAAACAGAAATGGGAAGTTCAACAATTTCTTATTTTTGTTTAGTTTTTACATGTATTTTGTTTTACATCTAATAAAACAAAGATTATTAAAAGAGTCCGTTTTGGCAGCACAGGCTGCACTTTAGCAGGCCGGGCTACTGCTAATATCAGTTCACGAGACATATTGCTTTACAGATTCTGAATCCCACAGAAATTATTTCCAAATTTTGAGATTTTAGGTAATGAACTTAAAACAATATGATGTGCTCAACAGTTCAACTTGGAGTTTTCGATAACTATTATTTACACTGGACCGCTACCAAGCTACCTTCTAGCAGTCTTGCCATCAAATTTCACGGCTTGAGCTTCCTTTAAAGCCACTAAGAGTAACTTTGTCCGTTGGCGGCCCCTTTGGACAAAAGCGGTAGTATTTTTACGACGCCAGCTGTCGTAAAGCTGTTGTCTAGAGCGTGCCGGCCGTGCGAGTGTCAAATTATTAGTACGCAATAAAGTGCATGTCCGTGTGTTGAAAGTGTGAGGGCACCGGACTCTTTTCGGCTCCGTGAGAGTGGTTGGTGACTCTGCATCAACTAATGCCAGTCAGTGCCACACACACCTGATTGCAATGAGTTGATGCAGGTTCACTAACAACTCACAGAAACGACGCTGAAGTTGGCATCCGATTCGCTTTTTTTGTGATCCAGACGGCATTACTGTAGAACTGGTCCTGATTTGAAAACCACTACACCTAGACTCTTCAAAACTGGACTAGATTATCACAGCGAGGCTATAAAATATATAGGTACCTGGTATATAAAACTATGCTTTATAAAGCATAGTTTAATAGACCAGGTAGCTACACAGCAGTGTTCGTGCATGTCTGTGTGTGTCCTCACAGTCGATTCACAGTGGCTTGCAAAAGTATTCATACCCCTTGAAATTTTCTACATTTTGTCACGTTACAACTAGGGGTGGGAAAAAAATCGATTCTCCGATGCATCTCGAACGATTCTGAATCGATTCAGAAAACTTTATTTTTTTTCTTTTCTTTTTTGTAAATTCTAATACTTCCTGCGCCATTGCGCATGCACACCACACATGTGCGAGTTGTTTCCAAAGTGGCTTCAAAAGGGCTGAGAGCAGCAAACCCATGACCTGCACCGGCTTTATCTCTGTTTACGTTTTTGTATGAGAGCTGAATTCCAAGCCATACTTTTTGTACAATGTGTTGAAATGACATAGAAAATAATAGATAATAGAATAGAAATCCTATAGAAACATGATTTACGAGATTAGAAATAAAATAAAACTGAATCGGTTTAGTTTTTACATACTTCCATATTGTGTTGAAATTAGGGCTGTCAAATTAACGCGTTCATTTCGATTAATTAATCACAGAAAAATTAACGCGATTTAAAAAATTAACGCAGATTAATCGCACTTCTATAATGCCTTTTGACCCGGTGCAAAAGTGGTGCGGAGCTGCACCTGTAGCTCGCCGGGCCGGGCGCGTGGGTTAAAGGGAGAAAGGTAAAGAGAGAAGCAAGGGAAAGGGGCCGACTCAAGGGCTCTATATGGACGGTTTATGGGATGCATGAAGGTAGGAAGACATCTTACTTAATTCTCCGCAGTGTCCGTGCATTATTTATTTAGTGGGTGCAACAATGTAGGCTAGGTTCAAAACAGTGAGTAGGCCATATCTCTCAATCTTCCTCCAATTTTGTTTGCTAGCTGTCTAGCACCCGCCCCGTGTGTGTGTGTGTGTGTGTGTGTGTGTGTCAATATTTTTGCCTATGAGTAGGCTACGAAATGGTGGCAGTGCAGCGCTGTCTGTTGTGGGAGATGGAAAGTCGTAATTTTGTCTGCTTGTTTTTTTGATAAAATTCGGCGCTAGTTCATGTATAAAGCTGGCTGAGGGGAGGAGACAGAAGTTACGAGAGACGGAGAGCGAGCGAGCGAGCGAGCGAGAGAGAGAGAGAGAGAGAGAGAGAGAGAGAGAGAGAGAGAGAGAGAGAGAGAGAGAGAGAGAGAGAGAGAGAGAGAGAGAGAGAGAGAGAGAGAGAGAGAGAGAGAGAGAGAGAGAGAGAGAGAGAGAGAGAGAGAGAGAGAGAGAGAGAGAGAGAGAGAGAGAGAGAGAGAGAGAGAGAGAGAGAGAGAGAGAGAGAGAGAGAGAGAGAGAGAGAGAGAGAGAGAGAGAGAGAGAGAGAGAGAGAGAGAGAGAGAGAGAGAGAGAGAGAGAGAGAGAGAGAGAGAGGTAGGCTATACAGCTGTTTACAAACAGGTATAAAAGTGTCATATAAGTATGCGATTAATTTTGATTAATTAATCACAGAGCCTGTAATTAATTAGATTAATTGTTTTAATCGCTTGACAGCCCTAGTTGAAATGCAAGCTGCATTGATTATTGCACTTTTCATAGAAAGTCATATTTGTGACAAGAAAAGCTTTTCTCGTAATAAAATATTAGAAGGTAATTCATCTGTTGATTGTCTTTAATGATCATCACAAAAGTAGGAAGTGATTAGCAAACTCTGAGTAGCAAACTCAGATGTGCATATAAATGTATTTTTGAAAATCACACATGGGTGTGTACATACATTTTTTTTTTTTTTTTTTTTTTTTTGAATCGTTGACCTCGGAATCGAATCGTGAGGTGCCAAGAGATTCCCACCCCTAGTTACAACCACATACGTACATTTATTTTATTGGGATTTTATGTGATACACCAACACAAAGTAGCGCATCATTGTGCAGTGGAATGAAAATGAAGGGTTAGAACCACCTTCCGCTGCAATACAGCTGCAAATCTATTGGAATATTTCTCTGCCAGCTTTGCACATCTACAGACTGATATTTATTGCCCATTCTTCATTGCAAAATAGCTCGAACTACAGATTCAGCATCAGATTGGATGGAGAGCGTGTGTCAACAGCAATTTTCAAGTCTTTCATAATATTCTCAATTGTTTTTAGGTCTGGACTTTGACTCGGCCATTCTAACACATGCCTATGCTGTGATTTAAACCATTCCATTGTAAATCTGGCTGTATGTTTAGGGTAGTTTTCCTTCTGGAAGGTGAACCTCCACCCAGTCTCTAGTCTTTTGCAGACCATAACGGCCTCTGCACTAGGGGTGTGCACGTGTACACGTGTAACCGTTTACTAAATCATAACCGTTTAGGAAAAATCAATAAACGAAAACCGTTTTTAAAAAAAATCTTCAAATTTAAAATTTTCTTTTTTTCAAAGTTTTTAAATATGTTCTGGAGACACACATTTATTGATTTTACTTCACTAGTAGGCCTAAACTAATTGGGGATGATAAAAGCTAGTCTGCCGAATCGGGCTGTCCCTCGGCGAGTGTGTGAGTGTGTGTATCGGCGCACACACACACACACACACACACACACACACGGGGAGTCGCCGTGCCGGTGCTCGACTCACAGCCACGGAAGAGTGATGAAAGATAACCTAAAGATTAAAGTTACTCGGTTGACGTGAACTAAGCTCGTAAGTAGCCCGAACTTTATAACACCTGTTCAACCTGCATGAACGTGGACATGTAGAAAGCGATAGGCTATATTAATCAGGAAATGAATGAAGCGCGATAATGACGGCGCACATGTCAGGCGAACGTGTGTGTGTGTGTGTTTGTGCCATGGACCTATTATAAGAGGTGTGTAAACGAGCGTAGTTCATTTCAACTGTGTTTACAGACGAACGAGCGCGCGTGTGTGTGTGTGTGTGTGTGTGTGTGTGTGTGTGTGTGTGTGTGTGTGTGTGTGTGTGTGTGTGTGTGTGTGTGTGTGTGTGTGTGTGTGTGTGTGTGTGTGTGTGTGTGTGTGTGTGTGTGTGTGTGTGTGTGTGTGTGTGTGTGTGTGTGTGTGTGTGTGTGTGTGTGTGTGTGTGTGTGTGTGTGTGTGTGTGTGCGCCTACAGGACGGCGGGCGCGCAAAGACAATGACGTCACGGTTAACCGTGTACACGAAAAAAATTCCGTCGTGTACACGGTTAGACATTTTTGTAAACGTTCACACCCCTACTCTGCACACATCCTGCGTCTACCTCTGGAGCGCGTCGCCTTACCTTACTGCTGCGTCTCTCTGACTTTTCTCGGACACACATGGAACGTCTCAGCAGCTGCTGCTGCTGCAGCGCTGCTTCTAAAAGCCCTATCTTTCTCATAGAGTTTTCATAGATAATTCCCATTAAAAATTAAGTTATTTCCTGTCATTTATGATGCATATGATTTATACTGAGTCTAATATTGAGTCTGGACAGTAATCCGTGCGCCCTGTTGCTTTTTTTTTTTTTTTTTTTACATTTTCGCTTGTTGGAAGTTTTATTTTGAAAGGGACACACCAGGAAATGGTGAAACTACAGCAAAAGCTGCCGGTATGAAGTCAATATGACTCTCAGCAGAGTATTTCTCTATCAGTTAAAGCAGAGAGACCTGAGAGAGACGCGCGGCTCTCAGAAAAAAATAGGCGAGCCTCCTGAGGTAAAGGGGAGCGTCGCTGCAGCTTCCATGTACCTGCTGAAGAAAAGCATCCACATAGCATGATGCTGCCACCACCATGTGGTTTGTAGTGTTAGTTAATGCCACACATTGCATTTTGCATTCAGGCCAAAAACTTCAATTTTGATCTCATCTGAAAAGAGCACCTTCCTCCAACCTTTGCCAAAAGCCATGCATAGTCAGATGAGACCAAACGGTAAGTTTTTGGCCTGAATGCAAAATGCAATGTGTGGCATTAACTAACACTACAAACCACATGGTGGTGGCAGCATCATGCTATGGGGATGCTTTTCTTCAGCAGGTACAGGGAAGCTAGTTAGAGTTGATGGGAAGATGGATGGAGCCAAATACAGGGCAGAAAACCTGTTTGAGTCTGCAAAAGACTTGAGACTGGGGCAGAGGTTCACCTTCCAGAAGGAAAACTACCCTAAACATACAACCAGATCTACTATGAAATTATTTAAATCAAAGCATAGTCATGTGTTAGAATGGCCTAGTCAAAGTCCAGACCTAAAAACAATTGAGAATATTGAGAAAGACTTGAAAATTGCTGTTGACAGACGCTCTCCATCCAATCTAATGCTGAATCTGAACCTTGAGCTAATTTGCAAAGAAGAATGGACAAAATATATCAGTCTGTAGATGTGCAAAGCTGGTAGAGACATACTCCAATAGATGTTCAGCTGTAATGGCAGCGGTAGGTGGTTCTACAAAGCATTGACTCAGGGGGCTGAATACTTTTGCACGCCACACTCAGTTTTCTATATATAAAAAAAAATTAAAACCACGTTTAATTTTCATTCCACTTCACAATGTTGCGCCACTTTGTGTTGGTGTATCAAATAAAATCCCAATAAAATGAATGTACGTATGTGGTTGTAACGTGACAAAATGTGGAAAATTTCAAGGGGTATGAATACTTTTGCAAGCCAATGTAAGTGTTGTTTTTGCATTTTGTTTACAATATTCTATTCTATATTATATAACCTAAAAAGCATTAAAATGTGCATTCTTTGCATTTTCACAAATAGAAAAGAGGTTTCACAAATCTGAAACTATGTTTTTAATAAGGTGTAGCCTCACCGTGATAATCTAGTCCTGATTTGAAGTGTCTAGGTGTAGTGGTTTTCCTTAACTGCCGAATCGGCTGCTGCGAATCGGATGCCAACTTCAGCGTTGTCTCACAGAAAGCGAATGAACGAGAGACAGCAGTTAGTATGGATCACGATGAGGTAATGTGTTTATGTTGTTGTAAATAATTACTATTTCAGATGAATAATGTTCATCTGATGATGGTGAAGCGAAGTAAACTTTGTTTTAGTTAGTACCGCTCATTAATTTAGGAGTAAACACTGCAGTCTAGTTCGCTCCAGTGAAATTGTGTACATGTTGCTTGGCAACGCCCTCTTCCCGCCCGTCTATCACTCTCCCTTTTAGCTTTTCTTCATTGCATTTTCTTTTTTTTTCTTTGATGGTTCAGCCCTGTTATCAGTCATTATGATGACAAATAACTGTCTCAAACAAGGCTCCCGCTCCCCTTCCCTCACCTGGAGTGATAGGCTTCTCAAATCGCGTTGCTGCGCTACACTGAAATCTGCGACCAATACGAATATGTGACCATAGAGCCTGCATGCGCAAACCGAAAATCGGACTGGGTGTGCAACAAGACCAAATGCAGTAATAAAAACTATATAAAACGTCTTTCTTTTCACTGATGGTCTCGTTTGCTGTTAAAGGTAATTTATGATTATCAGAGGAAACATGAGGCTGTTTAAAAGATATTTAAATGTTACTCGTAGTGGCTTTAAACATAGAACGTTTGGATGACATGTGCTTACTTGCATGTGCATGAATTATTATGAAATTATTTGCATTTACATATAATATTACTTATTGATTTAAGGCAAAAAGAATGACCATCTATTCAAACTTCCATCATGGATAAATATTGAAACTGAGAATGTAATTTTAAATATTTTTTTTTTATGAAATTCCGATATAGATAATTGCTAACTTATTCAAAAGTTTTGCTGTGTCAAGTCAGGCTATGTATCTCCTGTACTTTTATTTTAGTCTTATTGTACAAAGTTTAAAGCCTTCGTTAGAGAATGCAATTGATGAGGTAAGAGTTTACAGTATAGAATCTGGCCTTTTTGACCAATAATAATATATCACTTGTGATCCTGACATAAGTTGTTCATAACATTTAAGTCTAGTTTATTAAACCATAAACTGCCATCCAATAAAGCACCCCCTCACGCCCTGCATGTCACCACACACACACACACACACACACTACAGATGCCTCAATCCCTGTCCTTGCCCAAACCTCCCCTTCTTTATTCCTCTGCTTTCACTCACCTTCTTTAATTACCAATGTTTTCTTTCCACCTCACCTTCCTTCTGTATTGTTTCCCTTCTGCAGGCTCCACCACAGGGCTGTCGGCCACGCCCCCTGCCTCTTTACCTGGCTCATTGACCAATGTCAAGATTCCACAGAAGTCGCCATGCCAACAGAGGGAGCGCAAGTCTTCATCTTCGTCTGAGGACCGAAATAAGATGGTGAAAGATTTTCACAGATATTTATTATTTTTCTGAAGGTCGTTGTCTGTTTAGTTTATGCTGACTGAGTGTCCTCTGGAACAGAAAACCCTGGGCCGAAGGGATTCCAGTGACGACTGGGAGATCCCTGAAGGTCAGATAACTCTGGGTCAGAGAATAGGCTCTGGATCCTTTGGAACTGTCTTTAAGGGAAAGTGGCATGGTAAGACCATGCTAAACTCTCAACCCTTTACATCATCCATCCCACTTTTTAAACAAATTTTAATTAATGCACTTTTCCGAACCTAGCCATCTAAAAACATGCCACTTAAACTGTGAAACAAATATTCTACTAGCCTAAAGGAAGAAATATACAGCCCACAAAAAGCCATACTGCTTATTCCTTTTTATTAAAACTTATTCACATAGAATATTTAGCATCCATTTGATTGATTCAAACTCTCAAAATTAAATTTAAATATGCCACGTTGTCAGTTTTGAAACTAACCATTTAGGGATGGGGTGTATAATTGTGTATACAGTGTGACGGTAGTAATGTGTGTATCAGGAGATATTTGGCCCTATTCAACCATTTCAAGATGATGCTCGTAGAGCAGGGGCCTCATTTATGAACATGGCGTATGCACAGAAGATGGCGCAGGCACTTTCTACGCAAACATTAGGATTTATAAAAAACAAACTTGATGGGAAAATGTGCGGTCCTCCACGGACAATGACCCAGGTGTACGATCAGAAACGGGAATAATGAGAAAATGCGGCACCTATGGCAGAAGCATGTAATGTGAGAAACTATGAGTTTGTGCAAAATAAATCCAAATATTACATGTTTTGTCTCTTATATAAAGTTCCTTTTGCAAATACGGATACAACACTTATTACAATGAATAAAGAATCGCCTGATAGATTGATTTCACTCCATGGAGTGACAAATTAAATAAAACACGATTCAGGATCATATAGATGGAGATATGTTTTTGCAAAAAAACATTGATGAAAGTCTGTAATAAAACAATACCTGCATTAATGTAGCCTACCTAACACAGAGGCTATTGCTTGTTTTGGAACATGTATTTCCCAATTAAAAACATAAAAATAAAGGAGCATTGAAAATTCTGAAAATAAATCTTTTTGGCCTACACTAGTAGCATGCTGTTTGAAAAATAAATCAATAGTTGAAATAATACAATGTGTTTTCCCTGTAAAATGACTAAATGCATTTCAAAGACAGTACCAGTGCACTTCTGTACTGAAACTTACCTGGGCCATCACTCTCATGCATTCATCAGACTTTTCTCTGAGCTGATAGATGGGTTGTGTTGTCACAGTGATGTGTAATCTTAAACTAGTCTAGCTTTGCACAGCACTTCTTTCTTTCCAGCTAAATATCTCCATAGAACAGGGCTGCGTTTATTATCGCAACCCATTAAATATTGGCTTGCTTCTGCTTGTTACTCTCCCGCTTACATGCGGTAGTCACCCGCAGTGCGGCACGGAGGCGCAGACACAGAGCAGCTGATGGAGACACATGCACACATTTATTTATCCCAAATCACGGCCTTTCGCGCAGTTATGAACATGCACAAGCCCACATCGCGCTTGCTAGTACATTAATGGTGCAGCACTAAAAATGTTATTAAAATTAAATTACCGTATTTTCCGCACTATAAGCCGCAAGTGTTTTAATGTTTAATTACCATATGTAAGAGTTTGTGCACAGAGGGGATTGTCGGGAAAGAGATGGCTGCTTGAGGAAGCTCCCATTTATTAACATTTCAACAAACAGGTTGCATATTTGCATTACGTATTCGAGTGTTACCATTTAGTGCAATAGTAGCTACTAGGGATGGGCACGAGTAGTGTTTTCGCTACTCGAGTGATCGCTTGCATTCCTCGAGGATCAATCGATTCCTCGTTAAACTTTTTTCTATTTTTAGAACGCAATGCATCTGTCTGCAGAATAACGGTTCACCGCAATAAAGCGCTCAATGCTTATTGTCAAACAATCACAGTTGCCATATGATATTAAGGATTTTTTTTCCACAAGTTTAAAACACCTTTTCCTCACTGAAAGTAATTAAATAGACGGGCCACAATTTAAACCGATCGAGTAGGTCTGCGGTGGGTAGAAAAAAAGAGAAAAAAAGCATGGGCTGTAGTTGTAACAAAAAAAAATAGCCTATGTCACCATTTAAAATAAGAAGGGCAGCAAATAATATAAAATGATTGTCCTACAATTTAAATACATATACATCAGAGTGAATTTGCCTGAAGTAAGTCTTGCTTCTTCTTTACTTTTCTTTCCAAGCGGAGAGCACCTTGCATGCTCACCTGGAGTCTACTCATTACTAACTGAGAGTAACAGGTGTCATCTCCCCTTTTTATAAACGTAACTTTATCATCTGCTTTGAAATAATTGGACAGTTATATTCCTGAAAATGTTCTGGAGAAAGGAGAGACCGTGTTCAGCTCTGCGGTGCCGTGGAGAACACAGGCTGCGCTGCGATGGCACGGAGGTGGCAGTTATTTGCAGTTGCTGTTTGACACAACGCTCAGTTTATTGCACTTGCATCAAAATATTTAATTTTGCTAAACTTTATTTTATCCGTTTTGTGTAAAATAGGCTACAGACACAAAAAAAAAACAAAAAAAAAACGATTTTCCTCATCCACCAATCGAGTTCATTTGAAACGAGGAGTACTCGATTACTAACGCCCATCCCTAGTAGCTACAGAACATATACTGTGCTGTGTAATAACAGGGTCGAAAAATGGGGAAAAAGGCGCGGCTTATAGTCCGAAAATTACGGTATATTATTATTATTATTATTATTATTTTATTTTTATTATTATTATTATTTATTTTTTTGGTCGCTCAGTAGCCAAGACGGGGGGCTGGTGTTGCTAAGGCGGTCGCCTTAGCCATAAAGCGCTTGGGGAAAGTGTCCCCCACAAACAGTGCTGTGGGGATATGCACTTTTTGGCTCCCACTTTTATGTTGGATCGCTTCTTTTTAATTTTTGGCCACAGTGTTCAGAGAGATCGCATCATGCTGACACTCTGACACCAAACTACATTTTCCTTTATCGCCACCTCCCTCCCCAACGGGAACTTCAGCGTGACCACAGTGATCAAAACAGTGTGGAGTCTATTTTTTCGGCGTTTGCCATTGTCGCCTTCATGCACTCAGTAGGCTAAATGATATTAATTTGGGGCGTTTCAATTACTATTTATGGGTAAATATGGGCATTACGTGAAGCCTGCAAAGGCTATGCCACATTTGGAGCTGATTGTGATTTATAAAGGGAAACATGCATAGGACTTGAGTGTGCACTATTTTATAAATCTGAATATTTTTGTTCACAAGCACTTCCTGAGTTTCTTCTGTACACCAGCTTTCCACGTGAATCCTATGCAAAGCTCTATTAATGAGGCCCTAGGAGCCTATGAAAGCCAAAAGATGTGTATGGCGCATCCACCACTATAAAAAAAATAAAGCTAAAGCTTACTAAAGTTTATTATCACATTGTTTATTTTGTATTAAAACATTTGTGTGATGTAGGGCTCGGCGATATGGCCTAAAACAAAAATCCCAGATTTGTTTTCACAACACACTCGAAAAAATGAAGGAACTTTGAACTTCCCTATAAGAAATAAAGTGCAAGTCTAGCTTTAACAAAACTAAAAAAAAAGTAAATAAGGTTCGTATTGATCAAACAAAGATGAATCCCCCTATTGGGATTAATAAAGTGCAGACATGTTTAAACAAAATTCACACATAAAATTAAAAGTTCCTCTACCTTCCACCTCCAGTGAATGAACCACCATGTCATTGGAAAATATGAAATGTCAACTGTAATGTTCCCACAGTATTTGTAGCTGTCCTGAATCTGCTATTTAATTTGAAGAATTACAATTGGCTTTGAGTTGACCTCTAGATCTTCTTCCCCAATCCCATTGACCTTTTGCTTAAAGCTCTTAGTTTCTTGTTGATTTTATAATAGATGTAATAGAGGTGTCTTTTTTTAACCTCCTTTGTCTCCTCCCCAGGTGATGTGGCAGTGAAGATGTTGAATGTTACGGCTCCAACACCGCAACAGCTTCAGGCATTCAAAAATGAAGTAGGAGTCCTCAGGTAACATCTGCCACCTACTCATTCATAAGGGGAATATAGATGTTTTACCCCTTATTGCTTATCCCCCTACAAAAAAAACATCATTGTATTAATTTCTTCTCTAACTATTTCAAAGTGTTGTCAGTATCAAACCAGTCCATGTCCCTTCTGGACATTATTTTAGTCTTATTGTTCATAGTTCCTTGTTGCAGAATTTGAATAAAGAAGCATGTCTTTATAGTATTCAAACTGTCCTAAAAAAATACAGATGCCTCAATCCCTCGCCCAGACATCCTCTTAATTTACTCTCAAGCCTTCTCTCACCTTTTTAATACCAGTGTGTTCTAGCCCCCTCACCTCCCTTTCTTATTGTCTCCCATCATCATCAGTAACATCTGCCACTCCCTCTTTCATTAGGCGAATGGGAACTGCTTTTTTATTGCACTACGACTGGGCATGCTTGTACTGAAGTGTTCGTGTGTGTTCGTGTGTGTTCGTGTGTGTTCGTGTGTGTGTGTGTGTGTGTGTGTGTGTGTGTGTGTGTGTGTGTGTGTGTGTGTGTGTGTGTGTGTGTGTGTGTGTGTGTGTGTGTGTGTGTGTGTGTGTGTGTGTGTGTGTGTGTGTGTGTGTGTGTGTGTGTGTGTGTGTGTGTGTGTGTGTGTGTGTGTGTGTGTGTGTGTGTGTGTGTGTGTTCACCAGGAAAACGCGTCATGTGAACATCCTGCTGTTCATGGGCTACACCACCAAGCCACAGCTGGCCATTGTAACGCAGTGGTGTGAAGGCTCCAGTCTGTACCACCACCTGCACATCATTGAGACCAAGTTTGAGATGATCAAGCTGATCGACATCGCCCGGCAGACTGCTCAGGGCATGGAGTGAGCTCCCCAACCAATACAAAGCACTCTGAATTCCATTGTGTGTAGTTGGTCTGATAACTTTTCTCTTTTCCTTTTCAGTTACCTACATGCGAAATCAATCATTCACAGAGATCTGAAAAGCAACAGTATCATTTGAAAAGTTTCACTCAATCAATTATTCTGTAGGCTGATCTCTCCTTGTCCCCCCAGTTAAATGTCATCATATTATACTACCAATTATCCTTAGAATGCATAATGCCTACATATTAAAGAGCTTAGAAGAAGAAAAGTGTTTCCTTGACCTCATCTCTTAGATATTTTTCTCCACGAGGATCTGACAGTGAAGATTGGTGATTTTGGTCTAGCTACAGTCAAGTCCCGCTGGAGTGGCTCCCACCAGTTTGAACAGCTGTCTGGCTCCATACTATGGATGGTCAGTGTTCAATTCCTAACAGTTCTATTTTACGCTAACTATAAATGCTTCAGGACTTTTAGATTTGTTTTCTTTCTATTGGCGTAACTGTATAAAATGAACCTGAGCTTGGAAATGTTAAGTTGTCTTTAGGTCATGTGTTTTCGCTCAGGCTCCAGAGGTGATCCGGCTGCAGGACAAGAATCCCTACAGTTTCCAGTCAGATGTGTATGCCTTTGGAATTGTGCTGTACGAGCTCATGTCTGGGGCACTGCCCTACTCCAACATCAACAACAGAGACCAGGTAAGAGGACTCAGTCACATACACACACCAGCTTTGGATGTTTAATAAACCCCAGGCAGAGACGATGCTTCACCAGTACAACTGTCAGTAACGAGATGAGACCACAGTGTGTTCTGTTTCTGAATCAAAGCATATGAAAGTTTGAAACCAAACAAGTTAAGACGCCAAGACAAACTTGTTGTTTTCTTCAGAAAAAAAAACGATTGAACTGTTACGCACTACAGAGTCACTTCAATAAATCTGCACCTGTGCCTTCAAATGCTCAACTCACCTCATATAAAGTTGCCTACAGAGTTTGTCAGTGTCAAAAACACCACACTATAGCCCAGGAATTAATACCTCACTCTGCTATCGATATGGTTTTCAAAATGATAGATGAAGTAACATCCAGAATGCTTAAGGCTATTCCTTTTTCGAATAATATCATGGCGGGGCGCATGTATGATATGTCAAAGGAAATAGAGGAGCAGCTTTATGACAAGATAGCAGACAGCCGCTTTCCTCTTTAGATGGAGAAAGCCGCTGACAGACGGTTCACCCATATGGGAGGTCAGTCATTGATGGTGATGATAGATGGCCATGATTGCTAGCAGAGCCACTGCAGACCAACTGTTCAAAAAGATTGACATTTTCTTGAAACGCTCATCAATTGCATTTTCCCCAATGTGCAGTGGACACACTGTTATGATACACAGAGAGGCGCTGGCATCCAAACAGCTGAGTCCCGAGCTGAATAATGTTATGACAGACTTCATTGCTACAGTCATTGCTACTTTAAAAGCCGACCTGTCAAAGCCAGGATGTTTTCTGCACTATGTGAGGAAATGGGCTCCAACCACGCAGCTGTTTTATTTCACAGCGAGGCACGATGGCTGTCATGTTGGATGGTTTTGTCCAGGGTCTGTGAGCTGAGATCTGTATCTTTTTTGGAGGAAGAGGGAAATGAAGCAGAGGGCTCAGCATGCAGCCCTCTGGGTCACTGGTGTTGAAGGTGTGGGGGGATGACATATGCTCTTACCACCTGCGGTCTATTAGTCAGAAATTGAGGACCACCTGCAAAGGGAGTAGTGCAGGCCAAGATCTCTCATTTTAGTGATCTGCTTAGAGGGGGCAATCGTATTAAACACTGAGCTATAGTCAATAAACAGCAGTCTGACACAGGCCCCTTTCCTGGTGTCTAATACCTCGTTTCCACCTAGTAGAGCGGGTCGGGTCAGAGCGGGACAGCTCGCGTTTAAGAATCTCGGTGAAAACCGCTGACCCTACCTTTACCAGCTTTACCTTTACTACCTGACTGCGATAGCCACTGCCAGAATATGGGTCAAACTATCGGGCTGTGGAACAGCTGTGGTCAAGCCAGCAGTCTCTCGTTGTTGCTTGGTCAAACCATCAGCTTCTTTATTTATTCCCCCCGTGTTGTGATTATATTATGCCGGTAAGTGCACAGAGACAGCTCGGTGCAAGCCGACAGAGACAGTGAGCTAACAGCGCTGGCTGCGGCAGCTACGTGACATCGTAGCAGTGGGACACAGTCTACCCCACTGATTAATTTAATGACGAGGAGAATCACAACACAATAAACAGTTCTTCGCTCACCTTTTTCGGCACCTTTTCAGACGGCTGGTACCCCAACGGAGGAGTACCGAAAATGGGAGCGGTTTAGAACGGTTAGGCTCGCTTATGTCCGTACCCTACCCAACTTTTGGCAAATGGAAAGCCAACATAACAAGACCGAACTACTCCAACCCGACCCGCTCTACTCGGTGGAAACGAGGCATAAGTGGGAGAGGGTAGTGTGGAGTATGTGGGCTATGGCGTCACCTGATAACTTTCCCCACGGGATCAAAGTGGACCCGGGCTCACCGAATCAGGCCGCTGAGAAACAACAAGCAACATGATCGGTAAGATACACCATGACCCAGTGCAGGAAAAAATATTGCAAATAGCCTGCAACAAGAGCCGATTAAACTACAAGGGACAGTGTCTAAGCATCTTCCCATACCTCACAGCAGACGTGATCAAATACCGCAGAGAGTTCGACGGCGCCTAGCAGAGGCTGAGAGAGGCTGAGATTCGTCACAGGTTTTTGTTTCCTTCACGGCTGATCTTTGCACACTGAGGTGTCACTAAAGTATTCGATTCATCACAGGAGGCATCCAGCTACATCAGCACGCACATCCAAAATGCTGCAGCCGGAGTCACGCCTTAACTCACTGCTCATGAAGAGCGGCCGGGATGCAGCATCTCATCTCTAACCAAACCGCCATGTTTTTTTATATTTTCTATAGGTTATTATGGACCAGTGAACCGGTAAGCTTGGCCTATAAGACTGCATGCCATACTGTTATTGTGTTGTTGTTTATATTTCTGGGACGTTGTCATTATGGCTCATTTACAAACCTTTCAGTCAACATTTTCAGCTAAAGCAGGTGGTGTAGCCATACTAATTAAGAAGATTTTTCCTTTTCAAAATCTGTCCTCCAAAACTGACCCAACTGGTCGATTTATTATTGTAACTGGCACCATTCTGATGCTTCATGTCACCCTGTTAAATATATATGCACCAAACTTTAATAATCGGTTGGGAAAAAAAAAGGTTGGTGCTGTCCACTTTATTATCTGAACACATCCTGTTTGGCTGAAAGACTGTATAGCTCTGATGAATAAGTACTTAGGCCAGATGACTGAATACATGTGGAAAGTACAGAAAAACGAAAATCTGTATAAAAAAATTTCTCATTTCTTGTGTTTACAATTGACGAGAGGTATCAGTATTGCTGAACAGGATATTTCAGTATGTTCTAGTAGACCTATTCCTAAATGTATTTGTTTTTTATTTAATCTCTGACTATGTCAAGACCTTCTAAAATCACTCAGCATTTTGTCATGTTAAAAAGGAGACACAGGGTTAGTGCTGACTCTCCTTTACAGCCATATTTTGCTTTCTTATTTACTTTTTCTCTCATGGTGTTTACCCTGCCTTGCAACGCTGTCTGCCCTGTATAAGACATTTTAAGTTATTTTTATTTTTTATTATTTTATTATTCTATATTCATGATCCTGATACTGAGGTGGCAGACAGTGAACTTTTTAATTTATTGCATTTCTATTTTATTATTCTATTTTTCTATAAATATTATTATTTTATTTTACCGTCCATTTACTCAACGCCTTTGGGTTGCGAACATTTTGATATATGTAATGTTCAATGTGCCTTATGCTAATGTTCTATATAAGTTTTAGCAGAGTTCTGCCTTTCAAGTAAACTAGCGCATCCTTCTACAAGCACTTAAATGTGTGGATGCTTCTGCGAGGGGGTTGGGAGTCAGACTTAGTTAACTGTATGTTTTTTCTTTATTTTACTGTTATTCCTCAGGGATATTTTCAGCACATTGGGAAATACAAAACTTTCATTACACCAATCTTCTCTTCTCTCAAATTTGATCATGGTTAACACAGACACTTCTAGAGGATCAGCTAGTTGCGATGTTACCTTTATAAATTGGAATGTTAAGTCTTTAAATCATCCAGTCAAACGAAAGAAAGTAATGTGTCATTTGAACAAACTAAATGTGTAAAACAACTTTTTACGCGATTTGACAGTCGCAGACAATCTTCCAATGTCGGACCGAAATCACAGGAGTCGTGCTGGAGTTGTGGCGCGCGCCCGTAATCTCAGTCGTTTGGTGTGAGATGGTCTTCCGACCCGATTTCAGCCAGTCTTCTCCCCGTCTTGGCGTTCCGACATTATCAAACAGGTTTGATATTATCGTTAGTCTTAAGGGGCTGAAGCGAAATGACGTGAACACTGTCACACTCTCTCCAGCACTAAACACGACGCTGGAGGAGCGGCATTAGTCGCGAGCTGTGGCCGCCTTTCAGGCACTTTTTCGGTCACTTTTACATAGCAGCCTAGGCTGGAGAACCAGGCTGACACGCGCAACCTTAACACTTTACCGTCAAATACAGGGTTAGGAGTGAGAGTTATTTGGGGACGAGATCAGCAAATAAAGTTGGTCAAATAACTACAGGATGTCCCCCGCTCGGAATATTGAATTAACTTTTTTTTATTAAATATAATCACAATTGCGTTTGCAGTTTTAAACGTGATTATGCATGACATATAGCCTACATGATAAGGGCATATAGTTGTTTATACACCCAGTCCATTTTACCTGCTAAAAAACAACTTTTTATTTGACTGAAATCACTTTTAATCCCCTGTAGCAGGATTAGAAATAATATTAATTTCAAAGGGAATCTAGTTGTAGTCTTGCAATATGAGACCCCCTGTCTTTTCAAAATCTCAGTATGTGACTTAAAGGTCACATATTATGCTAAATGCACTTTTTAAATGTGTTCTAAAATATCAAAAACAATAACAATCTCTCCTTTTCTCACTCTCCCCCTTTCTGAAACCCCCACCCCTCCCCCCCAATATACTCCAGTCAGAATTCTCGCCGACTATTTCGTAATAGTCGGCGCAGCCACATCCCCATATTTTCTTTATATGTCCATGCTTCCGATGCACCCCACCCCCCCCCCCCCACATTAGTAACCAGAAATTTCCACCGTGCAGTAGTCTATGATAACCCCACCCCCCCATTTCTTATTGGTCCACAGCCCCGAGATCCCGTGCCCGAGATCCCATGAGATCCTCTGAAAAAATTTCCGAGGGACAGCCATGTTGCTTTCCCCGCTAAGCGACAAGATGCCCATAGCCTACAGCCTGAATGTTACATACACCAACACAGAATGCTTTTGCTCATACTCCACTAATTTATCTTAACCACAGCTGTCTATGCCTCGTTTTTAATAACACAACGGATAGGAAGCTACTTGTGGGTTTTTGCAAACAGTGAAACTGAAAGAAATGTTTTTATTGGTATTTTTGCCTGACTGGTGTATAGCTATTTAGCTTTGGGACAAGCATTCAGCTTTTGCTCATAAAAACATAATTCTATTACCCACACCAGTCTGGAAATGCCTCGTTTTTAACAGGACAAAGGATTGTAACTTAATAGTGTGGAAGTCAATTTTGAATATATTTTTTTCACTGATTTGTGTGGTATTTTTAGCTGGTAGCTCACGGGCTAGCTTCGAGACAAGCAATGAGATTTTGGTCATAAAAACATAATTCTTTTACCCACACCAGTCTGGAAATGCCTCGTTTTTAACAGGACAAATGATTGTAACTTAATAGTGTGGAAGTCAATTTTGAATATATTTTTTTCACTGATTTGTGTGGTACTTTTAGTTTATTTTATCGTCTGAGTCTTATTTTTAGCGTTAGCGCCCATGTAGCTTCTGTTGTAGCACCAAGTTTTGCTCATAACACGCGGTTTATACTCCCCACAGCAGTCTGAAAATGACCTGTTTTTAGAAATCAAACTTTGAAGCTACTGTTTTCACTGGTTTTAATCATGTCAGCTCATGTCAAACTGTTCTCTTAGCTTAGCTCCGGCCCGGAGCCTCCGGGTAAACACTCGCAGTCACGACTCACGTAGTGTCTCTCTAGTATCGCGAGAGCATGGCAGAGACGGTGGGAGAGCCCCATGGCCATATAAAGAAAGTCCGGCAGAGAGGTGGGAGGGGCCAGCCAGATCGCACAAATATAGGTCATCCTGAGACCAGAGGACAATCAGGGTATAGAGGCTTTTCAGCAAACATCTAAAAAAATAAGTATTAGGGACTACTTAGACCATATAAAATTGACAGCAAAGTGCATAATATGTTACCTTTAAAACTCAGAGAACTAATAACTAATTGTCTTCAGGTGTAAATTGATTGTCTTTAGATGTGAGAGGATGTCAGTTTCAGTCTTTTCAAAGTCTCTTAAAAGTCCTCTAGTGCAGTGCTTCCCAGGTAAAGAAAAAGTATACTTTAACATACTAAATTTATGCACACTTAGTGTACTTAATAAGCACAAAATTATTGTACTCAAAGTGTGTTATTTTCGAGTACTAAAAACGTACTTAGTATACTAATGATATATCATTATTGCTACTTAAGATATACTAAAATACATCTTAGTGTACTTGACTGTACTATTTTGGGAAACACTTAAGATTAACTTAAATATACTTAAGTACACTTTTCTCTACTAATACTGTACTTATTTATAATGTTCTTTAGTTTGATTTAAAGTATACTTAAATCCACTTTTCAGATTACTATTAATACATTTAGAATATACTGGAAATGTATTTCTAATTTAATCTTTATGTATTGCCATTGTATTTTAAATATATTTACAAAAAATAAATAAAAATTAAAAAGTTGTACTTAAGCATATTATAGTTCATCTTAATGTTGTCTCAAAATAGTACAGATAAGTACACTAAGTTGTACTTTAGTATGTCTAAAGTAGCACTCATGATATATCATTAGTATACTAAGTATATTGTTAGCACATTGAAAATAATACACTCTGAGTACACTAATTATGTGTGCAGAAAGTATACTAGATGTATTTCATTAAAGTACACTTCAACAGTACACAGAAAGTATATTTTTTCTATAATTAATTTGACATTCAAATGACTTTTAAACCTGCAGTGTGTAAAATTTTGGGTTTTATTTCCTAGCAGATTTTGTAGAAAATAATTATAATATCCATAAGTACGTTTAATTTAGTGCATAATAGCTGAATTTCTTTTTTAGAATTATTATTTTTTTCCTTAGAAAGGGTCTCATATATGTCCATATTTCTCCATACTTTGGACCAAGGCCTTGTCACTGCCATTTTGGAAGTGTCATAGTTAGAATGTCATCAGGTGCATTGTTTAAAATTTAGAATTGTTCTTGTCCTTGAAGGCCACTGTAGCTTCTGTTATTATTCGAAAGGGGTGGGGTTACCCAGGGAGCGTTGCATTCTAGAACTTTCTAGAACTTTCTTGATGATGTCATATTACACACTGCACCTTTAAGTAAACATAAAAAATATTTAGAACATACTTGAGGTAGAAAAAAAGTTTATTTTTAACATGCACGGCATTACAGGGAAAATGTGCATAATAAAGTACATTTAAATACATATTTAACAACTTCTTAAACAACATTTTCAAACAGTTTCTCTTCATCGTAACATTTTTATTCAAATTTGGATCATCTGACCCTAGAGAATTATTTTTAGTCATACTCTTTAACAAGTTAACTAAAAAACTAAAAAACAATAATAAAAGGAAAGAATAAAAATAAATGGATGGAGGGGGTTTGAGTTATGATGCGGGCAGCTGAATTCTGAACCAGCTGAAGTTTATGGAGGGATTTGTGAGGTAGGCCGAGGAGGAGAGAGTTGCAGTGTGGCAGTGTGGGGGGTATGGGAGGGGTGGAGGCAAGAGTACAAAGCAAGTCCAGTATTATATCTTGACCAAAATTAAATGCAAATATTCTGGTATGGCCGAGCATATTTAAAGAAGCAAAATGTACAGAAATTAATATCCCATTATATAAAGCACAACAAGAATGATTATCTTAGAGGCATGCTCCGCATTGAAATGTCCTGCACAATAATAAAAGTATTTTTTCACAAACTAAAACACAAACTGAAATTAAACATTACATTCTCCCATCTTCATCTTTCCAGTGGAGTGGTTTCCTTTGAGTAGGCCTGGTCAGCAAATTCTTCTGCAAATGAGGGCTTGCACAGTGTTGTTTGGAAACTTCTTCATCGCGGTGTCTTTGAAAGGGACAAAAATTAAATATAGTTAGCAAAAAAGGCTTTAATTGTCATCTTTCGGTTTCCATTTTGATCCTCTTGTTCATCCATGCTATATAGCTAAACCTGTAAAAACCTATGGTTAGCTGTAATGTGCATGATTAAATATGCACTCACTATTTAAAACCTAATTTTTTTCTTACTAGAATGGAATGCTGTGGATGAATTGAGAATTTGTTATTTCAGTGATGAATGTATTCTAACATGTTGTTACTGGGTATTTCACAATGTGGACATGTGTGCCTGCCTAGCTAGCTGAGCTTAGCCATTTAGTATGCTATAAAGTTGTTGCTAACGGTTAGAATTCCACACCAACATTATCCAGCTTGCAAAATATTTTATAAACTCAGGGGATGCCCATATAATAGTAGATTAACCAACTGTGTTGTCTGCCGAAAAACTTACCGCCAAGAAGAAGTAGTTTGACTGGCAGTATTTTTGTTTTTCCATGTCGGATTCGGCCATGACTGGCCCTCTTCACGGTGAAGTTCATCACGGTTGCTGACCAGAGCTGACTGATATTCCGTTCTTCTTTGTTCCCCTTTTATTATTTCTGAGCAGTCCACCTGCCGATGTCCGAATCATAAATCAAAGCAAACCTTGGAAACGATTATTCAAACGCCGTTTCTTTCTTGGCCCTATCCGCCTATCCCGTATGTCTCTATCTGCAACGGAAATCTTTGCAACGGTCATGTGTCATGTGACTCGGTGACTGGCCCCCGATTGGCCAGTACGCACATTTGATTCGGAAACGTGGACTGTGATTGGTCGAATTAAATAAACTGCGACGACTGACTGTTTTTTTTTGGTTCGGTGAGGTGCACCGCTGCTATTCGTTCAGAACAGAACCTGTAAAGCTGAAGCCATTTAAAACAATGTTTACACGTTAGATTAAAGGGGGTACGTTTAAAAAATGTGCGTATTTGGTATGGTGTTGTAATGACCTATTGAGATTTTTTTTTTGTTGTTGTAATAAGTAGGCCTACACTATAATTCACATTGCTACATGATATACAAGTACAAAAAAATCAGAATTTTTTGATTAAAAGTTACCTTGTTACCTTTATTTATACATGTATATCCCATTGAGTCCGAAGACTCTTTTACAAGGGAGACCTGTTCCCATTTACACGTTACCATTCACACACACATTCATACACCGATAGCAGGCTAACTATCGACATTCACACGAGGCAAGGTGGGTGAAGTGTCTTGCCCAATGACACAACAACTATGACACAGGTGGCACAGTTACATTAGTATAGTCTGAGATGTATAATATTTATATATATATATATATATATTAGTGGTGGGCCGTTATCGGCGTTAACGTGCTGCGTTAACGCAAAACTCTTATCGGCGATAAAAAAAATATCGCCGTTAATCTCTTATTCCACCTCCTGTTCGGCTCAGGGGAGATGGTTCCCTCCAGGGCCGATGGCTGTTCGCCGTCAGGGTGAACCCCCTTCCGTGTGTTCTCTGGTCGGGTAATAATAGCCGGGGGCCGTTGTTGACACTTGAGGAGCCTTTATTGCAGGAGCGAAGCTTCTCTCACACACCCGCCGCTCTCTCTCTCCATCACTTGCCCACGACACACACCACCTGGCTGCAGGATCGCTAATGTAACACTCAGCGCCAAACCCCCTTCACAAATCTGTCTATTCAATGTTTACTTATGAATGTATCCATGTACGTAACTCTGACATGTACATAACTTAATTTATTGTTAATAATATGGTCTGTTTATAAATTCGGCATATGATTAAAGCATCTAAACGCCCGTAATCATGTTAAACGTTTACTGTTTTTAAGTTATTAATGCCACTCGCTCCCGCAGATACACAGCAGAGGGAGGTCTTATATTCAGCCATTGCTAAAGGGAGTGCTGTATTATGGAACGGCCGCTGTGGTACGAAATTCCAGTCTCAACAATGTTTCCTACACGAAATTATAACTCTAGCGTCTACAGCCCGTTGTTTTCATGTAGTGTAACTTGTGTAATGTGTTACATTATTCAGCTGTTGCCGTGATGTCGGCTAACGCTGATGCTAATGATAACTAGCTCTCCGTCGCACAATAGACTGTAGGTTGGTGTTGCAGCCAGCTGTTAGGTGAAGCGCTGTCCCACAGGTAAAAGCCATGGACCTATAAAGCCTGTCCAATATTCACTCTAGTCCAGCTTCTTGAAAAGTTTATAAGGACTTTATTATTTATGTAAAAATTATATTTAATGTTTCACTTGAAGCACAAAAGTAATGGCTTTATTTTCTGTTATAGCCTATAGCCTACCCAACAAATTAGTTTTTTCGTTTTTTTTAAGCACAAAAAACAGTGCAATGTTGTGATTTTTAGCCTTATATCTGATTAAATTGTTAGAATATTATTTGTTCGCAATAATTAGACACTCGTTCTGATGACGAAATGAAAGCCACCTGGCTTGAGAAACACATTCTCAAAGATTTACTTTGAGTCATTATTTAGGAGCACACACATATTATGAATGAATTCAAATGAGCCATTTTAATCTAGATTAATCTAGATTAATTCCAAAATTAATCTAGATTAATCTAGATTAAAAAAATTAATCTATGCCCACCTCTAATATATATATATATATATATATACCCCAGACCCCAGACCATGATTTTTCCACCACCAAACTTAACTGTTTTCTGGGTGAATCTCGGATCCATGCAGGCTCCAGTAGGGCTCCTGCAATATTTGCGGCGGCTGTGATGTAATTCAACCGAAGATTCATCTGAGAAATCCACCTTCTGCCACCTTTCCAGTGTCCATCCTTTTAGCAGGCTGTGGGCCTTAGAAAATGCCACACGTTTTTTTAATTGCCTTTTGTTTAGTGCTGGTTTCTGGGCACTGATTTGACCAGGAAGGTGGATTTCTCAGATGGATCTTCGGTTGAATTACATCACATGGTTGCTCCATCGCATACTTCCATCTCTACATCAAAGTTCCTCAAGGCGAAGAAGATCAACGTGTTCTAGGACTGGCCAGCCCAGTCACCAGACATGAACATCATTGAGCATGTCTGGGGTAGAATGAAAGAGGAAGCATGGAAGACCAAACCATTCTTGATGAACTCTGGGAGGCATGTAAGACTGCTTTCTTTGCTATTCCTGATGATTTCATCAATAAATTGTATGAATCATTGTCGAACCTCATGGATGCAGTCCTTCAAGCTCATGGAAGTCATACAAGATATTAGATTTGGATCTCACAGCACCACTACTTAATTCACGGATGATAATAATTCACTTAATTCTAATCTTCAACGCCAGAAATGATATGCTACCAAAAAACATACAGGCAATGTTTTCTGAAAGGGAGGGACGTTATAAGTTAAGGGGACAGCTGAACTTCAAGGTCCACCACACACGCACAACGAAAAAGAGCTTTTGTATCAGCATCTACGGAGTTAAATTGTGGAATAAGTTAAGTGTGGAAGTACAGAAAAGCCAAAACATAAGACAGTTCAAAAACAAATATAAAGACATCATCTTCACAAAGAATAAAAAATAAAAAAATTAGAAAAGCCTTTGTAACATGGACATATGTAGACTGTAGTCTTGTAACATACATGGTATTTGTATTTATATTTGTAATATTTATATATGTATAGTAACTTACAATATACATGTATGGGTATTTATAATGTAATTTAAATTGTTTATAGTATATATATATATATATATATGTGTGTGTGTGTGTGTGTGTATATATATATATATATATACGTGTGTGTGTATATATATATATATATATGTGTGTGTATATATATATATATATACATGTGTGTGTGTGTGTATATATATATATATATATATATACATATATATACAAAATGATTCGGTATTCATGTATATTTATTATAGCTTTTTATTATACTGACATGTTAATAACATAATATATCCAAGCCAAATTGATCTGTTAAGGGGTAGGACTAGATAAGTTTTTTAACTTCCTCCTACCCCCTTTCGAGCATGTAGAAAGTGTCTGTTTTTTTTAATTGTATTTCTTTTTTTTGCTTTTTGTTTGTTTTTTATTTATTCATTTATTAATATTCAAACTTGTTTTTTTTTTTATTGCTTGCATGTTTGAAATAAAGACAAATCAAATCAGATGTTATGCAACATATTTTTGTTTTTGAAGTAAATTATTTGTTCAATTTTCTCATTACTCTCTGTAGGCGACAACACTTTTGTCTTGCCAAAATCTGACCTTTGTGTTCATTAAATGATCGATATTTCTTCAGTGAAGCAAATTTATTTTAGTATATTAAACATAATTTGGGAGGGTTTTATCTTTCATATGAGCCATTTCTAAAACCAGTGGATTAATTAAAAGTCAGGTTATAAGCTGTTGTTTCTACAAAATTGATAAGTGACAAGACTTTTGTCAGGGACTGTATTACAAAGGTGGAGATATAAGCACTACTTCCAATTCATTGAGGTCAAAGAATGTTTACTTTTGTTGAGAAGAAAATACGCCTACTTGAAGTGCAGGATAAACCTTGTGCTGTCTGTTGATGTGCAATAAATATCAAAGGTTATGTACAAGTAGGCCGACCTGTCTGTTCTACTCATTTCCACTGGATTCCTAAATATTTAAATTTGTGCACACTTATTTTTAGTGGAAATGAGTAAATTAATTTGCTTAGCTGCAGTATTCACCAGGAATTTCACAGAGTCCATCCTATCCACTTCTTCCCCATTTATAGTGAGTGGGGTCTGCATTGTCTTCTTGATTCTCCTAAAGTCCACAATGTGTGTGTGTGTTTACAAATTGGCGCTGTTGTGGCGACAGGTGGTGTCGGCTGCTGTGTGCGCGTGTAGTGTGTTTTTACGTACTGTGTTTGTACTTTGCTACTAAAACCAGATATTTGTGACTTGTGAAAGCTGCTCAGAAAAATAAGACCGTTGACAAATAAAACGATGACACAACAACAAAGGCCAAATGACAAAAATGGTTTAAAAATAAATATATAAATAGTGATGTGTAGATTAAAAATGATCCCTGTACATATGTGCAATTCATTTGAGATTTAAAAATCATTGATTAAAAATGTAGGTGTGAGTGTTCGGAGCTACTGCTCCAGAGTTGTCCTTAGTGCTTTGTTAGGGGGGGTTGGGGAGGGGCGGGGCTTGAGGGGGTGATGGAGGCTACAGCTCTTGGAAAAAAGCTGTTCCTCATCCTTGTGGTGCGGGCCCGCAGTGTGCGGTACCTCTTCCCTGATGGTAGGGGAACAAACAAGGTGTGTCCAGGGTGGGTTTTATCTGTGCTTATTGACCTTGCCTTCTTCTTCAGGCGGTCAGCCCACATAGAGTCCAGGTCTGGGAGCTCAGCTCCTATGATTTTTTTCGCCGACCTTACCACCCTGGCCAAGTCCCTCTTGCTCTCTGCTGTACAGCCTGAATGCCACGCACAGCAGCCCTGGCAGAGGATGCTCTCGATTGTACTCCTATAAAAGTTTATGAGCAGGTGTGTGGCTAAACCAGCCTGTTTTAGCTTCCTTAGGAAGAAGAGCCTCTTCTGGGCCCTCTTCACAAGACTGGATATGTGAGTAGCCCATGTTAGGTCCTCGGTGATTAATGTCCCCAGGAATTTCACAGTGTCCACCCTATCCACTTCTTCCCCATTTATGGTGAGTGGGGTCTGCATGGTCTTCTTGAATCTCCTAAAGTCCACAATGTGTGTGTGTGTGTGTGTGTGTGTTTACAAATTGGCGCTGTTGTGGCGACAGGTGGTGTCGGCTGCTGTGTGCGCGTGTAGTGTGTTTTTACGTACTGTGTTTGTACTTTGCTACTAAAACCAGATATTTTTGTAAATCAGATCTCTGAAATAATAAGCTACTGGATTATAACTTTACTTTCCACACTGGGCAAAGATGCAAGGCTGCAGCGTTCATCTAATTCTGCTACTCTATCTGCTGTGGGGCTCTCGCTGTGGTGCGACTGCTGTGGTGCGACTGCTGCACCATGGATGCTGCACCAGGTACACCAGGTACACATACTCCCCAGGTATTCGCGGGAGTACCTGCCGTCCCTGCAATATCGCAATCCCCCGACCTATCAGGCTGGACTTTTATCTGACCCAGGGAGATCGGATGACCAGAGCCAAAGTCACAGAGGAAAAACAACCAGGAAGCGAGGAAGAAGGGGAGGAGTGAGACAGAGGCTGAAGAGACTCGCCGGTAAGGGGGTGTGTCCTCTGCTGCCCTCTATAATGTTGGCAAATGTCCGCTCACTTCGCAATAAACTTAATGAGCTACAAGCAAACTGCAAATTACAGTGGGCATATAGAGAGGCCAGTCTGATCTGTATCACCGAGACATGGCTAGATGACACTATACCTGACTCTGAATTATTACTGGATGGATTTGGAGTGCCACTTCGGTCGGACAGAGACTGCGCCAGCAGTGGGAAACGATTTGGGGGCGGGCTGTGTGTATATGTTAATAAGGCATGGAGAAGATCGGCCAGTATCAGAGAAACATTCTGCACACCAGACGTTGAACTATTATGTGTATCTTTCAGACCGAGATACATCCCCCGAGAGTTTGGCCAAGTGACAGTGATAGCTGTTTATGTCCCGCCCTCTGGCAATGACGCACGCGCAGCAGAGATTTCACAAACTACGCTCAGCGCATTGAAACAGAAAATCCAGATTCACCTTTATTTATAATGGGGGATTTTAATTAATGCAGACTGACTAAATCATTACCAACATTCCAGCAGTATGTTAATGTCCAATAATACTCTTGATCTTTGTTATGGGAATGTGAAAAACGCCTACAGAGCAAGGCAAAAACCACCATTGAGCACTCCTGATCACAATGTAATACACCTCATTCCTGCCTACAAAACCCAGTTACAACGGGAGGGTGTATTAAAGAAAACAGTAAAGCAATGGGACAGCTCGTGCACTGAAGCTTTGCAGGACTGCTTTGAGTGTACTGATTGGCAGGTTCTCACTCAAGCTGACAGTCTGGAGGAAGCCACAGATGTAGTTACAAAATACATAACATTTTGTGAAGAAAACATTGTACCTTCAAAGACAGTCAAAATATTCTCCAACAATAAACCTTGGATTACCAAAGAACTCAAAACGACAATTAATGAAAAGAAAATTGCTTTTAACTCAGGAAACAAAATAGAATCAAAACTGATCCAGGCAAAACTCAACAAACAAATTAAGGCAGCCAAAAGAGTGTATAAGGAAAAAGTGGAAAAGCTTTTCCAAGAAGGTAACGCCAGGGAAGCATGGAAGGGTGTTAAGACACTGGTCGGCCTTTCATCCAAATGCAACATAAAATGTCCCGCAGAACAAAGCCCAACTGAATTTGCTGAAGATCTCAACTATTTCTACTGCAGATTTGAGCAGAAAGACCTTTCCACAGAGACAAAGACACTCATGAATGAGCTTACGGACAATTCAGTATCCACAGCGGCATTTGCAGTACAGAGGGTGGACGTAGAGAACGTTTTCAAAGGAGTAAACCCCAGCAAAGCAGCTGGTCCTGACAGGATATCAGTTTGCCTCCTGAAGACCTGCTACAGGGAACTCTAAGGAGTTTTCTGTGGGCTCTTCAATCGCTCCCTAGCAGAGCACTCCGTCCCTGCCCTCTGGAAATCCTCCATCATCTGTCCAGTACCAAAACACAGCAACCCCACCTGCAAAAATGACTTCCGCCCTGTAGCTTTAACATCAATCGTGATGAAGAGCTTTGAGAGGCTCATTCTCACTGAACTGCAGATGGAGGTGAGTGGCTTTACAGACCCACTTCAATTTGCCTACAGGAAGGACAGAGGGGTTGATGATTCAGTTGTAACACTGCTGCACAATGTCCACATGCACCTGGTGAAACCAGGGAACTTCGCCAGGCTAGTGTTCATTGACTTTTCAAGTGCATTCAATACAGTGCAACCTCACCTCTTGGGCCACAAGCTCCAGAAACTGGGTGTTAGTCCACACCTCACTTTGTGGGTCCTTTCCTTCCTCACAGACAGACGGCAGTTAGTGAGATTCAACGGCCACTGCAGCTCAGTCAGAACCATCTCCACAGGATGTCCTCAAGGCTCTGTGATCTCCCCAGTCCTGTTCACCCTATATACAAACGACTGCAGAAGTGGGAATCCTGACATGGTATATATTAAATATTCTGACGAAACAGTCATCGTGGATACCACCAACTCAGGCCAACAACTGCAGTCTGCGGTGGACGACTTCTCTCTCTGGTGTAGGGATAACCATCTCACCTTGAACATCTCTAAAACCAAAGAGATGGTCATAGATTTCAGGCGCTCCTCCACCAGCCCCCCTGCTCTTCAGTTAGATGGCCAGTTAATTGAGAGACTGGAAGAATACAAATATCTCGGTTCCATCATTGAGCACAAGTTCACCTTCAAAAGCAACACAGACCGCATGTTCAAGAAATGTCAACAACACCTGTACTTTCTCCGGAAGCTGCGACGACTGCAAGTCGACAAGTCAATACTCCAGTCATTTTACAACTGCTTCATCCAATCCACCCTCACCTTCAGCATCCTGGCTTGGTTTGGCTCCCTGAGTGAGGTGAACAAAGGTCCCCTCAACAGGATCACAAAGATGAGTGGGAAGATCATTGGACAGCCACAGACCACCCTCACAGCCATATTTGAAAAACAGGCCGTCAGGAAAAGTAGATGGATCATATCGGACCCCACCCATAACCTCAACAACCAGTACCACCTGCTACCTTCAGGAAGGAGACTTCGCTCCCTGCCCCTAAGAACCAAACGAGCCATGTCCACCTTTGTTCCAGCATCAGGCTGTTGAATAAACAGTAGGCCCCCCAGCCCGCCAAACCCAACCCTTTACTCCAGGCTTCAACCTATTGAAGCCTTCTCCCTACCCACAGGGTTTTTAGCTTTTAGCTTTTAAGAATGTATTTATTCTCGAACATGATACTGACTATTTCTTGTTGAAGTATGTCTTGTTTGTATGTGCCTGACCACAAATGAAGTTCCCTCACTGGAAAAATAAAGTTCTTTGAATTTGAATTGAATTTGAATAATTTCTTGTGTTTTGGTGGTGTTTAGGACCAGGTTGTTGTCCACATACCACTCTGCCATGTGTTTGACACACATTTATTTGGAACAAGAAAAACCCTCGAATAAGGAAAAGCATGTTACAACGGTATCATCGGCAAGGGGGATTATCTCTTTCTTATTTTCAGTTTTATTATCAGGCTGACAAAATTAGGACATTGTTATATTAGAAGCCATCTCCATCTAATGATAATGCCCCCGCGTGGCTACAATTGGAGAACTTATCTTGTTCAACTTCCTTAAACTCCCTGCTCTGTTCAAGACTCCCCCTACCGGAGCCTATATTCAGATTTTCCTCAAACCCAATTGTGAAACACTCTTTAAGGATCTGGAAACAGTTTAGGAGATTTGTGCCTCTATAGTGATAAATCACCTTTTTCTGCCATCAGTTATAGACGGAGCTTTCCATGAATGGGTGAGAAGAGGAGTTAATATAATAGAGGATCTTTTTGTAGATAATACTTTAATATCCTTTGGTCAGTTAATGCTAAAATATCCGTAGCTTCATATCGGCATCATACTCACTTTTTCCATCACAAAGGGTCTATTGGGACAGTTAACTCCTTATTAAATTCACAAAATCTGGAACCCTTGACATCAGTAAGGAATCAGTGGGAGGGAGATTTGGGGACAGTGTTTTCTGATGAAGTTTGGAAGAAGGCCATAGATAGGATACATTCTTCTTCTATTTGTTTACGTCACACAGTCATCCAGTTGAAGGTCTTACATTTCCTTCACTGGTGAAAAGTAAAGCCGTCAAAGTTCACACCTATTGATCCCATATGTGACCGATGCAAGCAAGTGCCGGCTACACTTTCACACATGTTCTGGTTCTGTCCGAAACTTAATAATTTTTGGCAATTGATATTTTAAACCTTTTCAGATGTTTTAGAAATACATAGAACCTTCTGCTATCACCGCAGTATTTGGAGTTACTCCACAGGATATACATTTTACGTCCCCAGGCAAAAAAATATTATAATCTCTTGGCCAGACGATTTATACTCAAGTGGAAAGAGAAGTTCTCCCCAACCTTTAAAATGTGGATCAAAGATATGATGCATCACATAGTGTTAGAGAAGATTTGTTACTCTACTAGAGGGTGTGCTCAGAAATGTAATGCTATGGAAACCTTTTTTGACCTATGTGGAGAGGATAGATTCTGCCAATATGGGAGTTTAGTGCTGCTGACCTCATTTCCTTCTCTATTGTATCCTATTTACTGAGGTGTTATTTTAATTTCAATCTGCATTTATTTTTTGTATATTTCCCTTAGACTGTTATTTAACTGTTTGTATGTATTTCTGGTTTTGTTTTGATTTTGTCTTTTTACTTGTGTGCATTTCAATTGTAATCCCTGAATGCTATTGTTATAGAATGCAGTGTTACTGTTAAAGGGGTGGGGCTCTGTTGGAGCAAGTTTGGGGTGGGGGTTATAATTGTATGTATCTAATTGTATCTGCATTGCATTCTGTATAACGTCTAAAAATACCAATAAATGCATTTTGAGGAAAATAAATCAGAGATACCAAATCACTGCTGTTAAATATCTACTCATATCGTTAACATTTGTTTAGTTAATAAGTGGATTAGTTATTCAGTTTCGATTGGTTCAAATGTCTACTGTTGGTGAGGACCAGTGGACTGTATAGGTTGGGTTAAGGGGATTGTGTTGTATAGGTGGCGTCAGTTAGAACCCCATAAGACACATGAAGCAGTGGTCCAGTTTAGTGACTTTAATTATCTTCTGTTGGCATTACATTGGCATATGGTGTGTTGGCGTGTGTGTGTGTGTGTGTGTGGTCTAAAAGAAAGATACAGAGAAAATACTAATTAACAATAATGTCACAGTATTAACTTAAGCAAGAACACACCACTATACACAATAGAAGGCTACAATGTACAGATTAAACTCCACAGGCACTGCATTAATAACATAAATGAACAGGCTGCTATATAACATAAAATGGCTAATATTCCTGATATACTCAAATGCACTAACTGCCCACATAATATCAGCACTAGCTTAAAGACGAGTGAAACTCAACTGACGCACGGCAGTTACACTATTACACAGACAATTAATAATTGTCAGCTGTTAACATGCAAACACACAGCTGTAACAATAAACATGATCTAAATAAACTAACATCAGTGTCATCTCTAGACTACTTGCTTTTTCTCAGTGACGCACACGGGCCGCCACACATAAAACACAGCCGAACTTTGGTGAGACACATGAAATGACAAACGGCTCGGAACTTCACATAAACGGAGCTTGAGTCAAAACGGTTGCTTAGCAACGGGGGGACGCTGCATGCAGACAGGCTGTGCTGCACTGTGAACAGCAGAGCCTTTTGTAGGCTACATCTACTTTGTGGATTAGGTTTAGCGGTTGCGCGGCCGCTTGTCGCTCCGTCTGTAGAATGGCGGTGCCACTCTGTCTTTACTCGCGTGTCATTGAAAATGTATTACCAGACACGTCAATCGCCTCCCGTCTGAGAAGGCCATGATGGAGAGAGTAGCCTATATTTTATTAGTAAAGGCCACTATTAATGAAAAATATCACACCCAAAAGAAGAAGAAAAAAACGGGAAGACGGGATCCCATCGTCACTTCCCGGTACTCGGGGACTGACCAATTTCCCGGGAAATTGCAAAGGGCAAGCGGAGGGAATTTTGCGAGCTCTGGGAGCCATACGTGTCTTTCATGATGGATCATGGATGGATAATGGGATGAACTTGTCTTTTTTTTTTTTATATATTGCGTTTTTTTTTTGTATGTTGTGTGTGTTGTAAAAAAAGAATAAACAACAATAAATATATTGTGAGAAAAAAACAAAAATAACTCTGGGAAGCTTTCAAAGTAGTACTGAGAGGATGTGTGATGACATACACTCAACAAAAATATAAACGCAACACTTTTGTTTTTGCTCCCATTTTTCATGAGATGGACTTAAAGATCTAAAATTCATTCCAGATACACAATATTACCATTTCTCTCAAACATTGTTCACAAATCTGTCTAAATGTGTGATAGTGAGCACTTCTGCTTTGCTGAGATAATCCATCCCACCTCACAGGTGTGCCACATCAAGATGCTGATCTGACATCATGATTAGTGCACAGGTGTACCTTAGACTGTCCACAATAAAAGGCCACCCTGAAATGTGCAGTTTTGTCTCACAGCAAAATGCCACAGATGCCACAAGCATTGAGGGAGCGTGCAATTGGCATGCTGACAGCAGGAATGTCAACCAGATCTGTTGCTCGTGCATTGAATGTTCATTTCTCCATTTAAGCCGTCTCCAAAGGCGTTTCAGAGAATATGGCAGTACATCCAACCGGCCTCACAACCGCAGACCACGTGTAACCACACCAGCCCAGGACCTCCACATCCAGCAGGTTCACCTCCAAGATCGTCTGAGACCAGCCACTGAGACAGCTGCTGAAACAATTGGTTTGCATAACCAAACAATTTCTGCACAAACTGTCAGAAACCGTCTCAGGGAAGCTCAACTGCATGCTCGTCGTCCTCATCGGGGTCTTGACCTGACTCCAGCTCGTCGCCGTAACAGACTTGAGTGGGCATGCTAACATTCGATGGCGTCTGGCACGTTGGAGAGGTGTTCTCTTCACGGATGAATCTCGGTTTACATTGTTCAGGGCAGATGGCAGACAGCGTGTGTGGCGTTGTGTGGGTGAGCGCTTTGCTGATGTCAATGTTGTGGATCGAGTGGCCCATGGTGGTGGTGGGGTTATGGTATGGGCAGGCATCTGTTATGGACGAAGAACACAGGTGCATTTTATTGATGGCATTTTGAATGCACAGAGATACCGTGATGAGATCCTGAGGCCCATTGTTGTGCCATACATCCATGAACATCACCTCACGTTTCAGCAAGATAATGCACGGCCCCATGTTGCAAGGATCTGCACACAATTCTTGGAAGCTGAAAATGTCCCAGTTCTTGCATGGCCAGCATACTCACCGGACATGTCACCCATTGAGCATGTTTGGGATGTGCTTGACCGGCGTATACGACAGCGTGCACCACTTCCCACTAATATCCAGCAACTTCGCACAGCCATTGAAGAGGAGTGGACCAACATTCCACAGGCCACAATTGACAATCTGATAAACTCTATGCGAAGAAGATGTGTTGCACTGCATGAGGCAAATGGTGGTCACACCAGATACTGACTGGTTCCGAGTCCCCAGACCCCCAATAAAGCAAAAAAATTCACATTTCAGAGTGGCCTTTTATTGTGGACAGTCTAAGGCACACCTGTGCACTAATCATGATGTCAGATCAGCATCTTGATGTGGCACACCTGTGAGGTGGGATGGATTATCTCAGCAAAGCAGAAGTGCTCACTATCACACATTTAGACAGATTTGTGAACAATGTTTGAGAGAAATGGTAATATTGTGTATCTGGATTGAATTTTAGATCTTTAAGTCCATCTCATGAAAAATGGGAGCAAAAACAAAAGTGTTGCGTTTATATTTTTGTTGATTTCATGAAGCCGCCCAAAAAAAGCAAAGGAGACATGGGCTATCAGAATCAGATCAACAGCTCACTCGGAGAGATCCCCTCCTTTTTAGACTACAACGTTGTGTCTGGCAGGGTTGCCCACTGCTGTTTGCACTATGCATCGAGCCCCTGGCTATTGGCATCAGAAACAACCCCAACATTACCCCCATAGGCCTACACCTCAGTAAGATGGATCACCACATTGCCCTGTATTCTGATGATATCTTGTTTTTTCGCAGTCTGAAGAATCATTTCCGCCTCTACTGGACCTTATAAAAAAGTTTGGAGGGCTATCAGGTTATACCATAAACTGGCGCAAGTGTGAATGTATGCCTTTTAGTAAGGAATCTTCCGGTTAAAGTGACTGACCATATAAAGTACCTAGGAGCCACTATTCCCAAACAATCAAATCTGCTTTACAAATTGAACTACAGTGCTATGAACTTAAAAATTATAATGAATTCTGACGAACACTTCCTCTATCCATGATTGGTCGAATTGACGCCATCAAAATAGTGACTGCCTAGGTTTTTGTATTTATTTAAAAGTTTACCCATTTTTCGGCCAAAGGCCTTTTTAACGACATTGGATTCAATGAGTTTTCCTTTAGTCTTGGGGAACAAAGCACATCGTATAGGTAAAAAACATGTTTGCAAACCTAAATATTAAAAGATCTCCTATTATAGGGGAGAGTGGCCTAAGTTGTGCATTTTGGAAATTGTGCCACCCCTTGTTTCTAGAAAACCGTGGAAGAAATTGGAAATGTGACCACATATTTAAGAAGAGCCATCCATTTGACTCATCCTGTAAAGAAGGGAGACACAAGGAATAAGATATAAGCACATTTAAGCTCAAAAAACTGTGTTTTGCCTTTCAAAGTAAAATTTCCATGATCAAGGTTTTTTGATTATTGTGTCTGAACAATTATAGACAAGTTTGAAAACATTTGACACATGTTTTAGTGCTTTGGTATGCTACATTTTGAGTCTATACAGTTAGCACGATGTCAGCCCTAAATTGCTGCATCATGCTTATTATCCAAATTCTGGGATTGGGGTGATTTGTGCCAAAGGGCCTGGGTGAGTTATAAGTAAGTAAGTAAGTCAAATGTATTTATAAAAGCACATTTATGACAGTTTGCACTGTGCATTCAGTAGGTAAACAATGAAGGTAAAATAACAATAACCAAAATAAAAGATGTAAAGCCCATACATCCACATAAAACACAGATAGTAGTGCAGAGGTAAGATAGTTAATGGGGAGGAAACACCAGGGTGTTTTTTGAGCCTTGATTTAAAGGCAGAAATGTAGGGGAATCACATTTGTCAGGTGGCAGTTGGTTCCACAAGCACAGAGCAACTAGTGCAAAGTACATTTCTGAGAGTTGTGCCAGTGGCATGGCTGTATACGCTGGTCACCAAAAGAAAGTGATTGTCTACAGTAGATCAGAAGAGAGTGAAATCTCAATTCCACTTAACGACACCACTGATGAGAGTTCAGATGGCCAGAAAGATGATGATGGTGACTTTGTCATTGTGAGCTTTGCAGGTAAAACCATTAGATCTGCTAGGCCTTGTTTAAGAAAATTGTCCTTCAATCTTTGTCAACTATTTACTTTAAATACACCTTAAATAAGTGATTGTCTAATGGATTTGTCTTGCATTACAGTTTATGAGATATATATCAATGGCACAATTCACCCCATGGTATTCTCTCCAACCGCACAACTTACACCACACCGGGGGCAAGTTGTGCATCAAGACAACTTTTTTTCCGAAAGCTATATTTCTTCAACAGTTCATTCCAGATCCAAAGTTGTTATTGCCAGGGATGCACAACACCCTGAAATATATGTACATATGTGAGTTGGAGACTTTACTGTCAAGGCCTTACTTTAAAGTCACTTTGAGTGAAAAGTTGCTCAACTTAGGCCACTCTCCCCTACTACTTTTCTGGTCTTAATTTCTCATTAATGACTGCTATAGAGCAACCTGACACGAATCACAGCACAAAAAACTATGTAGATTTTCGGGAAACGCTTCCTCATCTGGGTGCATTCAGCAGTCTCTGTCAACACTACGCTTCGTCCTTCTCCGCCCCCTCGCCCCCCTCCTGCCAACCCCACTCCGTTGTGATTGGTTACCTTCCGGAAGACTTTCACCGGTGTGGGGGCAGATTTGAGCAGGCAGGTGGGGGTATGGCAGGAGCATGCCTGAGCACGTTGCAGCATTACCATACATGGAAAAATCCGGATTGATTTACATTCCGAATCTTGAAAGTCCTGTGTCACAACCATATGTCAACACCGACTTACAATTTCGGAAGAAGTTATTTGAAATTTTTTGATAATTTCATTTTCCTGAAGTAGTTCATACTAGCACCTAACATCAACAGAAGATTCGGAATGTAAAATATTCTAAAACTACAACACTTATCAGAGCATGTCTGACTCTAATGTACTCTGCAGAGGTAGAATTTGACAAGAAATCCTTCAAAGTGAAAGCTGCCCCTTATTCCGCCTGATTTTAGGCCTTTTTTATTACATTTTAGATAATGAAATGTCTGACGGTGTTGACTTATAGTAAAGTTGTCCCACCACTTAGAATCCTTATTAAACATTATTGTGTTGTAGAAAAACTATTTTTATTGATATGAGAGATTATTTACTGTTGCTTTTGATGAAAAAAGCAATTTTTAATCATTAAAGTACATTTCTAATAGGTTTTATTGCATATGAAAGATTGAAACCTTCTCTGAGGACACACTGTTTTTGACATCGTGAGAAGATAACAAGTGTCATATATTTGACATAATAATGATAAAATTAAATTTAAGGGTATAATTGTGCTCCAGACATTCTATTCTTAATCCCTAATCTACAATTTAAAATATTTTTAGTTTTAAACATAACAGCAGTTACATATGGAAGACGGCCTTTTGTCCCGGTTCTCAAGAATCACTGATATAATAAAGAGACCTACATGACACTCCATTTACTTTTTATTTTCGGTTTAACATGTGGTAGAAACCTGTATAGTGGATTACACCATAGTTGTTCTTTTTATTTTATTTATTTTTGTATTCCTTTTTTCAGTGTTTTCTCAGTGTGTATGTTCATAAAAAAATAATCTATAAAATACATTTATTTTTATTTATTTTTTTAACTTCATCACCACACAGGTCAGGGCTATGGGGAAATAGTCCCATAAGCAGCTTGGCTGTTGTTTCATTGGGATGGACTATAATTGGCACTGGGAGAGGGATAGGTTAAATATTCAGGGGTTGACACTAAGGTTTCAAAAGCACTTGCCCAAAAAAAAAATGTAAACAGTGATATATGCTTATTAAAATATACATTTTAGCTAACCTTATCTCTTAAATGCAAACACTGCTTACTTGTTTCATCCTGACCACATACATCCAACAGCAATTCACATAAGCCTAGATATCATGACATCACACATACAGCCAAGAGCTTGGTCCTGCTGCAGCATCGTGAAAGGGCCTCTTTTTGCTAGGCCTACTATTTATTTTATATTGCTGGGAAAACAAGTGTTTCACCCAAACTGTATTATTCAAGCCTCTCGCGAAAAACAAAAAAAAAAAAAATCTTGATGTTACATTTGAACACATCATGATGTCCTTTTGTTGACCTTTGCCTAATAATCATTTTACTGAGCCAACCTGAACACATCACATTTGAACGTTTGCGATTTTTATTATTATCCTGCAGATTTTAATATGGATTTAGGGACTTGCTAAACAGTCTCTCGTTTGTTGATCACCGCTGTTTTGAATGAATGATGAGACGGTGCCGAGCCTGTCTGCAGCGGCAGCGGCTCAGCGGACAGGGTTTTTTTTTTTTTTTTTTGAGACGGAGTGGAGTTGAAGCGGGTTGAACGAGTTTCTTCAACACAGTCGAAGGTACAACACTTTAGTTGAAGATGACCCGACTCTACTCGATATTTAAAATTCCATCATGTGCCCTACTGGACTCCATAGCGGTATCGATAAGCTCAAACGTTAAGGTACGAACACACTGCACTCCACGGCGGTTGGCCGTGCGAATCGCAGGTTCCGCGCCGCGTGATCATATAGACCCCTTTTCAGTCTACGTCACACAGCGTCACTCCCCGCTCTACTGCGCATGTCCGTTGCAGAAAGAGACAAGAGCAACACGAGCCACAATCATGTCGTGTTGTGTTGTTGGATGCACAAACCGTTTATTTTTATTTTGAATGGTGATAAAGCTAGTAAATGCCCAAATGCACCGCTGTATAATTACATAAATGAGTTGTGAAATGTTTATAATAAGGACAGTGACCGGAGACGAGGCTATAGCAATGGAAAGCAATGGAGGCTTATTTACAATGACCCAGACGTTATACATCTCCGTCCTCTTCCCTTGTGTTTGACTCTATGGTTTGACTAGGCAGTAGGGGTTTGCACGTTTACACGTGTAGCCTGTAAGTAGGCTAAATCATACCATTTAGGAAAAATCAATATACGAAAACCGAGTGGGGTCGACATGTGCTAGCCTACTGTAGGCTACTAAAGCAGATAACACAACACATTATTGTGTTTGGTTATAATATTTATTCATTTAACTATTTAACTGCTCCACCATAAGTTTCACTTTCCTTTTCATCTCCGTCTCAAACAGCTGGTCTGATAAGGTGGTCGGCTCGTGAGCCCAACGGCCCCGAAAGCAGGAGTTAGTCTAAAAACAGATGATCACGGCTAGTTATGATCACTTTTAAATCAAAAAGCAAAATTATGAAATAAAGGCATCTCATCATCTCTCTGTCTATCTGTCTGCCGGTCTTTACTGTCACTCTCCAACAGCAGTCCGGCCACTGAAGTCGTCGGGGCCATTTCTTCTCATCATTTATCTACTCAACTGCCGGCAACGCATATGGGTCATTAAGACGTATCTCGTTCAATAGTGTTAATGTTTCCGCATAACCAATGTTATCACTCGCTGATAAACTGTTTTTAGTAAGCTGACAACATCGCTATTTAACACCATGGACCTATAAAGAAACACCGCAACTGCAATATAACCAAACGGGTAACCATGGCAACCAGCCAAACAATTTTTCTTTCTGCAGCTATGCAGCGCGCGCATCCGCCGTGTTGATAAACAGAAAAGGGGTCTATTGGGTCATATTGTGTACGCCGCCCGCCGCCCGACCAGAGTAGCCTTCTCCTACTCTGGGGATATGCTGGCGCTGGTGCTAACCATAGATAGCATAATAAACCACTGGTGCTAACCGGTGCTGAGAGCACCAGTCTGCTGTGCTGATGGTGCTTTATCCAAGCTAACCGGTGTAAACTTGGTTCATAAAGAAAAACTGATAGCTGTAGGCCTACACAGCAGGCAACAGACACATAGGCTATTCACAGAATTTATGGGAGCAATCTGTGACTATTATGTTTTCATCCATCTTAATTTCCTCTGTCTGTCGTCCCGAAGTGAGTGACGTCGGGAGGAGCAGCCGGCGGCGAGAGAGAGAGAGAGAATATGGGCTTATTGGTTTTCTTAGGGGCACTTTACACGGTGAAAACGTGACAGTTTTCCCGTTTTTGGTTTTAAAAAAAAACTTTCAGACGCAATTTATTTGAAATATTCACTCGTACATATGTTTTCAGAGGAAACAGGCCGAAATCACTGTAGTAGGCATGCCAAGCCAATAGTCAGCGGTGACACTTAGCCTAGTAGATAGCCATTATAGTTCATAAAGCAGTTGGTGTAAGCTTGGGGTTACAAGTATTGTAAATTACAAGCTTTCTGTCCTCTTATTTCACCGCATTGAACTCGTGAAAACAGAAGACATGCTGATAGTGAAGGGGCTTTGTGAGTGGCTACTTTCCTGTTAGGCGTACTTCAAAATAAAAGTTAACTCACGTTTGTCCAGTGAAATGCTATTAATGTTTAGCCAGTGAAATGATTTTACTCTGGAGCCGTAGCCTTAATGCTCCTTTTGTTGAACAGTAACTTAACCGCTGCGCGCTGAACTACGGATAGTGTTTTTTAATGTAGAAAGAGCCGTGTTCCTGGCATATAGAAGCTACACACGTTTATTTTGCTAGAAAAATCGGCAGAGCACAAATCTTTCCCCAGGCAAAGTGGCGGGTGGTCTCAATAACTTACTAATCACTTAGACTAAATTGACGAGTGTTATATTTGAGCCCTGCACAACACTATGCGCTGATCACAGTGATGGTGTCGCGGAGACACCTTTTATGTTATGTTGTCTTCTAACTCGCGTGTGGGTATTTTGACAGCAAATGTTATAGACTAGGCATACGTGAAGTGGAGCCGTGACGTCAGCGTTACCAGGGAAAATGGTTTCGGTGTTTACAAGAAACCAAAACCGTTGTGTTTTCCAAAAAATCCTCCCTGGGAGTTCACGGAATCTTTCAGCTCTGTGAGAGTGCATCACTGCATCAACTCATTGCAATCAGGTGTGTGTAGCACCAGGGCCGCCGCTCCCTATACGCAGAGTACGCAGACTGCGTAGGGCACCAAGTTCCTGGGGGGGGCACCCCAAAAAAAAAAAAGTTATAATTTTTTTTTTTTTTTTTTTTTATTAAAAAGGAAAAAGAGATGGTCCGGGGGCCGCCCAAAATAGTTTTTTTTTTTTAAAGTTCATGTTAATCATTACATTACAAAAAATATATAAATTAGTTATGAACAGGCCCATCGTTGTTTTTTCTTAATTGTGTAACCTATCCAGGGGTGGATTACTGCACAGGCACACCGGGCACAGGCCCAGGGGCCCAAGGGCTCAGGGGGGCCCTTAGCCAGAGATACTGATAGTAACTTTTCATGTTGCATAGTCAAAGAGCTCAGTCACTGATGTCAATAACAGGGTCCAAAAAGGAATAGCCTAAATATAAATACTCATTAAAATGTAACAAGATAGAAATCATCATGGGCCCCTCAACTAGTAGGGGAGAAATACAAAAGCAAGTTAAAAACAACAGCATTAGTAGCTCTGTCTAAGGGGGTTGAAGGCCCCCTCACACATACACAAATAAACTTTATATGTGTGAATTCTAAATTGTTCATATCCACCCTTTATCTGTTGAAATGGGCCCCTCCATCATAGAACATGGGTCTGCAGACCAATCTACTGTTTTTACAGTTGCAGAGTAAAGAGTGCTACCTGTTTAAGAAAAATCTGAAAAATAATGTTCCTTCTGCATCTCAGGATTTGATATCTCTCTAGTCTCTAAAATTTCCTCACAAAGTGCACCAGATTGATGCATTTTACTTTAAAAAGGTAAAAACAATTCCACCCACCCCCCAACAAGGTACAGGGTCCCTCCAACAATACCCCAAAATCCTGTGGGAAACACTGACTTCCTTAATATGTTTTTGCCATTAATTGTATGTATCCGTGTAGAAAATTCAGTGTACCTGACTGGATAGGGACAAGTGGGGGGCCCTTTAAGAGTGTAAGCCCAGGGGCCCATTATCTCATAATCAGTCTATGATCCTATCACTCAATTCCTTTGCAAAGGCAGTTTTTTCACAAGTTAAGCTGTTCTTTCTGTTAGTAAATGCTGGCAAATGTGCCAAAAAGCAGTCGCAGAGATCTTGCAAGGGCAAAAAAAATTTGATCGCGCCCTGCGGACGCGAGCTTCTGGGTGTTTTTTTTTTGGGGGGGGGGTGGAGGGGGGCAACACTGACAATTTCTGCTTAGGGCACCCAAAAGCGTAGCAGCGGCCCTGTGTAGCACTGACTGGCATTAGTTGATGCTGTGTCACTACTCACTAACCACTCTCACGGAGCCAAAAAGAGTCTGGTGCCCTCACACTTTCAACACACGGACATGCACTACATTGCTTCCTGAATTGCCAACGGACAATGTTACTCGTAGTGGCTTTAATGTTCGGCCCGTTTGCAGTGCTTTTTCTAAATGCTGCTTATGTCTTGTCAAATTGATGAAGATGTTTTCTTAATTAGCTTGTGTTTTGCATGTGTTTTCTTAAGTTGCAGGGCCACCGTACTTGTTAGTCTCATAAACAATTAAAAAAGTAAATGATGTAACAATGGAATTTTAGTAGATTTAGTAGGCTACAATATATTACGGAGGAAAGCAACAACTCTCACATAAGAGAACCTTAAACTAGATAGTTTAGCAATTTTGCAGAGTAATCCCTAAAGCACTGCCATAATTTATTTATTTATTATTATTCTTCCGGACAATTACACATAATACATAATTTTCTCATTGCATATTCATACATATTACTTTGTGTTATCGTCCGAAGGGAAGCAGGAGAAGCCAAAGGCTTATCGGGTCCCGCCCCCACTGCCATAAGATTCAGATACACAGATACACAGCTACTACAGTTAGAAAAAAAATTTTTCTTTTTTTTTAAGAAGATTCATTCTAATACACAGATCATTTTAGGTCTCTATTTTCCTCTCTGCCTGTGACAATGCAGATATGGCCTTGTCCATTTCTTCTCTAGTAGTCTAAACACATCTGCAAAAGTAAAATGATGGTCATTTCACTTTCATAATCACTGTTAGATTCTTAAAGCTTCTTAATTCTTAAAGTGAAGTACGCTTTAAAAAGATGTTCCAGTTGCATTTTAATGTCATTGTAACTTCATTGTGAGAAAACAAAACGATTAAGTAACATTTTTATTTTTAAATTTTTATTTTGAGTTCATCAATGCACTTTGTTAAGCTGTGTCAATAATTCATTTATGAAAGCCTTTAACTCAATAAACCTTAACATTTAACCTCTACTGAATGCTAATGCTATACAAACTGTTTATCCCTTCAACCAAATGATATGATAATGACTGGCATCTTACTTCCCATAGATCATATTTATGGTGGGTCGAGGTTACTTGTCCCCTGATCTCAGCAAGGTGCGCAGCAACTGTCCCAAGGCCATGAAGAGACTGATGGCTGACTGCCTGAAGAAGAAGAGAGAGGAGCGACCTCTCTTTCCTCAGGTGAGACCAATAAAGCCTTTCTCTCATTTGGTCCAGTGGATTCAAATCAGTTTTATTTGTATAGCCCAAAATCACAAATAGCATTCGTCTCAATGGGCTTTACAGTCCATACAATATGATACAGTATGGTAAAATATGACACAACATGATACAATATGAAACAATATGACACCCTGCCCTTACACCCTTAGCTCGGCTGAGAAAAAACTCCCAGTAAAAAACCCTTTACCGGGATTAAAAAAAAATTGAAGAAATCTCAGGGAGAGTTGACAGAGTAAGGGATCCCTCTCCCAGGACGGACATGCTGCAATAGATGTCATAAGTAGAGAAAAATCACGAAGGATTTTGATCATTGTCCAGATGTTTAGATGGTAATACTAAAGTAAAGTGCAAATAGTGTGGATGCAGGACGACTTCAGATGCTGCCAGAGGATCCACACCGTCTCGTCTCGTCTCCACCAGGGAAAACTAAGGTTTCCAGCACCGGGAGTGGATCCATATGCTTTGCGACAATAAAAAGAAGGAAGCCAGATAACCTGAAATGTACTGTCCCTGTTATTAAAGATATATTTTCCTATATCTCAGTATGACATACAGGGCTTAGCAGTGCAAGCGTTTCACTCGCATTTGTGACTAAATATAGATGTTTGTGAATTTAATGTGCTTGATCCTCTCATCCGCGCTCACGGTCCTCTAGTATAAATAATTACACACAAAAGTAAAAAATACTAAAAACCAAGAGTAGTACAGTGATAAGAGTAAAATAGTTTTTGTATTCAAATAAATTAAATCCTCCTGGCTAGAATAGACCTTCTTGTTTTCCTTTTGTTAAGTAAACAAACATTATTTGACACATTCTCATTGAACCCCTACATTTTTCTATGTACTCCTACATTTTCAACTTAGGAGCACATGGGGAAAAAAAGGTTATAGCCTCGTTTGACTAGGAGCCGTCTTGCTCAGACCCGCGCAATTATGAAATGCTGTGCGCTCAGCAAGACGTGCGTCATAATTGCGCAGGTCTGAGCCTGACGGCTCCTACTCAAACGAGGCTATTGTCTTTCCCTGACACATAGAGTATGTTTGCTCTGAGTTTGTGGAAACTCTGGATTTTCTGTTTCAGGAGTATGGGCAGAGATTTGTGTCAGTAGAACTTGAATTTGAATTGATCGACTTGAATATGAATTGATCAACCTGCATTTGAATTATTGATACTTGAATTCGAATTTATACACTTGAATATGAATTATCCATTTGAATTTGAATTAATTATACTTGAATCTGAATTTTCTCTACTTGAATCTGAATCAGTTAATACAAGTTCAAAATTCAAGTTTTCAAATTCAAGTAGAAAAAATTAAAATTCAAGTAGAAAAAATTCAGATTCGAGTAGAGAAAATTCAGATTCGAGTAGAGATGTGCACATCCGGGTTCTTTGAGGAAGAGCAATCGAGTGCAGATCTCTGATCCTAGGCTACAGCGTCCGGGCGGTGACCGTTATTTAACGTTCAGGAAATATAAAGTCATAAATTGTTTAATCATCGTCTGTGTTTTTGACCTCTTGTTTTATAATCGAAGTATCTTTTAGAACACTAATCACGTTTCAGTAATTAAAGTTAAGTTATTAATTAAGTTATAATATCGCCAATAGGCTATATCAATGAAAACAGACGGTCAAACAGCGTCCAAATGAGCTAAAATCCTAAATACAATAAACAGTAACATGGCAAACTTATTTTTAGGTAAGCTAATTGATTATTTATTCATTTCTTCACACGTTTACATGTTTAGAGGCGAAGGATTCCTCCGACGCTCTCTGTCCGGCTATCAGACAGCACTCAGCTGTTTTTTTTTTGTTGAGCATTATGCTTAATTTCCTGCATTCTGGTGAATTTTCTTCAGTGCAAATGAACAGTAGACCTAGTGCGAATAGACCGAACTCTGATGTGTGACTTTATTATTGTGCCCCGCTGTGATCGCTCTCGCTGTCATCTCTCCTTGGAGGAGCAGGTGCGCAGGTGAACATTGCATCCTGTCTCTCTTTCTCTCTCTCTCTCTCCCCTGCGCTTAGCAGACAGAGGAAACGTATAGTGACTATGTTGAAGTTATCTAGGCTACTGCTTTGTGCCATTAACCTGGATTTTTAATGATAACCTGATGCTCATTAGTGCGCACCCCTCAGCACTCTGACTCTACCGAAGTGCGCATGGGAAGGCGGGGCACAAACGTAATCTTGTCCTGGGCACGGAGAAGAAATGCGACGGGCATATAGGCTACTGTAGCCTATACAGTATAGGCTATAGCCTATACGCTATATATAGGCCTATATTATAGTGTAGCCTACATATTTATGCTCTGTCAAGTTGATGTGAGGGAGCAGGAGATGGGAAAGAGGACATAGGCTATGAGACTGTTTACAGAGCAATGGCGGGAGCACAGGGCAAAGTGTAGGGGGGCGGAGAGGGGGTGCAGGCGGTGGTGAGGGGGGGTGCGGCCGCACCCCTATTACTTCCAACGTCCCATTTATATTAATCTCTTATTTATTGTAGCCTAAGCGTTTATGAATGACTGCACGTAGCCTACAGTTGTCAGATCGCGAACAGTTAAAATAAATGTGTTTCAAAGGGCATCGTTTTTAGTATTTTTTTTTTAAACTCACAATGCCAGTAGCCTATTCATAGGCTACTTTGTCTGAAGAACTGGGTCCTGTTTCAGGTGGTTTTGAGGCAACCCAGAGTTTGTTCGCTCTGAGTTAGTGGAAACTAACAGTTTCTGCAGCAACATACGCCGTGGGTCTACTGGATAGGTGATTTGACCTACTCTGAGTTTGTTTTCACTTTACGCTGTAGCTCCGACTGAAGAAAGAGTGTCACTCAGTGCGTTTACATGCAGACTCATAATCGGGTAACTAAACGAATAAGACCTCAACAGGACTTTTAACCTGCATGTAAACACCTTTATCCGATCTACTTCGGACACAAATCGGCACAATAACGGACAAGAGAAGTCGGATAAGAACACCTAGATAACTCGTTCATTGTCGGCTTTCTCTCTGCATGTATACAGGGATCGGACATCGCATATCGGACTTCTCGTTCTGTGCTTGTGTGCCTGCGCGTCATAGACATTATAATGTCTATGCTGCGCGTGATAGGGTTATTGACGGAAGGGAACCGGACGTGGCTCTAAAACCACTTGTTGAAAGCATGGTTGAAAGGGCTACAGCGCCACCTAGCATAGTGGAGACAGCCATGCATCGGACATTTATCCGATTTCTGAAAGGCCATGTATACTCAGACAAGTGACACGGTCCGTTCGAGTGTCTTGTTCGATATATGTGATAATCCAATCTAGTTGTGCCATGGAAACGCGACCCTGTAGGACAGTTAAAGCAAAATCACTCCATAGAAATCTCCATCGGGATGTTTTTATCATTTCCTGATGATTTTACGTTTGCTTGTCCAGCTCAACTGACAGACAGCTGAGTGCTGTCTGATAAGCCGGACAGAGAGCGTCGGAGGAATCCTTCGCCTCTAAACATGTAGGCCTAAACGTGTGAAGAAATGAATAAATAATCAATTAGCTTACCTAAAAATAAGTTTGCCATGTTACTGTTTATTGTATTTAGGATTTTAGCTCATTTGGACGCTGTTTGACCGTCTGTTTTCATTGATATAGCCTATTGGCGATATTATAACTTAATTAATAACTTAACTTTAATTGCTGAAACGTGATTAGTGTTCTAAAAGATACTTCGATTATAAAACAACAGGTCAAAAACACAGACGATGATTAAACAAACTAATTTATGACTTTATATTTCCTGAACGTTAAATAACGGTCACCGCCCGGACGCTGTAGCCTAGGATCAGAGATCTGCACTCGATTGCTCTTCCTCAAAGAACCCGGATGTGCACATCTCTACTCGAATCTGAATTTTCTCTACTTGAATCTGAATTTTTTCTACTTGAATTTGAATTTTTTCTACTTGAATTTGAAAACTTGAATTTTGAACTTGTATTAACTGATTCAGGTTCAAGTAGAGAAAATTCAGATTCAAGTATAATTAATTCAAATTCAAATGGATAATTCATATTCAAATGTATAAATTCGAATTCAAGTATCAATAATTCAAATGCAGGTTGATCAATTCATATTCAAGTCGATCAATTCAAATTCAAGTTCTACTGACACAAATCTCTGCCCATACAGGAGTCCGTTAAATCAAAATCAAATCAGTTTTATTTGTATAGCCCAATATCACAAATAGACATTTGCCTCAGTGGGCTTTACATTCCATACAGTACGACACCCTGCCCTTACACCCTTAGCTCAGCTGAGAAAAAACTCCCAGTAAAAAACCCTTTAACGGGATAAAAAAATTGAGAAACCTCAGGGAGAGTTGACAGAGTAAGGGATCCCTCTCCCAGGATGGACATGCTACAATAGATGTCGTAAGTAGAGAAAATCATAAAGGAGTCAATCATTGACCAGATGTTTACATGGTAGTACTAAATTAAAATATGACTAGTGAATAGTGTGGATGCAGTAGGGCTTCAGATGCTGCCAGAGGGGGGGGGACCTGATCCACACCGTCTCGTCTCCAACAGGGGAAACTGGAGGAGGACAAACAGGCAGCCAATGAGCGAAGCAGAATGAACATAAAGAGTGAAAATGCATACAAGTAGAAGAGTACAATCCTGATGGACGGTGAATCAGTGCTGATGTGAGGCACTAGCAGCCGGGGAGCGTCCGTTCCTAGGACGGCTGATTCCACACAAAACTCGGAGTTACTGCGGCAACATACGCCGTGGGTCTAACCTGCTCGCTAGGTGGTTTGACCTACTCTGAGTTTGTGTCACTTTAAGCTGCAGCTCAGACTGAAGTGTCACAACACGTTTGAAGCAAAATCACTCAACAGAAATCTCCATTGAGGTGGATTTGGTTATAAATCCATCAGGCTGTACAATGAAAATTGTCGCCTAATTTGTCTGACGTTCAAGTCCTTCACTCCCCATTTATAGAGTGACAGTCTGTTTACTGCACATGATTTAAGCTTGACTGCATATGATACAGCAAATACAAAATGCTGTCAGCAATTTTGTGCTGCGCCAGCTCATACTTTTGCTGCTGCTGATATGCGTTACTTTTTAAAATAGGCTTTTGCTTCTCATAGAGAAGAGTATGATTCTCTTGACAAAACAAATGTTGCCCCTTTTTTTCTGAATTGCCGAGGTGATTAGATCAAAGTTATGAAATAATACCCCCGTTAGTTATTTTCCGTTCCATAAGCCCAATGTTCATTCACTAATATTTCTCACTCTAGTGGGAGGAGTGGTGATTTGGAGAGGTTTTTCTTAATTTTTTTGAGAAGTGGAGAAGTGGGACTATCAAGCATTTGTTTCTCCTGTTTCCATGGTGAATCATGTTATCAGCGATCCATTGACGATGGCTTTTACGCACATGCTCAACCTGGAGTGAGCAGACTCTGAGTTGACTGACCCAACGCTGATCCATTGTTTTGAAACCGATAACCTAGAGTTGCTCATCTCAGAGTTGGTCAACTCATAGTGGAGGGTTGAGTTTGTCAACCCTGCTTCCTGAAACAGGCCTCTGTTCTCCTTTATATTTCAGTATAATGTTCGTCTGCAACAATCATATTATTATCACCACTATCCTGTGATTCCTTCGTTTCGTTTACTAGTTCCAATCAATCTGTTAAATTGCTGGCCTTGAAACAACGAGTAAAATAATTCAAACATCTTAAAGGGCATAAAAAGCTGCTCAACTCAAGCAATGACTCACTAGTGACATGCTCCAAGCTCAGAATACAATGTTGCCATTGACAAACAATAGTTTTTTTGGTTGTGAATGGTGATCATGCTTGTTGTGACTGTTGGCACTGTTTCTTGCATTGTGTGTATGTGTGTGTTGTCAGATCCTGGCGTCAATCGAGCTGCTGGCTCGGTCGTTACCCAAAATCCATCGCAGCGCCTCAGAGCCTTCGCTTAACAGAGCCGGCTTTCAGACTGAGGACTTCAGCTTATATGCCTGCGCCTCACCCAAAACCCCCATTCAGGCCGGTGGCTATGGTGAGCTCATATACACATACTCAGACACCCGTCTTTACAGTAGCTGTGAGGACCTTTTCTTTATCAACTTACCAAAGGAAGAGTGATGATCACCCGTGGCTTCTGTTCACAAATCTATTTGCAATAAAGATGTAAAACTCAAAATACAAGCACACACAAATGTGCCCTGTGATAAAATAGTTAGCCAGCATAAATAAAAAAAAAAATTAAGTTTAAGTTTATGATTACTATTGTTATTATATTTTTATTCAATTTGTTTAGGTATTGTTTTGCTTCCACATTTTTGTAAATTGTCTTGCTCTTTTAATTAACTTTTTTATGTTTTATTATTATGTATTATATATCAGTGATTCTTGAGAAGTGGGACAAAACAGGGTGCAATGTTGAAAAAATACAAACCCTATGTTTCGGCAAATTAAATTACATGTATGTATCCAACATATACTAAGCTACTGACCTAAGCTTTGACACAACCTCCCAGCTTTTTTTTTTTTTTTTACTGTCATTGGCCTATCACCACCGTCTAGGGGTGTACGGTACACTAAAGTCACGGTTCGGTACGTACCTCGGTTTTGAAGTCATGGTACGGTACAGTACGGTACGGTTCATAGTTAAGGGAGAATGAACAGCTCTAACCCTAACCTGGATGGTGCTTTCTCAAATGCGTATGCATGTTCGACGTGTTGCTTCCTACATAGGCGATCGCAGTGAAACAATGACCCGTGTGCCGACATTGTTCCAAACGTTTTCATAATTCACCTGGAATCTTAAGTTATCTCTCAAACGGGATTTGAATAACAGGGGGGCGCCTCCAAGCTCCGGTTTCCTGTTGTCTTTCGTCATGCAGTTCGCTCTCTGTTCGATAGCACTGTATAACATCTTTATTTGCACTACTGATAGACTGTAAACGAGGGTTACTACAACTGCTAATAGGGATGCAAACGGGACACTAGAGCGGAGAGCTGTTTATCTCTTGCTCTGGGACTGCAGCTGGGAGGGGCTGCTGCGTGAGGACTCTGCCGCCTGTCAGTGCTCTGGGACGGGGAAGTGGCCGCGGAGTCACCCGCTGCTCGTTTAGAAGTTAAGAGCGATACATGCTTTAGCGACAGGGTCTCCAAAAGTCACCAATAACACCAGAAGAAGCGGCTAGATTGGTCGCTGGTCGTTTTTTTTTTTTTTAAAGAGTCACCAGAGGGGTCTGAAAAGTCGCTAAATATAGCGACAAAGTCGCTAAGTTGGCAACACTGCCTGACCCTAATGCACACCATGGAGATAAGAGACTCTCAATCGCTGGCTGCTACTGCGCACGTGCGAGCCGAGCCGGAGGCTAAATGGTCCGGGGGGGAACTCCGGCGACAAGTTCCACCCCGCAAAACAAGCCTGTACATTCGCCATATAACGCTATGTACTCCACATACGGACCGCGGTCCACCTCTGTAACACCAAATAGGTGCCTGTACCGTCACGGTACGGTACAAATACATGTATCGTTACACCCCTACCACCGTCAGATTTCCTGTCTAAATGGAATTTATCTATTAGCCATTTGGTTTTTCTGTTGATGTTAGGTGCTAGTATGAACTACTTCAGAAAAATAAAATTATCAAAAATTTCTAGTAACTTCTTCAGAAATTGTAAGTCGGTGTTGACACATCATGGTTGTGACACAAGACTTTCAAGATTCGTAATGTAAAATATTCTAAAACTACAACACTTATCAGAGTCTGACTCTAATGTACTCTGCAGAGGTAGAATTTGACAAGAGGTCCTTCAAAGTGACAGCTGCCCCTTATTTCGCCTGATTTTATTACATTTTAATGAAATGTCTGACGGAGGTGACAAAAAGTGTCCCACCACTTAGAAACCATATAAAACATGAATGTGTTGAAGAAAAACAGTTTTTATTGACATGAGAGATTATTTAGTGTTGCTTTTGATGAAAAAAGCTCTTTTCAATCATTAAAGTACATTTTTAATAGGTTTTATTGCATATGATAGATTGAAACCTTCTCTGAGGACACACTGTTTTGGACGTCGTGAGAAGATAACAAGTGTCATATATTTGACATAATAATGATGAAATTAAATTTAAGGGTATAATTGTGCTCCAGACATTCTATTCTTAATCCCTAACAACATCTACAATTTAAGATATTTTTAGTCTTAAAAATTACAGCAGTTACATATGGAAGACGGCCTTTTGTCCCGGTTCTCAAGAATCACTGATATATTATATTTGCCGTCAGTACGTTGAAATTCTTTCAACTACTTTAAGCCACTGTTAAAGTAACTCAACCCTCCCTGCAGATGTTTCACCAGAAAAGGTAGGGATTCTGCCCTTTTAACCGCTGAAAGGCTTTTAACTTGAAAGATCTATGCAGGAATTATTTCACCAACAGTTGCTTAACACCAGACTAAAAAGAGTCCCATTGTAATCCTGTGTTCCAATGGTTTTATAGGAATAGGGGCGCGGCGCTCGCTTGACGACCCTACAGTTACACTCTCTCCTCTTGGCGAGGTGTGAACTGGAAGGCAAATTTCATTGTTCTGTAACGGTGCATTGACCAAATAAACCTGATTCTGATTCTTTAAAGCGCCCCAAAGTGGTTATTTACTGGCTTTTCCATCTTTCACACAGACTTTGGTGGGGGGGGAACATATATATTGAAATTATTGTTATTTCAAAATTATGGAATTTAAAAACTAAATGTTCTGTTTTAAAGAGAGAGTTTGATAAAATGATGTAAGCATCCAAAAACTTTTAATGCTTAGCACAAACCCCACTGAAAGGAGACCTTTTTATTGCATCTTCATTTATTGTACACAGTATAGACCGGTCAAAACGGTTTGTATGTTCTACTGATAAAAACATTGTGAGACGTATGGAGAGAGCACTATTGCAATTGTCGGCTTTAATCATTGAAAGTGGCTAGGTTGCTTGAGAAGAGACACTCAGCTCAAAATGTATGTCTTGCCACTACTTTAATTGGAATTTTTGTAGGGTAACTATAAGAAGATACAACCAGCTTAACGTGATCACCCAAATGTTGTGTGGTTTGCCGAAAATCACGTAAATAAAAAAATAAGAAGCCGGCTGTGTGTTCACTTGCTCGGCGATAGTGTATTATAGAACAGTTAGAGGCGTACGCAGCGCAGAATCAAGGTCTACTGTAGGCTACTGACGAAATTCACACAAAACATTCCTTCTATTTATTAACAATATTTATGAATTTAGGCTATATATTTTGCTGCTCCAACTCAAATTCAGCCCAGCTAGGCGATAGTTAAGTTTCAGTTTCATTTTTATCTCCGTGTTATACAGCCGTTTGGACCAGCTGATCGGCTCCCGACAGCGGGAGTCAGTCTGCGTTCCAGTTCTACTGGGAAGTCGGATTCATGGTGCCAGTGATAACTGAACTAAATTATAAAATAAAGCTATTCCTTCCTCCCTCTATCTTTCTCTCTCTCCACTGCACACTCAGTCACTACTATCCATGCTTAAAGTAAGCAGGATTATAACCTCATTTATTAATAATAATAATAATAATAATAATAATAATGATAATACATTTTATTTATATAGCACTCTTCTCTCACTCAGAGCGCTTTACAAAACAACAATAAACAAACAAAAAGAACATTAAGAGTTGATGGGGCTTGGGTTGGTGGGTGATCTAGGGGTAGGCAGAGGAGAAGAGATGGGTCTTGAGGTGGGACTGGAAGATGGTGAGGGACTCAGTCACAAATGTGTTGGGGGAGGCTGTTCCAGAACCAGGGAGCTGCCCTGGAGAAGGCTCTCTCGCCAATGCTGCGGAGTTTTGATGTGTGGGTGGAGAGGAGACTGGCTGAGGAGGATCTGAGGGCCCGGGGGGGTTGATAGGGGGAGAGGAGGTCAGTGAGATATGGGGGGGGGGCCAGATGGTGGAGGGCTTAGCACATTATCTTTAAATATTTTATATAATTTATTCTTCTTTTTTTTCCTTAATCTAATTTTGACGATTTTTAGAAAAATGTGTTGGTATGTAAGTGCTAAGGGAGCATGTTGTAATAAAACCTGTTAACCTTACCTTTTAAATGTATTTTATTTCATGTTTCTATGTGCTACACAGGCTTAGATATTTAGGCTTTGGTAGACGTTGACAATTTGTAGTATTTTTTTCAGAAAACCCTCAGGATATAAGGACATGTATCATAAATTGCCATAGTCATCAATGGGTTAACCTAATAATTGACTGATTTTCTGCCTTTCTTTATTACCTTTCAGGGGAGTTTTCGGCTTTTAAGTAAGTGCTGCAGATCCCACCGGTCCATCATGGTCACTCGGAGGTCTCGTGTCCATGCGGTGGATTCATTAATTAATGAAGAAACTGAACAAATTGTCTCGAAGAATGTGCTTTTTTCCTCCTCTGTTAACCTGAAGAATGCACCCTCACTGCAGTCCTTCCAACAAACTGCTGTGCAGCAGCAAGACAGCCACATCCACAGTCAAAACTGATTTGGGGAAAATATAAACACTTAAAGAAAGAACCTTAAATGAAAGAAAAGGAAAGAACAAAAACCCAAAACAGAAATGTCCATACCAAAATAGTTTTAAGGAGGAGATGGCAAACTGCACAAATGGACCTGCCATGGAGGTAATGGAGATTAAGGCAAAGGGAAAGAGAGATGGAGGTGAAAGGTCAGCAGATGTCACTCCTCTTCTTTCCTGTTGAGCGAAGGAGGTCTGCTATGTATTCGCCTGGCTCTGGTCTGCACTGTGAGGATGGAGAGGTGGAGATGGAATGCCAGGCGTTGGCCCTATTCGGCAGGGATTAACCCACAGGGAAGATGACATGAAAGATAGATTAATTTTGAATTTGTTTCTCATGTTCTAGACTTCAGCTAGCAAATGCTAGGAATTCTGAGCATGTTTGGCATTAGCTTCTTTTGCAGCACACTGCAAACATATGCATTGTATTATTTTCTTCTTTTTTGCCACTAACAAATCTGACCAGTGGTGAAATGGCCACAGCCATTAATCTTCTGAATAATTGACTTCTAACTTTTCAAAAGAACATCAAAGAAGTGTTTCTTTCTATAGGTTTATGTTGGAAAAGTCCAGAGCCTGCACCGTACAGCTAACAGCAGCTGTTCCTTGAAAGGAATACTCAATTTAGTCTGATGAAAGCTACACGAGGGCTTTCTCATTCGCTGCCCCCAGCATTTACACTGAACTAAAGAGGGTGCACTACTTTTGGCTCCTCTAAGCTTCCAAGGTTGTTACACAGCATTTTTGCAACAGAGCTTTTCCAGGTGCATGTCATGTCATTGTTTAGTTTTTTTTCTTTAATGTTGCACTCAGCTTCAAATGGGGACCTAACTAACTGACTAATGGGCTTCAGCATTACTTGCTGAAAGCACTGGTGACTCTTCTGTTAGTCTTGAAAAAGGCGAAAAATATTCTTTCAATCACACTTTTACATTCTCTTACATAGGCACCCATACTTTTGTCATTCCTGTGTGTGTGTGTGTGTGTGTGTGTGTGTGTGTGTGTGTGTGTGTGTGTGTGTGTGTGTGTGTGTGTGTGTGTGTGTGTGTGTGTGTGTGTGTGTGTGTGTGTGTGTGTGTGTGTGTGTGTGTGTGTGTGTGTGTGTGTGTGTGTGTGTGTGTGTGTGTGTGTGTGTGTGTGTGTGTGTGTGTGTGTTATATTATATTATATTATAGTTTCCGGTTGTTTTTTGTGATCGTCAACATTTGCCTTTTTTCTGTACAGGCAGGCCTGCAGATATTATATTTATGTGATTTTAGTTTTTTTATGGATTCATTTTCCAATCCGCTTTATTTAAAGCTATCAGTCTTTTCTTATTGCTTGTTTAGGTCTTTGTGACTTGTGTACTTGCACTTTTAGCTATTGATCGAAGCAAATGAGCAACTTGCCTTTTTTATGAAGAATAAAATGTGTCATACAGAGCTCATGCCCATCTGCACTGGCTTAACTGTGAATATTTTAGTTTGATAAAGCCTCCAGTGGCTGAGTGACTGAGACTGCCGGCCCGATAAATGGATGTTGTGGTTGGGCATACAGTTCAAGCGTCTATCCAAACACTGACACACTGACACTTCACATTCATCAAACATCATGTATGTATGTATGTATGTATGTATATGTATGTATGTATGTATGTATGTATGTATGTCCTTAGGTCAGCGCCTCATAACTGAAACGAAAATGCCATTCAAACAGTTACAAAACGTTAAATAGAAGTTTCTCTGGACTGAATACACAAGTATGAAATGTCATATTATTCAGGTTTACACAAAAGCATGCCCCAAAGTGTAATTCATTTTCAAAGGCGGCCAACCCCAAATCTGTGTGTAGCCTCATGTTTACTGGTGAAATCATTAATGCCTGTTTGCTGTTGGCTTGTCTTTTGTCCCTGAGGATGTGGCTTTGTAGATACAGGTGCACTTTATTTGGCCTTGCAGCATGCCACATTTTGCATAGCAGGAGGGCTAGGGGACTTTTAAAGGATAATTCCAGGTTTATTACATATTGGATTTATTTTCAAAGTTGTTGTGGGTCCCTCAGTTTATTACATAGATTAAGCAACATGGTAGTGTTGTAGCTTTTTATCTTTAAAGCTTGCAATACCATTCTAACGAGTACAATTGTATATTAAATGTGAAAAGGATGTGTTCTAATTTAACATGTCGGTACTCCACCACTGGTTGTTAGTGAAATGCACTCTACCTGGTCATTGGAAAACTAGGCTAGTGTTTACTTTTCCCACTTGATTTTGAGAAAACTAAAGAAACACCACAGCCGTAGAATTTTGTCATGATGATGGTATAGAGTATGATGGGGTAAAAAAATGAGCAGGTATTAAAAACAAACGGCACAATGATTTCCCAGAATGTCTATTGTAAACAACCAGTAAGCAACTAGCTAGAAAAAAATAAATGGATATTCTTCAAGGGATTTGGAGACCAATCCAGAGTTAATAGAAGTGAATAATGAATTAAACATTCATCTGGTGGTGTCATTTCAACCACAACTTGACTGAATGGTAATGTTGGCATGTGTTTGCTGGATGTTTAAATAGATGATTGTTGCTTAAATGTTTATGAAGTTGATACAGGGAACACATCCAGAAGTTAAAGAGCAACTGTTATGATGCATTATTTTAAAACTATTGATATTGATGATTACCGTTTTAAGTAATAATTCTATCGTCTAAAATTGACATTGTTTAGGCAGTACTGTTTACCATTGTCTGCATTTTTTGACCCACCAAAATAGTTGTCTATTTAAGCGGGTCTAAGCGACACATGCAACACATTTGAACACAAACTGATATCCACAAGCTGGTATCACATGGCACTAAAGACCAGTCATTAGTGGTTTCACCTGGTTTTAAGGGAAATAGCTCCTCAGAGTTTGGTCTGCACCACTTTACCATTATTTGTCCATTGTCTATATGTGACTTGCATATACAATACAGTATGAAGAGACAATGTAGGCTTTAAAACTAGACCTTGCATAATGCTCAGTCATGTTACCACACTAATGTGGGGGAAGGTCCTCTGTCCACCGGTTCTCAAAACATCTGAACAAAGTTGAGCTGACATGTTACTGATCTCTTTCCAGAAGAGATTCCAACTGGTTTTAGCCCTGAGTAAGTTGATTTTACAATGTCCAACTGCATAGTGAACCATTTTAATTGGAATTGCTTTCTGTGAAGGAATTTTCATTCTTAAGGATAGTTAATATTAATTAATAATACATGTATTGCCTGTCTAACTCTTAAGACAATAGTTCAGCTTTGTGGCCTGTTAGGAGACACTGTGAGGTCAGCTGTATAGTCATCTCCCTACACTCTTAGGTTATTATGTGTTACTGTGTTCAGCTCAGACCCAAAACATTGGCAAGCCTGGCCCCCACGCCATGAGATAGCACAAGGTAAAAACACTACTCTGTCAGAACTGAATGGCAAGACACTATGCTGCTGTCCTGTTCTCCTCCATCGAACTTCAATAAGTTATTTCTTAATAATTCATTCCAGTCTCCTGAAATTTCCTTCCACCTGAGTGGCCCACTGAAGCATTTATACCACAGTTTCTTCCAAGGCAATTATCTCTATGGACAGTGTGTTATGTGGATTATCTAGATTAAAGCGGCTACGAGTAACATTTAAATATCTTTTAAACAGCCTCATGTTTCCTCTGATAATCATAAATTACCTTTAACAGCATACGAGACCATCAGTGCAAAGAAAGACGTTTTCAAATAGTTTTTATTACTGCTTTTGGTCTGGTCGCACACCCAGTCCGATTTTCGGTTCGCTCGTGCAGGCTCTATGGTCACATATCCGTATTGGTCGCAGATTTCAGTGTGGCGCAGCAACGTGAATTGAGAAGCCTATCCCTCCAGGTGAGGGAAGGGGAGCGGGAGCCTTGTTTGAGACAGTTATTTGTCGTCATAATGACTGATAACGGGGCTGAACCATCAAAGAAAAAATGCATTGAAGAAAAGCTAAAAGGGAGAGTGATATGAGTGATATAGGCTACGGGCGGCGGGACCAGGGCGTTGCCAAGCAACGTGTATACAATTTCACGAGAGCGAAACTAGACCGCAGTGTTTACTCCTAAATGAATGAGCGGTACTAACGCAAAGTTTGCTTTGCTTCACCATCATCAGATAACCATTATCTGAAATAGTCATTATTTACAACAACATGAACACATTACCTCATCGTGATCCATACTAACTGCCGTCTCACGTTCATTCGCTTTCTGTGAGTAGTCGGACACGTAATCTTTCAGCTCCGTGAGAGAGAGAGTAGTTAGGTGAACTGCTCCATCAACTCATTGCAATCAGGTGTGTGTGGCAGTGACTGGCATTAGTTGATGCAGTGTCAAAACCACTCTCACAGAGCCGAAAAGAGTCCTCACACTTTCAACACACGGACATGCACTATATTGCTCCCTTCTCAGTTCACACTTGCGCGCCTGGCACGCGCTAGGAAACAGCTTTGCGACAGCGGGCGTCGTAAAAATACTACCGCTTTTGTCCAAAGGGGACGCCAACGTGCCATGTTACTCGTAGTGGCTTTAAGACTGGATGATAATCTGAATTGAACCATATTCCACAATTGTGAATAAATAAGTGTCTCAAGTTTACTTAGGTGGAGGAAAACACCTCAGAGAGATCTGCACATAAAACTAAACTGTCTGCATGGATGTTGATCACAATCCCAACTCAGGGTCGATTTAAATGCTTGTTCTTGAGTTTTTGACTATCATGTAGTCTGCAGCGTGTTGAATTAACATGGAAGTGTATATGTTAAACTTTCAATTATTCTGGGCATTCCAAATACATTTTGTCCATATAACCCTACATTTTGAGCATGGCTTTTCATTCTTGACCTTGGATTCAGCTATTGACATAACAATCTCAACTGAAGGTTAACAGACCTGCAGCCTTAGAGAATAATAAAAGTTTAAACATCAAGACACATAATGCTGCACAGAGCAAGCAATGAAGTGGACCTTGAATAAATTGTTTGGTCAAAAAAAAAATCCCAGGTCAAAGATGATATGAGACCTTGCTAGAAGTAGCACTTTGCTTTAATCCTCTTCTGCGGGCATCAGTATTCTCCTTCAGGAAGCTGATGTTAGGGGCAGTATGCTGTACAGGGATCTCTTGATGTACATTTACATAATGTCAAGTTAAGTTGACACTGATCTCAACACACATCCTCTACCCCTCTTTGTCATTCAAAACTTTATGTTCAACTTTTCTCTATTTTCAATTTCTAGTCTGCACTGTAAACCCAACAATTATTTCAACTGAGAACTATCATGAAAAACTTCAGATTTATTTGTTTGTGTTTTTGTTGTTCACCTGTAAATAGTTGTACAAAGCAAATACTGTCAGTTTGCTAGGAGGCATGGAGATAAAAATGTAACAAATTATAAAATGTCCAAAAAAAGCTACATTTTGAAAGACACACGTCTGAGAAAAAAGGTTGAGTGTAAAAATATTTAAGGCTGTATCATAGGGGGAAAGAGCTTAATGTATTTGTTGTGAATATGAAAAACTGATATATTAAAGAAGTGCATGAAAACTGTTGTTTGTCTCAAGTGTAATTTGTACGGTGCATTTGTGGTGAATCTCCTGTTCCACTGAGTTGGATATATTGTATGTCCAGATGGGGGCACCATCTAACATTGTAATGTCCTCAGAAACTACTGTAAGCAGCACACAACTAAAATACAGTCAACATACTTTATTCTGCAATTGTAGAGACCTTCAAAAATATAAGCACAACTTCTTGTTCAATAAACAATGACCATATTATAATGCTGAATTTCATCAACCCCTTTTGTTCCACACACTTTTCCAAGGTAATAGTGTACAAACGATATGTTTATTGGCGTGACCTTCAAGGAAACACATCTGGCAGTTTCTGTTTAATCATAACCATGACAATGTGCTGCAAGATGCAAAACACATTCAATTCTGAAAATAGATAAATATCTTAATAGAATAATGTCAACTACAAGTTGTAGTGCAATAGGGCAATGTGCAATACAACCAGATGCAATCCTGGGGGCGATGTCTCGAACGTAGGTCTACCCAGTGGCGTTTCTAGGTGTAAAAAACAGGTGGGACTCACAACTAAGAGGGGTGTCTGGGGGTTCCCCCCCCCCCCCCCCCCAGGAAAAATTGGGTTAGGGTTAGGAAAAATTTGAGCTTCAGAGACGCTGTTTCTCGCATTCTGGCAATTTTAAAAACACAAAATGTGTTGTTCACATCATTGTGCACTTCTACATTTTTGCCAAAGAAGGAAAGGATTGCTGCCTTTATCTTTACTAATATTTAAGTTTAAAGTAGCCAGGAGAAAATTCAATGTGCCGCTACAGTCTTTGGCCTCTGACAGCCAGATACAGAAATTTCAAGGTGTTGTTTTCCTTCATGTTGAGGTGATAGCTGACTATTATCGTTTCTCTTGCATGACATAACCTACACTTGAATGAGAACTGGATCATCAACGATCAAAAAATGTATATCAATTTCAAATGGATTATGCAAACTGCAAATATTAAATTTTTCTCACGTGTTGCAAAAGGTCCCGGTGGCTCCAGCAGCAGCTATGTGCAGCGTGAACCTCAAACTGCATCTTAACTGGGTTAAATGACAACACAGCATCAGACTAACTTAGTTAAGCCTCCTTCACGCAGCCTTTCCCTTGAAGGGAACATTTGTGACTTTATGGTCACCGAGTGGACTCAATGTAAAAAATGTACGCTTGGCTACTTGTCTAATGTCTGCACATCTGGTGAAGTCCTACAATAATAAGTTAATGACAAAAACCAAACTTCATAGTGATAAAATACGGCAAAAACTGACACAGGTCTCAGTTTACTCTGCAGAGTTATGGAATCACTATATGACGGCAGCTGATGACGCGCAGCTCCACACTGTGTCTCTCATACACATCACAGACAATCTGCTTCTTTGTACTTCTTAATTTTCTGACGACAAAACAGCTCAATAATTCATAATAAAAATAAGAGGCTTTATTTAAACACGTCTATGCGCAGGTTGTGGTTATATTAAAGGGGACATATTATGCTAAATCTCGGTTGTGTATTTCCAAAGTCTACTAGAAAAGGTTTTCATGGTTTATTGTTCAAAAAACTTGTTAGTTTTCTACCATTGCCCATTTCTTCATCGCCTTTTCCAGCCTTTTCTGCTCTCTATCTCAAAAGGTTGGTTTTGACATCTACCCCCCTTCGCAAAAATCCTAGTCTGCTCTGACTGGTCAGATCTACATGGGCGTGCACACGCCCATTTACTCTATACCTACCTACCTACATGGGCATGGCACACGCCCAGCTGTCAGTTTTGTTTACTTTTGGCCAATGCAGCATGGAGACCAATGTAAACATGTTTAGCTTCATTTCTACCACAAATAACGGCACACTAACCAGTTCTAAACTAAAAGATGTACAACTGAACCTGTTCAGACAGGGGTCTGAGCTGAAAACTGAAAATGGCATCAAGATTTCTGATTTCCCTGACATTATCCTCAGGTAAATACTGTTTAATTATGTCACAGTCAATAACAGAATATGAGCTAAGTATTTATGCATAAACTCTCTAAACTTAACATACACCCTGTTTTAAGTCTGTCTTTACAGGTCTGTGGAATGATCTACAGCCCAGTGGAGTGAAAAAGCTTTGGTTGTGAACCGATACTGAGTTGACATGTAAAAATGTACAGTAACCATAATGGAAAAGAATGTAGCCTGAATCATGTCAAGATTCTGTTATGGTTACGATGCTGGACCCAGGAGCAGACAGAGACGAAGTAGGATTTATATAAAAAAGGTTTATTATATATATGGTGAGGGGAAGCAGGTAGTGGGTGAGGGAGCCAGGGGGAGACCAAAACCGGGAAGCTGGAGAGAGTGGTCCGGATACTGCAGGCAGAGGAAAAACAAAAGTAAGGTTGTGGTCAACAGCTACAGGCAACAAGAAACAAGAGACGAGTAAGCGAGAGCGAGGGAACATTAAACTGGAGCCAGGTACGTTATAGTTACCACGGTAGCGCATTGGACGATCCGGCGCCGACAGCAAGGAATCCACGGGTTATGAAGGGGAGTTGATTGGAGGTGAAGACCAGGTGAGCGTGATTGCAGATGAGGACCAGGTGTGAAGTGAGACAGACAGGGGGAGTGGCAGATACAGACGAGGAAAACACAGCGGGCTGCTGTGACCACAACAGTACCCTCCCCTCAATGGACGCCTCCAGGCGGCCTAAGCTTCTCTGGATGAGCCAGATGGAAATCCCGGATGAGGGAGGGGTCGAGAATGAGACCCCGCGAAACCCAGCTCCTTTCCTCAGGACCGTAACCCTCCCAATCCACGAGGTACTGATGCCCTCTGCCCCGACGCCGAATGTCCAGCAACCGCCGGACGGTGTATGCTGGGTGGTTGTCAATCACCCGGGGAGGAGGGGGGGCAACGGCCGGGGGGGAGAGAGGGCTGGTGGAGACTGGCTTTAGACGAGAGACATGGAAGGTTGGGTGGACGTGCATGGCTGGGGGCAGCTTGAGTGTGACCGCAGAGGGGTTGATGACGGAGACAATAGGGAAGGGCCCCACAAAACGAGGGGTTAACTTCTTAGAGCCAGTCTGTAAGGGAAGGTCCTTGGAGGACAACCACACCTGCTGACCCACCCGATAGGCAGGAGCGGGAGCCCGGTGGCGATCAGCCGTGCGCCGGTTCTGCTCAGCGGAGCGCAGCAGAGCGGTGCGCGCGCCCTTCCACACCCTGCGGCAGCGGCGGAGATGGTGCTGTACTGAGGGAACGGAGATGTCGTCCTCCTGAGCCGGAAACAAGGGCGGTTGGTACCCCAGGGAACATTCAAACGGGGACATGCCGGTGGCTGCACAGGACATGGAGTTGTGGGCATACTCGATCCAAGAGAGATGGTCGCTCCAGGCAGAGGGGTTGCGGGCAGCCACACAACGCAGCGCGGTTCCAAGATCCTGATTCGCTCTCTCCGCCTGCCCATTAGTCTGCGGCTGGTACCCTGATGACAGGCTGACAGAGGCCCCCAGCGCACGGCAGAAGGCTTTCCACACCTGGGAGATGAATTGCGGGCCGCGGTCGGAGACGAGGTCCGTGGGAATCCCGTGGAGGCGGAACACATGCTGCACGAGCAGCTGGGCAGTCTCGGTGGCAGAGGGGAGCTTTGGGAGGGCAATGAAATGAACAGCCTTAGAGAACCTATCCACAACTGTGAGGATGACTGTATGGCCATTAGAGGGGGGAAGACCAGTGACGAAATCCAGGCCAATGTGAGACCAGGGCCGACCAGGAACAGGAAGCGGGCGAAGCAGGCCGGCAGGGGGTTGATGGGAGGACTTGGCCCGAGCACAAACCGTGCAGGCCAGCACGAAAGCCCGGGTGTCAGCGTCCATCGCTGGCCACCAAAAGTACCTCTTAAGGAGTGACAGGGTGCGACCCACGCCAGGGTGACAGGCAAAACGCGATGTGTGACCCCACACCAGAACCTGGGAGCGCACCGAACTGGGGACAAAGAGGCGGTTAGGAGGGCCGTTGCCCGGGTCTGGTTCAGTGATTTGGGCCTCCCGGATGAGGGACTCTATCTCCCAGGTAACCGCAGCCACCCTGAGACAGGAAGGAGAGAGGATGGTGTCAGGGGGACCCGGTGTGTCCACAGTGCCAAACTGGCGGGAGAGGGCGTCTGGTTTGACGTTACGGGAACCGGGCCGGTAGGTGAGGGAGAAATTGAAACGCCCAAAAAACAGGGACCACCGGGCCTGGCGGGAATTCAATCGCTTGGCTGTCTGGATGTAAGACAAATTCTTGTGGTCAGTCCATACCACGAACGGCTGTTCTGACCCCTCAAGCCAGTGCCGCCATTCCTCCAACGCCAGTTTCACAGCCAGCAGCTCTCTGTTACCCACATCATAATTCCGCTCAGCAGGAACCAGCCGGCGAGAGAAAAAAGCGCAGGGGTGAATTTTCTCATCAGAGGCCGAGCGCTGGGACAGGACCGCCCCCACCCCAGTGTCAGATGCATCAACCTCCACAATGAACTGCCTGGAGGGATCCGGTTGGATGAGAATGGGGGCAGACGAAAAAAGCTCCTTAAGCCTAGAGAAGGCAGCCTCCGCTTCAGGCGTCCAGGCAAAAGGGCGGGCAGGGGAGGTGAGATGAGTGAGAGGGGCTGCCACCCTGCTGTAGTCACGGATGAACCTCCGGTAAAAATTGGCAAACCCCAGAAACTGCTGCAGTTTCTTGCGGGAATCGGGGATGGGCCAGTCAGTCACTGCAATGACCTTCTCGGGGCAGGTCCTCACTTGCCCGCTCTCAATGATGAACCCCAGGAAGGATACAGAGGTGACACTGAACTCACACTTCTCGGCCTTCACATATAACTTGTTCTCCAATAGCCGTTGAAGAACTTGCCGGACATGCTGGACGTGTTCCTTCTGATTGCGAGAAAAAATCAGGATGTCGTCTAAATAGACAAAAACTGAGCGGTTGAGAAAGTCCCGGAGGACGTCGTTAACCAGGTTCTGGAACACAGCAGGGGCATTAGTTAGGCCGAAAGGCATGACGAGATACTCAAAATGGCCGAGGGGGGTGTTAAAGGCCGTCTTCCACTCATCGCCTTCACGGATGCGCACCAGATGATAGGCATTACGTAGGTCCAATTTGGAGAAGACTGTGGCGCCCTGCAGTGGCTCGAATGCGGAACTGATGAGGGGCAACGCATACTTGTTCTTCACAGTAATGTTATTGAGACCCCTGAAATCAATGCATGGGCGAAGTGACTTGTCCTTTTTGGCCACAAAAAAGAAACCTGCACCAACAGGAGAAGAGGAGGGTCTCATGAGGCCAGCCGAAAGAGAATCCTTAATGTACTTCTCCATGGCCTCCCTCTCAGGACGGGACAAGTTATAAAGGCGACTACTGGGCAAAGGGGCGCCGGGGAGGAGATCAATGGCACAGTCATAGGGGCGATGAGGAGGCAGGGTGAGCGCACGACACTTACTAAATACCTCTCCCAGGTCATGATAAATTTGGGGAACCAAGGAGAGGTCGGGAGGTTCCTTGGGCAAGAGAACATCTCCCACTGCCGGAGACAGGGCAGACTGTAAGCAGGTGGAATGACAAAACGTGCTCCAACTCACCACCTTGCCAGAAGACCAGTCAAATTGGGGATTGTGAAGCTTGAGCCAGGGGTACCCCAGCACCAGGGGAGTGAGGGGAGACAGGATGACATGAAACTGAAGTATCTCGTGGTGATTGCCAGAAACAATTAATTCAAGGGGCTTAGTACGGTGGGTAATAAGGGCCAGGTGACGGCCGTCTAAGGCGTTAGCATTTAAGGGAGAGGGTAATTGTTCCAATTTAATGCCAACCTGAGACGCGAAGCCCGCATCAATGAAGTTCTCATCCGCTCCAGAATCCACCAGGGCTGACACAGGAAAGGAATGCCCGAGGGACAGGAGAGTGGCATCCAGCAGTGAGCGAGAACAGTGAGAATCGGGGACGGAGGGGGCGTGGCTCAGCAGGGCCCCGAGCCTCACTGCCGAGCCCTGTCTTTTGGCAGTGACGGACAGGTGGAGATGAGATGCCCGGGCAGCGCACAGTACAGACACACTCCGGTCTTAATCCGATGAAGCCGCTCTGCCTGGGTGAGACGTGTGCGACCCAGCTGCATGGGCTCCTCTTCAGTGACAGCACGCGTCACGGGGGCAGAGAGGGCAGTCTTAGGGAAGAGTGGGGAACAGGAAGCAGCGAAAACCGGAGGCACGGAGCTGCCCGCCTTCTCCCTACGCCGCTCGCGTAGGCGATTATCCAGCCGGATAGAGAGGGAAATTATTTCATCGAGAGTGTCAGCTTCCTCCCTAGTAGCCAGCTCATCCTTGATTGTCTCACTGAGACCGGAAAGAAAAAGCCCACGTAGTGACTTGTCGTTCCAGCCTGACCTGGCGGCATAGGTCCTGAACTCAACGGAGAACTCAGCTACACTGCGGGAGCCCTGACGTAAAGAAATAAGCCGCTTGGCGGCGTCTCCTCCCTCTACTGGATGGTCAAACACTTTCCTCATCTCTGCTACAAAAAGGTCAAAATTGTCATTAGCTGGGGAATCACTGTCCCATAATGCTGAAGCCCACGCTAGTGCATTACCCTTAAGTGACCCCATAATGTAAGCGATCTTAGCCCTTTCTGTGGGATAGGTGAGAGGCTGCTGACTGAAAACTAGGAAACACTGAATCAAAAAGTCTCTGCACGTACCCATGTCCCCAGCATAGCGCTCTGGCGCAGGAATAAATGGCTCACGAGCTCGTGGCAGGTGTAACGGGGAAGTGAGAGCAGGCGGGGATGCCGCTGGTAGTGGAGGCGCTGTGGTGGGGGGTACCAGTAAGTCCAATTGGTCACCCATCTGTGTGACTCGGGTAGCGAGATTCTTAAAAGCCTCCATAGCGTCCCGGAGAGCTTGGCTGTGCTCCGCCACCTGAGTGCCTTAGGCGGCGAGAGCTCCACGAATCTTTCCGATGTCCGCTGGGTCCATCTTGGCCGGATCGTTCTGTTATGGTTACGATGCTGGACCCAGGAGCAGACAGAGACGAAGTAGGATTTATATAAAAAAGGTTTATTATATATATGGTGAGGGGAAGCAGGTAGTGGGTGAGGGAGCCAGGGGGAGACCAAAACCGGGAAGCTGGAGAGAGTGGTCCGGATACTGCAGGCAGAGGAAAAACAAAAGTAAGGTTGTGGTCAACAGCTACAGGCAACAAGAAACAAGAGACGAGTAAGCGAGAGCGAGGGAACATTAAACTGGAGCCAGGTACGTTATAGTTACCACGGTAGCGCATTGGACGATCCGGCGCCGACAGCAAGGAATCCACGGGTTATGAAGGGGAGTTGATTGGAGGTGAAGACCAGGTGAGCGTGATTGCAGATGAGGACCAGGTGTGAAGTGAGACAGACAGGGGGAGTGGCAGATACAGACGAGGAAAACACAGCGGGCTGCTGTGACCACAACAGATTCACTGGAATGGCATTATCTTTTGTAAAATGTATGGTTGAAATAATTATGCTTTAGGTTTGTCAGAGCTGCAAATGATCTGACACCATTTCAATATCTAGTAGATCATTTGTATTGTGATCACTCATTCATAATAAAGTTTTACTGATAAAAAATGTATTGTGTTGCTTACCGTCACTGTTTGCTACCTGTAGTAAAGGATTACTTGAAACTCACATTTTCATTGTCAGGATGTTGGACTAAATTTCTGACCGCATAGACTTATACATTTTTCATTTCACCCCTTTATCTCGCTGAAGATTTTCTCTGATAAAACAGTATCACTACATTTTAAAAAGACCAAAAACATCCTTAAAAATAAAGCAGTTTATTCATAGCCAGTGGAATGAAAATATAAAGTGTACATATCAAACAGAAGCAAAGGCATAACTTTTATGTAACTGTCCAGTTGTTGTTGGGCCCTGAAGAAGACCACCTGTGCCACCCAGTGAACACATCCTCCTCTGATGGAACGGATAGTGTGACGGTCTTGGTGGCTCCGTCAGGTCACTCAGATAGCTGTAAAACATGGCACATTCAATGTTACATCATGTAGCCTAGCTGACATGTATAGGCCTACATCATACATCTGTTATGGCAAAGCTACAATCTGATGAAAATATGGTTGCGTTCCGAATCGCATACTCTTTCTTTTTTCTATTCTACATACTACATCCGACGATAAAAATAATCTAGTTAGGATGCAGTAGGCATACTATTGGGACATACTTTACTCTATTATTTCATCATAACATTGCGCCTTGATCTTGCCTCTTGCTTTGATATCCGTCGCATCCCCGTTTGTTTTCATATGGAGGCTTCGTCGATGTGACGTCACTTCACGTGCGCACTGGATTGTGGGTCAGAATCGCCCAAATAGGATGCAGTTTTCAACCAGGCCCCCAGGACTGTGCCTTCTCTGAGCAGCCAGCATGGACATGTGGCCAAACCATTGGTACTGCATGCTATGAATGGGGCTGGGGGGTGGAGCTTATTTTCATGAGGTCCGTAGGCAGATTTCCCTGTCCACACAGTACAAGCGGCGAACAAGATTGTGTCTGCAAAAAATTTCTGAATATCAAACATAGGCTCATACTTATCATTAGACCATATACTATTAAAACTGAAGTTTTTTCATTTCAAAACGCCACCTCAAGCGTTTTATTAGCCCAACGGCTTTTAACGGCTTTCAGTTGGTTTTCGAGGGAGGAGGAGGGGTGGGCAGCCGTGGGCAGCTGAACAGAGTCGTAGTGAAACAAATGTTTCGGTTTTCGGCCCGGTCTCCGAGAGGGCTCAGTGCTTTCTTTATAGGCTATAGGTCCATGCTCAGTGTCAGGTGCACGGCTCCATTAACTTCTCGTGTCTGAGGTTTTTCCTTTAAGGACGTTGATAGTTTTTAGGCATTTTGGTGACTTTTTAACACTTATAGTCGCCGAGGGATTTGTAGGACTGGTTCAGCTGTTTGACGTGTGCGCTCAATAACTCTCACGTCCCTCTGCTTGCGATCATTGCGATTCACCATTTATTGATCCATTTGTTCAAAAGATCCAAAGACAAAGAATGGGTGCATTACGGGATCATGTTCAAAAAAAAGTTCTCATATCAATAAAGTTCTATCTCTTTAATTGAACTGCCTGTATGTCCCTTGATTAAAAAAAGTAAATAAGGTATAACAGTGTGTACGTTGGTTATCACATGTCATGAAATGGTGTCCAAGTGGCTGCATGTGTAAGAAAAAGGATTTGAACAAAAAGTGTTACAATAAAAAAGCTTTTATTCATATAACACAAAAAAAAATCCCCAACCCCCAACTTCAACAAAACATTTGTCTGTTTTTTTTTTAACTTTTGGGGGACAGCTTCAAAGGCCATGGAGAGGAGAGAGCAATTGAGTTTGGATGGGGCGGAAGAGTGGAAAGGGGGGAAACGAAAATACAAAGAAGAAGTAGGGAAAGGAATGAGAGGAAGAACAGGGAAATTAATGAACAGTGTGATAAACACAAATGATTACCAATCGTTTTAATTACTGAATTATCGAATGTGCAAAAAAGAGCATCACCGAATAAAGATTAAAGACCTGGATTATATTCTACTAACAGATGTAAACTCAGTTGAAATTACAATTCAGAGTGGGTGAAGGCTGAACGTATTGGCCCAGAAAGTGTCAGTTTCACCCACTCTGGATTATCTCTTCAAGAGACTGCGAAATGGTTTTTAAGAAAATAAGTAAACGTATAAAGCTCACTTAAGCATTTGTTTGGTTGATTTCAATAGTTAACTTAAGCACCATGGACCTATAAAGATGTAACATACGCTATCAAAACAGCGTTCGCCCACTAGTTTGGTGTAGATGGCTGGAGGAAATTGTTATAACATAATAATAATAATAATAATAATAATAATAATAAACTAGAAATCCCGCGGAGATTTGGAAAGTACGGGCCGCCCCCGCGCGAATCGGGGAAGCGAAAAAATCGCGGCCGACCCCCGCGGTCCGAGAGGCTTTACCGTAGAGCGCGAGAGCCGCGCGCGTCTGACAAACGACGAGTCGATCGGAGTCGGGGGGAAAGGGTCGTGGCCCGGCAAACATCGCGTCGGCGAATGACGGTTTTCGCATTCGTGGCGCCCCCCGTGGGTTAACCTCGACAAGCTTAGAGGGCCACGCCACCGCATGTCTTCCGCACGTATCCTGCGAGTTTCACGACGATAGGACCTACGGCCAATGAGTTATGGCCAATTTGTAATTAAGCCCCGCCCCATGCGTAAACGTTTTAGTCAATGGCGGCCATGTTTTCCAAGCTATCCTACTGATATTTTTCGGAGACGTGCGTCATAGTCCCCCTGGGCTTCGTGAGACATTTGGTGTCGATAGAGTAAATCTGGAAAAAGTTGTGGTTAAAACTCTGTATTTCAGTTTATGCTAATTAGCCGAAAATATTTCCAGGTTGACTTTTATGGTCCAAGAGGCTTTTTTGTAGATCACCGTAACATACACCTGTGTGAGAAATTTCAAGTCAATCGGACTTACGGTGTGCGGGGCGTGGCCTCTCAAACTTTCTTCAGTCTGGGTTTAATTATAGCGCCCCCTAGCGGAAATTACAAAAAAATTCTGAGAGGCTATATTGTAGAGCACCATGAGCTGTACATGTGCAATCAATTTCAAGTCAATCGGAGTCGGGTGACTTTTGTGGCGCCCCCTATGGGTTAATCGCGATAAGCTTCAAGGGACATGCTACTACATGACTTCTGCACATACCCAGCAAGTTTCATGATGATAGGACCTATGGTTAAGGAGTTATGGCCAATTTGTGGATAGGCCCCGCCCCTGTGGCGCCCCCTACGGGTTAATCGCGATAAGCTTCGAGGGACATGCTACCACATGACTTCTGCACTCACCCAGCAAGTTTGATGATGATAGAACCTATTGTTAAGGAGTTATAGCCAATTTGTGGATAGGCCCCGCCCCTGTGGCGCCCCCTATGGTTAAATCGCGATAAACTTAGAATGACATACTACTACATGACTTCTGCACATACCCAGCAAGTTTGATGATGATAGGACCTACGGTTAAGGAGTTATGGCCATCGTGTTATTAAGCCCCGCCCATTGGTGGCGCCCCCTATGGGTTGATCTCGAAAAGCTTCGATGGACATGCAACCACATGACTTCTGCACATACCCAGCAAGTTTGATGATGATAGGACCTACGGTTAAGGAGTTATGGCCAACGTGTTATGAAGCCCCGCCCATTTGTGGCGCCCCCTTTGGGTTAATCTCGATATGCTTCGATGGACATGCTACCACATGACTTCTGCACATACCCAGCAAGTTTCATGATGATAGGACCTATGGTTAAGGAGTTATGGCCAACGTGTTATTATGCCCCGCCCCTGCAGAAACGTTTTGGTCAATGGCGGCCATGTTTTTCAAGTTGTCCTACTAATCTTTTACGGGTATGTTTATTGTAGTCCCCCGGGGCTTCACGAGAAATTTGGTGTTGATACAGTCAAATGTCAGAAAGTTCTGGATAACACGCTGTTTTTCACTTTATGCTAATTAGCGGGAAATATTCCCTGAAGAATTTTTATGGTCCCAGAGGCTTTTTTGTAGAGCACCCTAACATACACCTGTGTGAGAAATTTCAAGTCAATCGGAGTTACGGCGTGCGGGGCGTGGCCTCTCAAAGTTCTTTCAGTCGGGAGTTCATTACAGCGCCCCCTAGCGGAATTCGGAAAAACTGTATAATAGCACACCCCGGGGGGTGGGGACGCACGTTGTGTGAAATTTTGGCGTGTCTGCGTGTAACGGTGTGGGAGGAGAAGCAGCTAGAAAATGTGAGGCAGAATAAGAAGAAGTAAGAAGTCAGAAGAATAAGTATGGTGGAGAGTAATAATTACGGATCCCCAGTTACACTGGGGACCCGTACTTAAATATGTTAAAGCTCACATATTATGCACTTTGCTGTCAATTTTATATGGTCTAAGTAGTCCCTAATACTTATTTTTTTAGATGTTTGCTGAAAAACCCGTTCAGATCATTTATTGTAGCAAGCCTCTATACCACGTGTCAAACTCAAGGCCCGCGAATCAATTCGGCCGATTTGAATCAATTCTGTAATTTTTTTTTTTTTTTTTTTCTTCATGGAGCCTGTGCCATAACCGCACGTCGCATACGCTCCCAACTGTTAGGAAACTTACGTGGCTTACAGCTAGGAATGTCTGCTGAAAGTTCTACAGCTCAGGATTTTAAGCCATGAATTGATGAACTTGCATCTAAGAAGAGCTGTCAGTTTTCTGAGGGCTGTAAATAGGCCAATATATGTGGCCAAATAGCATGCTAATATTGATGATTGATTGTGTCAAGTGTCTAAGGCAGTGGTGTCAAACATCCGGCCCGCGACTTGTAGAGCACACATTTCTGAGCATTAAAAAAAAGTAAGTTAAATTAAAATTAAATTAAATTGGGAAAAACGTATTCCAAAACAACAAATAACCTCTGTATTTAAAAATAAATCAAAACAGTAGAAGTTGCACTTTTATTTAATTGTATTTTGTACTTTTTGTATTTTTAAAATGTGTCCCTGTACATATAGTAAACAAAATTGGACAACTGTAAGGTCAGTGCCTGTTGTATTTGTGTATTCAAATAAACGGTTGTTTATTTCGTTAGTGCGTATTGGCATCTTTGAGCAAAATACCCCCAAAATTTTTGCTGCGCCGCACCTCCTATTACCATGGCCAGCAGCAACCTTTACTAAGACATTTCCTGGGGGCTACAGAGATCCCTTGTGATCCGTGATAATGTAGGTTACATATGTAGGCTGAGTTAGAAAGCATATAACTGAAAAACAAAGCTAAAGATTTGGATTTGACATATGTACGTTATTTTGCCATTATTTTACTGGTCCGGCCCACTTGAGATCAGAGAGGCTGTATGTGGCCCTCGAACCAAAATGAGTTTGACACCCCTGCTCTATACCCTGATTGTCCTCTGGTCTCAGGATGACCTATATTTGTGCGATCTGTCTGGCCCCTCCCACCTCTCTGCCGGGCTTTCTTTATATGTCCATGGGGCTCTCCCACCGTCTCTGCCGTGCTCTCGCGATACTAGAGAGACACTGTGTGACTGCGAACACAGTGTTTACCCGGAGCTAAGCCATAGCTGGTTGCTTGTCCCAAAGCTAATAGCTATACACCAGTCAGGCAAAACTACCAATAAAAACTATTATTTTAGTTTCACCGTTTAAAAAAAAGCACAGGTAGCTTCCTATCCGTTGTGTTATTAAAAACGAGGCATTATTAGACTGCAAGGGGAAAGCTAAGTTAGTGTATTAGGAGCAAAACTTGGTGCTACAACCGAAGCTACATGGGCGCTAACGCAAAAAATAAGACTCAGACGATTTAAACCAGTGAAAACAGTAGCTTCAAAGTGTGATTTCTACATGAATATCTTCCCATCCTTTGTCATGTTAAAAACGAGTAATTTTCAGACTGCTGTGGGGAATATAAACAGCGTGTTATGAGCAAAAGCTGGTTGCTTGTCCCAAAGCTAATAGCTATACACCAGTCAGGCAAAACTACCAATAAAAACTATTATTTTAGTTTCACCGTTTAAAAAAAAAGCACAGGTAGCTTCCTATCCGTTGTGTTATTAAAAACGAGGCATTAATAGACTGCTGTGGTTAAGATAAATTAGTGGAGTATGAGCAAAAGCATTCTGTGTTGGTGTATGTAACATTCAGGCTGTACTAAGGGCATCTTGTCGCTTAAGCCCCTATCTCACTGGGCTGCGACAGTGTGCGACAAGTTGGAGACACAAAATCGCGACAAAATATGCAAATTAGAGTCAATTTTCACTTGCAGTCTCACTGAGTTGGTTCCTCACGTCACGTTTGCGAATGTCCTGCCCAACACTTGCCAGGAGGTCGCATTTATGTCTCGTGAGCGTCCGTCTCATTTTTGTCTCAAATCAGTCGCAATTTAGTTTCATAAGTCGCCAACCCCTCGCAAAGTTGTCTCACATTGCTCGCACTTTCTGACTCGCGGAAACTAAATTGAGAAGGGTTTGCGACGCGTTGGAGACATGCGACCACTCTGAGACTATTTTGAGACGGATTTGTCGCACACTTTTTTTGAACATGTTCAAAATTCATGCGACAGGACTGCGCGGCTCTGCGACTCATGCGAGGAAATTGAGACCTCCGTGAACGTTTGGAGACAGTTTAGAGACTCGTTTGCGAATGAAGTCTCCAACTTGTCGCAAACAGTCGCAGCCCAGTGAAATAGGGGCTTTAGCGGGGAAAACAACATGGCTGTCGCTCGGAAAATTTTCCATCGGATCTCGGGGCTGTGGACCAATAAGAAATGGGGGGGTGGGGTTATCATAGACTAGTGCACGGTGGACGTTTCTGGGGGGGAAGCATGGACATATAAAGAAAATATGGGGATGTGGCTGTGCCGACTATTATGTAATAGTCGGCGAGAATTCTGACTGGAGTATATGGGGGGGGGAGGGGTGGGGGTTTCAGAAAGGGGGAGAGTGAGAAAAGGAGAGATTGTTATTTTTTTTGATATGTTGGCAGTCTCTAGGCACACCGTGGACCCATGGATATGTTAGAACTAGTGGTGGGCCGATAACGGCGTTAACGGCTGCGTTAACGCCAAACTCTTATCGGGCGATAAAAAAAATATCGCCGTTAATCTCTTAATTCCACCTCCTGTTCGGCTCAGGGGAGATGCTGTTCGCCGTCGGGGTGAACCCCCTTCCGCACGTGAAGGCTCGCTTCACGTGCGGGAAAGCTATAGTGTGAGCGGCCACAGCTTGTATTTTGGTCATATCTAACACTGGACTGCAGGCCTATATAAAAGTGTTGTACCTTTGCTTTCTTTGGGTTAAAAAAAACTCCATCAACTCAGTATCCGTCTAGTCCAAAAAAACTCTGTCAGCTGCTGCTGCAGACGGTGTGCAGACGTGCTCGGAGAATCGGCATCGGCGCATCAACAGTCATTCAATGCAGCGGCAGTAATCATACAACCGAACGGTGTAGAAAGTCCCGTCAGTTAAAAATAGTGATCCAGATTTTAAATCCATGTTAAAATCGGAAGGATATAAAGCTAGTTAGCTTAAAAAAAGTAGCAAACATGTCAACTGTGATGTGTTCAGGCCGGCTCAGTAATATGATTGATGTGTTCAAATGCAACACAAAAAAAAAGAAATTTGAGATTTTGGCGAAACTTGTTTTCCCAGCAAGATAAAATAGATAGTAAAGATGGAATGGAATTATGACCTGTTTAATGTCCTATCTAGAGCTATGATCATATCAGCAATTAAAGCAATAATACAAGTTCTATTTCAACAAAATAATAGAAAATTATCAATTTTGATATCAATAAAGACTTGGATCGTTAAGGAGTCTTGAAAATGGTATCAATATCAATACAAATTAACTCTCCTGTCATCTGAGAGAAATTAAGATGATTTAATTTTTTTAACCGTTAGTATTTACCGGTTAAAAATATTATCGGTTGACTGGTTTACCATGGACATCCCTTATACTGTATAAATGTATATCATACATTGTATGTTTTTTTTTGTGTTATCCCAGTTAAGTTTATTATTAATTTTTTATCATTTAATATTACTTTTAATAGTTCCGGGACGTTGGAGCAATAACCTGGTGTTTTGACACTTCAGTGTGCACTGTGAATTTGAAGTAATGTTCAGTTTTTGAATAAAGATGCAGCATTTACAAATGTTTATTTTTTTTATCCGATTCATCGATTAATCGAAAAAATAATCGACCGATTAATCGATTATTGAAATAATCGTTAGTTGCAGCCCTAAACAATTCATCGTTACCTCTTATGGCCTACAGTTCAAAGTTCATGTTTAACTGAATAAACAGTTTGTAAACACAAGTACATCTTGTTGAACATTATTTATTTTCATCACCAATTATCATAGTAGAACAGCTTCCTCAAGCAGTTTGTGATGCATGTTGGAAACAGGAGATGAGCCCCTGGTCTGATGCGCCACCTGGCTTGAGAAACACGTTCTCAAAGACTTACTTTGAGTCATTATTTAGGGAGCACACGCATATTATGAATGAATTCAAATGAGCCATTTTAATCTAGATTAATCTAGATTAATTTCAAAATTAATCTAGATTAATCTAGATTAAAAAAATTAATCTATGCCCACCTCTAGTTAGAACACATTTAAAAAGTGCATTTAGCATAATATGTGACCTTTAATGAAAACCGACCAATTTCGTCATCAGTCGGTGTATTTTGGAACAGACCATCAAATCCCCCCCCCCTTTCGAAATAAGTATCCCAGAAGAAACCGACATATTTGTCTTTTTGAAGCTTGTGTGTGCTGGTAGGGACCCCAATAACCTAAAAAGTGTGCCCACACACCGGAAAAGTCAGTTTTTCATAATATGTCCCCTTTAACATTGTAGGCTGTAGACTGACACTAACGAGGGAGGTGGCTGTTTCACTGTACAGTTCCTATTGTTCAGGTTGGGGAAATGTCTGTGTATCCAGGCTCGGGACAAGCAATCGGATGGCGATTTTCAGAGAGAAGCTTTCGTTTCAGCACTGCTATATGATTAACTATGAGAATTAATTAAATGCTGCATCTCAAATGCCTTGGACAGCAGCGAGGATGACCCCCTATGCCCCGGGGCCGAACCAGAGCACAGGAGAAACAGCGAGAGCAATTTTACTTATGATCGCTCACTTTCTGACTAAACAGCTTCATGGAAAGGATATTCTAAAATTCTTTGTGTTATATTCTTGCCAAATTCGTTAAAGCAAGTAATTTGGTGCTTTTAAAGCCGTGATTCTAAACAGACAGATTCCATTATGAGTAGCCAGCGGTAGGTTGTGGGCTGCTGCGGTGTCAGATAAAGGCAGGTTAATAAAATCACAGGTAACTCTTTTGTTTTCAAAGTAATAATATATATTACATATATAAAAAAGCTGTCACTCTTCACTACATACACTCCGATGGCATCGGCCACAACAACAACAACTATTGCTGATGATCGCCCATAACATAACAAGCAGCACACATCCATTCTTGACAACAACAACACAAACCTTCAAATGCTATTGACACATGAAAACACTGACACTCCGACTCGACACCATATTCAATATCAATTGCAATCGATAGCTAAACAGAATAGCATTATTTCACTCACCAAAGCACTTAGGCTATTTGAAGAGAAAGGCGCCCGTCAATATGGACAGCAACGTTCACCTGTCATGCGTGACTCAATTCCACAGCATTATCCAGCTGACTATTGCTGCTCTCATCTTATCCTCTCAGAAAGGTGTTTTAAATCCTTATGCCGTCCTCGACCAAATACCTTCTCCACCAAACAGCAAACAAGGAAAGCAGAAGAGTGCCTTCTTATGATTAAAAAAATTAACGCCGTTAATTCCAGAAATTAATCACCCTGCGTTAACGCGTTAATTTTGATAGCCCTAATATATATATTTATATAGGGGAGAACAGGGTAATATGTCACACGGGTTGGTTGTCACAATCATTATATCTCGGAACCAGAAGGCGCTGTCTGTGAAATTTTGGTATGTAAATATCCAGAATTGGGATCAGAGGTCACCTACATAGTCTTCCTCGGAGTTAGACTGCTGAATTTGAGGTTTGAGGACTGTTTGTGTTTTTCATGTCAAATTGAAAATATTTAGCTCCTCAGTATTTTTCTTCTAGGCTTTTACACAATGGGTTTATAACAAAACACTTGTTACCCATAAAAGGTGTGAAGGGTAAACTATAGTTTAGATTGTGGTTAGCAAGCTAATTAGTTGTCAGATGGTTGTTGGCCTTGATGCTAGCAAGAAATTCAAGATGGGGTTGGTCGTCACATTTTTTGGGGGGTTGGTTGTCACATGTTATCCAAAGGCTGCAGCCAGAAAAGGAACCCAATAACGAAAGAAATTGTCAAGCTGTATCCTCACTGACACCCCAGAGAAGGAGAGAATAGAGCAGGAAAAGGCAGCTAGCATGCAAAAGAAAAAGGGGCATCAAAATCAAAACAACCCAGTGCATCCCAAACTTGACCAGCTGCCAAGGCTACAGTAAGTTATGTAGGCCTATTTGTCAACTTGACAATGCAATTAAACTTTCAAATTTAGTTCTGCCTTCTGGCCTTCTTTTTAAGATTATTCCCATTAAGATAACATTGTGACAAACAACCCCATAGTGTGTGACAACCGACCCCTTGATGGGGTTGGTTGTCACAATGTGTAAGGGTGTCTTTGATGATTAATTTCTTCTTTATTACAATAAGATAGAAAAAGTGAGGGGTACACATTTCAAGCCAACACCTTAAGCTTCAATTTAATGTAGGAATGACTATTGAAAGATGTTTAGGTGATGAGCAATTCTCACTAGAGTAAAAAGTGTGCCTACTTACCCTGTTCTCCCCTATATATATATATATTAGAGGTGGGCATAGATTAATTTTTTTTATCTAGATAATCTCATTGAATTTTGGAATTAATCTAGATTAATCTAGATTAAAATGGCTCATTTGAATTCATTCATAATATGTGTGTGCTCCCTAAATAATGACTCAAAGTAAGTCTTTGAGAACGTGTTTCTCAAGCCAGGTGGCTTTCATTTCGTCATCAGAACGAGTGTCTAATTATTGCGAACAAATAATATTCTAACAATTTAATCAGATATAAGGCTAAAAATCACAACATTGCACGGTTTTTTGTGCTTAAAAAAAAACGAAAAAACTAATTTGTTGGGTATAGGCTATAACAGAAAATAAAGCCATTAATTTTGTGCTTCAAGTGAAACATTAAATATTATTTTTACATAAATAATAAAGTCCTTATAAACTTTTCAAGAAGCTGGACTAGAGTGAATATTGGACAGGCTTTATAGGTCCATGGCTTTTACCTGTGGGACAGCGCTTCACCTAACAGCTGGCTGCAACACCAACCTACAGTCTATTGTGCGACGGAGAGCTAGTTCTCATTAGCATCAGCGTTAGCCGACATCACGGCAACAGCTGAATAATGTAACACATTACACAAGTTACACTACATGAAAACAACGGGCTGTAGACGCTAGAGTTATAATTTCGTGTAGGAAACATTGTTGAGACTGGAATTTCGTACCACAGCGGCCGTTCCATAATACAGCACTCCCTTTAGCAATGGCTGAATATAAGACCTCCCTCTGCTGTGTATCTGCGGGAGCGAGTGGCATTAATAACTTAAAAACAGTAAACGTTTAACATGATTACGGGCGTTTAGATGCTTTAATCATATGCCGAATTTATAAACAGACCATATTATTAACAATAAATTAAGTTATGTACATGTCAGAGTTACGTACATGGATACATTCATAAGTAAACATTGAATAGACAGATTTGTGAAGGGGGTTTGGCGCTGAGTGTTACATTAGCGATCCTGCAGCCAGGTGGTGTGTGTCGTGGGCAAGTGATGGAGAGAGAGAGCGGCGGGTGTGTGAGAGAAGCTTCGCTCCTGCAATAAAGGCTCCTCAAGTGTCAACAACGGCCCCCGGCTATTATTACCCGACCAGAGAACACACGGAAGGGGGTTCACCCCGACGGCGAACAGCCACCGGCCCTGGAGCGAACCATCTCCCCTGAGCCGAACAGGAGGTGGAATAAGAGATTAACGGCGATATTTTTTTTATCGCCCATAAGAGTCTGGCGTTAACGCAGCACGTTAACGCCGATAACGGCCCACCACTAATATATATACACTCACCGGCCACTTTATTAGGTATAGCGGTTCATTTTCTTGTTAACACATATAACTGATCAGCCAATCACATGTCAGCAACTCAATGCATTTAGGCATGTAGACCTGAACAGGACAAATTATTGAGGTTGAAACCGAGCAACAGAATGGGGAAGAAAGGGGTTTTAAGTGACTTTGAACATGGTGTAACAGTCGGTTTTATAACATGTAGCCTAGCGCCACTAGGTGTCGCCTCCTTTTGTTTTCTGTCCGCTTGTATATCAGTACGCTGAGCATTATTTCTTGCCCTGGGTTTGTAATGGCTAACTTTCCATGGAGTAATGTATTACGAAAGCTAAGTTTAGTTAGGTTGCTTCTTATGCTGTGTACGGCTGAGGACAGCCGTATTATTAACAGGGGGGAATAAGTAACAGTCGGTTTTATACCTGTGGCGCCACTAGGTGGCGCCTCCCTTTGTTTATTGTAGAATCTAATGTGAAACATGTAGAAGAAGAGCGTGTACTTCTCTATCCCTTCGAGTAAAGAATACAATCCACGAATGAAGTCTCCGTTTCTGCATTCTTTTATTTTGTAAGGAGTTGGTGTAGGTAGGAATCTCGGGCCATATTCATAACCTGCACCATTCACCATTACAATGGCAATGTTGAGGGTGCCAGGAGGGCTGGTATGAGTATTTCAGGAACTGCTGATCTACTGGGATTTTCACTCTAAACCATCTCTAGGGTTTACAGAGAATGTTCCGAAAAAGAAAAATATCCAGTGAGCGGCATTTGTGTGGACGTAAAATGCCTTGTTGAAGTCAGAGGACAGTGGAGGATGGGCATACTGTTTTGAGATGATAGAAAGGCAACAGTAACTCAAATAACCACTTGTTACAACCAGGGTATGCAGAATACCATCTCTGAACGCAAAACACTACCAACCTTGAAGCAGATGGGCTACAGCAACAGAAGACCCCACCGAGGGCCACTCCTGTCAGCTAAAAACAGGAAAATTATGCTACAATTCTCACAGAATCACCAATATTGGACAATAGAAGATTGAAAAATCATGCCTGGTCTGATGAGTCTCGATTTCAGTTGCGACATTCAGATGGCAGGTTCAGAATTTGGCGTAAACAACATGAAAGTATGGATCCATCCTGCCGTTCACCAACAACCACGCCATGTTCAAAGTCACCTAAACCCCATTTCTTCCCCATTCTGATGCTCGGTTTGACTTCAGTACATTGTCTTGACCACGTCTAAATGCCTAAATGCATTCAATTGCTGCTATGTAATTGGCAGATTAGCTTTTTGTTTTTATAAGCCATTGAACTGGTGTACCTAATAAAGTGGCCGGTGAGTGTATATACAGTATATACAGGTGAAACTCAAAAATTAGAATATCGTGCAAAAGTAAATTTATTTCAGTAATTCAACCTAAATGGTGAAACTAATATATTATATAGACTCATTACATTCAAAGTGAGATATTTCAAGCCTTTATTTGTTATAATTGTGATTATTATGGCTTACAGCTTATGAAAACCCCAAATTCAAAATCTCAGAAAATTAGAATATTACATAAAATCAATAAAAAAATTATTTTTAATACAGAAATGTCGGCCCTCTAGAAAGTATAATCATGCATATGTACTAAGTACTTGGTATGGGCCCCTTTTGCATGAATTATTGCCTAAATGAGGCGTGGCATGGATGCTATCAGCCTGTGGCACGGCTGAGGTGTTATGGAAGCCCAAGTTGCTTTGATAAAGGCCTTCAGCTCGTCTGTATTGTTGGGTCTGGTGTGTCTCATCTGCCTCTTGACAATACTCCATAGTTTCTCTATTGGGTTCAGGTCAGGAGAGTTGTCTGGCCAATCAACACAGTAATACCATGGTCAGTCAACCAGTTACTTGTGGTTTTGGCACTGTGGACAGGTGTCAAGTCTTGCTGGAAAAAGTAATTCAGCATCTCCATAAAGCTCGTCAGCAGACAGGAGCATGAAGTGCTCTAAAATCTCCTGGTAGATAGCTTTGGTGACTTTGGACTTGATAACACAGTGGACCAACACCATCAGATGACATGGTGCCTCAAATCCTCACAGACTGTTGTAACTTGACAGTGGTCTTCAAGACCCTTGGATTTTGTGCCCCTCCAATCTTCCTCTAGACTGTGGGACCTTGATTTCCAAATGAAACGCAACATTTAATTTGGATCAGTGATGCTTTGAGGTATCATGTCATCTGCTGCTGTTAGTCCACTGTGTTATTAAGTCCAAAGTCACCACAGCCATCTACCAGAAGATTTTAGAGCACTTCATGCTTCTGTCTGTTGACAAGCTTTATGGTGGTGGACAATTTCCATTTCCAGCTAGACTTGGCACCTGCCCACTGTACCATAAACCACTGGTAACTGGTTGACTGACCATGGTATTACTGTGCATGAATGGCCAGACAACTCTCCTGACCTGAACTCCATAGAGAAACTATGGGCTATTTTCAAGAGGCAGATGATACACACCAGACCCAACAATACAGAGGAGCTGAAGGCCTCTATCAAAGCAACCTGGGCTTCCATAACACCTCAGCAGTGCCACAGACTGATAGCATCCATGCCACGCCGCATTGAGGCAAGAATTCATGCAAAAGGGGCCCAAACCAAGTACTTAGTACATATGCATGATTATACTTTCTAGAGGGCCGACATTTCTGTATTTAAAAACCTTGTTTTATTGATTTTATGTAATATTCTAATTTTCTGAGATTTTGAATTTGGGGTTTTTATAAACTGCAAGCCATAATAATCACAATTATAACAAATAAATGCTTCTCATATCTCACTTTGCATGTAATGAGTCTGTATAAGATATCATTTTCACCTTTAAAGTTGAATTACTGAAATAAATGAACTTTTGCACAATATTCTAATTTTTCGAGTTGCACCTGTATATAGGCTTTTTTTTCTTCTTGCGAGAGTAGGTGGGGCTTCGTCCCACGTGCCCCTAATGACCAGTCGCCACTGACTATAATGATTAATTTAGTGCTAGGTTGTTGTTAGTGCTTCTGGGTTTACAAACCACTGAAATTCAATTAATAAACTACATTTATAAGCCTATGTTGATTTTGATATTGAGTTTTATCTGAGTAGGATGTAAGAATGCCCTCCATTGTATTTAAAACAAAACATCCTGTGGTTTTGTCAAGAAAAAAAAGTTTTGATAAACTTAAAAGTAATTACATTGTGAACACATTTTTGGAAAAGGTGAGAATTTGGGTTCTATTTTAAACATGGGGCCATTGGTTGTTTTTTCAGTACTGGTATAAACTCTTTTTCTTTCTCATTCCAGAAGCTGTTTAATACCATGCAAAGCCACTGAAAAAAGGAGGTTTAGCATCAGGCTTAGAAACATTAAATGAATAAATACAATTACCCCATTGCGCATGTTAGAGAGAAGTTAAATTGAAGAATAGTATAAGTTACTATTGACTGAAGATTTATTCAAAATCGATTATTTTGCTTGCAAAAATTGGGTTCATGGGGCACTAAAAATTGGACTCTGCCACAAGGCAAAAGTACTTAATTCTCTATCTGAAGACAACATTTAAAAAAAGTATAAAAAGAAAAAAGATGTGAAAAAGATTTTAAAAATAGATGAAAAGAAGAATTGCCTGCCCTCTCCATGCGCCAACTAAAAGACAATTTACAAAAATAAATAAAGAAGGAAAATGAGGATTCCAAAAAGACTAATAAAGCCCTCTATGGGGGCTTCCACCTGCTCAGATGCTCTGATCTACACCTACAATGCAGAGCAAGTGATGAGGTTCTGTATGGTCTGTGACTGAGGAATTACATTGGCTCTCTTGGAATGTGGAGGATCGTCCACGTTGTCCAAAGCCATGCACCCCTGCTGAATTCCGTTCTGCCAAGCTGCCCAGATATCTACAAGAATGGGGGGCTATGCACGTGGCTAAGTAACACCTTGCCTAAATGACATTTCCTGACATCTGACTCTGTTTAAGGTGTGCAGTCCTGAAATCACTGACGGAGTTGATGGGACGATTTCCTATACCATACTGAGCTAAAGTGGACATTGACCTTGCAGTCAAATGAGGGTCAAAGCATCACTCCACTTGGAAATAGCAAGTTGTGATAATTGTCTAATTCCTGGTGTTTTCCCCAACATTAGTCAATTGTGTGCAAGCAAGCAATTGTAAGAAGTCTGTTAAACCATAAATGAACTAAGTTATGCCCCCCTAGGATGACATGATTTTATTAAAAAGAGTATGTGGGACTTCCTGTGGCAACTAGAATGGCAGCATAGAAAGGAGCTCCTGCATCGACATAAATAATACCCCATAATTCAAGATCTTAACACGGCTAAAGTGAGTTAAACTCAAAGAATGATGGGTGGGGGTAAAAAGAAAAAGGAGGGAGCCAGGTCTCAGAGTCAAACCGACCGAGAAACCCGAAACAACGGCAATGCTAGCAGTAGCGAAACTCGCAGTGAAAATGGCGACGACACGGAGGATGAGACTGCACCTGCCACACTCAGCTCCCTGAGGAGAGTGGTGAGTGAGGTGGTAGCCGCTGGAATGCGGGATCTTAAATCAGAAATTAAAAAAGAAATGTCGCAAGTAAGAACAAGCTTTAAAGAAGACATGAAAATGCAACTGGACGAGCTGACAACCGAAATTAACCAACAAGTGAGTGCCGCTACCGGCAAAATAGAGGAGGTGGCGGAACGACTGGGAGAAATTGAGAAGAACATGACAGGGAAGGAGAAATGGGATATTGGCGTTAAAGACACTCTTATCCAACTGCTTGACAATCAAAAGTTTCTCCAGGAGAAGATAACGGACTTGTAAGGACGCTCATGGCGCAACAACATAAGGATTTATGGCATCCCCGAAAACGCAGAGGGCTCTTCTATGCTACGGTATGTGGAACATACGATTCTGACTGAACTGGGGGGCAACGTGGGCCTCCGCGGAGAGGGGAGTCTGGGAATCGAGAGAGCACACAGGTCGCTCGGCCCACAGCCACCTGCGGGCGCGCCTCCGCGCTCTACAGTGCTACGGTAACTACAGTTTAATATTAAGGAGAAAACCCTCCACGCTGCGTGGAAGAAACCCATCTGTGTTCAAGAAAAGCGAGTGTACTTTGACCACGATTACGCCGAGAATGTACAGCAGAGGAGGAAAGAGTACACTCCCATCAAAAAAGTGCTCAAAGAAAAAAGGATCCGCTTCCAAACTCCGCTGGCGAGGATGCGCGTGCACTTCGATTCAGGCACGGTCACGTACAGCAACGCGGAGGATGCCGCGGAGGATTTAAAGAGACGTGGATTCACAATGGGTCCGCTAACGTTAAGAAGATCCAAAGACATAACCGTGGAGACCATCAACAAACTTCTACCGTGGAGTACAGCAGGGACTCGGCGAGCAGGGAACGCGCATAACTATCAGGAGAGCGCACGCGAGAAGCTGAAGGTGTTTCAGAGGCCAGCCAGCCAGGATGCCATAATAATGGATGAGTAATTTTCTCCGCCCCTTCCTCATAGAGATATGTTAATCTATCTCCACCTTTAAATTAATGGTTCTTAAGCAATCGATACCTTAATTTAATGTTACAATAAGCTAAAGAAGCTACAGTGGAGGAAATAAGTATTTGATCCCTCACTGATTTTGTAAGTTTGCCCACTTACAATGAAATGAACGGTCTATAATGTTAATGCTAGGTTTAACAGTGATAGACAGAATATCAAAAGGAAAATCCAGAAAATCACATAAAAAAAGATAGAAATGATTTTGCATTTCATTGAGTGAAATAAGTATTTGATCCCAAACATCTGAATCAAAACATTGCTTAGTACTTGCCACTTGGTGGAGAAACCCTTGTTGGCAAGTACAGATGTCAGACGTGTCTTGTAGTTGAAGCCAGGTTTGCACACATCTCAGGAGGATTTTTTGACCACTCCGCTTTGCAGATCCTCTCCTAATCTTTAAGGTTTCGAGGCTGTCGCTTGAGCTTCAGTTCCCTTCACAGATCTATTGGATTAAGGTCCGGAGACTGGCTAGGCCACTCCATGACCTTACTGTGCTTCTTCTTTAGCCACTCCTTTGTTGCCTTTGCTGTATTTTTAGGGTCATTGGCGCACTGGAAGACCCATCCACGACCCATTTTTACAGACCTGGCTGAGAGAAAAAGGTTGTCACCCAGTATTTCATGGTACATGACCCCATCCATAGTTCCCTCGATGCAGTGAAGTCCACCTGTCCCCTTAGAAGAGAAACACCTCCAAAGCATAATGCTTCAACCTCTATGCTTGACTGTGGGGATGGTGTTCTTGGGGTCATTGTCAGAATTCCTCTTCCTTCAAGCATGCCGAGTCACTATGATACCAAATAACTTTATTTTGCTCTAATCTGACCACATCACCTTCTCCCAAGCATTCTCTGAGTCGTTCAGGTGTTCACTGGCAAACTTCAGATGGTTCTGTACATGTCCCTTCTTGAGCAGGGGGACCTTACGGGCACTACAGGATTTCAGTCCATTATGGCATAGTGTGTTACCAATGGTTTTCTTGGTGACTGTGGTCCCAGCTGCCTTGGGATCATAAACAAGCTCCTCCTGTGTATATCTGGGCTGATCCCTCACCTTTCTCATGATCATCGATACCCCACAAGGTGAGATCTTGCATGGAGCCCCAGACCGAGGGAGATTGATGGTCATTTTGTGTTTCTTTAATTTTCGAATAATCGCACAAACAGTTGTCTCCTTCTCACCCAGCTTCTCGCCAATGGTCTTGTAGTCTATTCCGGCCTTGTGCAGATCTACAACCGTGTCCCTGATGTCCTTAGACAGCTCTTTGGTCTTGCCCATGATGGAGATGTTGGAGTTTGATTTATTGACTCTGTGGACAGGTGTATTTTATACAGGTAACAAGTTGAGATTAGGAATCCTTTTTTAAAGCACGAGGACTTATCTGTGGGAGCCAGAATTATTTATGGTTGGTAGGGGATCAAATACTTATTTCACTTTTAGAAATTTAGAAATACCCTTTTCTCCTCACACAGGACAGGAAAGAAAAGGGGAGTAGCCATTCTTATTCTGACTTCTGTTTGTTTTGAATTGATCGCAGAACATAAAGACAAAGAGGGTAGATTTGTTCTAGTCAAGGGAAAAATAGAGCAGGAAGAAGTTACTCTGTGTAACATATATGCACCCCCTTTTAGCAGCATCTCTTTCTTCAGGGAGGTATTTAACCTCATTGCTGCAGAAACATGTGGCACATGTATATGTGCAGGGGACTTTAATTTACTTCTTAATCCTAAATTAGACACAACAAATCGAGTGAGCAGAAAGAATCTCTTAGAAAAACAAATAAATAAAATTCTTCAAGACCTTGGACTAATTGATATTTGGAGATATTTACACAAACACGAAGGCATAATATATACTCTAGAATCGACTATATCTTCATGTTTAGCAGAGATTTCCATAAAGTGAAAGATTGCACAATTGGACAGAGAGATATTTCTGATCACTCAGGTTTAACTTTGAAATTTACTTTAGATAGAAATCCTAAAACTACTTTATGGAGGCTGAATACTGGTTTATTAAATAGTAATTCATTTAAAACTGAAATGGCCAAGGAAGTAGAAACTTATTTAGAACATAATGATAATGGAGAAGTCAGTCCTGCAATTCTATGGGATGCAGCAAAAGCATTTCTTAGAGGAAAAATCACCGTTAAGTGTGCTAGGCTAAAAAAGATCAGAGATAAAAAGCTGTCAGACTTGCAGAATCAATTAAAAAATCTTGAGCAACTTCATACTACTAACAACGACCCCTCTTTACGTGAGCAAATGAGGCCTGTTAAGCAGGAGATAGACAACATTCTTTGTGAGGAAATTGAAAAAAAATTAGGGCCTAAAGCGTCTAAAATGGAGAATTAGAAAACAGCAAGCAGAAAACTCAATTCACAAAATTAGGGATCCTATCACAAATAAGGTAACTACTAAATTAGAGGAAATTCAGAGTGCATTTGAAAAATATTGCAGATTACTATATACACTGCCAGACAAATCAGACAGACTTACAATTCAAACATTTCTCTCTTCTTTAGATCTCCCCTCAATAGGTAAAAATCAAAACGAGGAGTTAATTTGTGAAATCTAAACTGAGGAAATAGATAATGGAATCTCAAATCTTAGAGCCAATAAATCACCAGGCTGCGACGGATTTCCTCCGGAGTGGTATAAGTGCATGAAAAAATTCTTGGTTCCTTTACTGAAGGCTTCTTTCAACTACACTCTCAGGGGTGGGGCTCTCCCGCCATCATGGAGCGAGGCATTTATTTCAGTAATACCAAAGGAGGGAAAAGACTAAATGGACTGCAAAGGGTATAGACCAATAAGTGTCTTAAACATAGACTATAAACTATGCGCAGCTATATTGGCTAAAAGATTAAACACAATAATGCCTTCCTTGATAGATGAGGACCAAACAGGTTTTATAAGTAATAGGCAAACACACGATAATATTAGAAGAGCCCTAAACATTATTAATCAAATTTCAAAAGGAACATCAAGCGCAGTCCTTCTCAGCCTTGATGCCGAGAAGGCATTTGATTCGGTAGGATGGGATTTCTTAATTCAAGTTATGGAAAGATTTGGTTTTAGTGATTAATTTATACAATGCATAAGAATGCTGTACTCCTCCCCAACAGCGAGGGTAAAAGTTAATGGGAGCCTTTCGAATCAAATAATGCTACAACGAGGATGTAGGCAAGGTTGCCCATTAAGTCCACTACTTTTTAATTTTTTTATCGAGCCCCTTGCCCAGGCTATCAGAGAGGAGGCTGCTCTGGAGGGTATAGATGTGGGAAGTGTAGAGAACAACATTTTTCTATATGCGGACGACGTCCTTGTAACAATTAAAAATCCTGAATCTGGTATCCCATTGCTTATGAACATCCTGGGAACGTATGGGCAATATTATGGTTATACACTGAACGTACAAAAAACCCAAGTCTTGACCTTTCATTTTACGCCCTCAAAGCAATTGATGGACAGGCACCAATTTAATTGGCACCAATCACAACTTAAATATCTTGGTGTCTCACTGACAAAAGACATTTCACAATTATATGATGTTAATTATAAACAGATAAATAAGAAAATATATGATGATCTGGGCAGGTGGAGCATGCTCTCCCTCGACCTCAGCAGTAAAATTCGGACAATCAAAATGAATATTGGAATAAACAACCAAGGGTAAGATACTCAACATTACAACAGCCGGGGGAGAGGGGTGGCATGGCCAACCCAGTCTCACAGTGAAATGTAAAATAGGTACATTGGTCCACAGCGCAAAATGTAGAGATTTCACAATACAGGCCTTGAAATTGTGAATTACCTACATTTGTTCCCCCTATTCATTTCTAATGGCCAGCGTACATGTCACGTGACTTTCAAATCCTCCCGGCCGAAACGAAACCCAAGCTGTGACCGCCATTGCCCCAGCTTTTATTCTGCAGATTTTTAAGATGTATAAGCTATTAAATGGGTTTTTGATAACATTGTTAGTGAGAAATGTGTGTCTTACTCTCACAATCTTCACTCAGTGAATGTATACGATGTAGTTTGATGGTTATCACGAATATTATTCTGGACATCGCCAAGAAAATGTAGAAAAACAACATTTCTTTCAGGTTGTTATACTGGTTGCTATGCTGTTGCTATGACGCTCCTGGCGCTGCCTCAAACCGGAAACAGGAAGCGTTTGAATTATTATTATTTCTTTGCTGTAAATGCTTAATTTGTTGTTCTCTCATTTAAAAAACACATGTTTATTACAGAGGAGGGATGACGTCTACAGAGTCGCCTGCTAACAGCTCCCGTGACAGTTATGAACGTTTTATATTTTCGTTGTCACGAGGAAAGCCAATCAAGAGAGCAGAGCTCAGTCATCCTCCACGGTCAGACAGGAAGTGAAGCGATAAATTACAAAGTAAAATCAGTTTGACACTTCCGGTTTCACCATATGTAATGAATTTAGCTTTCTTGATATGTCATTTAGAGCGATCTGATGATTCTGATCACTCGATATTGCGGACTTTACAGTTAAAATAGCAGGAGAGATCACTTTGCTTGCTTTTTAACCTCTGCATAATCTTGTGGATTAAATTACTTTTTATTTTATTCATTATTTTACATGAAATTACCTTTGAGGGATATCCTTGACACCTATTTTTTTTCTCACCTGCACACTTTGTTACCTTTTACCTTTTACGTTGTATCTTATTTTCTATTGTCTATATCTTTTTAGTTTTTTTATTGTGCAAATAAATTAAATCAAATCAAAAGCATTACACCGGAAACAGGAAGCGTTTTGAATACTTTCGTTTTTTATTTTTATTTTATTCTTTGCTGTAAAAGCTTAATGTAACTGCTAAATTGTGTTCTCTAATTTTTTTAAAACATGTTTATTTAAGAGCAGGGATTACGTCTCCAGAGTTGCCCGCTTACACCTCCTTTTTTTTATCTCGCAAATAAATTAAATCAAACTTACATTCATCATAAAGAGAGAGAAGAGAAGAAATATATATCATGAGTTACTCTCTTCATTGCATTTCCTTTAGACGGACATGCCCTTGAGTGGTGGTGTCTTCTACTTATAGAGCGTTTTAAAATAGAAGGGTATGAAACCTGCAAAATATATGTATATTATTTAAAATAGCAAGTGCTAACAAAAAGCACTTTCCTTGCTTTTTAACCTCTGTATAATTTTTATTTTATTCATTATTTGACATTAAATTACCTTTGAGGTGAGATATCCTTCACCCATTTTTTTTCTCACCTGCACAAGTTACCTTTTACCTTTTACTTTATATCTTATTTTTCTGTGGCCTATTTTTTTATTGTGCAAATAAATTAAATCAAATAATAAGCATGATGGTGAATTGTAGGTGTGTTTAAATGTAGAGTCGTAGAATCTTTACACTGACAACATTAAGACCTTTCCAGCGATGTATTCAGTTGGTGTTCTTATGGCAAGGTTTTGATCTTCTGGGCCCTATTTCAGGTAGCTGGTTTTACATACTCTGAGTTTAATCCTGCACTCTGAGTTGGTCAACTCAGAGCGCAGGGTTGATGAGTAACTAGTGGATGATTTGGTTCAATAGGCCTATTAACTGATATAATATATGTTTTTAATATATTTTATTTCATAATAAATATTATCAGCCACATGAAATTACATTAAAATCAATATCAGGCTATAAAACAAACATAGTGGCCTTTTGATTCAGCTTGGTGCAGACATGAAAATGGAATGCGCCCATTCAGATGACGTCACAAGCTGAAAGAATGCGGCCCATCACCGGCGGACAGCTCGGAACTCTTTATATGTCCATGCCATGAACTCATAGCCATCGCTTCCATGCTTCATGGGAGCTGCTCGTGAAAAAAAAAACGTTCCTAACTGTCACGGGAGGTGTAAGCGGGCAACTCTGGAGACGTAATCCCTGCTCTTAAATAAACATGTTTTAAAAAAATTAGAGAACACAATTTAGCAGTTACATTAAGCTTTTACAGCAAAGAATAAAATAAAAATATAAAACGAAAGTCATCAAAACGCTTCCTGTTTCCGGTGTAATGCTTTTGATTTGATTTAATTTATTTGCACAATAAAAAAACTAAAAAGATATAGACAATAGAAAATAAGATACAACGTAAAAGGTAAAAGGTAACAAAGTGTGCAGGTGAGAAAAAAATAGGTGTCAAGGATATCCCTCAAAGGTAATTTCATGTAAAATAATGAATAAAATAAAAAGTAATTTAATCCACAAGATTATGCAGAGGTTAAAAAGCAAGCAAAGTGATCTCTCCTGCTATTTTAACTGTAAAGTCCGCAATATCGAGTGATCAGAATCATCAGATCGCTCTAAATGACATATCAAGAAAGCTAAATTCATTACATATGGTGAAACCGGAAGTGTCAAACTGATTTTACTTTGTAATTTATCGCTTCACTTCCTGTCTGACCGTGGAGGATGACTGAGCTCTGCTCTCTTGATTGGCTTTCCTCGTGACAACGAAAATATAAAACGTTCATAACTGTCACGGGAGCTGTTAGCAGGCGACTCTGTAGACGTCATCTGTAGACGTCATCCCTCCTCTGTAATAAACATGTGTTTTTTAAATGAGAGAACAACAAATTAAGCATTTACAGCAAAGAAATAATAATAATTCAAACGCTTCCTGTTTCCGGTTTGAGGCAGCGCCAGGAGCGTCATAGCAACAGCATAGCAACCAGTATAACGACCTGAAAGAAATGTTGTATTTCTACATTTTCTTGGCGATGTCCAGAATAATATTCGTGATAACCATCAAACTACATCGTATACATTCACTGAGTGAAGATTGTGAGAGTAAGACACACATTTCTCACTAACAATGTTATCAAAAACCCATTTAATAGCTTATACATCTTAAAAATCTGCAGAATAAAAGCTGGGGCAATGGCGGTCACAGCTTGGGTTTCGTTTCGGCCGGGAGGATTTGAAAGTCACGTGACATGTACGCTGGCCATTAGAAATGAATAGGGGGAACAAATGTAGGTAATTCACAATTTCAAGGCCTGTATTGTGAAATCTCTACATTTTGCGCTGTGGACCAATGTACCTATTTTACATTTCACTGTGAGACTGGGTTGGCATGGCCCTGCCTTGTCTTAAGCCCAGTTCAGACCAAAGATTCGCCTTGCAACTGCTTGCGACGAGACGGTTTTAGAACATCGCGGGGGAGAAATCGCAGCAGTGTGAACTGCTCGTTGCAAGGCGTCGCAGAAGATTCAATATGTCAAATCGCAAGGTCCAGTTTTAGAACGTATCAACTGTCTCGTCGCAAGGAGTTGCGAGTTGCAAGCAGTTGCAAGGCAAATCTTTGGTCTGAACTGGGCTTTAAAGATTACTATCTGTCAGCTCAGCTGAGGTATCTTGAATGTTGGTGTAACCCATCTTATGGATATTGAGCTATCTTTAATTGAAATACCTATCCAGTCAGTTCTGGGTTAAGCCCTGGCAGGTTTAATGATGTTCACCAGCTACATAATCATTGTACTAGTTTCTCTCTGAAAATGTGGTCAGATGTAGTAAAGAAATATCAGCTCTGTAGAGAAATTGGAGTGTTGAGCTGGCCTGCATTCCATCCACACTTCCCTCCAGCTATACAGGACCAAAGGTACAAACAATGGACTAAGCGAGGAATCACCTCCGTCTGTAGGATAATAAAGAACGGAAACCTAAAATCTTTTGAGGATTTGCATCAATCTTATGAGTTGGGTAAAGAAGATTTTTATCGTTACTTACAGATCCGCCACTTTTTTCTGAAAACAATAAAGACCCCTATGAACCCTCGAAAATAATCAACATTTTTATAGACGCTTATGATTCCAAAAGTACCAAAGGTATCACTGGAAAACTATACAAAAGCTTTACTTTATTGAATAAAAACTCTACAGATTATATTAGACAGCGCTGGGAAAAAGAAGCTAATATAGTAATTCCAGAAGAAACGTGGCTTCAAATTTGGAAAAATCAATCCACTTCCACAAACTCTTATTTCTGGCGAGATTTCTGTTGGAAGAATTTGATAAGATTTTTTATTACCCCTAACCAGACATCAAAATTTAGCGGTACGCAGGTCTCCTGCTGGAGGGAGTGTGGTGGGATTTCTGCAGATTATGTTCATGTTTTTTGGTCTTGGCCTTGTATTATACCTTGTTGGAGGGAAGTGAGAAAGTTAATTGTGGAGACTCTGGACATAATATTTGACTTTTCTTTTAACTGTTTGTAACCCTAGGGTACACAATTTTACTTTAACTGAGATATGTTTGTAAATAATATGTTATCAAAAAAATCAAACTGTAACAGAGTACTGGGCTAATAGGTAGGTTTGTCTCGTGGAGCTGGTGGAGGATTAAAGACACGACACAGATATTTGGTAACCGGTTTTGTATTTCAAATAAACAAAGAATAATCACTTGACTCAATCAAGGAAATATAAACAAACATAAATAAAAATGAGGCCTTCAATTCAATTCAATTATCTTAGATGTTCACACTTGGTATGGGCACACTTTACTCCATACATTTAGATCCACAGTTCCTTTACTCCATACATTTAGATCCACAGTTCCCAGTTCTACTCAAACATTGATTAGACTAAACATAAAACAATGCATCCCACACACTTCATTCACTGCAGGTTAGATGCGTTTGTGGGTGCAGAATGTTCAAGGAAGTCAGTGTTTGTTTGGGCAGGGGAAATCCTACCACACTCCAGGCAGCCAGGCTTGAAGCCTGCCTTTTTAGGGAATTGGACTTGAGTTTGTTCTTCTCCTTTAGCTCGCCATCATCTTGCTCCGGTAATAGGGCCTGACCTGTTTAGTAGTGATGGGTCGTAATGTGCCGAGGCTTCGGAGCGTGTGTCGAGTAATCCTGGAAGTTTTTGGTGAAGCGCGTATCGAGGCTTGTATCGTTTAGGGCGAATCACGTGACTGATGACGTTCGAAGCCTCGTTTGTTCAAGAAGTGCTTCGGGTATTGTGGATCCACTCGCACTTTGTGGGTTAGTGTTGGCGATTTATTGGTTTGGGAGTGATGTAGACGTGGATGTTGTATCAACTTGCTGTGACTTTATTGTGCACCCCTGCCTCATCTGTGCCATGTGAAAGAGTGTTCTCCAAAGCAGGAGAAGTTGTTTCCAAAGGGGGGAATTGTCTGAACCCCAGCACAGTGGAAAACATGTTTCTCAATAAAAATGAATCAAATCCTTAAGTTGCACAAGCACATTCACTGCCCCTTACCTTTTTATAACACTGCGACAGTTTAAAAATAAGTATTCCTGTCATTATGAGTAATTCAAAGACGAAAAATATATATTGATAGATTTATATGTTTTAACATGTTTCATACCCATAATAATACACCAAACAACATATTGGTTGTATTTAATTAATATGAATTAATACATGAACAATAGGCTACAGGAAATGCATTTATTAAGATGTATTGATTTATTAACTTGTCAGTCACTCATTCCCATGGCTGTGAGTGTATTACAAATTGATAGAATTATCTGGCTATTTAACACTGTTTGACCAGCAGGGGGGGTTGTATTGTGTTCAAATCGGTTCAAATGAAGCCTCGAGAAATGAACCTTTTTGTGAACCATTTGGCTTTAAGGCTTCAAGGCTTCAAAAAGCTTCATCTGGCCATCACTACTGTTTAGGTAAACAGGTAAGATTACAAGTCTGCTCAATTTGGGAGCAGCATTTTAATTAAGTGTTCCATTTTGGAGCTCTCACTAGTGATGGGTCGGGCAACACCGATGCGTCGGCGCATGTGTCGAGCTCATAGAGCGAAGCCCCGTGTCGGTGCGCGTATCGCTTTAAGAAAGTCACGTGACGATACAGTGGCAGTATCGTTTGTCGATGCGGCTCGCCGGGCGCGCCAAACTGTGTTTAAAAGGAAGCGCATCTGTGAACGGGATGCTTCTGTGCCAAAACAATCACGCATCATTTCAAACGAAAACCTTGTCTGCAAGCCATAATGGAGCCAGAGAGAAAAATAAAAGTTTCCGCCGTGCGGGACCATTCTGATCTTATATCCGCAAATAAGGTATTTGTTTTTATTTCCTTGTAATTTCATATGGTTCTTCCCAGTTCCCACTTGATCTATCAGAACTCAACACCCCAACTTTCACTACAATATCAAAGATATTCAAACTTTGATTAAGATATGAAATAATACAATATAAAATACAATAAGTTAAATTATATTATTGTATAGCCTATCATGGTCATTAAATCAGTTGAGTCTGTCGTTGGGTTGCCGGTAATGATTTTAAAGATCCAGCAGATGTCAGTATGGAGCAGCACAGTGACACAGTACCGACACAGTATCAATACAGTTTGGTAATGTGTCGAAACGCTTCACGAGGCCTCATCGACCCATCACTAGCTCTCACCAGTGTTCAGTGTTGGAAGCGTCCTCCTCAGCAGCAGATCTGCTCCTCCATGTTTTCAGTCACAGTCCAGGTAAGTATGTTTTGTTTCCAGGGTTGGTAAGTTTGGTTGTGTCTCTCCTGTGTTGTGCTTCTCTTCCAAAAGTTCTGATTTACTGGTGTTTAACTGTGTCCTGCTGCCTGAATGCTTAATTAGCTGATGTGGTTCACCTGGGGAATGGGGGTTGGCTCAGGGGATTTGATTGGCTCAGGGGATGTGATTGACAGATTGCCAATTTCAACAGTGTTACATGTTTATGTCTTGGAGAACTCCCTGAAGGTCTCAGTAAAGAAGACACATACCTCCTGAAGATTTTCATGGTTGCAAGTGTAGTATATTTTCGGGGGTCCATCATAAAAGGTGTTAGTTTGAGAAATAGAATGAATCTGCTGAGTCAGGATGGGTTGAGGTGGATAAAGTATTTTATTAGGATAAAATAACCCAGCGCCTGTGTCAGACAAGGCTGGCCATGCCCGGTTAGCCAATTTCATTATCCCAACCTTCCCTCTGTCCGTGTGTGCTTCTTTTTAACCCCAAAATGTGATGGCCTGATTGGTCCGTTTCCCTCGCTAAGATCTGCCCTTAATCAGTCTGATTGGTGAATTTGAACTATCTGGGACACTTTCTTACAGCATCATCTTCTGGCCTACAAGGCATGTCGCCCAGATGTCTGCCCATGTGCTTTTGCAGCAACACTGGTGGACAGTTGTCCCATGAATTAGCATTAGTTCTACACGTTTTTCTGAGTTTGTTTCTTTCAAAGGTTTTTTTATTCGTCAAAAGATTTGCGAAGCAAATACAGTACAATGATTAAGTTTTTCCCCTTTTTTCTTCCCCCGAACACACCCCGCCCATATCCCACCCCCACACCCAACCACAAACATTCCTGCATCAAAAAAGAAAAAAATCAGCACAAAAAAAATAAATAAAAAGGAATAAAAATAAAAACAATACACAATACACAATGTTAAAAAATTACATAAACGAAATACACGCTACAAGAAACAAAAATAAACAATTGATATGATTTGGAGCAATGCCAAAAATTGCAGTGTAAGGGTTTGGCTCAATTTGATGCTGAAGTACTTCAGAAATTGTTTGAAAAACTGATGTCCAGAACTCAGTCAAGGTGGGACACAACCAGTACATGTGAAAGAGTGATGCCGGTGCGCTCTTACAGCTATCACAGGTCGGGTCTACATCGGGGAACATACGAGCTAATTTAGTTTTAGACATGTGGATACGATGTACTACTTTAAATTGCACAAGAGCATGTCGGGCGCACATGGAGGTAGAGTGTATCCGATTCAGGACTGAATCCCACATGTGATCTGTGAAGGCAGAACCTATAGGTCCTGCTCCCACAGGGTTCTTATAGCTGCTAATGAGGGGCTATGCAACTTCGAAATAAGGTTGAAAAACACAGAAATTGAGCCGTTTAATGTGGGGTTTACAGATAGAAACAAATCGACATGATTGGCTGGCGGTTTGTGAGGGAATTGGGGAATTAACTTCTGCGTAAAATGCCTGATTTGCAGAAATCGGAAAAAATGAGTCTTTTCGATACCAAAATGTTTTGTCAATTGAGAAAAACTAGCAAATAGATCATTAATAAATAAATCACCGATGCATTTTAAGCCTTTTTTATGCCAGATCTTGAATGCACCATCCACTGTCGAGGGAGTAAACAAATGATTAGCTGCAATTGGGCTGAAAAGTGAAAAATTCTGCATTCCAAAACTCTTCCTAAATTGGGTCCAAATTCGAAGGGAGTGCTTAATCACGGGACTACTGTTGGGAATCGCCGAAGAGAGTGGAAGTGCGGCGCTTAAGAGGGCAGATAGAGACAATGGGCTAATAGCACTGGACTCCATTGTTACCCAGACTGGGACTGAGTCGTCAAGGTGAAAATGCACCCAATACACTAAAGAACGGATATTAGCAGCCCAGTAATAGTATTGGAAATTAGGGAGGGCCATTCCACCTGTTTGTTTGGGTCTTTGAAGAAAAGCTTTCCGTAACCGAGGGTGTTTACCATTCCAAATATAATTTATCATTAAAGAGTCAAGGGCCTGAAAAAAGGATTTGGGGAGAAAGATGGGGAGACATTGGAATAAATATAGGAACTTTGGGAGTAATGTCATTTTAATTGAATTTATTCTACCTATGAGAGAGAAAGCCAGAGGAGACCACTTCGATAATATTTGCTTCGCCTGATCCAATAATTTGAGGAAGTTCGATTTAAATAGGTTTTTAAAATTGTTGGTAAAACATACCCCAAGGTAACTCAGATGATCTGTCACCACTTTGAGTGGGAGAGCTGTATAATCAAGTTTAAGAGCTTCTTTATTAATCGGAAAGAGTTCGCTCTTACTCAAGTTAAGTTTATAGCCAGAAAACTGACTAAAGACCTCCAACACAGAAAGTGCCTCCGGTAAAGAGGTGGCTGGCTTGGCAACAAACAAAAGTAAGTCATCGGCGTATAATGATACCTTATGTTCAATTCCTCCTCTCCATATCCCCTGAATCTGTTTGTTACCGCGAATGGCAATTGCAAGTGGTTCGATTGCAATAGCAAAAAGGAGCGGGCTCAAAGGACAACCCTGCCGGGTCCCACGGTGCAGATCAAAACTACTTGAGTAACGGCTGTTTGTTAATACTGAGGCAGAAGGGCATGCATATAATAATTTAACCCAAGAAGTGAAAACAGGACCCAAACCAAATTTTTAAGGGTGAAAAACAAATAATTCCATTCTACTCTATCAAATGCTTTTTCAGCATCCATAGAAGCGAGGCATTCTGATTAAATATTTCTGGGGGAATATAAAATGTTCATTAGCCGGCGGGTATTATAAAATGATTGGCGTCCCTTTATAAACCCAGTTTGGTCGGGGGATATGATAGAGGGGAGAGCATCCTCCAATCTATGGGCGAGAATTTTAGCAAGTATCTTCACATCCGTATTTAATAGTGAAATTGGTCGGTATGATGCACAATCTAGAGGATCTTTATCCTTTTTTAACAACAAGGAAATACAGGCCTGGTAGAACGAAGGCGGGAGTTTACCTGAGTCAAATGAGTCTGAGAATACTGAACATAAAAAAGGCGATAAATCGGCTGAACATTTCTTAAAAAAGTCAGATGGAAGTCCATCTGGACCAGGAGATTTGCCTGATTGCATAGATGTTATTGCTGCAATAATTTCTTTCTGAGTAATGGGTGCCTCAAGGCTATGTCTCAGGTCCTGAGAAAGGGAAGGCATGTTCAGGCCACTGAAAAAGGTGTCCATCACCGTTGCGTCTACTGTACAATCAGAACTATACAAATTTGAATAGAATGTTTTGAACTTTTCGTTTATCAATTTCTGATCTGATGTTGTACACCCACTGTCTGTCCGTATTCCAGGGATGAGTTGCTTCGCTCTAAATCCGCGCAGTTGATTGGCCAGGTATTTGCCAATCTTGTCACCATGCTCGTAAAAAGTACTTCTGCTCCTAAGCAACTGGTCAGCAACTTGACGAGAGGAAAGAAGGTTGAATTCTGTCTGAAGTTTTAAACGTTCTTTGTGAAGTTCAGATGAAGGTGAGTTAGCATATTGTCTGTCTATGTTCAGAATCTGATCAGCTATTTCAGTTTGTTTCTGTTTTGTACACTTATTTTTGTATGCTGCAAATGATATAATTTCACCTCTCAAATAGGCTTTCAGGGCTTCCCAAATTGTTGCATTGGACACATCTGGTGTTTTATTTATACTCGAAAAAGTTTTAATATGTGTAGAGATTTGTGAAAGAAAACTCTCATCTGTGAGCAACAATGGATCCAGTCTCCACTGCCTTCTTGTATACTCAACGTCAGAGAAAGCCAGTTGAAGGAGCAGAGGAGCGTGATCTGAGATCACAATACTTTCATAACTGCATGACTTTAGGTCTGACATCAATGAATTATCAACAAAAAAATAATCAATTCAGGTGTAAGTGTGGTGGACATGTGAAAAGAATGAATATTCTCTTCCTGTGGGGTATAAAAACCTGTATGGATCAGAGAGGCTATAATCAGCAAGAAATTATTTGATATAACCTGCAGATCTGCTAAGAGTGGCAGGTTTGGGGGAAGAGCGATCTAAGACTGGATCTAGATAACAATTAAAATCCCCACCAAGAATAAGAGAATGGGAATTGAGATCGGGGAGTTGAGAAAAAAATCTCTTAAAGAATTCTACATCATCGACGTTAGGCGCGTAGATGTTGGCCAAGATGACTGACTTATTGTAAAGTTTGCCTGAAACAATAATAAAACGTCCATTTTTATCTGATATAACGTTTGAGGACTCAAAAGGAATATTACTATCAATAAGGATAGCTGTGCCCCTAGCCTTACCCCTGAAATTAGAATGAAAAAATTGTCCACGCCAGCATTTACTTAATCGCCCATGGTCAGAGTCATGTAAGTGGGTTTCTTGAAGGAAAACTATTCCAGCCCTGAGCCGTTTTAGGTGGGTTAAGACCTTACCCCTTTTCACTTGGTGATTTAGCCCCTTGACATTCCAACTAATTAAATTAAGATTGCCTTTCATCTAGCTCATTTATAATGAGAATAAAAAGAGTTACTCCAATAAGAAAAAGAGTAGCAAAATACAGAGGAAAAGAAAAACACACAAAAAAAGGAAAACACAAATAACTGAAAACACAGCAGGTGATAACTTATCAGCTAAACCCCCAGTTAACACCACCCCATCCCATCCAGAACCCACCCCATATATTGCTCTAAACAGCAAACTCCAAAAGACCCTTACTAGTCTCACAACAAACATTCCAAGCCTTAACTTTCTGACCTGTGCTAGCTTCCCACATAAGTCTTGTACAATTCACCCCATAACAGCTAGTAACACTATGAACAATCCAGCAAACTGTCAAAATGACAACACACTAAACAAACAAACCGTGTTCACCCAACAAATTCGAAATACAAAAAAAAGAACAAGGCGTGAGTTAGACAAGCTGTCCAAATGGCAAAAAAAAATAAAAATAAAGAACAGACACGCTTATCTAGCCGTTTTAAAATAGAGATACAAATTTTAAAAAAGCGAGTGAGCTAGACAATACGTCGAAATGACAAGCAACAAAAATGTCACGTTCACCCAGCTAATTTACTCATTTTAAAAAAGGGAGAAAAAATGCGCGTAGTACCATCAGTCTGAGAGTTTGGCTGGGGATATGAAAAGAGCATTTGTCCAAATTGTATACTCACAGCAGGCAATCGTATTCACTACCCACTCACACCCAATGTAGATATGTAGTTAGATGCTTCAGAGACAGACCTCAACCACTTTCTCTCGCCGCTCTGGAGAGTAATGCGAAGCCTTGCAGGGTAAAGAAGAGAGGGACAGCGACCGCGCTGATAAAGCTCAGCCAAGACCCCCCTGTATTCAGCTCGCTGCTTCACGACCTCCGCGCTGTAGTCCTCGTAGAACCGGAGCTTGTGGCCGTGGTATTCCAGCTCACCCTGTTAACGTGCCTCTCTCACGATCCGGTCTTTAATCTGGTATCAGTGGAGGCGTATGATGACGGCCCGCGATCTCTCGCCCGGGCCAGGTTTGGGTGCCAAAGTGCGGTGAGCTCTGTCCAGTTCCGGGGGAGAAGGGAGAACTTTATCACCAAAAACCTCGAAGAGGAGCTCGGAGAAAAAGGCGGTGGGGCGTGCACCCTCAAGTGACTCTGGTAAGCCCACAATACGAACGTTCTGTCTCCTGCTTCTCCCTTCCAAATCCGTTAGCTTAGCTTTCAGCAACTTGTTATCTTCCTGCAGTGAGGAGCACGTAGCCTCAAGTTGCTCCAGGCGTCCGCAAACAGCTTCCGCATTCTCCTCAAGATCGGTTATACGTTTCCCCTGGCCTGAGACCACGGCCTGGATGTTATCCAGCTTAGTGTCCATGCTGGCGAATGATGATTTAAACTCAGCGGCAATGGATTTAAACTCAGTGGCTATGGCTGCTCTATTCTGCTCGAGCAGATCCGGAATGGAAGCCATTATGGTGGCCTTGATTTCCAACTGACAAAAAAAAAAAAAGCGATGTGTGCTTGTGTATGGTCATAACCATGCGAAAGACCGCGATTTGCAGTAAATAAATGTCCACATGTGTCTCCAAGTGTCTCTGTAGGGGCTATTTAAAAATAAATCAAGCAAGTGGAGTAATAATAATAACATTAATGAATTATTGGTTATCACATGACAGAAGGCCTATTGGCCTATAATAATAATAAAAAACACCACCTTAACTATGTTTACAGTTTTAAAATGTTTTGAATGAAATGCAAACCTCAGTGAATCATTTGCTCTTGTTTCTCTGTCCTGAGATTCACACAGACTGAGCAGTCTGTTGTTTAAATGTTACAAATTAAGCTAATAAATTTAACTTTGAATTTTTACTTTGAATTTTTTTTAAGTTCCAATTTTAGTTTATAATCTAACATCCAATTTGATAATAAGGTGATTGTATGCAGAATGCTCGTGCCAGAAACTCATACAGTGGTTTTGTACAGATAAATAAATAAATATTAGCAGGTTCTCAACAGTATTTCAATTTAGGGGGGACGCGAAAAAAATTCTGTCCCCTAGGGAGGGCATGATAGCCTGGCATTCCCAGACCTGCCACTAGGCGCTGGCAAATTAAATTTGCTGCGCGTGTTGGTCTGGACACGCTCCGTTGAAGCTTTATCAAGAAAACCAGAAATCTGGCTATGGTTTCAATTGGTTCTATCTAATAAGGGCGGGCCAGAGCCCTTTATATGGTACTCTAGGGAGGATGTAACCGGATGACGACAGTGATGTGCATGCGACGTCGAAGCCGTGATAGTAAACATCAAAGATGGCTGCGGATATGTTGTGTGAGTTTGAGACTGCTTTGGCCTCGACCCTTAACGATTTGGAAGACGGCACTCAAATCTTTCATTAGCAAGTAAGTGGAATGTTCTGTTTTGCCGACCGACAACGGCAAACGTTTAATTTAACAGTTTAACAGCTGTTCGCTAAACGAACAGCTGTGCATCGCACCTTGTGCATCGCTCTGATTGGTTGTAGTGCTATCCAACTGCGTGCAGTGGCATTTGAAATGCACGAGTAGGAGCCGCCCCTTGAGTTGGAAATTACTATTGATCGTGGCCAGACCCTCTATCGTTCAAGGTATCAGGGTCTGGATTTCCAGGCTAGGGGCATGACAGAAAACAATTGAGAACCACTGGATTACACATATGTGCATTGTAACAGTTAAGGCAAACCAAGCTTTCCATTAATTAAACAAGAATAAGGAAAGGAAAACCTGAGTGGAGAGTTCTTTAAAAGAATAGGCTGTTAGGGAGGCCTTTCTCTTTTCCCTCTCTCTATCTAACTTTCTTGTGGTGGCCTCAAATACAAGGAACCAAGAACCTGATTCATGTCCTATCGACGCATGTGGAAAGACTTCTTGCTGTGGTCCAGCTGTGCTAAAGGTCGCTCCCAACTCTGCTGTTAGTCGTGAGGGCACAAGCAGGAGCCTGCTGTGTCGTCACTGGCCAGCTGACAGCCGAGCAGGGGTCGTCTCCTCACCTGGAATCCAGGAGCTGTTTCCTTCTTCCGCAATCCAACAGCGTCATCTCACCAGCAAGGACCAGTGTCGCCTTTGTCATCTGTTGCCAGCTATGCAGGCCCAGAGTCATCAGGTCATCTATGCCAGCAATGCACCAGCCGGGTGCAACTGGCTTTCTGCAGCTCTCCTAAAAGGATCTGGGAGTTACACTGTGCTCGTTTCTGCACTGGAAAAAAGTTGTCTTTGAAGCGTTTTGAGGCAATGCTTGTTGTTCCGCAGTCGCGGTTTGGACATCAGTGGAAGATGATTCAAGGGACTTTGAACTGACACATTGTCATCATTAATTATATTCATTATTGTCATTGTTCATTGTTGTTGCATGTAAAAAGTTTCACAAGGGTTTTACTTTATTGTTCAATATTCAGTTTTGAAAGTTGTCATGAGTATCTCTTTGCAAAAATTCTGTCTGATATTGACTTTTGTTGAGTTAGAGGGTTCTGCATTTTATTCATTTTCTAATTATTTTACAGTTTGAAATCTCTTGTGCATCGCAAAAGCGCTGCAAGGAGGGATGTGTGGTGGATTTCAACATGAGATCAATTGTATTGTGATAGTACATAACTATGTACAAATCAGAGTCACCAGGTTATCTAAAGACATAACATTTTATTCTGCATCGACAACACCCCTTAGGTGCATATTAATAACACATGGACATCTGTTAAAAGGGGCACATAAATTATGGATTGATATTAGAAAGCTACAATTACCACATCCCATCAGAATTCCCCTCCCACACACACACACACACACACACACACACACACACACACACCCGACACACACACACACCTGACACACCCACACCACACACACCCAGACACACATCCGACACACGCACACACCCACACACATCCGACACACACACACACACACACACACACACACACCTACTCAGTAGCATAAAAGGGAAGACTACTAAATGGACAGCAGGTGCTATTTGACACGCAATTCTCAGTGCGCACCGTTAGTAGATGAGCTTGAAAGTTTTTTTGCGGGTGGAATCCAGTTTGCACACATTTAGTGTGCAAAATGTAGCGGGCTTTTGGAGCTGGTTATGTAGTGCTCCCTACAGATGGGTCAGACTCAGTCCAAACTCGTTGCCTACATAGAATTTGAATAAAGTAATTTTTTTGGCATTTTTATGCTTTAATGATAGTGTAGAGACAGAGTTGAAATGGGGCAGAGAGGGGAGTGACATGCAGAGAACGACTGCGGGCTGGAATCGAACCCGGGTCCGCTGCTGGCTGAGGCCCATTGGGGGGGGGGGACCTTACCAACTGAGCTAAAGGAACCCCATGTATTGAGCTTTTGATCTTGTTGCAAATTGTAATGTCACAGAAAAAGTGTTGTGTAAAGAGAGGTAAATAAATGGCAAAACATTGGAGAGAAAAAATTATTTGGGATATGTTTCAATCAAACGTAATCTGAGGGGTAAATAAATTACAAACAATGTGTTAAGGAATTCAATCAGACGTAATCAAGTACAAAATAATTTTCGGGCAAACATAATTGAGAATGCTGTTCTCTGGGAACGTAATTTTGATGAGACATGGTTGGTATGAGTTTGGAAGTCCAGAAACAGTAAAACATGTATTTCTTGAAAGTAGGAAATATATTACCAATATGGTAAAATGGCAGATTTGGAGGTTAAGGGTTTTTCTGTTTTATCTTTGTTTGGGCATGGTGAGGATCATCGGCTGTTTTCCAGGGCAGTTCTGCAGTTCCTGCAAGATACTGAACTGTATTCAAAAATCTAGTTGAAGTTTGACCTGTGGGTTGCAATAATACACTATTCATCGTCTACACTGCCGGAATTCTGTAAGAAGAAGAAGAGGAAGAAGAAGAAGAAATGCAGCGCTGTGATTGGACGCTGGCTGTTTGTCAGGAAGAAAGAGCTGCTGTGTAGAGGCCGAAAACTGTGCCTCGCGCTGGACCTGGGTGATGCTGGAGTTTAAACTAACTAAACCTCCGCGCTGCTTCTGTTTGTCCCTCCAGCTTTCTGTCTGCTCACAGTAACCCAGAGCCGCTGCGTAATGCGACTGGGAGGACACTGACGCTGTTGTGTCGCGACGCAGCCGCAACCCTTTCTGAAGTGAAACCTGAAGTAGCCTATTTCTACAAACAGAACGGCTTTGGCTTTCGGCTCTGGGCATCCCTAAAGCTTGAGCAGGAATCACTCACAGAATCACAGAACTATCCTCTCATTTAGCGATGGAAAACCACACCTGTTATAACTGAGCTAGCCTGTACGACACCCTTGTTCCCTTGAAGCAGCACCGTTGGATTTAGTCCCAAAGATTTATTAATTGAATCACCTCAAAAGCAATTGGAAGTTTCGGCATCAGGTGAGTGAAATCCTTAACTCACCAGCGTGAGTTCAAACCTTCCAGCCACGATGTTTCATTTTATATTTCTCATCCTAAATGGCTGATTTGTCCGATTACATTTTTAATCTAGAGAGGCAGCAAGCAGATACACATTTTGTACGGCCCAGAAACCCTGCTACAGTTTAACAGCGGTAGTGGTGGCAGTAAATGGAGCAATATTAAAGGTGGAATAAGCGATTCTGGAGAATGTTTGTTGTCAAAATCACTTTTGGTAAAATCAGGGAATATGGCATGGTTTAGCCTTGGTGGCCCCGTTGTTTACATAGGGTGAGTTTCCCTAATGTGGGACAATTTTTGCAATTGCAACATGTAGCCTACGATATTTACATAAGAAGCCAATATATTTGACCCATACAAATCCCCAAGATTCTGGCTAATTAAAACAGAAGAAATAATTCAGATGTCATACTCAGAAGAAATGGCTATACTATATACTATATACTATAGTGGTCCATGTGCAAAATGGCTCAAAATGTGTTTGCTCTAATCTGGGACAGTCCGTTTTATGCAACAAAAAAAAACAATATTCCCTTAATAAATGCAAGACAAATGTATCTGCTCATAAACACTCAGATTTGATGGTTTCAATCAGAACAGCATTTTTCTTGTCCTGGCTTCATATCCTTGCTCTGCGCTTTGCCCTTTGTAGCCTAACCCAGTGATTTTCAACCTTTTTTGAGCCGCGGCACATTTTTTACATTTACAAAAATTCTGGGGCACACCACCATCCAAAATGACACAAAATGACACTAACACAGTACTAGTGCTGTCAGTTTAACGCGTTATTAACGGCGTTAACGCAAACCCATTTTAACGGCGTCAATTTTTTTATTAGCGATTAACGCTCGTCATGGCCTAGGAAACGTTGTGGTTTTTTCACATGCTGTTGTATCAAAGAATGTTAAAACAACTGAAACACCACAAAATATACATAGCCTATGGCTCGCAGTTAAGTTACTGTCAATTCAAACGGAACATTTCCTACAGCGTAATTTCACATTAAAATCATTTAACTGGCAAAACGGCGAAACGTCAAGTCAATTCTGACTTTTATTGTGAAGCAGAAACCGGAACCTAGCACTTCCTAGCTCAGCTGCGCGACCTTCACTAGTCTTCCGTGTTGTGACTCTGGGACTTTGCGAGAAAAGAACAGAAAAGAAAGCTTGTCATTTGCAAAAGTCTTACTTATAACTCTGCGTGCACACCAAAACCTCCATGAATGTTAGTGGCAGCCGCCAGTCATGGAGGTTTTGGTGTGCGTTTATTGTTATTTGCACTGAATTGCAAATTATGATATTTTAGAAGAAATACACTGAATTACATCATTGTAATTCAGTGTATTTCTTCTAAAATATCATATATTAGAATGGGTGTGATAAGAGCATTAAAATGAGAAAAAATAATGGGACAAAAAGAAATCAAGGGACATTCAGTCTATACTAGAATAAATAAAAATGCGATTAATCGCGAGTTAACTGACATTAATGCGATTAATCGCGATTAAATATTTTAATCGTTTGACAGCACTACACAGTACATATACATATACCGTATTGGTCCGAATATAGGACGACCCTGATTATATGACGACCCCCCGTTTTTCAAAACTCATATTTGGAAAAAAGATTTGAAGACCAGATTTTGTTTTTAAAAAGGAAATAATTTTTTTTAATTAAAATAATATACGAAAATAAAAACGCATTGAATAAAAGACTTTCCTTCATTGCAAATGAACAGTAGTGCAAATAAACCGAACCGATGTGTTTACCACAGACTTTATTCCTCTGCCCCGCTGTGATCGCTCTCGCTGTCATCTCTCTATGCTCTGGTTCGGTCGTCCTCGCTGCTGTCCTCGGCATCTGAGATGCAACATTTATTTAATGCTCATAATTAATCACATAGCCTAGTGCTGAAACTAAAGCTATCAACGCCGTGGTTTAAGGCTGAAATGATAACCGGGGCACGTTACAGTTGTCGATTGGAAGGCTTCCGCGATCTCCGTTAGTTTCAGTTACAGCCGATAAAGTTACAATCACAACGACTGCATGGACAGCGTTTAAGTAAAGCCTCTTATTCTTATTATCATTAGGGCTTTTGATGCAAATGATGAAATCTAAACATCACAGCGGCTGTGGTGTGCATAAAAGGAAAGCGCAGTTGGCAATATCTCCTTAGCACTGCAACTGCTGCGGCTAAAAAGCCACAGTAAAAGTCGATCGCACAGCTGATTCCTGCCTCTGACACGTTGACTCGCAACATAATGATTTGAGGCTTTGCATTGGCTTTGGCGATTTCCCGTGCCTCTTTTTTTCTCTCCACACAAAGCGTTCTCTCTCCCATTGCAAACACGCATGCCCTGGCCGCTTCTGAGAGCACAGACAGTGTTGGTTCCAACCGATAAAAAAATAAAATAAACACAACTTGGACACAGGCCCTGAAGCTATGTAAAGCGCTTTGACTGCGAGAAATGCGCCGTATAAATATAGCCTATTATTATTATTAAGCTGAATGGTCGCTCTGGTAATGGGCAGTCCATTACTGGACGACGAATAGGCTACTAGACCCCGAATATAAGACGTCCCGACTTTTTACGACCTAGCCTATTTCCAGGGGAAAAACCCCGTCTTATATTCGGATATGATTGAAGAGTATTACATTATCTGCCACACTTTATTACAGCACAGACACCAGACAATGGTTAATTAGGTGATATTAGATAATTTCGCACGGCACACCTGACGATATCTCACGGCACACTGGTTGAAAATCACTGGCCTAACCTGTAATAGGTTAGGCCAGTGACAATACGTCAATGTGTCCTATATTAACATTGAGTTAATATAGGATATGAGAAATTGACTATACCCTTTGCACAGAATTGAGTTAAATTCTATTTGCTTTAGGGATGGGGATTTTAAGAAATTTAATTGATCGATCATCGGGAAAATTAACGATCAATTATCGATTAATCGTTATCTTTTTACATATTAAAAAATGCCAACAGAACATCCAAAATACAGCGTTTTTACCATAGACTGTATACATGAGGTTTTTACTCAATTACATCTTTATTCCAAGATCTTATAGGCAAACAACAATCTATTAAGACAAGGCAACTTTTTAAAATAAAATAATAATAAAATGCGGCACTGGTTAAAGCCCGAGGCTATGAGCCAACAAGGAGCCAATGCTACGATACCTTTAAAGTTGAAACACATATGCGCCTCCTAAGATGCTGCCAAAGACTGCATAAGGACACGGCACGTTTCTCTGAGTGGTAAAGGACCTAACGTTACGATCTAATCATCTAAAATGTGCAAATTAGTTCCCTGATGAAGGCGAAGTAGGAAAGCATAGACGCTAAAGTTAGACGCTAATGCTAGCGGCGCTAAAGTGACACGTTAAACAGGGTCGGATGTAGGCTTCAATGTACAAGTGGTACATAATTCGGTTTGTTTCAGATTTCTTTATTTAGAAGGGACAGCGCACATTGATAAACATGAGCACCAAAGTTCAACATGCCAGATTTAGCCATGCAGGCTAATTTTCACCTGTAGTCCCTGTAGGTAGATAATGATACAATCATTTTCCAACACATAACAGGTTGGTGACGTGTGAAAAATATGAAACAAGTAGCATACAGACAGATAAAAGTGTATAAACATATGGAACGATTAAAACAAATAAGCATTTAAAGAAAGACAAAAAGCACAGACAAGGAGCATACAAGTGGCATGAATGCAGACAAAAACAAGTGCATACAAACAAGGAACATAAACTCAGATACAAACACAATTAGTAAGCACAAAGACAAACACACTATCCCAGATTATTATGGACGCATATTTGATTTGTCAGTAACCAGTTTTTTATAGATTTTGAGAAGGATTTGAGTGATGTAATGTTCCTTAGTTCTGTGGGTATGGTATTCCAAGTATGTGCTACTCAATAGGAAAAGGCTGACTGCCCGAAATAACTTTTTCTATATGGTATTTTACAATCCCCTCTTGTGGATGCTCTGGTGGAAGAGTTTATATTTAGTTTAACAAATTCCTTTAGCAGAGGGGGAGCCATACCATGAAAGATTTTATTTACAAGTAGAATGTCTGCAAACTTAATCATGTTTTCCCAGTTTAAACAAATCATATTTTATCAAGATTTGACAATGGTGATATGAATTAGATTTTTTTTCTAGCGTTTTCAAGGCCTGTTTGAAACGTGTTTCAACTGAGCGTAATGTGTTCCGTCCTGCCTGTGACCAGCTGGTAAGACAGTAATTAATATGTGAGAAAATCATAGCATGAAGGTACAGCCTTGAGGCCTCTGTAGTTAAATTATTCCTGATGTATCTGAAATTTTATACAGTCATATGAAAAAGTTTGGGAACCCCTCTCAGCCGGCATTATAATTGACTCTGCTTTCACAAAAAAAATATAAAAGTGGTATGTCTTTAATTTACCAGGAACAGCTAAGTACTGGGATGTTTTCCAAACAAAGATTTTTTGAAAAGCAGTATTTGGTTGTATGAAATAAAATAAAATGTGAAAAACTGGCTGTGCAAAAATATGGGTACCCTTGTGGTTTTGTTGATTTTAATGCCTGTAACAGCATGTAAAACTGATGATTTTAAACACAAAGTTGGTTGGATTATGTTGTTAAGCCTTGAACCTCATAGAATTGTCTGTTTAATCATGAGAAAATGTATTTTAGGTGCCTAAATGCAAGTTGCACTTCTCTTTGACTCTCTGCTGAAGTGAGACAGAATGGGATCATCAAAACAGCTCCCAAAAGATCTTAAAAACAAAGATTATTCATTGTCATGGTTTAGGGGAAGGCTGCAAGAAGCTTTCCCAAAGGTTTCAATTGTCAATTTCTACTGTAAGGAACGTTGTCAGGGAATGGAAGGACACAGGCACAGTTGCAGTTAAACCCAGGTCTAGCAGACCAAGAAAAGTACAAGAGCGGCATATGCGGCGGATTGTGAGAATGGTTGCACACAACCCAAAGATCACCTCCAAAGACCTGCAAGAACATCTGGCTGCAGATTGTGTATCTGTACATGGTTCTACAATTCAGTGCAATTTGCACCAAAACATCTGTATGGCCGGGTGATGAGAAGGAAGCCCTTTCTGCGCCCACGCCACAGATACAGTTGCATGGAGTATGCAAAAGCTCATTTAGACAAGCCAGCTTCATATTGGAAGAAAATGCTTCGGACTTATGAGACAAAAATTAAGTTATTTGGTCTTTATAAAAAGCAGATGTTTTGGTGCAAATTGCGCTGAATTGTTGAACGATGTACAGATGCACCATCTGCAGCCAGATGTTCTTGCAGGTCTTTGGAGGTGATCTGTGGGTTGTGTGCAACCATTCTCACAATCCTCCACCTATGCCGCTCCTGTTTTTTTCTTGGTCTGCCATGCCTGGGTTTAACTGCCACTATGCCTGTGTCCTTCCATTTCCTGACAACGTTCCCTACAGTCGAAATTGACAATTGAAACCTTTGGGAAAGCTTCTTGTAGCCTTCCCCTAAACCATGACAATGAACAATCTTTGTTTTTCAGATCTTTTGGGAGCTGTTTTGATGATCCCATTCTGTCTCACTTCAGCAGAGAGTCAAAGAGAAGTGCAACTTGCATTTAGGCACCTAAAATACATTTTCTCATGATTAAACAGACAATTATATGAGGTTCAAGGCTTAACAACATAATCCAACCAACTTTGTGTTTAAAGTCATCAGTTTTACATGCTGTTACAGGCATTAAAATCAACAAAACCACAAGGGTACCCATATTTTTGCGCAGCCAGTTTTTCACATTTTATTTTATTTCATACAACCAAATACTGCTTTTCAAAAAATCTTTGTTTGGAAAACATCCCAGTACTTAGCTGTTCCTGGTAAATTAAAGACATACCACCAGTGTTTCCCCTAGAATTGTTTTTAGGCCCGGTGGTAAAAGCTGATAAAGAGTATGCGCGCGGCGTGCGTACCAAATTTGTTGTAGAAATTGACCAAAAATAACTGTATTATGGATGAGCCTCTTTTGACAGCCCGCTACAAATCAGGGCATAGGGTTATGCCTTCACATTCGGTACGTTTGTACATTTTGTGTTTCCCTCAGGATTTTTTGAGACTGCTGGGGGAGAATGGACCTTCTAGTGGGGTCTTGGGGCATGCCCCTGCGGAAGAAAACCTTTACCTTTTTAAAGTTAAATGCATCAAACTGGTGCACTTTGAGAAGCTAAATCTGATTTTATTTTTTTTTGCTCTGTAAACAGCTGTCATATGTCCTGCCTAAAACAATTTTATGGAATAATTTGGAGACACAAGCCATATAAACTATTGAAGAAAAACACAGATATGAAAATAAAATACTATAAACACGAAGACCTAATATAGACAGGTATATCCTGTCTAGTATTACTTTCTGGAATAATCTGGATCATGAAACATTTTCTTTAATTTATCAAATATTCATTTAAAATAAATGAATTAACCTAGGCTACACATCATGATTAGCCTATCAATCAAAATGTGTGCAAAATAAGCAACATTTTGTATTCCGACCCATTATATTTCATGTAGCCTAGTTCTCAATTTAAAACATAAAAATAAAGTAGCATTGAAAATACCAAAAAATAAAGCTTGTAGGGCTACTATAGCCTGCTGTTTTCAAGATAACTTGCTGCGCTGTCTCAGCTGTTGATACATATTGGTTGCCATGGCGACGTAGCGACTTTAACTTTCTAAGTTTTGCTCATCACTTTTTCCTGTTCAACTCCCTGTTACTGAGTCCTAAATATCTCCAGTGTAGCCTATGCCATAGACCTATAAAGGAAGGTTCTTTCTCGTCAGTTTTCCTGTTTGACATGTGCGCTCCGAATGCACACGTGCATCGCGCGGCGTAGCGCAGACAAAAAAAAAAAAAAAAAAAAGATAATTTTTTTTTTTTTTTTTTTTACATTTTTTTTTTTTTTTTTGGGCAGCTGTTGGCCTGGCGGGGGGTCCCGTTGGCCTGGCGGGCCCGCCAGGCCTGTATAATGGTAGGGGAAACACTGTACCACTTTTATATTTTTTTTGTGAAAGCAGAGTCAATTATAATGCCGGCTGAGAGGGGTTCCCAAACTTTTTCATATGACTGTATATTGAATTAAATTTTGTTTAGGACTTTTTTTAACTTATGTTTTGAAAGGGAGCTTAGAATCTATCATTATTCCTAGGTACTTGATTTCTTGGACCACTGAGAGTCTTTTCCCTTCTACTGTCACATCTGGATCTGGATCGCTGTTTGCAGATTTTGAAAGGAACATACATACAGTTTTTTCAACATTTAGATGCAGACAGGAGTTTCCTAACCAATTTGAAATATTGACCATTGCAGCTGATAGTTCTTCTGCAGCTTGCTTCTTGTTTTTAGCATGTAGATATATGACGGAATCATCAGCGTACATCTGACAGGTGACAGTAGGTGGATAACAAGGGACCCAAAATGGAACCTTGGGGTACACCCACACAAACTTCAGCTATTTGTGAAATGTTATGATCCACTCAAACACATTGTTTCCTCTCTGTAAGGTATGATTTTATCCATTTGATGAGGAGAAATCAGGTGAAATATTAAACTTTGATAACTTTGTAATTAAGACCTCATGATTAACTAAATCAAAAACTTTCTTTAAATCCAATTCAGCCCTAATTTTTCTGATCTGTTCAGAAATCCATTTTTATGCTACTTTTGATACGGCTGGAAGAATGCTTATGGGTCTGCTAATGACAGTGTGATCCCCTGATTTGAATACTGGTGTAATTATAGCAGTCTTCCAGGAGCTGGGAAATACTCCTTCATTTATAGAACAATTTACAATATTTGATATGGAAGGGATGAGTGCCTCCTTATGAGCTTTAATAAATACTGTGTCCATCCCATATACATCCTTTGCCCTTGAGCCATTAAGAGAGGATATAATCATATTCACTTTGGAGTTGGTAACTCCTCCAAAACTCAGAATGGGAGCATCTGCATCTAGAGGGGTGACAGAGTAATTTGATCCAGAAAAATTCTGAGACGGAGTTGTTGTTGAGTTTATAAAATAAGAATTAAATGCTGCTGCCACTTGACTTGAATCCTTTGTTACATTTCCCCCTATGTTTAGTTCTATTGGTTTACTGATGGCATTTGATTTCCCTGTTAATTTTTTAAAATTCTGCCAGATTTCTTTGGTATTCCCCCTAGCTTCACGAATAGCATTAAGGAAAAATGTTGCCTTTGCCTGCCTGAGTTCTTTTAAAACCTTGTTTCTTAGTGTGGTATAAGACCGCCTTTCATGAGCCAGTTTATTTCTGAGAGCCACCTTAACCCATTGATGACTATGGCAATCTAGGATGCATGTCCTTAATGCCTGAGGGTTTTCTGAAAAAATAGTACGAATTGTCAAGTCTACCAAAACCTTAATATCTAAGCCTGTGTAGCACATAGAAACATGAAATAAAATACATTTAAAAGTTAAGGTTCACAGGTTTTATTTAAACATGCTCCCTTAGCGCTTACAAACCAACAAATATTTCAAAAAATCGTCAAAATTAGATGAATTAGAAAAGTATTAAATATTGTTAATAAATAGATGCAATGTGTTGTGTGATTTTCGTCAGTAGTCTATAGTAGACCTTGATTCTGCGCACCAAACGCCACTAACTGTTCTGTCGCCGACCTAGCCGGCGTATTTTTTTTATTATTTTGTTTTATTTTTTTATTTTTTATTTTTTTGATTGACGTGATTTTCGGCAAACCACACAACTTTTGGGTGGTCACGTGGTCTTAAAAAAATCAACAAAACCCACCTCATGTGTATTTGAACCAATGACAGTGCATTCTATGCTGGGAATGCCATGAAAATTAGATAAAGTAACAATGCTGCGTGATGCAGCGTCAGGCAGGAGAGCCAATGTGGCATCGCGCAGCAGCCGTCATCAATGGGTTAAGGGCATGATCCCTCTGTTTCATAAGTGACCGTATAGTGTCATTTATCCAAGGTAGATGGTTTCTTTTGCCTGGTTTACATTTCATTTTCCTCATAAAACTCTGTATAGTTGTTTCAAGTTTCACCATGAAAGAAGTACAATTATCATCAACACTTTCATGTGCAAGCTGTTCATTCCAGTTGATTTGTTTAATTGCATTTTCCAGACTAGGTAACTGATTTTTCGGGATTTTAAACTGATCTAACTTTGGGTAGGTTACTAAATTTGATCTATTTTTTTGAGAGTTTTCTTACGATCAGAATCATATTGTGGTCGGATAGCCCTGTGACCAAATTGTAAGATTTCTTTATTCTTTCTGGTCCATTTGTGAAAGCCAAGTCAATGAGTGTCTCTGATGAGCTAGTTATCCTCGTTGACTTGTTGGAATTCCAAATTACTTGTAACACGTTTCAGCTCTTTCCTTTTTGTTTTATCACTCCAGTTTATGTTAAAATCTCCTAATAAGATTATCTCATTTTGAGTTTCACATTCCTTCATAAGGGCATTCAATTTATCATAAAAGACAGTTTTTGTGGACGGTGGTCTATATATTCCAATCACAGTGAATGACATTTGTGCTGAAATAATTAATTTGAGAACAATGCATTCTAAGTCATTTACACAGGATATGTGAATTTGTGCACAATTTATACTGTCTTTGACATAAAATAATATTCCGCCACCCCGACCATCAGCTCTATCTCGCCTAAACATATTGTAACTGTGAATGTTTAATACGTCACCAGGAGAGTTTTCGTGCAGCTATGTCTCTGATAAGCAAAGGAAGTCCAGATTTGATTCATACAGGAGATGCTGCAGTTGATAATTTTTTGGGATCATATTAAGATGTCCTCCTAGTAAGACGCTGGGTTTGGTCCGAGAGTCCCACAGCACGCGAGCCTGGTTGACAGTCCGAAAAAGTTTAATACCAGTGGTTCACAATCGCAGGATTTAAGTAGGAGATTAAACTCTGTACAGGTCGCAGAGCCTTAAAATCCACTCCGCGCAGGTTGGAATCAACTCCATGAAATCTATCCAGCCGGGAGTGTGGGGATATCGCGATGTTGTGTCCTTTGCTCTCAGCGGACCAGACGGATGGGATGAAGCCGGCAGGCTGACCATAAATAAAGTTTCTCCCTGAGCCTCTGTGGATATATCGAGGTCTACGCAATAGTCCTAGCTGCTTAATGATGGAAATACAGGGTGGTATTGAGCGATTGTTGTACTTCAGCAGCTGTGAGGCGAAGTACGTCAACATCGAACCAGCCAGAGTGATGTTAGCCTGTTAGCAGCTAGGTACGGACCCGAAGCAGCTGGAGAAGAGCTGGGAGGCAGTGCAGAAAAATCCACGAGACAGTAGAGACAGCTTTGCAGGTTGACCGGGGCATATTCCTCACCAGGATCAAAAAAAAAAGAAAAAAACGCCAGCAGTGACCAGGAAAATGTCACATCGGCTACTTGTTTTTAGCCGTTGCTAGGGACGCCAAAATAGCAAGTGAGCTACACGGCTATACGACTCTTCCACAATAAAACTGGAACAACTAAAGATAGTCCATAAGCTTGCTTTGCGTTTTTGAATTAGCTTGCAGGGAACCAAGAAGAGATTACAGGTTCACAAAAAATCACCTTTTAAAATAAAATAGGCCAAAATTGGCCCAAAAATTGCTTGGAGAAGCGGCGAACAGACAGCGCCAGCGTCCTCTCCGGCTGATGTTTACATTCGAAGATTCATTGCGTTTTTTTTAGAGATGGCATAAAATAAAATTAAAAATAACAAAACAGCAACGTCTTCTTAACTTTTATCTTCCTTTCTTTTTTTCTTGTACTTTTTTTTCTTTTCGTCTGGTAGGCAACTTCTTTTTCTTTTTTCCTCCGTTGACAAGGTTGTTTCCGTTGGCAGCAATCAGGGTTGCTAGGCAGCAAGTGTTTAAATGTTGTACTTATACAAGGTTTCACAATGCTTAATGAACTTAGTTATTTTCGGTTCTAAAGCTGTCCGATGCATGGACATATAAAGAGGTCCGATGCCAAACTTCCCCTTAATTTCTTCCTGTTTACGTTTTGACATCTACGGTAGCTTGCAGGCTGCTGCCTGAGCCTGTTCTGTTGTCTCCTACTATCTCCCCCTGCTGGTAGCAGTGTTAATTTTGGCAGCAAATTCTGATTTAGTCTTAGTCTTAGTCTTTTGAATATCACACCATTTAGTCTTAGTCCTATTCTAGTCATCTAAAATATTTTAGTCTTAGTCTAGTCTAGTCTACTAAATATAAGCAGATTTTAGTTTGACTAAATCTACAGCGGACTTCGTCGACTAAGTGTTTTTCTTCATTGAATGGTATTAAGGTTTGAATATGCGATACAGACACAGATTTAATGGGTGTAATACAAAACATGTATTCTATTTCATTAGTAATAATCTCACATAAAATCAGTGTACCTGACTGGATAGAGGGGAGGGGGCAGGGCTGTACGCTTATTTATTTAGGTGGTAGCACTGGTGCTAGCAAGCAAAAATAATCAGTAGCACAAAAATAAATTCAGTAGTACACAAAGTATGATCGAAAACTTGCATGACCTTAACCCATGCATTTCGCTCTAATTACTAATTATCTAATTACGCTCTAAGTTAGCCTGTCATCTTGATCTCATTTGAAATTCTCAATTAATATCATATCCTATTGTGTGCAGTAATAATTGTAGAAAAATTAATAGGGGTGCACTGATTGCAATTTAGACAAAATAATCTAACCTGCCAATTGCAATTTTTTGCTGATTCAGAATAATTTCTCCCCATGAAATTAATATCTATATATTTTTTGTACATTTTTGGTAAATGTCTTTCTGTTAATTAAAACCAAACTTTAAAACATATAGCCTATTAAATAAACAAGTATACATATTGGTACAATTTAGGATAAGTTAAATAGGTTGTTGTGAATGTGTTGGAAGTTGTTCTTCAGTGGCTTATTTCAAACTTTGTTTTTAGACTACTGTTGACTGCTCTCTGCAGCAGAATGAGTTGCCTTTCTAGGTAGAGCACTGCAGGGCTGTGAAGTGCTAACTTCCTGTTCTTACCGGCTTCAAAATAAAAGTCAACTCACGTTTGGCTATTAACAGGCTTTTAATGTGAAGGCGCACAGGAAATGTTCTGTTTGCACACGCGCTAACTTAACTGCGTGCCGTCTCCTTCCGGTTATTACCGTTGGTGAAGTGTATTAGATGCTAGAATCGCCACACAAGTACATGTCCGGAGCACACATCTTTCACCAGCCAAAGTGGAGGGTGGACTCAATAACTTACTTGCCTTAGACCGCATTTGGAGAGTGTTAATGTCGACTACTGTTGACTTTAGTGTTGCGCAGTGTTGTGCATCTCTCCCCTGTGTCTCAAAGAGACAGCATCTGCTCATTAGCAAGCTGTCGCACTAGTGCTAGTGGACTTGTATTCATCATCGCACGTCATCAATTTCAGTAGCAAATGCGATCAAAACTGTCGCACTGTACAGCCCTGGGAGGGGGGCTTTAAGAGCCTGTGCCCGGGGGTCCATTATCTCATGATCTGTCTATGAACCAACTGGATTCCACAATCTTTTTTCTTTTTGCGGGGAGCATGCACAAGCATTATTTATAAAAAAAAAAAAAAATAGAGAAAATATTTTTAAAAAGTGGGGGGCCCCACACTAGGTCTTGAAACGGGCCCCGAGATTGTTAAGGCCGCCCCTGGGCAGCAGCAGCAGCACGCAGTTGAGGTGCTGATAAATTTGAGCAACTGCGCCTTCCTTTAAGCAACACTACTGCCGCTGTGTGTGTTCTGACTTCTTTTGCATCAAAGCCTTTTAGATAATACAATTAGAGGTTTTAATTGAACGATGTCCATGCGTCGGAGTTGATTGTAACTTAAAAACAGAAACTAACGGACGGAGGCGGCAGTTTCACATGGCTCTGTGTATTCAAACTCGAGACAGAGCCTACTACAAACAGATCGCGGAACTTAGCCGTTCCCCTAGACATCGTTAACGGGCAGGATATCCCTGACTATCATTTTTGTCCATCATACCGCAGAGTTTTTCAGCACAGCGGCTCACTCCACCCGCTCACACCTGCACGGTCTCCCGTCAATTTTCACCGACACAGGGTTGCATTCGCTGCTTTGCACTGATTGGATTTCTTCCCAACTTGTCCCACAAAAAGAGTAGTTCTGATTGGATCTCTTCTCCATTCGTCCCGCCCTAACAGTTTCGTCTAGTTCCTATTCGTAGACTATAGTGTCAGTTAAATTAGTCTCAGTCTTCGTCATCACATCTGCCTTTTTATTTAGTTTTTATTTAGTTTACTTCCGTGAAAAAGGTTCGTAGACGAATATTTTTCGTCATAGTCTTAGTCTACGAAATTAACTCTGGCTGGTAGGATGTTTAATTGCTGCCCATACAGTCTTTGGTGCTGCCACATAGTGAAATGAATTGCTGTGCTGCCGGACTCACACTGCGCAACACAACGGCTATATGATCGATAACAATTTCACGTGATCGACAATATTCTTAACGATCAATGATCGATTAATTATGCCCATCCCTATTTATAACAGTATCGACCTGTGAACCTTCAATACAATTCATATTGCACATGTTCCTACATGTGTATTTCCCACATTTAAATGAGCTTAAATTGGACCTGTAAACCTTAAGAATATAATTCATATCACACATTTCATTTTCCTTAATGTTAATTTCCCCAATTTAAATTATGCTGTCCCACATTCGGAAACACATTTCCGAATACCTTCGGAAACACCTTTCCGAATGTAGGACAGATACAGATTGAATGAAGAAAAAAAACTTGAACAAATGTTCCCAATATTATTGCATAATTTGATGCATATTTTGTATCATAAACATAATCTGATAACAAATGGGAACTAGGCAGTACTCGAGTTGTAAAAAAAAATCAGGGGGGATGGTGGATTGGCTTTAACGTTTAAGGACAGATCATTTGTGCTGATGACAGCGCTGATAGGAGACCAATGGTGTACCATTTTGATTATTGTTTAAGCACAGATAGAGATAATTATTATATTATATTCAGTGCTTGAAATGGGGGGGAGGAGTGCCAGTACTCCCTTATTCACATATTAGTTTGCAAATCGGTAAACTATTGTAATATTCTTAATCTTTAGAGTCAAGACGCAGAGATTGAACAGCCACTCCATTCAGGTGGTGGGCTGATGGAAATAGGCCTAATAGGTGCAGTGTTTCCCGCAAGATTTTTTTCAGCAGCGGTGCTGCGGTGCCGAATTTTTTTTGTACCCTGTACATTGGAATGCACGAATCTGGTGCACTTTGATAGGAGAATATGCACTTAAATCCTATTCACACAGTCCTGTGTATTACTGTAGATAGGATTATTGGTGTTGTAACTTTGCCTTTTGTGACTTCATTTACAGATTTTGACATTTTTGTATAGAAATTAATATTTAAACAAAAAATGCCACAACGCAAAAATTATTTGCACAATTTATTTACAGATTTTTGCCTAATGCTTAAACACTAAAAGTGGTTGCTATGCCCAAAGCATCACAACCTCTGACTTTTGTAACCATGCCCTAAACAAAAGCACCAACCCTACAAACACAATAAGTGCTTTGCACTGTGTTTGAAATTCTCCAACACACTTCTTTCAAAACACTACACACTGTTTTTTACACAAGACACATTGTTCAAAAATTAAATCTCCTGCAATCATGGGCAAAACACCTCTCAGGATCTACCACTGCACCCTCTCTCTCTTGTTCTCCTTGCTTCTCTGTCACTTCTCTTTCCTCTCTTACATGGTCTACCTGTATTTTCTGTAATAAACTTGAGCACTTAAACAACAAGTAAGAAATGCTAGAAATCTTATTTGTTTCCTTCAAATTACCCTATATACATGTATTTGTAATGTTCAAATAATATCACCTAGCATTATGCATTCAAATCCAAAAGAAATTTCTCATTAGCTTGAAAGTTTGCTTCCCTAATTTGCTTTACTAACCTCAGCTCCTCCATCGTCCCCGTCTGCCTTTCTAATCACCCAGCTTTTTAGACTCATCTGCAAATGTAATATATATTATTTAACTATACATTGTGCACAGTGCATCCATTAAGAGCTTGTACCAGCGTTTTAACCTTTGAGCCCTAAGCCATTTTTGAGACGTTTTGGTTTGCCTGGATTTATTCTCTTATTAAGATTGCATTCATCACCCCTATAATGCATAGCTGTCAAGCTATCATTTATTTGGGTCACAACCTGGACTATCAGAATATGTGTGCTGCAGTGATGTCGTTTGAATGTAGGAAATTATCAATTAGACAGTAAAAAAGCAAAACATATCTCACAATTATTTATTGATATAACACAAAAAGGCAAATGTATTAAGCTTGTTATTGCTTAAAACACTTCTTCTTAGTCTTGGGAGTCAAAAAGTGATGAGAAAATTATAAAATAAATATAAGTTATACATAATAGAAACTATTCATGCTCTTTTAAAAAGTCCATAGGCTTTTTCCCTTTCCCTGCATTTATGCTAATGACCACATGCTTACAAGCGATTAGCATAAATCCCAAACTAAAATACGCAATGAAAACGGATTTTATATGGCAATAAAGAACAACATCAGATCTAACAGTATGGATTAATTTTTCAAAGTTCCCGAAAATACACACACACACACACACACTGTAGTCTACTAGAGGAAAAACGGCACGGTTGCGGTTTATAGCCTAGATAAAATAAAATAAAATAACGATAGGGCTCAGAGGGTTTTTAACACTGGTGGTCATGTAGCGACACATTTTAGCAACTTACTCTCTCTCTCTCTCTCTCTCTCTCTCTCTCTCTCTTTCTTTCTTTCTTCGCTCTTCCGCTTCACTCGCTGCTGGAATCAATAGCCTCGTTTGAGAAGGAGCCGTCTTGCTAAGACCTGCGCAATTATGACACTCGTCTTGCTGAGCGCACAGCATTTTTGCTGACGCGCATCATAATTGCGAGGGTCTGAGCAAGACGGCTCCTGCTCAAACGAGGCTATTGTAACTTTGCAACCGTGTAGGCTACTACTGCCAACAACTGCCACAGTCGCTGTTAGGTTATTTTTCTTCTTTGATGTTGGCTACGTGATGATGTGCCGCGTGCTGCGCAATTTACGTTACGTGCTGCCCATTTTCTAAAAGGAGCTACGTACAAAAAAAAAAAAAAATAGAAAATGCGGAGGAGAAGGATTTTTATAGCAGCGGCGCACGTGAACGTGGGGGAAACACTGAGGTGGACAGAGACAGGGGAGATTTTTTTTACCTTTTTAAAGTGAAATGCATGAATCTGGTAGCCTGGAAATCCAGACCCTGATATCTTGAACGATAGAGGGTCCGGCGACGATCAATTGTAATTTCCAACTCAAGGGGCGGCTCCTACTCGTGCATTTCAAATGCCACTGCACGCAGTTGGATAGCACTACAACCAATCAGAGCGATGCACAAGGCGACGTAAGCCCCTTTCATTTAGCGAACAGCTGTTAAACTGTTAAATTAAACGTTTGCCGTTGTCGGTCGGCAAAATAGAACATTCCACTTACTTGCTAATGAAAGATTTGAGTGCCGTCTTCCAAATCGTTAAGGGTCGAGGCCAAAGCAGTCTCAAACTCACACAACATATCCGCAGCCATCTCTGATGTTTACTATCACGGCTTCGACGTCGCATGCACGTCACTGTCGTCATCCGGTTACGTCCTCCCCAGAGTACCATATAAGGGGCTCTGGCGCGCCCGCCAGATTTCTGGTTTTCTTGATAAGCTTCAACGGAGCGTGTCCAGACCAACACGCGCAGCAAATTTAATTTGCCAGCGCCTAGTGGCAGGTCTGGGAATGCCAGGCTATGAATCTGGTGCACTTTGAGAGGAAAATTAAGAGGCTAAATCTGAGGAATTTTGTGTGAACAACTTTCTTTGTACAAGGCCTACTTATTTTTGGAATAATTTGGAGATGAATAAGAAGCTATTGAATAAAGACACATGTATTTACCATGAAATTTTAATATAAAATAGAATTTTATGCAAATAAACATCCACAAAGTTGTAGAACTCTGAAGAACTCTGTTCTGTACAGATGAGGCTGAAATCGTCACCAGCACTAGTCAATGCATTATTTTATGATTCGTGGCAAACTAAGCTGAACGATTAGATGACAGACAGCTTCATTTTGTTAGCTAGTTAACTGCTGAGCCAGCGTGCTGCGCTGCTCTGGACTGACAGAACAGATTCAAATATCGCGTGTTCATGTTGAATGCAGGTGGACAGGTGAAGCCTACTCATTGGACAATGTTGGGCTTTATAACTTATGTTTTATTTCACTTACTTTCAGTAACAACCAGCGTAATTCACGTCTATTCTGGTCTGAACGTTATTAGCGTATTTCAGAGAAACGCTTGTCCGTGGCGCCGTGATTGATGCACTGCGAGTGCATGCTTATGTTTGCGTATTGCACCGGCGCTCAGACAGACAGCGCAGCGAGGAGCTGGCAGATTCTTCAGAGACGCGAGGGTGGGGGCGGGTGGACCAAACCAATTTTTAAGAAGGGGCTAAGGGGGTTATTGAAATGATTAGAATTAGAATATTGTATGACTTGTGGCTTTGTTTTAATTCGGATTAATTCGTATGGATAGATATTAGTTCAGTGTATTCATAATCATTTTGTCATAGAGGCTACTGGGGGCTGTGTGTGGGCCCTTATAATTGTCATAATTTACCCCCCCCCCCCCCATACGACGGCGCTGGACAGAGATACCTAAGATGCACAGCACGCGAGCGTACATTTTTTGCCCTTGCAAGATCTTTGCGCTTGCTTTTTGGCACAGTTAATGTAATGTGAGCTTTTAGACACATCAATGCTGTATAAGTGCTGTCAGAAAAACTGATATTAAGGAATGATCCAGACAAATTTTGTAAAATTGCAAGGGGGAAAAATCTTATTTATGTAAAATAAATAAAAAAATAAAACCTGTAGAACACAATGTGCAATCGACTTTGATTGTTCCTGTGTCGGCTGTGCTTGCATGTTTTCTTTCCAATTTTTTCACGAATAAAAAGAAAAACTTTTTATAAACATCACCCTTTTGTTTATTTTTTTTAATCGCCACTTGCATCAACCTGAAAATGTATTTACAGTAGGCAGCCTGAGCCGATAGAAGAGAAGGCTTTGGGGGAGCGCTAGCTGAGTGGGCAGAGAGTGACCCCCGATGTGCCAGCAGCAGCATCGTGAGAGGCGGAAGCAGCACTAGGCTTGTTTACAGGCTTAAATAAGTACAGTAACGTTGTACTGTTATGTGTTGTCGCCTCTCCTCGCTGTAAACCAATTTGCCCTTTTGGGACACTAATAAAAATCTTTAATCTTGAATCTTAAATAAGCGATATGCTACACAAAAAGTTGTGTAAGTCGGTTTGGATAGAGTAGGAAGTGAATGAGCTTTTGCGCACCTCATTTACTAACCGAAAGAACAAGTTAACGTGTGAAAAAAGTCGCCGCGAGCCTACTAACTGCCTTTGCAAAGGAGAGACTGCGCTCTGTGGACGTGATTGACGGTTGACCACAGAAAAGCAGGTGATGGGTGATTTTGGAGGCAGGCTTTCGCCGTGCCCACCCAATCAGAAGCTAGGAATGGTAATAGTATATTATATACACATTTTTTAATTGGCTGAAAAAATAGAAATACATTTTCCCTGCCCCTGGCTAGCGCCGATATCGAGGGCATAGTGGAGTACCGGCAGCCTAAGTGCCAGTGTTACTCAATGTTGAAATAGTGGTAATACTTCCACATTCATTGATAAAATAACAGGGGATGGGAAGGGGGGATGGCCGTTTTAGAAGGGGGATGATTTTGCGATCTTTATTTCCAAGGGGGATGCCATCCCCCCTCAACTCGAGTACTGGAACTAAGGGTGTGAACTAGGGCTGCAGCTATCGAATATTTTAGTAATCGATTATTCCATCGATTAATCGAGTAATCGGATAAAACATACATTGCTTAATTGAAAAGTAATTATAAATAAACATGAGAAAATAACACATGTCAATTAACCAACAACCAATGAACAACCAATTTGTTTCCTTTTTTAGAAAAATCAACATTTTTTATTTAAAAAATGCATGGAGTAGCAAACCATATTTTCTACCAAAAGTACCAATTTACTCAACAAAAATATAAACGCAACACTTTTGTTTTTGCTCCCATTTTTCATGAGATGGACTTAAAGATCTAAAATTCATTCCAGATACACAATATTACCATTTCTCTCAAACATTGTTCACAAATCTGTCTAAATGTGTGATAGTGAGCACTTCTGCTTTGCTGAGATAATCCATCCCACCTCACAGGTGTGCCACATCAAGATGCTGATCTGACATCATGATTAGTGCACAGGTGTGCCTTAGACTGTCCACAATAAAAGGCCACCCTGAAATGTGCAGTTTTGTCTCACAGCAAAATGCCACAGATGCCACAAGCATTGAGGGAGCGTGCAATTGGCATGCTGACAGCAGGAATGTCAACCAGATCTGTTGCTCGTGCATTGAATGTTCATTTCTCCACCATAAGCCATCTCCAAAGGCGTTTCAGAGAATATGGCAGTACATCCAACCGGCCTCACAACCGCAGACCACGTGTAACCACACCAGCCCAGGACCTCCACATCCAGCAGGTTCACCTCCAAGATCTTCTGAGACCAGCCACTGAGACAGCTGCTGAAACAATTGGTTTGCATAACCAAACAATTTCTGCACAAACTGTCAGAAACCGTCTCAGGGAAGCTCAACTGCATGCTCGTCGTCCTCATCGGGGTCTTGACCTGACTCCAGCTCGTCGCCGTAACAGACTTGAGTGGGCAAATGCTCACATTCGATGGCGTCTGGCACGTTGGAGAGGTGTTCTCTTCACGGATGAATCTCGGTTTACATTGTTCAGGGCAGATGGCAGACAGCGTGTGTGGCGTCGTGCGGGTGAGCGCTTTGCTGATGTCAATGTTGTGGATCGAGTGGCCCATGGTGGTTGTGGGGTTATGGTATGGGCAGGCATCTGTTATGGACGAAGAACACAGGTGCATTTTATTGATGGCATTTTGAATGCACAGAGATACCGTGATGAGATCCTGAGGCCCATTGTTGTGCCATACATCCATGAACATCACCTCACGTTTCAGCAAGATAATGCACGGCCCCATGTTGCAAGGATCTGTACACAATTCTTGGAAGCTGAAAATGTCCCAGTTCTTGCATGGCCAGCATACTCACCGGACATGTCACCCATTGAGCATGTTTGGGATGTGCTTGACCGGCGTATACGACAGCGTGCACCACTTCCCACTAATATCCAGCAACTTCGCACAGCCATTGAAGAGGAGTGGACCAACATTCCACAGGCCACAATTGACAATCTGATAAACTCTATGCGAAGAAGATGTGTTGCACTGCATGAGGCAAATGGTGGTCACACCAGATACTGACTGGTTCTGAGTCCCCAGACCCCCAATAAAGCAAAAAAATGCACATTTCAGGGTGGCCTTTTATTGTAGACAGTCTAAAGCCTGATTTATACTTGTGCACTAATCATGATGTCAGATCAGCATCTTGATGTGGCACACCTGTGAGGTGGGATGGATTATCTCAGCAAAGCAGAAGTGCTCACTATCACACATTTAGACAGATTTGTGAACAATGTTTGAGAGAAATGGTAATATTGTGTATCTGGAATGAATTTTAGATCTTTAAGTCCATCTCATGAAAAATGGGAGCAAAAACAAAAGTGTTGCGTTTATATTTTTGTTGAGTGTATTTGCTCAAAGACATAGCAAAAGACAGGCAAATTGAATAATGGTGTGGTAGGCCTATGTTTTAGTTTGATTATATTCAGACTACGGAATCTTGAGTAAATTATTCAAAATATATTTGGCACAGGAGGATCAGATTTATTTTCTTTTGTCAACAGGAGAAACTATGTGCTCAGCTGAAATTGTTTCCATTCCGGAAGTGAAATATCTGCTCCTTCTCTAACCTTGTGTTTCTTTCTCTCCCCTGTCATGCAGTGCCATGAATCTGTCTGGACAACAGCTGCTACCCACATAGAGGTCTCTTTACCTCTATTTCCATTTGCTTCACACCAGAGGATGCTTGGAATGTGTCGCGGGCGCAGGAAGTTCTTGGTGGCCTCTCTCGCCCTGCTTTCAATCCCAGCACTCACCTGGCTTTACCTTTCCGTTGGGAGCTTTCAAGGTAAACACAGATCTCTAGCAAATAATAAAAACACTTCAGGGGCCTGTTTTAGGAAGCAGGTTTGGAGGGAACTCAGTTTCAGTTGTCTCGGTTATTAGAAACTCTGGGTTTTCCCTTTCAGGAAGCAGGTTCAGCTTAACTCTGGGTCTGCTACTACACGCGGCAACAGACTTGGCAAACCTAACCTACTTGGTAGCAGGTTTGCTTCAACCAACGACAAGCTTGTTGTCACTTTTACATACAGAAAAATCTACGAAGGGCCTGGGCCACTTGGCAAAAATAACACATTTTTATCCATATGAAATAGGGCTGGGCGATATGGGCTGAAATCAATATCTCGATATGTTTTGACTATATCTCGAATTATATTTGAAACTTGCACAAGGCAAAAGTTTGCACATTTTATTGATTATTCCACATCCTTCGCTGTCGTCAATTCTTTAACATGTTGCCAACTTAAGACTTTTTCCGCTATATTTGCTGCCATAGCAATAAGGCTAGTTAAAGACCAGAGACGCATCTTGCATCTTTAAAAAAAAATTATTGGCTCACCAGGGACGAGTAGCAACGGCTGCTGTCTACTCCTCCTCACCGCTGACAGCCCTCACTCAATCGGCCTGTCTGATAGCAGCCCCCGCCACCTGCAGCAGCCAGCAGACAGACAGCACCCTGCAAGAGCTGCCAGGTGATGTTTGTAAACACTTAAATTGTTTTATAGGTCCACCTTCAATAGGCCACTGCATATCTATCAGTGATTCTTGAGAACTGGGACATAAGGCCGTCTTCCATATGTAACTGCTGTTATGTTTAAAACAAAAAATATTTAAAATTGTAGATGTTATTAGGGATTAAGAATAGAATGTCTAGAGCACAATTATCCCCTTAAATAAAATGTTATCATTATTATGTCAAATATATGACACTTGTTATCTTCACGACGTCAAAACAGTGTGTCCTCAGAGAAGGTTTCAGTCTTTCATATGCAATAAAACCTATTAAAAATGTACTTTAATGATTAAAAATAGTTTTTGTCATCAAAAGCAACACTAAATAATCTCTCATATCAATAAAAACAGTTTTTCTACAGCACATTCATGTTTTATAAGAATTCTAAGTGGTGGGACAACTTTACTATAAGTCAACACCGTCAGACATTTCATTATGTAAAATGTAATAAAATCAGGTGAAATAAGGGGCAGCTTTCACTTTGAAGGACCTCTTGTCAAATTCTACCTCTGCACAGTACATTAGAGTCAGACAGGCTCTGATAAGTGTTGTAGTTTTAGAATATTTTACATTCCGAATCTTGAAAGTCCTGTGTCACAACCATGATATGTCAACACCGACTTACAATTTCTGAAGAAGTTATTTGAAATGTTTTGATAATTTTATTTTCCTGAAGTAGTTCATACTAGCACCTAACATCAACAGAAAAACCAAATGGCTAACGTTAAATATGTCAACACCGTCAGACAGGAAATCTGACGGAGTTGACATCTGACGTTGGTGATAGGCCATTGACGGTAAAAAAACAAAAGCTGGGAGGTTGTGTCAAAGCTTAGCTCAGTATATGTTGGATACAAACATGTAATTTAATTTGCACACTGGACAGGTATTGAGGAGGACCTGTCCTCCTTTCCATTTATCTATGACATAAATGCATTAGACCCAATATCAAGAACATATATTGTAGCGGCTCCCCATTAGCCACTAGGCTGCATGTCGTTGGGTGTGTGACGCGTGCTTATAACCTACAGTTGACAGTAAAACTTTGAATGTCCACTCGTTCTTTTAGCGTTTAAAAAGTTTACTTTATTTATTTAAAACAAATGAAGTTTCGACTTGCTACATCCAACTACTATTCTGTACAACTGAGCTCCGTGGGCACGGTCGAAAACAATTTGCCTTCCGGCATGCAATCACCTGGCGTCCCTGCTATGCCTGATTTATAGCCTTGCATTGTACTGCCGCCAGGCGGTCAAATTAAGTAATACAAACAAACAAGGTCAATGGCTCTTACACTGGGCCCCTAATTGTTAGGGCAGGTAGTCTTAACAATTATATACAATGCCAAAACAGAGCCATAGACAAACTTCCACGTCTTTTGTGAATTTTGCAGGTAACCATTTACATAATATCTACAGGCAAGACAAGACCATGAGTAAAGATAGCTGAGGTGATAGTTTTCACAGCAGCCATGGGAACCTGGGCCAGCCTAACAGGAGGAGGCAGTGCCTCTCCTTTAACTTGGGCTACTTTGGGATTTATTTTAACTTTACTTGCATAACTGATCTTGGGATCAACTTCAGCAATGCTGTTGCCCACATGAAAGTCTGGAGGATGCTTGAATAAAGTCCTTAAGTAGGCAGAGTTTGGCTTTCTTCCCATATTCGGTCTTCTACCAGAGGTGACAGCTGTTTTACCATCAGAGTTGTTCCACTGATATTCACCAACAGCCCTTCTTGCTGCTGACTGAGCTTGTGCTTTATTGGTGGCTGTAAAGCCATCAAGTCTGGAAGTCACTCTGTTCTCAGTTGTCTTGTGTTTTCTTTGCTTTTCCTTGTCACCAGTGTCCTTCTCTTTGCTCTTGGATCTATGTGAGCTGCCTTTATTGCCTTTTTTCCCTTTGGGTGAGTGTTCATGCTTTGCGTTGGAGGTCCGTCGCTCTCTTCTTGGAGCTTTAGCAGCCTCATCCTTGCCCTCATGCATGTATTGGTTGTTCACCAGCTCGGTCCGATCGCAAACGGAGACCCTATTCACAGCCGCTACAGTGAGTCCAGATCTTGGGTCAGCTCTTTTACCGTCTTGCACAGGACCGTTAACCACCCAGCCAAGCACAGTTTTTGTTGCATAGGGGCCTCCTCCATGGCTGTTGACGATCTTCCAGGGTTCTAATAACTCGGGGGCGTTGCTACCAATCAACAAGTCAACGTTGGCGCCTATGCGAGGGACATCAATGGCTGAGAGGTAAGTCCACTTTGCCAGATCTTCTGGTGTGATGATGTCGTCGGTTGTAACAGGCATCTTCTTTTGAGTGAGCACATCAGGTAGTTGGTAATAGTACTCCCCATTAAGACCAGACACCTCAAGACCAGTGAGCATAAATGTTGGAACGACCTTCTCCTGTCCCATGGTGCGTAATAGGAAGTGTTGACGTCTGCCTCCAATATTAAGCTTGTGCATCAAACTTTCTGAACAGAAAGTGGCAGAACTGCCAGGATCCAAAAAGGCATAGGTATGCACCACTCTGTCTCCGTTGCTGGATTTAACTTGGACAGGCAGTATGGGTAAAGCGCACACGTCTTTTCCGGCCCTTGTATGTCCACAAGTTCCTTGAGACACCTGTTCCCCATTGGATGCTGGCCCCTGTGCCTGTTCCAAACCTGAGCTCTCTGTCTCTCTCTTGATATGAAGCACAGTGGGATGGTTACGACCACAACTGTTGCAGGTAAGGCACGTTTCACAATCCTTGCTCATGTGTCCAGGACACAGACAGGCAAAGCAGATTCCTTTCTCTTTTAGGAAGGAAATCTTGTCGCGATGGTTCTTCCTGCTTAGTTGTGGACACTCATCCAATGTGTGTTCACGAGAGCAGCACACACAGGTGCTGGGATCCCTTGCCTCACTCGTAGTTGGTTTCCTTGGAGCATTTGCATTACCTCTTGGTTCGTCTATATAGTCCGCCTGGTGTACTGTGGTAGCGAAGCTATTCCCTCTCCCATCGTTCCTGTGCAGCGACTTGTTTGCGCTCTTCGGGTCAGGTTTCTGAAATGCAGAGTCCTGAATATCACCGAAGACAGGATCAGACTGTATCCTGACTTCTCGCTCGGTAAAGGTGACAAAATCAGTGAACCGTGCCCTGCGTTTGCACTTATCCAACACGTTGTGTGCAGTGGTCCTCCATCTTTCCCTTAATTTGAATGGCAGTTTTGACATCAGTGTCCTCATGGTAGTTGGTGTATCCATTTCGTGCATGTATTGAAGCTCCCCCATCACGTTACAACAACCACGCAAGAACAAAGAATATGCCTGCAACGCCTTAACGTCCTCTGTTTTGACTGAAGGCCATTCCATTGCTTTCTGCGTATATGCAGCACCAACCTTGTATTCGTTTCCAAAGTGTTCATGTAACAGCTGTTTTGCCAGTGCGTAACCAGGTTCAGGAAGTAAATGCTGACAGCTGCGTACGAGTTCCCTTGGCTGACCTATGGTGAACTGCTCCAAGAAATACAAGCAATCAGCTTTGCTGGCTTTAGCTTCCACACCCTGCTCAAAGGCTCGAATGAAGGGTTTGTAGTCAAGTGGGTTTCCATTAAACACCGGAATGTCTCTAGGTGATAAAGACAGTGACTGTTGTTGTTGAACGAGCGCTGCAGTTATCTCATTCTGTCGTTGCATAATGTCATAGATGCTTCCAAATGATTCCTCGGTGTGTAGTTGTTGAGGTTGTGTGAAGTACTTTGGTGTTGGATCAAGGGGAGCATAGTGTGCATGCGTTGTTTCGGGCACTATAGGCTCAGCTTGATAGCATGTGTTCACATTGGCCTCTCTCCATGTTGGCATTTGCTCCCTTTCATGCCCTAGTGCTGCAGTGGGTTCATATTCATTTGCCATTGGGTTGAGAGTGTTCCTTTTTAGGTAGGAATTCATGCCATCCTGGCTTTTAGCCATACTTCTGCTCTCTGCAGCTTGGAGAACTGCTATTTCAGCATTGCAGGCACTGATTTCAGCTGCTAGCTTCAGCTGTTGCCTTTTTCTCCTTATCTTGTTTTCTTGCTCCTCCAGCAGATGTGTCTCTTTTAGCGCTGCCGCGCGTACAACTAATGCAGCTTTCCCCGCCTCTGCTTTAGCTCGTGCAGATGCTGTGGAGCTATTGCTTTTCCTGCTGCTAGTGCTGTGATTGCTATATAGCCCACTAGCAACATTTGACACACTGTCTTCTGGTAAAACATCATCATCATCCTCATTTTCATTCATTTGATTTTTGGTTTCAACCTGTGATGACCCCTTTTTGTCATCATTTTTATTTCCACCTTTGAAATTGTGTGTCAACCATATTTGAACTCTGTCACTGAACTCATTGTTAGCAATCACTTTTGCTTTGAACCATGTTTCTTGTTTTTCCAGCTCATCACCATGTAGCAAACCCACAAAAGATTTATGCAAAGATTTAGCTTCATTACACAGAGCAGAAAACTTGTCAAAAGTGCATTTTACCTCAGACCCACAATCATTTTCTGGCAGTAATTCCTCCACAACCTTTCTTAAATTACTTGCTTTGTTTAATTTAGACATTCTTTCATTTTGTAGCTTTTCTATTTTTTCACAAAATGCCGTGCGAGTCATTTTTATAACCCGTTTTGGTCTGTCTGTGTCATTTTTACCAGTGTCATCACCGTCATTGAACGCCCCATTGTCATTCGCGTCATCAACGGTATGCTCGTCAGGCAAGTTCACAACATTGTCAACATTGTTTACATTCGCCATAGTTGCGTTCACGCGCGAGCACGGAAACGAACAAAGTCAAGTCACAGTTTTGTTTTTGTTTTTTGCAACCAAGCTTGGATTTATGCCCCAAATGTGTGCACAGAGTCAAATGGCCGTTAATGGTGTTGTAGCGCTACTCGTACCTCGAAAGAAACAGCTGATCGGCTTCCCTTCACCGCAACCGGAACAAAGGCGGTCGGCGTCCTTCCTTCAATCCCGAACAAAGGCGGTCTGCGTCCTCCTTGCCCACGGCAGGGCAACTCCAATCCGGTAAAGAACCTCTTATCACGCGAAGCCAGTACGTGAAGATTTTAGTCCACTGGTAGCAATGTTTTCGACTAATGTAGCGGCTCCCCATTAGCCACTAGGCTGCATGTCGTTGGGTGTGTGACGCGTGCTTATAACCTACAGTTGACAGTAAAACTTTGAATGTCCACTCGTTCTTTTAGCGTTTAAAAAGTTTACTTTATTTATTTAAAACAAATGAAGTTTCGACTTGCTACATCCAACTACTATTCTGTACAACTGAGCTCCGTGGGCACGGTCGAAAACAATTTGCCTTCCGGCATGCAATCACCTGGCGTCCCTGCTACGCCTGATTTATAGCCTTGCATTGTACTGCCGCCAGGCGGTCAAATTAAGTAATACAAACAAACAAGGTCAATGGCTCTTACATATATAGTCTACAACACTGGAACCATCGAAAGTTGTCAATTCAGTTTAACACATTATTTTTTGCTGGCCGAGGCCCATGGGGGGGACGCCCTACCAACTGAGCTAAGGGCGCCCCTTGTTAACACATTTTTGAATTGAATTTAACGTCTCAAACAGCGTACCTAAATGGACTTGTACTTATATAGCACCTTTCTAGTCAGACTTCTCCACTCAAAGCGTTTTACACTTCTGTCACATTCACCCCCTGTATACAACAATCACACAGAGGCTCACAAATCAGAAATTCTAAGGCTGATCTGACTACATTGCCTCTCATTAAAGGCCTACTTCACCAGTGGGAATATGAAGGTGTATTGAACTCTGAGATCCTATGTAGTATAAATGTGCAAACATTTTAGAAATCGGTTCATCCTAGCCTGAGAAAAGGCAGAACAAGTTTTATAGTCTCACTGTCTAACCCTACATTTTGCACAGTTGTGACATCACAACTACAAATTAAGTGTACATTTATTAACTGTGACAAAAGACTTTTTCCATATCACCTACACAATTTTTAAAATGTTAAAACTTCATCAGAGGTCTATATCAAGTTTTAGGCTCAATCCTCATGTAAAAATAGTTTCTCCCTTTCCTTATTCCACAGTGAAACCTCTTCCCGTTTCTCCATTGCAACCCCAGTCATCCACTGTAATGGGAGGTGCCGGCGAGAGGCAGGCCCTAGAACTGCGAGTCCGGGCAGTGGAGGAAGAGAACAGGGCCCTGCGCCGGGAGCTCATTCAGCCACCTAAAAGCCTGCCTGCACGCCATCAAAATGGTCGCCGTGGCAACCAAAACAGGACACATTCAGAGGAGGGCACTGGCGAAAATGAGGGCCAGAAAGCTACTGCAGTAGGAAACAGCTCAGACTGTGTGCAGCAGCCTGTTGTGGATAAGTGTGAGGTGAGATATACTTGTCATAGCAGATGTTTTAACTACAAAATGTTCCATCGGTAATATATCATTCAATCAGCCATTGACACTAACGGTTGCCCGCTTGCCCGGGGCAAGTGAAAATAATGTTTTGGCAAGTTGAGATTGCTTTTTTGTTGCCCGGACGGGCAAGTGGATGTTAGAGGGGTTGTCAGTAGTCTAGGCTATTTATTCATGTGTTTTTAGAGTCCGCAAAAAAAAAATTTCCCGCTAACCCACACAAAATAGATCGGCTATATTTGCAATTGAGCAGCTGCGCGCGGCAGCCAGCAGCATCACGCTCTCTCTCTCTCGCACTGTATCTCTCTCTCGCTCTCTCGCTCTCACACACACGCACACGCACACGCACACCAGGCCCCGTTCTAGACAGTTAGATTAGGGTGGGCCAGTAGAAATTTTTAGGTGGGCACACTGGGCAGAGAGACTGAAGATGCGAGCGGAATTTTTTTGACCTTGTAAGATCTCTGCGTCTGCTTTTTGGCACATTTACTATGAATTGTGTAGAACACAATATGCAAATACACTTTGAGTGTTGCTGTGTGGGAGATTTGATTCTTGCATGTTTTTTTCCCCAAATGTTTATGAATAACATATAATATACATTATATACAACATAATGTATATTTTTTATTAATCGCAGTATTAGCTGTAGGCAGCCTGAGCTGATTGAAGAGAAAGCTTTGGGACTGGGCAACCTGAATGGTGGTAGTCCAGAGCTATATACTATACACACTATATAGATACTGTATATAGTCTTTCCACTATTGCCTCCGATATCCAGCTGGGTGAAAGTAATAGCCAGCCGAGGTCACGACCCTGCTAGGGGGGTCCGGGGTTATGCCCCCCCGGGAGATTTTTTTTTACCTTTTTAAAGTGAAATGCATGAATCTGGTGCACTTTGAGAGGAAAATGAAGAGGCTAAATCTGAGGAATTTTGTGTGAACAAATAATTTGGAGACACTGGGTCGGATGAATTAGAAGCTATTGAAGAAAGACACATAGATTTTCCATAGAAATATAAATTTGAAATAAAATATTAGGCAGGGTCCTCTGGGTTGGGCTTGGTGCTCTTTTTCTTTTACGGGACATATTTTTCTGTAATATAATGAATTAATTTAAATGCAGTGAGAGAAACGAAGCAGAAGAACTCTGTTGTCCAGTTATCTTTTTTCCACAGATGAGGCTGAAATAGGCCATAGAATATAAACAGTGCATGGGCAACAGAGGGCAGCCCCATTTTCAAATATTTTTAAATAAACTCAATACACACTGTGCATGCCATGGATTTGAATTTGACGTGATCAGTTAACCTCGGATTACCTCCCAGATGAACTGATTCAATTATTAAGATATTAACTATCTACCAAAACATTGTATTCCTTTTATTGTATGATAATTTACATTTATATAATATGATGTTGATATCGAACACACAAACTAAAAAAAAAAAACTAAAAAAAATTGGGGGGCCCCTCTGGCAGTCGGGACCCTAAGCAACCGCTCATTTCGCTTATGCCTCGGGCCGGCTCTGCTGACCAGTGACCACTATAAGCGGGTGGGTAACTTGGAGGCAGGCTATCCTGCCCACCCAATAATACAATTAGAAGCAATGCATGGTAATGGTATATTCTTTAGTATTAATCAATTGTCTGAATTCGATTTGACATTTTCTTGGACAGCGAATGAACAGCCCACATTTGGGTGGGCACGGCCCACCCTGGCCCCTGGCTACCGCCGGCCCTGACGCACATGCACGCACACACACACACACACACACACACAAACACACACACACACAAAACAGCCTGTGTGCGCGCAGTTTCGCTGTCTACATTCCGAAAACCGGCTCATTAGGCTATACGGACCTGGTTCCGCTATATTCAAAACCCAGAAATCAATAGGCCTAACGTTTGAGCTTATCGATACCGCTATGGAGTCCAGTAGGTCACATGATGTAATTTTAAATATCAAGCAGTAGAGTCGGGTCATCTTCAACTAAAGTGTTGTACCTTCGACTGTGTTGAAGAAACTCCTTCAACATTCATTCAAAGTAGCGGTGATCAACAAACGAGAGACTGTTTAGCAAGTCCCTAAATCCATATTAAAATCTGCAGGATAATAACTAGTTAGCTTCAAAAAAAAATCGCAAACGGTTCAAATGTGATGTGTTCAGATCGGCTCGGTAAAATGATTATTAGGCAAAGGTTAATAAAAGGACATCATGTGTTCAAATGTAACATCAAGAAAAAAATATTTTTAGTTTTTCGCGAGAAGCTTGAATAATACAGTTTGGGTGAAAAACTTGTTTTCCCAGCAATATAAAATAATTAGTAGGCCTAAATATGGAATTATGACCTGTTTAAAGTCCTATCCTTAGCTCCGCTAATCTTATAAGCAATTGAAGCAATAATACCAGTTCTCTTTTAACAAAATAATACAAAAGTATCAATAAAGATTCGGATTGTGGAGTCTTTATAATGGTATCAATATGAAAAGAAATGAATGATCCCCCTCCTTACTTACAGTATAACCGGACAATAGCTTTAACATGGTGGACTTTAATAATTTTATGGCAGACGATCACTTTTTGGCACAATGTGACCGTTTTAAATAAGTAAAATAAGTAAAATTTTTCTGAATACATTTGTGTGGAAGCTAACATTCAGCTTGACTCTGAGCTAGACTGAGTTTTCTGAGACCCCCAAAACCAGGCCAGGTGCATGGCAAAAAGAGGCCCTTTCACGATGCTGCAGCAGGACCAAGCTCTTGGCTGTATGTGTGATGTCATGATATCTAGGCTTATATGAATTGTTGTTAGTTGTATGTGGTTAGGATGGGACAAGTAAGCAGTGTTTGCATTTAAGAGATAAGGTTCGCTAAAATGTATATTAAGCATATATCACTGTTTAACATTTTTTTTAATTTTTTTTGGGCAAGTCAACACGACATTCGGGCAAGTACAACATTACCTGTACTTGCCCTATGGGCAAGTGCTTTTGAAACCTTAGTGTCAACCAAAAAGTTTTATTTTACTTTATGGTTTTCCTTGAGTTTATGGTTTTCTATTTGTTTGCCAAATTGGTGAACTGAAATGTGTTTTTGAACCCCTTCCTGTTTTTAGTTTTGTTTAATGCACCGCTGCAGCGCGGGAAATACGACATAGCCCACCCGATAGTATAACTGTGCAAATACAGGCGCTTTCAACAGTGGGTCAAACGCTCAATAACCCTTGATTTAACTCACTATTTAAGATAGGTACTGACAATACATTTGATACGGATAACATATTTTCCTTGTATCAGCAGTTATTTTTATTACTTGTGTGCTGAAACTTTGGCTCAGGAACAAATAATAGTGTACAATGTTTTATTCTCTTTTTGCTCTTTAAACATAATGAGACGGTTAATACGTTTTGATGTCACTTTGTTCTAAACCAATACAAATGAAAGCTGCGAGCAGTGATGACCGGGCCCTCGTTTGGAGCAAATGGGACCGTGCAGAGCGAAGTTAAAGCAACTTCATATTTCGAGGCGATGACGCCAAGATACATCAAAGGCGTTTGAGCCAATTGAACGAGCTTCCGGTATTATCATTGTGGCTGTCTTTAGACCTCCCTGGACAGCTTTGAGGTTGATTTGATCAAGTGTAGGACTTGTACGTAAATAACTAACTTGCAATATTCACTTGACCCAGCAGGTGGCACTCAAATTTTTTCGGAATATTACTGTGTGGGCTTCCTCAGGCCTTGGGTCTCATTAACCATATAACATTTTAAGATGATCAGACTGACCCTGCGTTCCAATACCCATACTATCTACTATCTACGCACCTGAAGTGACGTCACATCGACGGAGCCTCCATCTGAAAACAAACGGGGATGGGACGGAGATCGAAGCAAGAGGCAAGATCAAGGCGCAATGTTATGATTGAATACATTTAAAAAGTGCTTACTGCTCCCTACTTGATTATTTTTATCGTCAGATGTAGTGTGTAGAATAGAAAAAGAAAGAGTATGCGTTTCGGAACGCAGGGTGTGTATGGTGGACTTAAGAGCGACTTCCTGTTTTTTGGTGAAGATTTCAAAATACAATACCTGCTGTTGATCCTGCAGAGTAAAATGGACCCTGCGTTCCGAATCGCATACTCTTTCTTTTTTCTATTCTACATGCTACATCCGACAATAAAAATAATCTAGTTAGGATGCAGTAGGCATACTATTGGGACATACTTTTACATCATAACATTGCGCCTTGATCTTGCCTCTTGCTTTTATATCCGGCGCATCCCCCTTTGTTTTCATATGGAGGCTTCGTCGATGTGATGTCACTTCACGTGCGCACCGGATTGTGGGTCAGAATCGGCCAAATAGGATGCAGTTTTCAACACTAACAATCTTGGCCGGATGAAGTAGTAGATTGTAGAGAGAGTAGATTGAAACAAACCCGAAACATAGGGTTTGTATTTTTTCAACATTGCACCCTGTTTTGTCCCACTTCTCAAGAATCACTGATATATATATTTTTTTTTAATTAAAAACCTTTATAATTTTTTTTCTTAGAAGTATCTTAAACTGCACTATATGTTGTCAGCAAATAATAATATTCAGATAAATACATTGTATATACAAAAATTGTTAAATACAAATGTATCGTTCTTTTAAAATAAATTATCAAATTATTTGAACTTTGACATAGTTGGCCGCTGACCTGTCAAAGCGCAACCGGTGATACACCAGCTGTAGGCTACTGACGTTGCCAGAGCGAGGCAAATTAAAAGTGGCACAAAGCGCAGTAGGGAACTAGAGATGGAGGAAGAATATATTATTTTTTCCCCTTAACTTTATAACCACAAGATTAGCGCAAGCTCGGAAGGAAAAGCAATGCTCGGCGAAATGCTAACGCTAGCTTAGCTCAGCTGTTTGTTTACATTCCCTATGCAGCACTGCTATAGCCTCTTGCCAATCAACAGTGACTTGCTTGCATCATGGGAATACGCCGTCAATAATGGATACAATATGGACGCAAAAGACGATCAATATTGGATATTATGGATTTATAAATCGCCGAAAAGATGCATGTTCCTGGATGAATTGATAAGCTCCTGTAAGGGTTACGACTTGATCACCGTTCAAAAGTTATTTAATAATCAACAGACTACGCAGCTTACTGTCTCGGTTTTAGAGAGTACACTGGGATTATTAATGTTGTTTTTGATGGTATTTGGGACAGCCCTAGTCTATAGGGGAGAACGGGGTAAGTAGGCACACTTTTTACTCTAGTGAGAATTGCCTATCACCTAAACATCTTTCAATAGTCATTCCTACATTAAATTGAAGCTTAAGGTGTTGGCTTGAAATATGTACCCCTCACTTTTTCTATCTTATTGTAATAAAGAAGAAATTAATCATCAACTGCAATCGGTCGGTGAACTCCATGCCTTGTCAGTAAGCCAGGCGTGCTTGCGCTGGCATGTAGAAGGGTCAGGAGTGGTGCTCTCGCCAACTCCATCCTTCCTATCCAAACGATTGTCTCCCGACCATGTAAACCAATCGATCGAGTTGGCTGCTTTCAATCCCCTGGGATCACCAGGGGGTGCAGAAAGAATGTCAGACCCACTGTGCCCGGTGCGGGCGCTTAGGGCATAGGTTGTGGCAACAACCAGCTTGCGTAAGACAAATACCTTTTTGTCTGCTATGGGAGCCGCAGGGAGGGGGCTGCCCTGTCCAAACAGAGACACTCCCACTGACTTGTGGATGTGGTCTTGTATGCATATAGAGCACAGGGGCTCCCCATGCCTTGGCCGTTGAGTGCCACTCTACCAGGAGTATGGCTACATCATGGGCTGCCTTGAAGCGGATTTCACGGCAGGACATTTGCGCCACGGCTACATGGTCTTCATCATGTACGTTGCGCGGCTCTACAGAGTAAATGTTGCTGCACCTCATCCGGTGGAATGACAGCTGTCTTGTTGATGGCTGCAAGCCCTTAATTGATGAGTACTCTTCGTGACCGTTTTGGTATAAGTCATCCAGTGCTATAAGCACCGCCTCTGGCGGTCAGTAGGAACGAAATAGAACGATAGTTACGTATGTAACTACGGTTCTATGAGTTCCGGATGACCGCCAGAGTTCTCTGTCACTCAGACTTCTCAGACACCGCGAGAAGATCCAGTGGAACAGAACCTCTGGTGACTTCCGGAATATATAGACATTCCTGGAGTCACCCGGGTGTCACAGGTGACTTTGTTGGTATAAAGATCTCGACCTGCGCATGCGCGCAATGGAATATCCAGTGCTATAAGCACCGCCTCTGGCGGTCATCCGGAACTCATAGAACCGTAGTTACATACGTAACTATCGTTTTGTTATAAACCCATTGTGTAAAAGCCTAGAAGAAAAATACTGAGGAGCTAAATATTTTCAATTTGACGTGAAAAACACAAACAGTCGTCTCACCTCAAATTCAGCAGTCTAACTCCAAGGAAGACTATGTAGGTGACCTCTGATCCCAGTTCTGGATATTTACATACCAAAATTTCATAGACAGCGCCTTCTGGTTCCGAGATATAATGATTGTGACAACCAACCCGTGTGACAAATTACCCCGTTCTCCCCTACAGGTGAAACTCGAAAAATTTGAATATCGTGCAAACGTTCATTTATTTCAGTAATTCAACATAAAAGGTGAAACTAAAATATTATATAGACTCATTACATGCAAAGTGAGATATCTCAAGCCTTCGTTTGTTATAATTGTGATTATTATGGCTTACAGTTTATGAAAACCCCAAATTCAAAATCTCAGAAAATTAGAATATTACATAAAATCAATAAAAAAAGGATCTTAAAAACAGAAATGTCGGCCCTCTAGAAAGTATAATCATGCATATGTACTAAGTACTTGGTTTTGGCCCCTTTTGCATGAATTATTGCCTAAATGCGGCGTGGCATGGATGCTATCAGTCTGTGGCACTGCTGAGGTGTTATGGAAGCCCAGGTTGCTTTGATAGAGGGCTTCAGCTCGTCTGTATTGTTGGGTCTGGTGTGTATCATCTTCCTCTTGACAATACTCCATAGTTTCTCTATTGGGTTCAGGTCAGGAGAGTTGTCTGGCCAATCAACACAGTAATACCATGGTCAGTCAACCAGTTACTTGTTGTTTTGGCACTGTGGACAGGTGTCAAGTCTTGCTGGAAAAAGTAATTCAGCATCTCCATAAAGCTTGTCTACAGACAGAAGCATGAAGTGCTCTAAAATCTCCTGATAGACATGTAGCGGGTACAGGTGGTTCAGATTAATTCAGCTATTAGAAATTAATCTGAAGATTAATAATACCTTAATAATTTATTAAAGTTCAAAGGGGCACCACCATTCATTTAAGAATGGAAAAATAATAGCAAATTGTCTCGTTTAATCAATGATTTATTCTCAAATGTTGATTAGTTTAATGTTCAGTTAAATAAATCAATATTAATAAATCCTAGTCTCAATGATCATTTCCATAAAATAATGTAATCAAATAATTACTATTATAAATTTGGTAATATGATCTTAACACTGAAGGCTACAGAATCCTTGTACTTGTTGGTTGCGGACTTCCCAATAATATTCAAACAAATCAATGACAGAAACTTCTAGTTACAAAAGAAAATGCATGTAATTTATTAACAAAGTAAATAAAATCTAACACATTTAAAAACCACTAAACTAAAGCACAGTGTGTGTGTGTGTGTGTGTGTGTGTGTGTGTGTGTGTGTGTGTGTGTGTGTGTGTGTGTGTGTGTGTGTGTGTGTGTGTGTGTGTGTGTGTGTGTGTGTGTGTGTGTGTGTGTGTGTGTGTGTGTGTGTGTGTGTGTGTGTGTGTGTGTGTGTGTGTGTGTGTGTGTGTGTGTGTGTGTGTGTGTGTGTGTGTGGGGGTGCAGGTATGTGGATGCAAATTGAGTGAGTGTGGAGGTGTGAAAAACCTTTGTTTGTGGGGGGAAGAGCTTGAGGCTTCGGTGTGTCCCCCTAAGGTTAAGATCTCAAAGTATGTAAACCCGATAACCAAAACGACAATGAATAGTTCAAATCAGTACACATACATTTCCAAGTTAACAGTCTTTTAAACCATGTGTTCTTGCTAAGCTAAGCTAAGCCCAGTAGTTCATACGATACCAGATGTTTACACAGCGTTCGTTGGTGTGTGGGAGACTGGTCTTTATGGCATGAGACAGGGGTTTTGCTTCGCAGGTCGGTCTTGATTCAGTTCGGATGAACTGGTGCTTTCTGGATCTTCAGTAGCAGCGTGCTAACTGACGTTGTTCTCTCTGGGCTACGGTTGTAGCTCTTAGCTTGATTCTTAGCTTCTTCGTCTTAAGGGTCTGGCCTTGGTGGGAGCTTGGTTCGTTCTCTGGTTCTTCTGGTTCCTCTTCAGTTGCTTGGAGCAGCAGGTTGGATCCTGGTTCCTCTTTGGTTGAGAGGGGCTTCACGGCTGTTTGAACAGGCCGTGTTGTAGAGCCTGGATCAGGGAGACCAGAGCTTGTCTGGGTCCAGAAGGTTGAGCTACCCACGGTCGGGGGTGGAGGCGAGGAGAAGAAAAGCCTTCCAACCTCTCTGGTGGAGGCGAGGAGAAAAAGAGCCTGAGCACCTCGGATGGTGCTTGAAGAAGAGGAGCGGGCTGCACCACTCCGTTCGGAGATGCAGAGAAGAAGAGACTGAGCTGTACTAGCTCACTAGCTGTTATCATACAGCATAAGACTTCTGACCAATGGCAGAAGAGACAGGGGGACACATCCTGGGGGGGTTAGGACAGAGGGACTGATAGGTGTGAAAACACAGATAAAAGCCTTGGCTTCAAGCAGAGGAATGTTGGGGGTTTTGACACCAACATTTTGCTGTAGAGTCAGAAACAAAGTAATTCACTTTAGAGTCAAACGTCTTAATGAATGAATGAACCCATGTACATATTCACTACAGACAGCTGTGTTGACTTTGGACTTGATAACACGGGACCAACATCATCAGATGACATGGTGCCTCAAATCATCACTGACTGTTGAAACTTGACAGTGGTCTTCAAGCCCCTTGGATTCTGTGCCCCTCCACTCTTCCTCTAGACTGTGGGACCTTGATTTCAAAATGAAACGCAACATTTAATTTGGATCAGTGATGATTTGAGGCACCATGTCATCTGCTGCTGTTAGTCCACTGTGTTATCAAGTCCAAAGTCACCACAGCCATCTACCAGAAGATTTTAGAGCTTCATGCTTCTGTCTGTTGACAAGCTTTAATGTGATGACTATTTCCATATCCAGCTAGACTTGGCACCTGCCCACAGTACCATAAACCACTGGTAACTGGTTGACTGAACATGGTATTACTGTGCATGAATGGCCAGACAACTCTCCTGACCTGAACACAATAGAGAAACTATGGACTATTGTCAAGAGGCAGATGAGACACACCAGACCCAACAATACAGAGGAGCTGAAGGCCTCTATCAAAGCAACCTGGGCTTCCATAACACCTCAGCAGTGCCACAGACTGATAACATCCATGCCACACCGCATTGAGGCAAGAATTCATGCAAAAGGGGCCCAAACCAAGTACTTTGTACATATGCATGATTATACTTTCTAGAGGGCCGACATTTCTGTTTATTTTAAGATCCTTTTTTTATTGATTCTATGTAATATTCTAATTTTCAGAGATTTTGAATGTGGGGTTTTCATAAACTGTAAGCCATAATAATCACAATTATAACAAACGAAGGCTTGACATATCACACTTTGCAGGTGATGTGTCTATATAATATTTTAGTTTCACCTTTAAAGTTGAATTACTGAAATAAATGAACTTTTGCACGATATTCTAAATTTTCGAGTTTCACCTGTAGTTGTCTTTGTTTTTAACATTTTTGCTATTTCAACTCATCAACTTCAAATCCATAAATATGTTTCTACCCTGTAATATGCAGAACTAATTTATCTCTAATCTGTTTTAAAATGTATCTATATCCCTTCACTGTTTTTCTTTATTCTCCATAGACCATTCATGTGGCCATCGTATGTGCAGGTTACAATGCCAGTCGAGATGTGGTGACACTGGTTAAATCTGTCCTATTCCACAGGTAATGAATGCTCTTTTAACTTTTACTCACACTTCTGGAAATTATCTTTTATTACACAACCTATTTTCAGTTTATTTTCTAGTAAATGTTATGCCCGTTTGGTTACCTTTCTTTGTAGCATAATGGGTAACACTTTATATTAAGTGAAGATTCACCATGAATTCATGAGAATGCATGAATTAATTCATGTAGTACTGAATGAATTATCAGTAATTCAAAATAAGGAATAATGGGATCTCATAAATGATTTTAAGGGAATCCTGGAAAATGTTTTGGTGAATAGGTATGTAAACACGGGGGGCCCACCGTAGTTGGCAACATGCTCGTTTACTGGATTTTTTCCAGCGCACACACAGTACAGAAAGGTAGCGGATCTTGATATTCACTGACTTTGAAAAAAAGGGTACGAGAAGATAATGACAGTCACAGGTCAATTATGCTGCTGTCCCGGCTTCCCACTCCAGCCCCACAAAACAGGACCAACATATCGGGGCCAATATGAACATAATTCATTTTATGATTCCTGGCCAGCTCATGCCAGCACCAGCATGCATACAAAGCAAAATGACGGCTTGACGTAAAGGCATTTGTACATCTTTTTCATTGGAAATATTCAAATAAATACAGTCCCCTCCATAAGTATCGGAACAGTGGGGCCAATTCCTTTATTTTTGCTGTAGACTGGAAACATTTGGGTTTTACACCAAAAGATGAATATGAGACAATAGCTCAACATTTCAGCTTTCATTTCCAGGTATTCACATCTGGATCCGATACACAACTGAGAAGATATCATTATTTGTAAAGGAACACCACATTTTTAGGCGAGCAGAAGTATTGGAACAGATAGACTTTAAATAAATTAAAGTGAATAAAACATAGTATTTTGTCGCAAATCCTTTGCTTGCAATAACCGTATCAAGCCTGTGACCCATTGACATCACAAAACTTTTCCAGGCTTTCAACGCAGCCTCATTCAGTTGTTGTTTGTGTCAGGGGGTTACTCTCTTAAGTCTCCTCTTTAGCAGGTAAAATGCATGCTCTATAGCGTTTAAGTCTGGAGATTGACTTAGCCAGTCTAAAACCTTCCACTTCTTGCCCCTGATTAACTCCTTCGTTGTGTTTTGGGTCATTATCTTGCTGCATGATGGAGGATCTTCCAATCTGTTTGGTTGCATCTTTCCTTAAATTGTCAGACAAAATGTTTCTGTAAACTTCTGAGTTCATTTCGCTGTTGCCATCATGTGTTACATCATCAATGAAGAATAATGAGCCCATCCCAGAAGAAGCCATGCAAGCCCAAGCCATGACATTGCCTCCACCGTGTTTCACAGATGAGCCTGTATGTTTGAGATCATGAGTAGATCCTTTCTTTCTCCAAACTTTAGCCTTTCCATCACTTTGGTAAAGGTTCATCTTGACAACAACACAGTAACACATGATGGCAACAGCAAAATTAACTTAGAAGTCTACAGAAACATTCGGTCTGCCAATTTAAAGAAAGATGCAACCAATCTGATTGGAAGATGCTCCATCATGCAGCAAGATAATGATCCAAAAAAACTGCAAAAACAACAAAGGAGTTCATCAGGGGCAAGAAATGGAAGGTTTTAGACTGGCCAAGTCAATCTCCAGACTTAAACCCTATAGAGCATGCATTTTACCTGCTAAAGAGGAGACCGAAGGGAGTAACCCCCCAAAACAAACAGCAACTGAATGAGGCTGCGGTGAAAGCCTGGAAAAGCATCACAAAAGAAGAATGCAAACGTTTTGTGATGTCAATGGGTCACAGGCTTGATGCAGTTATTGCAAGCAAAGTATTTGCGACAAAATATTACGGTTTATTCACTTTAATTTATTCAAAGTCTATCTGTTCCAATACTTCTGCTCGCCTAAAAATGTGGTGTTCCTTTTCAAATAATGATATCTTCTCAGTTGTGTATCAGATCCATATGTGAATACCTGGAAATGAAAGCTGAAATGTTGAGCTATTGTCTCATATTCATCTTTTGGTGTAAAACCCAAATGTTTCCAGTCTACAGCAAAAATAAAGGAATTGGCCTCACTGTTCCGATACTTATGGAGGGGACTGTACATTTGAGGCATCATTGCAATAGAATGTGTCTATGTGTCTTTGCTCTCTTAAGCCCATTCAGACGAAAGATTCGCCTTGCAACTGCTTGCAACTCGCAACACCTTGCGACGAGACGGCTGAGACGTTCTAAAACTGGACCTTGCAATTTGACATGTTGAATCTTCTGCGACGCCTTGCAACGGCTTGCAACGCGCTGCAACGAGCAGTTCACACCGCTGCAATGTATCCCCTGCGACGTTCTAAAACCGTCTCGTCGCAAGCAGTTGCAAGGCGAAATCTTTGGTCTGAACTGGGCTTTATAGCACAAAAAAAACAGCTAGTCTTGGATTATCAGTTATCCCAAAAATTGAGAACTAATATTGTTTGTTTAAATTGCATTTGTCTATCATTTGAAATAGTATTATCATTTATGGAATCAAAAAGTTTTGCAATTTTATGTATACTTGAGTAGTTTCTCACAGACGTACAGTACTCGTACAATACTGTGCAAAAGTTTATGGCAGGTTTGAAAAAATGCTTTAAACTAATGGCATGTTTCCACTTGCATATGTGAATAGCCTCCGCTGCTGAGTCTGATGAACCAGACACGCCAAATAAGAAACCCATAGTCCATTTCAATTGATAAATATTCAACGCAAAACACAAACAAACAAGTGTCAGAAAAGCCCAAATAATATCCTGCATTGCTAGCATTACTACTACAACCACATGTGCTAAATAACGAGGGCAAAAAAAAAGATGTCTGCTAGCTTAATATGAATGGCAACTATAGTAAAGTATAGTTTTAAACTATACTTAAACTTTAAACCATGGACATAAAGGGGCCCGTGTCCAAGTCTATGAACATCAAATGAGGTCAGGTCTTTTATGCTTCATCTCAGGGCGGTGCGTCATTTTTAATTTATGTTTTTATTAGACTAACAGACAGTTGAGCAACGGTAGGCTACACTACATTCACACACCGAAGCCCCAGAGGGCAATGCATCATCAGTTGAATGCACACCTACAGAGGAGTAGCCCTGTTGTGAAAAGCAAGCCCCTTCCATGCTGGGCTGACGAGCCGAGCCAAGCCGAGCCAGCACTTTTATGTGGAAAAAAACAATAACAATGCTTTCAAAAAACTGAAGTTTTAATTGTTAATTTCATAAATGTACTAATTGCAGTGAAAGAACAGAAGAGAAATCTAAATCCAGCAGAAACCAGTGGGACCCAGGTACATCCTTCTACTGTTCTCAGCATTGAGGACACCATTAATCGTGACCAAATCTCTTCATCCTTTTGCAGAAATGCAGCCCCAAACTTGCAAGGAACTTCCACCATGATTCACCATTCTCCATTTGCCTGCAGACACTCATTATTGTACTGCTGTCCAGCCCTTCGGCGAACAACAGCCTTCTGCTATAGCCAAATGTTTCAATATTTTTTTTAGTAATTTCTTTTTTTTAACCTTTATTTATACAGGTATATCCCATTGAGACCGAAGACTCTTTTGCAAGGGAGACCTGTTTTCCTTTCCCACGTTACCATTCACACACACATTCGTACACCGATAGCAGGCTAACTATCGACATTCACACAAGGCAAGGTGGGTTAAGTGTCTTGCCCAAGGACACAACAACTATGACACAGGTGGCAGGGCGGGGATCGAACCTCCAACCCTTTGATCATCGGCCAACCCGCTCTACCAACTGAGCCACAGTCGCCCCAAAATAATTAACTTTTTATTTATTTTTTATTTCCCACCACTTCCCTACACTGGAGGGTCAATGCATTATATGAATCACATTCACCTTCAGTACATTATTGAAACAAAATAATCTTAAAGCGTATGGATTTATAAATCCCCAAAAAGATGCATGTTACGGGATGAATTAAAAAAGCTCATGTAAGGGTTATGATGGCACAGAGGACAGCTGATGTGGAAACGGAACAACAGCTGTTCGCTTACACAGGGATAAAGTAAGGAACTCCAACTTTATTACTGTTCGAAAGTTATTAAACAAAATAATAATTGGGATTATTATTGTTGGTGTGTTTTTTTAGGACAAGTATTTCGAATACTCCAAAATCCAATGAGTATTCAAAGCCTGTAAAATGGTATTCGGGCCAGCCCTAGTTGTTACTTCCTCAATCAATGCACCCAACTTTCCAAACAAAACGTTTTTAAACCTTTCCCCAGACATCAACAACTCCTCAAACCTGTCCACTTTAGTGTTAAAGATTGGACATTACGCTTTTTTCACTGTTATACAGTTAATGTATCATTAAACACTTCCGCGACAGTGATCCTAATTTCAGTTAGCGTGTCAATAGCGCTTTCCATTTAAATTAGCACGGTCACGGATAGCTCTGCTACCGGTGAATGTAAACACGATCGCTTCCACAAAATGTTACACCTAAACGAGCTAAAGACTATGTAAAATGCAAAAATGCCCTTTATTTTGGTTGCAAAAACAAATGCTGCTGCCTTCAAGCTGCAATTTCCAATTTAAAAAAAATTATTCACCTGCTTTGCTCTATAAAGAATAGAGGATTATATGGTGAATTAAAATATTAAAGAAAGACCAAATGTTTCATTGACGAGCGATGCAACAGCCATTTTAATGACTGTTTGACACTGCCTATGTTTAGGCTACATCTGTTTCTGTGTCCCACTTTCATAGACGGGTCACATTTAATAATGCATAAGCTAATACCTGCTTCCTACGGGCACTGCACTACTATTATAGCAGATAGCAGACAGTCCATATGGTATTGCTGATCTGAAGTATCAATGGTCATACAGTTACAAAACAATTCTTAGCTGTGCATGGGTATACAATTAATGATCATCGCTTACACTACACGACTTTCCTAGCGATTTGACAGTCGCAGACAATCTTCCAATGTCGGACTGAAATCACAGGAGTCTTGCTGGAGTTGTGGCGCGCGCCCGTAATCACAGTCGTTTGGTGTAAGGTGGTCATCTGACCCGATTTCATTCAGTCTTCTTCCCGCCTTGACGTTCTGACATTATCAAACAGGTTTGATATTATCGTTAGTCTTGAGGGGTTTGCTCAAGCGAAATGACGTGAACACTGTCTCCAGCACCAAACACAACGCAGGAGGAGCGGCATCAGTCGCGACCTGTGTCCGCCTGTGATGCACCTTTTTCGGACACTTTTACATAGCAGCCTCGGCTGGAGAACCATGCTTACAACCGCGCAACCTTAACACTTTACCGTCACATTTAGTGGGAGGAGTTAGAGTTATTGGGGGACGAGATCAGCAAATAAAGCTGTATGACATTTAGCCTACGTGATAAGGGCATATATTCCCAGTCCATTTTACCTACTAAAAAAATACTTTTTATTTGACTGAAATCACTTTTAATCCCAGATTGCAGGATTGGAAATACAATTAATCTCACAAGGAATCTAGTTGTAGTCTTGCAATTTGAGACCCCCTGCCTTTTCAAAATCTCATTCTGTGACTGAAAACTCAGAAAACAAATGACTAATTGACCTCAGGTGTGAGTTAATTGTCTTTAGATGTAAGAGGGTGTCAGTCTTCAGTCTTTTTAAAGTCTTTTGTCCTCTAGTGTAAACCCAACATTAGGAATAGTGGTTCCAATAAAATATGATAAAACATGAGACATTAGACAAAAACTATTTGTCTTTATTCAATGAATGATCCCAATAAAACAAATGCAGACAAATATTAATCAAAGGCTCAAAAGATCACAGCTGGGTCTAGTCCTGTGTTCTGAGTCCCAGGCTGTTCTAACTGGTTCTGATTGTCCTTTGCTCTGACCCCCAGACACTAGCTGGCTCTAATGGTCCTATGTTCTGACCCCCAGACTGTATTTTAATCTAACTGGTTCTATCTGTCATTTGAATGTTAACTAGAACTGCAAGCAGTTATGAACCATGAATGGCCAAGCCTCCCACGCAACTCAGGAAGGAGCGTCGTCGTGCGCAGCGCCGGCCCCTCGCTTCACAGAATCCGGGGATGTAAAGTTTTTGTATGTGGGATGTTGGGTGTGGGAGTTATAGCCCCAAACACGTTTTTTTTGCTGGTGTTACAAGATATACATTTTTTGTGGTTTTGGTGCCCCCTATTGATAAATTTCGCAAAACTGTCTAAGGTAGAAAGCTGCAGCTCAATTTACCAAACAAGAAGATGTCAAGTTTTCGAATGTGCGATGTTTGGTTGGGGAGTTATGAGCAAAAGCAGATTGTCAGCTTCTCCACTGTAAAGACATTTTTTTGAATTTCCCGCCAAAACACTTAGGGTGTATTCACACATGCCGTGTTTAGTTCGGTTGAAACGAACTCAGATGCACTTCCACTTTCGGTGCGCATCTTTCAGACATGTGTGAATACAGCAATCGCACTCGGGGGCGGACCAAACAAACGATCCGAGACCCAGCTGAAGAGGTGGTCTCGATGCGGTTCCATACGCACTCTGCTGCAGTTCGTTTGTGGTGTGAATTTGTCCGGACTCGATCCGACCCAATTGCAGGAAGCACTGTGCCTTTTCTTTTTTTAATAAATCACCGTCAGCTTCACATTATGGGAAAGTGTTGCCGTTGTTGGGAAGATTAGTTGTGGTTTGACCGGGAGCCCGAGCAAATATATTACATTTGATAGACAGGACGCGTAAACATGCTGATGTGTTCAGCGATCAGATGGAGAGGAGCGTCTCCCGCACAGTGCCAACAGGTTCACGCTGCGCTTTGTATGAAGTGCGTGTTTTTATTTTGCTTCCCATGTTACGGGACCGTCAATACTATCCCCGTGTCAGTTTGGAGCAGAGCTGCGCCGAACTCACACAAAGCTGACACACGGCTATATCAGCTGTGTGTCAGCATGAGCCTATTTCCTCGCGAGCCGCGCGTCCAGCAGCAAAAATACAGTAAATATTATGTTTCACATCGTAGGCTACAAGCCACATCATTGACACAGGCCTACATATTATAACCATATGAAACAACAATAATGTTATGTTTTTTTATTTTATTTATAGGCTAGATGTAGGCCTATTTATTTATTTATTTATTTATTATTTTTAACCCCATATCGTATCAGTTATATATTTCGCAGTTTTCACTTCGTGCTTCCTGCTTCTCTCCACCCCAGAATGTCTGTCCAATGAATGAATGACCTAAGATCACGTGTGGTTTTGCTTCGTAATGCTGGTTCACTTGCAAAAGGGGCAATATGAAAGTGGACCACACCAAAAGAAAAAAATCTAAACTCTATTTGGTCTGGACCAAAGCAAGTGAACTAGCGGACCTTCCCAGTGTGAATACACCCTTAGACAATGTCCAAAACAGGAACCACTTTGAAAAACAAATTTTTCTTAATAAGTCTCGCCCACATAGGAATTTCTATTTAGCTCCTCAGTATTTTTCTTCTAGGTAACAAAACACTTGTTACCCATAAAAAGTGTGAAGGGTAAACTATAGTTTAGATTGTGATTAGCAAGTTTATTAGTTGTCAGATGGTTGTTGGCCTTGATGCTAGCAAGAAATTCAAGTTGGGGTTGGTCGTCACATTTTTTGGGGGGTTGGTTGTCACATGTTATCCAAAGGCTGCAGCCAGAAAAGAAACCCAATAACAAAATAAATTGTCAAGCTGTATCCTCACTGACACCCCAGAGAAGGAAAGAATAGAGCAGGAAAAGGCAGCTAGCATGCAAAAGAAAAAAGGGCAGCAAAATCAAAACAACCCAGTGCATCCCAAACTAGACCAGCTGCCAAGGCTACAGTAAGTTATGTAGGCCTATTTGTCAACTTGACACTGCAATTAAACTTTCAAATGTAGTTCTGTTTTTTTGCCTTCTTTTTAAGATTATTCTCATTAAGATAACATTGTGACAAACAACTCCATAGTGTGTGACAACCGACCCCTTGATGGGGTTGGTTGTCATAATGTGTAAGGGTGTCTTTGATGATTAATTTCTTTTTTATTACAATAAGAAAGTGAGGGGTACACATTTCAAGCCAACACCTTAAGCTTCAATTCAATGTAGGAATGACTATTGAAAGATGTTTAGGTGATGAGCAATTCTCACTAGAGTAAAAAGTGTGCCTACTTACCCCGTTCTCCCCTACCCTGTTCATGTTTAATTTGGTTTCAAAGTGGTGGGACACTTTTTGTCACCACAGACAATCCATTAAAATGTAAGAAAATCAGCCAAAATAAGGGGCAGCTGTCACTATGAAGGACCTCTTGTCACATTCTACTTCTGCAGAGTACATTAGAGTCAGGCTCTGAGAAGTGTTATAGTTTTGGAATATTTTTCCTAATCTTGAAAGTCCTGCGTCATAACCTTGATACGTCAAAACCGACTTACAATTTCTGAAGAAGTTATTTGAACAGTTTCGATCATTTTATTTTCCTTAAATAGTTTTTAAGGAATAGTTTTTTGCGGCCTCTGTCAGTCTTGGTGAATATTTGTGATCACTATACATCTCATGGGTCTAGTATAAATTGAGGGAAAATGTATTTGTGTTTTTTGGTGTCTAACGGTGTTGAGACAAAATAAGGAATGGCAAGCTAAAAAGACAATTTTGATAAGGAATGGCAAGGTAAAAATCCCATTCTGATAAAAAGGACAAAACCTGAGAGCTTGTGTCAAAGCTTAGCTCAGCAGCTTAGTATATTTTAGATACATACATGTAATTTAATTTGCCTAAACATAGGGCAGGGCTGCCAAGTTTCACCAAAAGTTTGGAGTGAGATTTTTTGGCCGAGGGACCCAAAACCGTGTCCTCTTTCCCACCCAATCATTTTTGCTAGTGTCCTGCAAGTTTACATATTGTTCATAATGAATCAGAAATAAAAGACAATTGGAAAATGTGATAAAACATCAAAAATCTTATTAAAATAAACGAATTCATGAATTGCAAAGTCGTAGGACAGGTTTTAATTAAACATTGGGTGTGGACATATTGTAAGTGGGGGTCCCCCCCAGAACATTTTGAGCATTAAACACTTTTTATGAAGCAATGTGTGCCTTTTCTGCATTCATTTTTATGAATTTATTGTAAAAGAGAACATTCACGGTTTCGCTGACACAAATTTAATTGAATAGCCTACAATGCATGTGTAGTGCTTTCAAATATCTCCTGTAGCCTATTGTTAAAACATTTGGTTAAACTGTAATAAAGGTAATTATTCTATATGTATTCAACATTGTATGGGTTGTCCAATTGCAATTCACCATTATTATATTAAATCTATGACACTTGATGTCTTCTCAGAACATATTTTTCCCACAGTAACCTCTAAGCTTAGTTACTCAATACATTCATTCAATTAATGTTGACAACATTTTAGAACAAAAATGTGTTGGTGTGTCAACCAGCCCAATAACATAATGCAAAACAAGCTTGAATATATCAAGTGAAGTGACTGATTTGAATTAAGGTGTTCTTACCTCTTTGTTCATTTAATACTGGCGTCCTTGTTGTCATTAATTTTCCATATAATTTGAACAAAGGGCGGGACTGGGAGTCGGCGGGCTTTTATTAGTTTTGTAGTGTAACGCAGGGGGGCGTGGCCGTGGTGGTTTGCCAAGTGGCTGCTGCGGCTACGGGCTGCACACGGCCATGGACCTATAAAGAAACCGCGCGTGCAGAAAGCGTGGCAGAAAGAGGATGTCACGGAACTCAGTCCGTTTAGCTTTTCAAAATAAGACTTTCAAAGTAAAAGTACCAAAAAAATATATATATTACGGGGATTCATTTCTCTGCGTGAGAAATTGGAGGTGTGGCGTGTGAGCGTGTAAACTGGTTGATATGCGTGTGTCTCACGGCCAAAGCGTGAGACTTGGCCGCTCTGCATAGGGTTTGTATTTTTTCAACATTGCACCCTGTTTTGTCCCACTTCTGACGAATCACTGATTTCCAAGCGGACTTATATGGTCCCAGAAGCTTTTTTGTGGAGCATCTGGAGCTGGACCGGGTGTGATAATTTGAAGTCAATCGGACTTACGGTGTGAGGGGCGTGAGGTTCCTTAGAAAAATAATAGCACACCACCTGCAGTGGGTACGCACATTCTGTAAAAAAAATTAATTTCTAATTGTCACGCTGCGGGAGGAGTATTGGCTAGAAAAAGACATGAAAGATTGGTGTTTCTTGTGCCCACTACTGTTCAAGTCAATCGGAATGAGGGCCGTGGTCGTTCAAAAAGTTTGAGTGGATTTGGATTTGCCGTTCTGGCTTCAAGTTGTAATGAGTTATGGCCAATAAGCTGCTAAGCCCCGCCCCCGCGTAAACGTTTTGCCCTTTGCCCCTGTTGCTTCGTGATCAATTTGGTGTTGATTGTGTAAAATATGAGAAAGCTGTTGTTAAAACCCTGTTTTTCAGTTCATGCAAATTAGCTCAAAATACCCCAGGCAGACTTATATGGTCCCAGATGATTTTTTTGTAGAGCACCTGGATTGGACCTGGGTAAGAAATTTCAAGTCAATCGGTATTATCAAATCAAGAAACTGACAGACTCCATGAATTGAAGGCTTGTGACAGTTATTGGAAAGAAGGGTGGCTATATTGGTCACTGATTATTTTTTTGACATGTCGGACATTTTTATTTGTACATTTTGAGTTGTTTTATTATTCTCACTTTAACAGATGAAAATAAACAAGTGAGATGGGAAAATTTTAGTTTTTTTATTTAGTGTCAGAATAATTCTGCATACTAATAGTTGCCTAATAATAGCAAAACATATATATATTCTCGTAAGAAAGACAAAACCTCACTTTTACTTTCGTAAACATTCAGGTTTACAGTGTGTGCACAATTATTAGGCAAGTTGTATTTTTGAGGATTAATTTTATTATTGAACAACTACAGTGCTCTCGGTCGATCCAAAATGTTAATGAACCTAAACCTAAATGTTTACGAAAGTATAAGTGAGGTTTTGTCTTTCTTACGAGAATATATATATGTGCACAATTATTAGGCAACTATTAGTTTGCAGAATTATTATGCAACTAAATAAAAAAACTAAAATTTTCCCATCTCACTTGTTTATTTTCATCTGTTTTTTTTTTAGATTTCTTTATTTAAAAGGGACAGCGCACATTAATACACATGAGCACCAAAGTTCAACATGTAAATGTTCCAGATTTAGCCATGGAGGCTAATTTTCACCTGTAGTCCCTGGCAGGTAGAAAAAAAAAGAAACATTAAAAAGAGAAGGATACAAAAATACAACACATAAGCACAAAAACAAAATGACACAAGCACAGACAAGTAAAATGACACAATCACTTTTCCAGCACATAACAGGTTGGTGATGCGCGAAAAATATGAAGCATACAGAAACCGATAAAAGTGCATGAACATATAGCACGATTAAAACACACAAGCACCCAAAGAAAAACAAAAAGCACAGACAGGGAGCACACAAGCGGCATGAACGCAGACAAAAAACACACAAGCACAAACAAGGGCATACAGACAAGGAGCACAAACCCAGACACAAACACAACCAGCAAACGCAAAGACAAACACACTATCCCAGATAATCATGGACGCATACCTGATCCGTCAGTAACCAGTTTTTTATAGATTTTGTGAAGGATTTGGTTGATGTAATGTTCCTTAGTTCTGTGGGTATGGTATTCCAAGTATGTGCTGCTCGATAGGAAAAGGCTGGCTGCCCAAAATAACTTTTTCTAAATGGTATTTTACAATCCCCTCTTGTGGATGCTCTGGTGGAAGAGTTTATATTTTGTTTAAAATGGTTAAAGTGAGAATAATAAAACAACTCAAAATGTACAAATAAAAATTTCCGACATGTCAAAAAGAAAAATCAGTGACCAATATAGCCACCCTTCTTTTCAATAACTGTCACAAGCCTTCCATTCATGGAGTCTGTCAGACACTGTTCCGAGAGGTGTACTGATTTCCTTCACTGTAAATATCCCGTTTAAAGGGAAAATTTGCCGATTTTCAACCTTAACTCATCTACCATAATATCCTTTGGGTTGCATTATATCCCCGTGTATTTTTTCAACATCGTCCGTTTCGCGGGGGCCGAGCTTCAAAAATCCATTCACCGGTGACGTTTCTGTGACGTTTCCGTGTCAAGGAAGAGCTCGTGCAGACTACAGACTCTTGGAGCCGAGCTCACCAACCCCCCTCTCTGTGAATCCAGGGGGCGGGCTCTAAAAGCACGTGCGAACCAAAACAAACCGTCTGTCCATGCCCATGGTCCGTGACAGTTTACTTGTATCATTTCCTGCATTGAAAATTGCATCTTTTCACACGGGCACAGACGATATGGATGAGGATACTTTAAAAAGTGTGTTGGCTGACTGGAATGAACCAGCAGGGTATTTAGTTGGGCCAGAGAAGCCTACACTGCTGAAGAAATTCAGCGAGGAAATACAGTATGCAGAGAGGCCGAGGCTGCAGCTGTTTCAGCCTTGGTTAGGGTTAGCCTTGTAAGACAATACAACTGGACCACCATTAGAAACCGAGAGACATTTTCAATATCCCAAAAATAATTTGGAAAAGACAACAAATACCAGCAAGACCGGGAGGGCAGATGATCATTGAGTGAGTAACATTATTTTTTTCTAGCATGTTGTAACGTTATCTTTGTCACATTGTGTTGTCTGAGCCATTGCACTGATGTTGCACTTAGCGTGTCTATAGCACTTTTCAGAAGAACCCTTTACAACAGGTCAAATAAAATGACCAGTCTTTTGTTCTTACATTGGCTGCTATTGTTACATTATAGCTTTGTGGAGAGTAACCACTTGTTTTGTGTTTTAATTTCTTTAGACATAATCGACTTGTCACACGTCGGTTCTTGATTGAGTGGGTGCTCCAAGGGGGAGATACTTGGCAAGGGGACCGCATCGTCTTACCTGATTGTGTCATACAGCGCATCAGAGCCAAATATCCATCTCCAAATGGTCACTACAGGCGACAGGCTGAAGAAGACGCTACGTAGAAGCTACGGATGAGCTATGATCAAATATTTTGACCTGTAAATACTGCTGCTAACTATGGACACTGATTGAGATTTAATCATGTGAAAATGTGTCAATTCTCCTTGACTGTATTTACAAATAAAAATAATTTTGTATAAACATGATTGTTTTTTGTCATTGCATAGGTAACCATTTTAATACATAGGTTTGACTTATCAACTAAAAGTGAAATAGTTTCAGAGAATCAAACACTTTATAAGGCATAGATAGAGTTTAATATAACAAGCAAGTAAAACAGTGTGCATTATTCTACACACAACTGTAAAGTATGTACATATACAAATGTAAAAAAGAAAAATAACATTTTCAAAAGCTTTGAGTTTCCAGTGTGTTGGGAAAAACAATTGTAGCATAATGCTTCCTTCGTCAAGTTACTGTTGAAATATTGAGTGATGTTTAGCAGCAGCTTCTTCTGTAGTTGGTTTTGGACATGTTGTGAGGGAGGGCAGGCTGAGGGAGCTGTAGTGATGATGTCAGCACTTTGCAGGCAGCAGTCCCTTCTTCATGTGATGACGAGTTCTACGAGGGATGCTCTGAAGTGGTGCGTGTGTGCGGGATGTAAACAGTCTTCACAACAGAGTGCGTGGTCCTCGGACAATACACCATCTTCTTTTGGACCTCACCTGAAATGACAAATTATGATTGTATCACAAGGCCAGCACTGAAGAGATGACAAAAGAAAAATCAATGTGTTATACTGTAAAGATAATGTTGCTGTTGCAATAAATATATAAAACAGACAAACCACTATGTAACCATAGATAGGTCAGTCAGTTAGTGCACTAACACAATAGTAGTCTTTTGTCTAAGAAGACATCATGTTTATATTAGCAGCCAAGCATACTGTATGCCAGGGTGTGGCTATGCATTTGCATTAGGAAGAGCCAAGACGACACAAGACTAGGGACATCAGTGCTAATCACCCAGCCATCACCATCAGCATAGCAATTGTTTATGGTTTTGGAAAGCTGATCATTTTAACGACATCGCTAATAACCATGCACATGGAAAACAAACACACAGTCACACACAAACAGTCTTGCAAATGCAACTAAATCTTCCTCAAGGATACACAGAGGGGCCTACTGCCCCCCTCACGAGTTCACTTCTAACTTTAGCTTAGCGGCTAAGGTAACTTGGCTACAGCTACAACCGGTAGACTAATTCCTCCTTGCCCCATCTATCAGCCTTACACCGGGACACAATATTCAACAGCGGTGTGGGCAGCACAGTTATTAATGTAGGGGAAACACTGATACTAACTACAGTAGGCTACTATGCAATTTAGCTCACGATAGCTTACCTTTATTCGGATTCTTTTTCCCGGGGCTGGGGCTATGCATCACGCCGGTGAATAGGCAACAGGTAGGGCCTAGTATCTTCAGCTTACGCTTACTCCTGCTTCTTTTCTGTTTCCTAAAGTTGGCGCATCTAGGCACATTATAGGACGGCATGTTTTCTTTGTGGTAGTAGTCCAACAGTGAAATAATACGAAGCGCGCTATTACTGTACTGCTTACACGGGTCAGGTCCGTGCTGTGTTTATGTCACCATGGTAACGCGAGCAGCTCGGAATCTGGGCAGGCTGCAGAGCGTACCCCCCCCGCGCAATGCATCCTGGGGCCTGTAGGAACTGTAAAAACGGCTACGTCAGCCCCGCGTCATCAGTTTAAATCCGAAATCATTGTGCTCTCTGCCAATTCGGATCAATTTTTGGGGGGCTTTTTTCAATAGACTACTAATATACTCGGCCCTGATATACCATTCACATGAAAATGGGCGAATTTTCCCTTTAAGCAGGGCCCACAGGTTTTCAATAGGGTTTAAGTCAGGTGAGGAAGGGGGCCATGTCATTATTTTTTCATCCTTAAGGCCTTTACTGGCTAGCCATGCAATTGAGTACTTCGATGCATGTGATGGAGCATTGTCCTGCATAAAAATCATGGTCTTTTTGAAAGATGCAGACTTTTTCCTGTACCACTGCTTGAAGAAAGTATCTTCTAGAAACTGGCAGTAGGTTTGGGAGTTGATTTTGAGGCCATCTTCAACCCGAAAAGGTCCAACTAGCTCATCTTTAATAATACCAGCCCATACCAGTATCCCACCTCCACCTTGCTGGCGTCTGAGTCGAAGTGGAGCTCTGTGTCCGTTACTGATCCAGCCACGGGCCCATCCATCTGGTCCATCAAGAGTCACTCTCATCCATCAGTCCATAAAACCTTTGAAAAATCTGTCTTCAGATATTTCTTGGCGTTTCAACTTGTGTGTTTTGTTCAGTGGTGGTAGGGTTTCAGCCTTCCTTACCTTGGCCATGTCTCTAAGTACTGAACACCTTGTACTTCTGAGCACTCCGGGTAGGTTGCAGTTCTGGAATATGGCAGAACTGGAGGATAATGGGTTCCTGGTAGCTTCACGTTTGATTCTTCTCAAATCTTTGGCAGTTAATTTGCGTCTTTTTTTTTCTCAATACGTTTCTTGCGACCTTGTTGGCTATTTGCAACAAAACGTTTGATGGTTCTGGTCACGCCCCAATATCTTAGCAATTTCAAGAGTGCTGCATCCCTCTGAAAGACTTTTTACAATTTTTGACTTTTCAGAGTCCGTTAAATCTCTTTTTTGGCCCATTTTGCCTGAGAAAGAGAAACTGCTTAATAATTATGCAGACCTTGATATAGAGTGTTGATCTCCTTAGGCCACACCTTAACTCATTACACAAATACACATCACCTGGTATGCTTAAATCCAATAATCACTTAGGTTTATACAGCTTGAAGTTGGGAAATATGCATACAAATTATGATATGGCCAAAATCCTCACTTGCCTAATAATTGTGCACACAGTGTAGGTTCTTTAACATTTTGGATTGACCGAGAGCACTGTAGTTGTTCAATAATAAAATTTATCCTCAAAAATACAACTTGCCTAAAAATTTTGCACACAGTGTAGAGTGGGGACGCACATTCTGTGAAATCTTTTGCAATTTGCATGTCTGTGCATAGCAGTTCAGGAGGGGCACGGCTAGGAAGAAGAAGCAGAAGAAGAGATAATAATAATAAATGCAGGCCCTCAGTATTACTTAAGGTTCGGTCAATATAATTTGAGGCATAAATAGGATGCTCTGATGAATATAGAATGTATTCAAGTTTGGGTATGTTTTTGTTTGTTTCCACAGGCGAAACCCACTATATTTCCATTTCATCACAGACTCCATTGCTCAGCAGATCCTTTCCTCTCTTTTCCATACCTGGATGGTTCCTGCCGTCAGGTTCGACTTCTATGACGCAGAAGAGCTGAAGGTAAAGGCATCAACTTTTCTTCACAGCACTTTCAGCTTCCCTTAGAAATACCCAGATCTGAATTTACTGTATGAATTTACTGTAAGTTACTCCATTAAATTGGAGCAAATAACAGCAAATGATCCAACTGTGCATTGACATTTTATTTCAGTCTGAGGTATCATGGATCCCAAACAAACATTACTCTGGAATCTATGGCCTGATGAAGCTTGTGCTCACTAAGACGCTGCCTTCCCACCTCCAGAGGGTCATCGTTCTGGACACAGACATCACGTTTGCCACTGACATTGCTGAACTCTGGGCTGTATTTCACAAATTCAAAGGTAACTAGAACTGCAAGCAGTTGTGAACGGGGGCCAAGCCTCCCACGCGACTCGGGAACGGGCGTCGTCGTCCGCAGCGCCGGCCCCTCGCTTTACGGAATCCGGTGATGTAAAGTTTTTGAATGTGGGATGTTCGGTTTGGGAGTTATAGACCAAAAGGCAAAAAAAATCAGAGAAAGATGCTCAAGTGGATAAGGAGAGGTATACTTTTTGTGTTTTTGGCGCCCCCTTTTGGCGAAGATTTCCCCAAAAAATTTGAGGATGTTCGTTCAGACAGTATTGTCTTGCTTACGGACATCCCTGAAATAGCATGTTGCTCTAAAACCTGTATGTACTTTTCAGCATTAATGGTGCCTTCATAGATGTGCAAGTTACCCATGCCATGGGCACTAACCCACTCCCATTCCATCACAGACACAGTCTTTTCAGCTTTGGTGACAATATGGATGGTCCTTTTCCTCTGGAGCCCCACTTGATTGATTGATTGATTGATTGATTGATTGATTGATTTTATTCGACCATTTGATATAAAATATGAACAGCACTCTGTTTCATACATTAAAATACAGTGCCTTGCAAAAGTATTCATACCCCTTGAAATTTTCCACATTTTGTCACGTTACAACCACATACGTACATTTATTTTATTAGGATTTTATGTGATACACCAACACAAAGTGGCGCAACATTGTGAAGTAAAATGAACATGAAACGTGGTTTTAATTTTTTTTTATAAATAAAAAACTGAAAAGTGTGGCGTGCAAAAGTATTCAGCCCCCTGAGTCAATGCTTTGTAGAACAACCTATCGCTGCCATTACAGCTGCAAATCTATGGAGTATTTATCTACCAGCTTTGCACATCTACAGACTGATATATTTTGTCCATTCTTCTTTGCAAAATAGCTCAAGGTTCAGATTCAGCAAAAAGGAATTAAAATATGAAGAACATTCGGATTATTCTTCCCCCAAAAATATCCCATTTTTAATTTAGCCTAATTAAAATATTGTATGCTGCACCTAACACATATTTTGAAAGTGAAAGTGAGGTTTTGTCTTTCTTACGAGAATATATATATGTTTTGCTATTATTAGGCAACTATTGATATGCAGAATTATTCTGCAACTAATTAAAAAAACTAAAAATTTTCCCATCTCACTTGTTTATTTTCATCTGTTAAAGTGAGAATAATAAAACAACTCAATTTACAAATAAAAATGTCCGACATGTAAAAAAAAAAAAAAGCCACCCTTCTTTTCAATAACTGTCACAAGCCTTCCATTCATGGAGTCTGTCAGTTTCTTGATCTGTTGACGATCAACTTTTTGTGCAGCAGCAACCACAGCCTCCCAGGAACTGTTCCGAGAGGTGTACTGATTTCCTTCACTGTAAATATCCCGTTTAAGCAGAGCCCACAGGTTCTCAATAGGGTTTAAGTCAGGTGAGGAAGGGGGTCATGTCATTATTTTTTCATCCTTAAGGCCTTTACTGGCTAGCCATGCAATTGAGTACTTCGATACATGTGATGGAGCATTGTCCTGCATAAAAATCATGGTCTTCTTGAAAGATGCAGACCTTTTCCTGTACCACTGCTTGAAGAAAGTATCTTCTAGAAACTGGCAGTAGGTTTGGGAGTTGATTTTGAGGCCATCTTCAACCTGAAAAGGCCCAACTTTTCAGGTTTTTCAATGTCATCTTTAAAGATATATAGTTGCCTTTAAAGATGAGATGAAGATGAGAAAGATGATGATGTATTTGATGGTAAATGCAGGGGGACATTGTCTTCATTCAGACTGCTGATTTTTTTTTTTCTGTAATTAGACAGCAGTTGTTAGCTAAAGTGCATTGAATATTTGTTAGTCAGACACTTTACGGAGTTTACTGTAGTGTAGTTTGTCGATTTCTGTTACCGCGGTATTATTTTAGAGGTCTTAAAAAGGTATTAAATGTCTTTAAATTTGAACTTTAAAAATGTGCAGATAGCATGGTTCCAGCATAAAAAAAGGAATCCTTTCCCATGTTAGTCTTAACTCTGGGGGGTACAAAATCGGTAGAGCTACCCCTAGTGGAATGCCTGTGAACTTCCCTTACTCGATTAAAATTTCTGCAGAAAGTGTTCTTTCAATAACATTTTTATCTTTGTGAGAAACTACCAGCGCAGAGTCATCTGCATATAAAAAAAGATTACAAGAACAAACAGGCTTTAGGTCATTTATATATAAAATAAAGAAAAGTGGCCCCAAAACACTCCCTTGAGGAACCCCACAGACCATGCTTTGTGGTTGAGACATTGTACCCCCAATGTCCACCACCTGCGTTCTATTCTCCAGATAGGAGCCCACCCATTTCAGTGCCAAGTCACTAAAACCCATGGCTTTCAATGTATACAATAAAACGCAATGGTCAACCGTATCAAAGGCCTTCTGTAGGTCTAACATGACCATGCCACAGAAGTGACCATTATCCACCTCTTTTTTAATGAAATCAGTTAGAAACAGTAGACATGAATCTGTAGAATGAGGTTTACGGAAGCCAGATTGGAACTCATAAAGTATATTTTGTGAAGATACGTATTTGTCAACTTGTTCAAAAATTATCTTTTAGATTATCTTTTTTATTTTTTATTAATTTTTATTTTTTTTTGGCATTTTTATGCTTTTATTGATAGTATAGAGACAGAGTTGAAATGGGGCAGAGAGGGGAGTGACATGCAGAAAACGACGCGGGCTGGAATCGAACCCGGGTCCGCTGCTGGCCGAGGCCCATACCAACTGAGCTAAAGGCGCCCCTTTTCGATGATCTTTGACAGACTACTCAGAATAGAGACAGGTCTATAGTTGCCAGGGTCCAGTTTACTCCCTTCCTTATAAAGCGGAATCACTCTGGCAATCATTGGGAAAATGCCCTTGTTCTATAGAACTGTTTACAATATGAGTGATGCATGGGGTAATGATCTCAGCAGCATCCCTTAGGAACTATGATGGAATAGAGTCTAGTCCTGTGGCTTTAGAGCAATCAAGCCTTAAGAGCTTCTCAAGAACATGTGCCTCAGACACCTTTTCAAAGAGGAAGCCATCCGTCTGAATCCCTAACTGAGAGTTATAGTCTCGCACATGGCTTTCACCATATTGACCAGTCAGGCCAGGTAGCTTATCCACCAGCTTGCTGGCAACAGATGAATTTTTTTTATTAAAGCCATCTGCTACTTTCTCCTTCTCTGATGTAATATTATTGCCAAGATTTAGAGCAGGGGTGTCCAAACTATGATTTTAAAAATATAATGTAATATGGCCCTTTTAATTTTAATTTAATTTATTTTTTGTTAAAGGTGCTGTAAGCGGAATGGTTCTTTTAGCTAACTTCCTCTCAGTTACTGCAGTTAGCAGTCCCCTCGCTCGTCCCTACGTCACCACATTAATGCACTGCGGTCTGCAAGCAGCGAGTTATCTAGCATCATCTCAGATCCATAAGTGTGATAAAACAAGATAAAAACCATCAAAACTGACATTGGGAAGGATTGTTACCTGCTCCGCCATTTTACGCGCTTAAACATTCACCCATCTGTCGCTCTGGCGTGCACCGGCAGTGAGACCATGAGTGAGACGGGTGTCGGTTTGTAGCGTTCTCTCTTGTGATTGGATACAAATTTCAGGATCCTCCAATAAGTTTATTTGCCGATTACATGCAGAGCAGCTGACTGAGAGATCGGCTTTATGAAACGCGCACATTATGTATCACTGTATGAATAAATAGTGATTTAACACTCATATTAACATAAATAAACCGCTTACTTCACCTTTAACCCATGAGTGTAGGGGTGTCAAAACTGATTGATTAGCCCGCGGCCGATTTAAAAAATATAATGTAATATGGCCCTTTTAAATTTTTAAATACATTATTTTTTTCTTAGTTAACCAACGAGTGCAGGGGTGTCAAAACTGATTGATTGGCCCGTGGCACAATTTAAAAATATCATGTAATATGGCCAAGAAATATGTCCCATAAAAGCAAATAATATTTTATTTTAAATTAATATTATTATGGAAAATCCATGTATCCTTCTTCAATAGCTTCTAATTAATCTGACACAGTGTCTCCAAATAATTTTTTCACACAAAATTCTTCAGATTAAGCCTCTTAATTTTCCTCTCAAAGTGCACCAGATTCATGCATTTTACTTTAAAAAGTTAAAATAATCTCCCGCGGGGGCATACCCCCGGAACCCCCTAGGAGGGTCGGGAACTCGGCTGGCTACTATTCTCACCCAGCTAAGGTTGGTAAGGTTGGTCTGGAGCGCCCGCAGAGCCTTCTTAGCTCTACCGTACGGATGTTTCAGCTCTCACTTGTCATTTAACTGATAAATCTGACTGTATTTCATATCAAACGGACACAGCGATGACTGTATTTAATAACAAACTGTTGAAAACGATCCAACTGTATATAATAATAATAATAATAATAATAATACATTTTATTTAAAGGCTTCTTTCATGACACGCAAGGACACCGTACAATGAGACAAATACAGTACAATCAATTGATTTAAAAACAAAAATGTGATGGGAAGATCAGGAGGGGTAAGCAAATTTGAAAAGATTAGTTTTGTGTTTAGATTTGAACAGGGATATGGAGTCAGTGTTGCGGATGTCGGGGGGTAGTGCAGAATACCATTCACTCTGATTCACAAAGTGTTCAAACTATATGAACAAGTACTTTTTAGTAATCTAACTGACTTGACAATCAGCATTAACTGCATGGATGCGATGTCCGTCAATATGAAAATACTTTATACGTGATACACTGTAGCCTACAGTCGGATCGTTTTTATCAGTTTGTTATTAAATAGTCATCGCTGTGTCCCTGTGATATGAAATACAGTCAGATTTATAAGTTTAATGACACAAGTGACTGTCCCTGCGATCGCTGTGGCATCGCCAGAGATACAGACCCCCAAATTTCCTTCCGTAAAGCACCATGCGTAAAACGGACACGAGTGACATCCCTGTAGCGCATGGAACTGCCACAAGTCATTCATGAAGAAAATAATTGCTGGAAACAATCTTAATCTTAATCTCCTCTGCTGTTTCTATATTTTCCATGGTTAACACTAGAACCTCGGCACTGTGTTCCAGACCGGCTCAGCTGAGAGCTGTCAGCTGAGCCGGGCAGAGTGCGTCGGATCCGCGAAAAAATGAATGAATAATCAATTAGAGCTTACCTTAAAATAAGTGTGCCATGTTACTGTTTATTGTATTTAGGATTTTAGCTCATTTGGACGCTGTTTGGGCCGTCTGTTTTTATTGATATAGGCTATTGGCGATATTATATCTACTTTCAGTTTCATTACTGACCCACCAAGTAACGTGATTAGTGTTCTTAAAGATACTTAGATTATAAAACAAGAGGTCCAAAACACAGATGATGATTCAACAAACTAATTTATGACTTTATATTACACTAGAAATGCACGGGTAGATTTTTTTTTTTACTTTTATTTTAGTGGTTTTATAATTTTTTACATATGGACAAAAAAAACAGAATAAGTAAACGCATACAATACATACACAACACCCAACCCCCTCTCCCTCTCTCACATCAACAGACAAGGAATACAGAAAAAAGTGAAATGAATAACTAAGACAAAATTATTAAGAAAATAAACTATAAATACACAAGAAACAAAACAAAGCTAAAACAAAAACAAAACTGGGGCAAACCTCACACCTTTTGGTTCTCTATGAGCCGCAGCACTGGGCCCCATATAGCGGGGAATTTATGGGTGTGGCCTGACTCATTTCTTAGCCTTTCCACATGTAGAATGCCAGTTCCCTCAGCCAGGTATCGAACTGGGGTGCCAAGTCGGACTTCCACAGCCTCAGGATACATCTTTTAGCAATTACCATGCCATAAACCATGATTATGCGTGCATTGTGGTCCAATTTTTCCAGGGCTGTGGAATGTCCGACACATTTAAAACATTAGAATACCATTGAAATACAAGACACCAAAAGTTGTAAAGATTTGGACATTCCCAAAAGTGGTGAGCATGTGCACCCTCTGCAATCTTACACCTGTTACATAAAGGCGAAAGATCTTGGAAAATGTTATGCAGTTTAACCTTAGAATAGTGAAATCTAAGTGTGACCTTAAATTGAATTAACTGAAGCCTCGAGTTTATAGAGCAGGATTTTATGCTTTTTAGCGCTCCCTCCCAGACATCGTCAGCTATTCCAATGTTTAAGTCTTTTTCCCAGGCTTGCTTTATTTTTAAGGTAGATGTGTCCTGCCGGTCTAAAAATATTCCCACAAAAGATGAAATCAAGTTTTTAGCTTCTGGTGAGCCCAGTATATTTTGTCTGACATAATTCCTTAACTGTAGATACCTGGAGAATAGAGCTTTCGACAGTGAAAACTTTGATACTAGCTGATCAAATGAAACAAAGTGACCATTTATATAAAGGTCCTCAACTGTTACTATTCCCTTCCGACTCCAATCTCTGAATGCTGAATCTGTGAACGATGGGGGTAAGGCATGGTTATGCCAGACTGGGGCATGTATGGTCGTGCACGATAGTTCACAGGCCTTCCTAAATTGGTTCCAAATTCTCTGACCGTTGGACAAGGTAAAGTGGTCTCCTAAAGGAGGCAGGCGGTCTGGGAGAAGAAAAAAGGAGGGCAGTAAGAGAAGTTTTTGGGGCCAAGCTTTTTTCAATTGCCAACCAGGGGGGCAGATTAGGTCTAATGCCTTTTTCATATGTAAATTGCCAATACACCATCACTCTAGCATTGGCAGCCCAGTAATAATGTAAAAAACATGGTAACCCCAGTCCGCCATGTTCCCTGGGTTTCTGAAGAAGGGCTTTTGAGATCCTATGTGCTTTATATCCCCAAATGAAAGGCATTATAATAGAATCAATTGTCTTAAAGTAAGATTTAGGAATATAAATTGGCACATTCTAAAATAGATACAGAAATCTCGGCAGGGAGACCATCTTTACTGCGTTCACATGGCCAATAAGGGAAAATCGGTAATGTTCTCCTTTAGTTTGTTCAATCTTTCCGTAAAATTTAACTTAAAAAGTGTCTTAAGGTTTTTAGATAATTTAATGTCCAGGTACTTTATACTGACCAGGTTTGTTTTAAACTGCGTATTGGCTAGGAATGTTGGGTCCAGATCTGCTGTTAGAGACAAGAGTTAACTTTTTTGCCAGTTTATGGTGTAACCCGAGACGTCGCCAAAATAATTAATTAGCTGGAGTAGGTGGGGGATGGAATTATGCACGGGTAGATTTGATTAGGCAACATACAGATGCAGCTGCGCATGAAATGAGCAGGAAATGGATAATCGAACTCTGAGCAACTGATTTCAGCAGTGTACGAACGACGTAAGGAGTGTTTCTCCTAAGACACCGTTCGGGAACCACGACTACAGAGGTAAACAACGTTGGTAAGTCATAAAGTAGGAGTCTTCGTAGCTCACAAAGAGAGGACGTTATCGGGAAACCGGGCCCTGGACATTGGAGGCTATAGCAGAAAGCACTGGGTGTCTGAAGGTATTTAACAATAGTCAATGATTTGGGCAGCGCTAACATTGGAGAGGTGGCCCCTAATCAAATTCTGCTTAGGGCCCCTTGTAGGCCTTTCACACCGCCGCAAAATCGGAGCTAGTTCTGGGCTTGTTCGGAGTTAGAGCCAGTGTTTTGGTTTCACACCGCCAGAGAGCCTGGTCCGGGCCGTAAAAACCGGGGGAACTCATACCCCAGGATTGAGCAGGGTTTGATAAGAACTGCTTGCGCGAACGGTTGGGGGAGGGATTATCCTGACCAACCAGAGCAACTCAAACCTCATGCCCGCCATATTTAAAAACACCGCTACTACGAGACGTAAACATAACATAATTACCGAACGTAGCGATCAAATTGACCGGCGAGAATACGCTGTATGGGTCCTGTTTGCTTAAGAAAGCAAAGCGAGAGCCAACAAGTGTAAAAATAAGACGTATTCGGCGCTGTTGTTGTGCTTAAAGCTAGCGGTAGCTTTAGCGTTAGTCACAAGAGCAGCGGCGTCGGGTGACGTACACACACGTTTACAGTGACGTCATGACGTTGCTCTCTTGCCGGCTCCATGGCTGTCTCCGGTCGATGTGAAACCAACCGGTTCATAACTGGGATAAGGCTGTAACCAGTTTTGAACTGACCCCAACACCAGCCTGGAACTGACTCTTGGTTCATTTTGGTGTGAAAGGCCTATTGGAGGCTTCGGCCGGCTCTGAGGGGAAGTGTGTCTGTTTAATTTGCAAGGAAAGAGTTGCCGTGAAGAAGGATTACAATTTACGACGACACTATAAAACTAAACATCAGGGGCCGTATTCACAAAACATTTTAAGGCTAAGAGTAGGTCCTAACGTGCTGATTTAGGAGTAACTCTCAAAAATAAGCGGCATTTCACTCCTAATTTTAGGACTCCTAACTTTTTAAGATAAGTAATTCACAAAGCATTTTAGCGCTAAAACTTGCTTCTAAATCTATGAAAAGCTTAGTCACTAAGAGTAAATCACAGACAATCATTTGATGGTGTTTTGAAGATATTTCATGATAGTGAGCTTTACAAAAGGTACCGTAATAGCTGTAAGGGTTTAATGATCTTATTATAGACACATTGAGGACTTCCAGGTTAGACGATGTAGTGAACAGACGCGCGAGAAGAGGCTCCCGACTAAATTGCATTATTTACCTTCAATACGGTCCTGTTGTTTCACTTTTTGCCTCACAACGAGCTGCCGAATGCGCATTAGAAATCGAATAAATAAGATATGCCATCAAAACGCCGCAAACAACAAGGAATTCAGGCTTACATAACTCGTGCTAATTCGCAACCTGAACAGCTAGCCAACATGGCGACGAGCGCAGGCTCCGCTACAGACAACACTCAACCTGCTACCGAAGTTAACGAGCCCGCTACGGTTCAACAACTCTCAGCCATGCTTGAAAACCAACAAGCCAGTATGAAGGAGGATATGGCGACACTAATACAAACCACGTCACAATCATTGAAAGCCTCCATTGACGCGCTGCGAGGGGATGTGAACTCATTTAATAAACGCCTCACCAAAACCGAAACGAGAGTGGGAGAAAACTTTGAAAGGATCACTTCAGCCGAAGCAACGGTAAAATCCCTGGAGTCCCAAAACAAACACCTTCTAGACCGAGTGGAAGACCTGGAAAATAGATTGCGCCGATCTAATCTCCGCATTGTGAATATACCGGAGGGCAGCGAGACTGGCAAGGAGCCGAAGCAGTTCATAGCCGACTTTCTGATGGAGGCTCTCGGGGAGATATTCACGTCACCCCCGCCCATCGACCGTGCGCACCGGCCCGCTACCGGAACGAGGATCCCCAAAGCCGAGGCCTTTCATTGTGTGCTTCTCTGACAAGGAAAACACATTAAGGTGGGCAATGAAACACGAACTGAAACACCGCAATGTGACTTTGAGAGTGTACCAAGACATGAGTGCTAACCTGGCCAAAAAGAGAGCTACTTTTAACAGCATCAAGCAGGAGCTGTACAAAAAAGGCATCCACTTCGGACTGTTATACCCGGCACGTCTGAGCGTCACCTTTGATGGAGAATCGTTCTACTTCGACACCCCTGAAGAAGCGAGGACCTTTTACGAGCGGCGCGTTGCAGGCTAATTTGGATAAGACAATGTAAGAGCTGAACTGTGTGAGCAGGTGCGCAGAAATGCGCACACACACTTCTCATGTCCCGATGCAGATATTGGTAACACTAATTGTTAATGAGGCGACTACTCATCTTTACTCATTTGTGGCTCAGATGCAAACTTTTATGCAGTTGGTTTGTACTTGTTGTGGAAATTTATACACTAAATTTAATATAGGATTTGAATAAGTTGGGTGTTTTTTCTCAAAGTAGGCGAAATATAGGAAATGTGTCTCGGGGGACAGGATAAGGGAATCCTGCGGCTAGCCACTGTTAGGGAAACCAGCATAGGAATGGATCGTGTTAAATTTGTTCCTTTTTTGTTTTGTTTTTGTATCCCCGTTTTTTCTTTTTTTCTTAGGGTGTTCAGAGTTTTTCGGGATACACATTACCTCTACCTTTCACAAATGGAATATAATAATAAACCCAGAGTAAAGTAATGTTAAGTGGTGTAATAACAGGAGGAGACACTGCCAGATTTGTCAGTTGGAATGTTAAGGGTCTAAATGGCCCTGTTAAAAGAGCCCGAATTTTTGCTCACCTTAAAAAACTCAAATCTGAAATATTTTTTTACATGAGACACATTTAATAATAGAGGATCATCTTGGATTACGAAGACCATGGGTCGGTCAAATATTCCACTCCAATTTCAATAGCAAATCAAGCGGAGTGGCAATTATTTTCCATAAAAAAGTTCAGTTCACCGCAGCAGATGTTATCTCTGATCCGAATGGCCACTACATTATAATCTCGGGATCACTTTTTCATACACCAGTGATACTGTATATGCACCCAATTGGGATGATGAAGATTTTATAAAGAAAATTATATCCAATATTCCTTCTCTAAAATCTTATTACTTGATATTTGGAGTGTTGAGATCTGGACTACCAAAGTCTGATCTATAATGAAAAGCTAGTATCCAAAGTTTATTAGTTATGTCCTATTAAACCCGTATTTACCACTTTGTAACACAATGCTTTAATTGTATATTATTTCTTCATAAAGAAGTCTCTCCTCTCACCACGGTCCTTGCTAAGAGTTGCGAACCCCGGCCTCTGCGGTTAAAAGCGCAGGATTTTCCCTCTAGACTACCTGAGATTACTTCTAAATGAAGTACAATATTCAATATATACCACTGTGTTCAGCGTTTTACTTCATCAGAACCACTTCATCTTTATGATGATGCAGATTTCCGTGTCGTATAAACCCTTTTAAATTTGCTTCAGAAAACCCTCCTCCTTTTTCACAAGTTATTGCTATTAAGTTGTACGAAACTTAGTTTTGTAAACCACCCTTCCTAAAAATAGAACAGATATACTATTTTCAGAATTTAAACATCACGTTAAATCTGGGAAGGTATTAAAACCTATTCTCTCCTTACAGAGAGGTTAGTTGTATGAGGTTGTGTGTGTTTTAAATCAGTAATGTGCCGTTGTGTGGAATCGAATTGTACTTACCTCCCCGAGGACGGAACCATCTCTTAGAAGAAAAAACCTATACCTAAAGTCCTTCTCTTCCAGTTATAAACTAATTCACAACTGAGGCTTTACAACATTTAAGGGATTTTATTTACAAAATACAAGAGAGTATATTACATAAAATGGACAAGAAAGGAAAAGAAAAGAGGTTGTGTGCCTGCATACTCCTCAATTGGAGTTATTTCTATTTCCCATTATATCTGTTGACTTGATCTCTTTTCTAATTTTTTGTAAATCTTGAAACGATACAAGGGTATATGCATGCATGCCCAATAAGTATCGTCTAAAGCTTTCCCCGAAACCTTTAAAAATTATAAGGACTTACCGTATTTTCCGCACTATAAGCCGCACTGGACTATAAGCCGCAGGTGTTATAATGTTTAATTACCATATGTAAGAGTTTGTGCACAGAGGGGATTGTCTGGAAAGGGATGGCTGCTTGAGGAAGCTCCTATTTATTAACATGAGCGCTGCAAACAATGCATCACATCATTGAAGCATGCCCTCTACAAAAACTTAAAGGAGGACTCGTCACCCTTCATACAGCAGAGCAAGAGGCAACTGCTTGGTTAAAGGACTTTGCATTCGCTAAATAAAATTAACATTTCAACAAACAAGTTGCATATTTGCATAACGTATTCAAGTGTTACCATTTAGTGCAATAGCTACTAGGGATGGGCACGAGTGTTTTCGCTACTCGCGTGATCGCTTGCATTCCTCGAGGATCAATCGATTCCTCGTTAAACTTTTTTCTATTTTTAGAACGCAACACATCTGTCTGCAGAACAACGGTTCACCGCAATAAAGCGCTCAATGCTTATTGTCAAACAGTCACAGTTGCCATATGATATTAAGGATTTATTCCCACAAGTTTAAAACACATTTTCCTCACTGAAAGTATTTGAATAGACGGGCCACAATTTAATCCGATCAAGTAGGTCTGCGTTGGGGAGAAAAAAAGAGAAAAAAAGCATGGGCTGTAGTTGTAACAAAAAAAATAGCCTAAGTCACCATTTAAAATAAGCTCCAAATAATATTAAATGATTGTCCTACAATTTAAATACATATAAATAACTCACCAAAGCAGATAGTTGTATATCCAACCGCGTAATGCTCACTCCGTGTCCGTGAATAATTACCGCGACTAATTCCTCATTAACGGAACGTTAAGCCCCTATCTCACTGGGCTGCGACAGTGTGCGACAAGTTGGAGACACAAAATTGCGACAAAATATGCGAATTAGCGACAATTTTCACTTGCAGTCTCACTGAGTTGGTTCCTCACGACACATTTGCGAATGTCCTGCCCAACACTTGCCAGGAGCTCGCATTTATGTCTCGCGAACGTCTGGCGAGCCTCGCACGAACGGAATGTCAGTCTCATTTTTGTCTCAAATCAGTCACAATTTAGTTTCATATGTCGCCAACCCCTCGCAAAATTGTCTGACATTGCTCGCACTTTCTGACTCGCGGAAACTAAATTGAGAAGGGTTTGCAACGCGTTTGAGACACCTGCGACGACTCTGAGACTATTTTGAGACTAGATTTGTCGCACACTTTTTTTGAACATGTTCAAAATTCATGCGACAGGACTGCGCGGCTCTGCGACTCATGCGAGGAAATTGAGACTTCCGCGAACGTTTGGAGACAGTTTAGAGACTCGTTTGCGAATGCAGTCTCCAACTTGTCGCAAACAGTCGCAGCCCAGTGAGATAGGGGCTTTACACCGGTCGGTTTTTGAATCTTATCCCCATATTCCCTATTGAAGGCTTCTTAACTGTTGTTGGCTCGGAGCGAATGTGCCTGAAGTAAGCCTTGCTTCTTCTTTACTTTTCTTTCCAAGCGGAGAGCACCTTGCATGGTCACCTGGAGTCTAGGCTACTCATTACTAACTGAGAGTAACAGGTGTCATCTCCCCTTTTTATAAACTTAATTTTATCATCTGCTTTGAAATAATTTGACAGTTTTATTCCTGACAATGTTCTGGAGAAAGGAGGTGGCACGGAGGTGGCAGTTATTTGCAGTTGCTGTTTGACACAACGCTCAGTTTATTGCACTTGCATCAAAATATTTAATTTTGTTAAACTTTATTTTATCCGTTTTGTGCTGTTTTGTACACGTATATAACATTTTAAAATAGGGGCGGCCCGCCGGCCGGCCTAAAGGCTACAAACACAAAAAAAAAATAACGATTTTCCTCATCCACCAATCGAGTTCATTTGAAACGAGGAGTACTCGATTACTAACGCTCATCCCTAGTAGCTACAGAACATATACTGTGCTGTGTAATAACAGGGTCGAAAAATTGGGAAAAAGTTGCGGCTTATAGTCCGAAAAGTACGGTAAACAGGTATTGCCCAACTAAGGAGCCGTTTTAGACCACCAATATCCTGCTAATTCCTTTCATCATTCTGAGATTTCCTATTCTTTCCTTTTCCCACTCTAGTAGTTTACCATTTGACCAAGTCATCTGTGTCAAGAGTTTCAAAGAAGTGTTTTTAAAAGACTTTGCCTCTAAGTACTTCGAAGTCCAAAATCTTTCAGAGTATTTTGGACTCAAAGTTTTTCTAAGTTTTTCTTCTGCCTCCATGGTTGAAGGGACAAATAGAGTCTGCTGGAACAGAGAGTGACAAACTATAGGCGTATATAGTAATCTTAAAAAGCCCTGCTCCCAAACGGGCTGTTATATAGTGAACTGAGCAATGACACTTGGGAGAGGGATGAGTGAAAAAGGAACAGCTGCACGGGGGACCCCGGTAGCCTCCTCCCTCTACTCCTTCCTACTGTATGGCCATATAAGGTCCTTCCCCCTTCCTCTGGTCAACTTTAACCTGATGAGCCTTCACATTCTTCATTCATATTCTGTTTCATTAAACATTTCCTACTTTTACTTATGACAAAAAGAAAGTAACAAGTAAAAAGCTACATCATGTTCAAATATCACAACAGGAGGTGATTTAAATTGTCTAATAAACCCCAATCTAGATAGATCCAACCCTGCTTTAATACCTCAGTTAAAAATGGCCAGGGCCTTATCAGCCTTTATGGATCAGGTTGGATGCATTGATCCCGACCACGGCAAAAGTTTAATCTAACAGTTGAACAGCAGTTGAACAGTTTGTTGGTAAGTCATAACGTAGGAGTCTTCGTAGCTCGTTAAAGAGAGGACGTTATCGGGAAACCGAGCCCTGGACATTGGAGGTAATAGCAGAAAGCACTGGGTGTCTGAAGGCATTTAACAATAGTCAATGATTTGGGCAGCGCTAACATTGGAGAGGAGGCCCCTAATCAAATTCTGCTTAGGGCCCCTTGGAGACTTCGGCCAGCTCTGAGGGGAAGTGTGTCTGTTTAATTTGCAAGGAAAGAGTTGCCGTGAAGAAGGATTACAATTTACGACGACACTATGAAACTAAACATCAGGGGAGTTTCCAGAACCCCACCAAGAAAACGTTTTCTTTCTATTCACATGTACACCATTCATACTCCCGTATAGATTATTTCTTTATAGATAAAACTCTTCTCCCATCAGTGGCCAATACAGAATATTCTGCAATTGTGGAATCAGACCATGCGCCATTAATCCTAGATCTGTCATTTAATCTCTTGCAGAAACCCCGCCCTCTGTGGAGGCTCAACTCTCTCCTGCTAGGTGACAAAAGCTTTTGTGATTTGATAAATAAGGTTATTGATGTGGGCGGCAGTGGCAAAGTGGGTAGGAAGATTGCCTCTGGAGTGCAGGGTCGGAGGTTCGATTCCCCGCCTACCCGCCACATGTCGAAGTGTCCCTGGGCAAGACACTGAACCCCAAATTGCTCCCGATGGTTCAGAGGGCGCCTTGCATGGCAGTTACTGCCATCGGTGTATGAGTGTGTGTATGAATGGGTGAATGTGGTAAGATATGTAAAGCGTTTTGGGGCTGAGAAAATCGGCTAGAAAAGCGCTATATAAGTCAAGTCCATTTACCATTTTACCATTTGATGAGTTTCTCATAAACAACCAGAAAGACAATGTAAGCCCTTCTCTTCTCTGGTAGACTCTCAAAGCTGTCATCAGGGGAGAAATCATAGCCTTTTCTTCCTTACAAAATAAGGTACGCAGAGAGAAACAAGACAAACTTTTAAAATCAATAAAAGAGACTCACAAAAGGCAATGACACCATCACCAGACCTTTCCAAGCAGAGATTGAATTTACAGAAGGAATATGACTTATTGTCAACCGGTAAAGTAGAAAGGCAACTTCTGCAGGCACGTGGACTCAATTATGAAAGTGGTGAGAAGGCGGGAAGATTACTGGCACACCATCTTAAAGTTAAGGCCAATTCACAGCATATATCCCAAATTAAAAATAGTTTAAATCTATTGACAATAATCCCATCTGAAATTAATAATGTTTTTAAAGAGTTCTACTCTACTTCATATCAATTTGAAAGTCCACCTAATGATACAGACATGGAAATGTTCTTTGAGGGTATAATGTTTCCTAAAATTGGAAACGATAAAGCCGGAAATCTAGAACAGCCATGGAACATAAGTGAAATAACAAAATCAATCAAAGCCATGCAAAGTGGGAAGACACCTGGGCCAGATGGTTTTCCAATTGAATTCTTTAAGACATTTTCAGACAAACTATTACCACTTTTGCTTAACATGTTTAATGAGTCATTGGCCCAAGGAACCCTACCTCAAACTCTTACAATGGCATCACTTACTCTGCTGTTAAAACCTGGGAAGGACGCAGATGCATGTGGATCTTATCGACCAATATCTCTTTTAAATGCAGATTATAAAATATTGGCGAAGGCCTTGGCTATGGGGCTGGAAACAGTTATACACCAGATCATCTCCGATGATCAAACTGGTTTTATTAGCAATCGCCACTCATTCAGTAATATCCGCCGCCTGCTAAATGTTATTTATTCACCTGCATCTGAAAAGTTCCCTGAGATGGTTATCTCTTTAGATGCGGAGAAAGCTTTCGATAGGGTGGAATGGCCATATTTGTTTAAGGTCTTGGAAAACTTTGGTTTTGGTCACCAATTTGTGTCATGGGTAAGTAAGTAAGTAAGTAAGCTTTATTTATATAGTTTTATATAGTATTAGTTTTAATGTTAGTTTTAGACACTCATTTCATTATGCTGAATACAAATTCAATTTAAATGCATCCATCTAATAAGCTCAAGCAAAGTTGTTATTTTCAGTGCATTTTCCATATTGAAAGCGGTCTCGAAATGCAAGTTAATCAAATAAATGTTTTGGATTAGACCTATCCACAAGTACTCTTCTGGCTGGCCTCTGCAGTGGTCAGAGTTGGTCTTCATTTAGATATTCCAAATAGTCCATGCTCTCTCACAAACACCACTAAACTGAAGTTTAGTGCCTCTTTGGAGGATTCATTTAAGCTAAAATTTTGACTTGAGTAGCTCTAGTCGTCCATTTTGCAATTGGCTTTGTCCAGAATATCTTTAATCTAGGACTATTTGGTGTGAATGCTGAAATATAATAGCTTTAATATTCTGCGTATTTATTCTTATTTTTATTCCGCCACTTTTTTGGCCTTCAATAACTTCAACATACTTACAGGTACATCTGCTTGAAAGTCAGACACTACATCATTCACTGCTCTCATGTACTAAGCGAAAAGTTTCATCTGGCTTTTTAATGGGCAGTAATGGTGTATTACTCTGAGGGTTCTGGGTTATCTTTAAAACACCTGCTTGCACTAGGCCTTTGATTTGAGGTTCAATTCCCTGTATTGCCTCCTCTTTCAGTGGGTACTGGTTCTTCCATGGAGGCCGAGCGCCAGGTCGGAGCTCCACTGTCACAGGCTGGGCTGACTTAACAAGTCCAATGTCGGTGCTGTGTTTTGCCCACACACATTCTGGAACTTGTTTCAGCATGTCTTCTTTCAAGCTTTCTGCTTCTGATGTGGTGCTGTGCATTGATTCCTCTGTCAGTTGTATAGTCTGTGGTTCACCCATTCCCTGGGCGGAAATCATGATCTTCACGAACCTCTGATCTTCGCTTTCCCAAATGGCAGAATTCTCTTTTGTTGGAGTAAAGATGACATCTTCTGATTCTGTCACCATTTCTCCTACGTGTTTTTGTTCATAATCTTTAGCTATCATCAGAGTCACATGTGGGAGCCCTTCCTTAATGTCATATTATTTGTCAAAGTATTCATTTTTGCTCATTTTCATAGCAGCTCCTTGTGGTCCCAGTATTATGCATCCTGAACTGAGTGGGACTTGCTTTGGCTGTTGGCTCAACCATTCATCTGAAGCTGATTGTGACGCACACTTAAAATACTTAAGTATGCAGTGAAATGGATATTCAGGGAGCTTAGCTTCTGGAATATTTGCTAAGAGATACTTTTCCCACAGTTTAAATGACTCCATTAGGTCTGGGCTTAGATTTCCAAGCCAGAATACTGAAGGAGCCTCTGTTCTTGCTGTCATGAGTAGTTGGTGTTTAGCCTCATGTGGTACGTTGATCAGACAGCCGTCTGGTGTACAACTAATTGTGCAGTTTAACCTACATAAAGCATCTCTTCCCAAGAGTGCGATGGGAGTGTGTTCTGAGACCAATATGGGTATTTTTATCTTTTGGTTTTGATAGCGGAGCTCAATTGGTTTTGTGGAAGGGATCAGCTGTTTCACACCCTCAAACCCGACTGTCCGTATAAATTTACCAGACATGGGAAGGTGGGTAGCATTCTCAGGCCGGATACAGGTGAAGGCGGCTCCACTGTCAACCAATACTTCTATTGGTTGATTGTTTACCTCTACCTGTATGGTTGGTTCTTGTTCCGGCCCTAATACTATCAGCTGACACCTTCCTGTTGGGTTCTCTGGGCACCCCTAGTATCCCAGTTCTGGGCCCCCATTAGGGTTAACCGGTCCCTGGGGTGGCTGGGCTTGCTCCATGAATCCTCCGCTGTTGCCCCCTCGAGTATTACCACTGTTTGGTCTGTAGCAGTTCCGAGCAAAATGTCCAGGTCTTCTGCAGTTGTAACATGCTCCTGTATTCAGCTGACCGCCTGAATTACCTCGTCCCCTTCTTCTCCATGTTGTTGTCGGGTTGAAGACTGGCTGTGGTATTTGGACAATAGGGAATGACTGTGGCGGTTGGAACTGAGACTGAATTGGTTGTAGCTGTGGTTGGTTTGGTTGTATAAAAGGGGGTTGTTGCATCATGACCATAGCTTGTATCTTCTCCTTCTTTCTACAGTCTGGTCTTGCTCTTTCAAAGAGTTCTCCTTTTTCCGATATAGCTCTACCTGATGAGCCACATGATCTGTGTATAGACTTAAGATGGAGTTCCCAAGTCCAACCTCCTCTGCTAACTTGCTTCTCACTGGTATAGGTAATCCTTCCTGTATTTTGGCTCGCAGGATTGCTTTCTCCATCCGATTTGTATCCGGATCGTTACCTGTGATATTTCTCCATGTCTGATGCGCCCTTGTTACATAAGCTTGTGGGTTCTCGATTGGTCCCAATGGCTCAATAAGAATGTTGTCTGGATGCATGTTGGTTATGTAAGTCTCTCGCAGTGCTCTACACATTCTCCCTCTGGATGCTGCAAACAAATCTGCATCATTGACAGCAGTTCCCACAAACTGATTAAGCCCTGCCTTCTCCAATATCTCCTCCATGGCTGGGACCCCAAGAAGATTGGCTAAAAGTTTCTTTATCTCCCATGGCCAGCTGTGTTCCTATCACCATTTCATCCAACTTGGAGATCCATGGATGTGCTACATCTTGAAGAATGGGTAGTTTCTCAAGGATGTGTGACATATCTGTATTCTGCCATGGCTTGTACTCTAAAGCTTGTCCTCGCACTAACACTGGAAACATCTTCTTATATGTCTCCCTCTTGCGCAGGTTGTATTGTGAGAATAACCCCTTTGCTCCGGGACTTGTCCCATCGTCATCTGGAGAACCTCTGCTATTTCTGGCACCCTTCCTTCTCTGCTTGCCATCATAGATCGAGTCGGACTCTTCTTCAGCAGAACCTGTATCATGGTCTTCGTCTTCACTGTCACTGGACTCAACTTTCGTCTGTCTAGTTCTAGCAGATGATTTGCCCCCTTTGCCTGCTTTGCCCCCTTTGCCTGATTTGCCCCCTTTTTTCTCAGCTCTGGCCAGTATCTTCTTGATTGATTCCACATATCCCCCAATGTCATAACCTGAATCACTCTTCTTCTCGCTGTCGGGGCGTGGGTTAAATACTATGGTTGATGTAGCTTTCCCTTCTTGCACTGTTTCATCATCATCATCTTTAATGTGGTAATTGCCCTTGTGTCTAAATATGGGCAATTGGGGATATGCATCAGCAAATTTAACCTCATCATCATCATCATCATCAACCTTTATTTAAACAGGCAAAAATTGCTAAGAAACAATGTCTTCTCATAAGGTGGGGGTTTCTTCACTGAAGGGTGTGTTAGCTTCTGCTAGCAGCTTCTCAGTAGACTCAGAATTCCTGCTAATTTCCTCTGTAATCCGCTCCTTTTTTTCTCTAGATTCCTTCAGCCATTTCTGTCCCTCTTTATCAAACAAGTCCAGAGTACCCAGTTCTATCCGTCTCTTTTCTTGTCTCTTGTTCCCCTTTTTGCCCTTGTTATGTTCTGCCTTGTATGCGGACACAAGCACTCGCATTGTTTTAATCACATCAGTATTCAAAGTACCGTCCAGTGGCCATGGCTGTTCAATCGCTGGCCAACGTTTATGGAACTTTCGTGACATTTCCGCAATCCCCTTGATGAGGGGGTTGTTTCTCTGCACCACGTCAACAGGGATATTTGTTTTTGCAACTGCAGGACTCATCTTTTTTTAGCTTTGTAAGATATAAACGTGTAAGCATCTTATCCCCCTTTTTTTTTTTTTTTTTTGGATCAACTGTTTAATAGAAATAGTTTACTAAAATGGATTAAAAAAAATCAGTATTTAAAATAGTAAGTATTAAAAATAGTGAAAGTCAATGAAGGACAATTAATTAAACACTAAAATGTAGGCAAAAGCTGTCAAAAACAATGGAAGATAAGTAATGAATGAAACACTCAAAACTATCCTAATTAAGTAAAAAATCAATGAGTAAATCGAAGAATCAATATAAAGGAATGAATTATTGCGTTAGTAAAATTAAACAACAATGAAAAAACCGTTAAGTGTAGTCAAGTTGTGTTCAGTTATAAGTTTGTTTACAGAACAGGTGTCACTGCAGCTACTCCCCAGTGAAAATAAAACCACCTTACCATCCACAGAAAACAGGAATGAATGAAGTGAAACAGTAGCCTGGAAATCCAGACCCTGATATCTTGAACGATAGAGGGTCTGGCCACGATCATTAGTAATTTCCAACTCAAGGGGCGGCTCCTACTCGTGCATTTCAAATGCCACTGCACGCAGTTGGATAGCACTATAACCAATCAGAGCGATGCACAAGGCGACGTAAGCCCCTTTCGTTTAGCGAACAGCTGTTAAACTGTTAAATTAAACGTTTGCCGTTGTCGGTCGGCAAAATAGAACATTCCACTTACTTGCTAATGAAAGATTTGAGTGCCGTCTTCCAAATCGTTAAGGGTCGAGGCCAAAGCAGTCTCAAACTCACACAACATATCCGCAGCCATCGTTGATGTTTACTATCACGGCTTCGACGTCGCATGCACGTCACTGTCGTCATCCGGTTACGTCCTCCCCAGAGTACCATATAAGGGGCTCTGGCGCGCCCGCCAGATTTCTGGCTTTCTTGATAAAGCTTCAACGCAGCGTGTCCAGACCAACACGCGCAGCAAATTTAATTTGCCAGCGCCTAGTGGCAGGTCTGGGAATGCCAGGCTAGTGAAACAATGCAAAAATCCAAACAATTTTATTGAAAAAAGGCTCAAATTTCAGAACCTGTAACTTGAAATGGTAGTGAAAATGTCATGGAAAAACAGACCTGGAAAAGTACGAACAACTGCTGAAACTCAAAAGAATCAACCCTAACTCTAGCCTTGATCATTTACTTCAAGACACAAGTCATAAATCAATATCAAAAATAGGATATGTAAACCTCCCCCGTAAAATCAGACGCACATGCTAGGCAAAAACCACTAACAACCGTCAAATAAATATACTTTAAAGCGAACAGTCAATTGCCAAGTCCCTACTTCAAGTTAGCATTTGATATTTGTCATGTATGTGGTAAAAGAAAAAATAGTCAGTGTGACCTAAATTTATGTGTGAGTGAACAAATGTGAGATCATTAACGTGTTGTGTGAATGTAGGTGGATGAGTGTGTGTTCGTTGTAGTACGTAGATAAGAGAATGTGTGACCAAGAGTTTGTGGAAAAAAATGGCACTAGCCTGGTTTTTTGGGTTACGGACGCACCGATCAGAGGGATGTCACGGTTTGGAGGACACACCGATCAGAGGTCCCGGGATATCATCCGTCTGTTGGACTCAGATATTTAGATGTCACGGCTACCTTCCCTAGACACTCGTGGCCCAACAGTGCATAGAAGAAAAGAAAAGAGAGCACATAAACGGGCTTTAATGAAGTCCGTGCAGACAGTAATTAAGGTTACAATTGCTTGGTGATTACCAGAAATCTTGCACGTTCTCAGCAAAACACAGCCATTATAATTCCCACAATGCAGATGTGTGTAAGGAGATAATCAATGTCTCAAAGTCCTGTAATTTCAGGTAATTTCTACCCAAGTAGATTTTTGTGTTGTTTTCATGCAATCAGCTAGTACCTGCTGAGGAATAACCTAAGATCCAAAAAGGTTTCAGCCAAAAAATCGAATGTATTATTGTAGTTACGCATTAGACCTCTAAATTTAGAAAGAAAATAATTATAATTTTTGACATTCCTTCAAACGTGTAACTTAGCTCTGGAGAAACCAAATGTTCCTCCCCTTTTTAATTTATTATTATATCTCTTTTATCGTGTTTTTAAGGTGAAAAACCCCAGCTTCTAAAAGCTCCACAATGGTTCTTTAAAGAGAGCGTTGCGCCCCAGAGTGCTCCGCCTGCCTGCGTGCTGCACTGCAGGCGCGGAAAGATATGCAGGCTCCATTTCAACACAGCACAAAGTAATCTGGCAACACATAGGTCTTCTCATAAATGAAGACTTTGCTTCACATCCCCAGAAATTACTTTGTACGATGTTAAACACTGTCGGATTACGAGGCGAAACGCAATATGGCAGCAGCAATGTGAGTCCGTCCAACGGCTTTAACAGACGCGACTGGACCAGAGCCAGCAAAGGCGCAGGCGACACACAAATATATATCTATAAATCCTTTACTTTATCTCAATAAAGGAGCACAAATTAATAAATCTAACAATTAGCCCCGGATAGGAGCTATTGTTATTGTTAGAACAAAGCGTGGACAGATTTTTCAAACGTACATCCCATTATTAAATATGCAAGTGCGGCCCGCTGTACAGAGCGCGCAAGGATCAAGTCAAAATCAAATCGAATCAATTTTATTTGTACAGGTCAAAACCACAAATAGCCTCAGCGGGCTCTACAATCCTTAAAATATGAAACAATATGACACTCCGCCCTTACACCCTTAGCTCGGCTGAAGGACGCCGTATTAGGACACACACCTTATTTAAATAATGGAGTTGTCAGCCCTGTAATTGTATCCGTGCATTTAGCATATCACGTGCATCTACAGTCATATGAAAAAGTTTGGGAACCCCTCTCAGCCGGCATTATAATTGACTCTGCTTTCACAAAAAAAATATAAAAGTGGTATGTCTTTAATTTACCAGGAACAGTTAAGTACTGGGATGTTTTCCAAACAAAGATTTTTTGAAAAGCAGTATTTGGTTGTATGAAATAAAATAAAATGTGAAAAACTGGCTGTGCAAAAATATGGGTACCCTTGTGGTTTTGTTGATTTTAATGCCTGTAACAGCATGTAAAACTGATGACTTTAAACACAAAGTTGGTTGGATTATGAACATTGAACCTCATAGAATTGTCTGTTTAATCATGAGAAAATGTATTTTAGGTGCCTAAATGCAAGTTGCACTTCTCTTTGACTCTCTGCTGAAGTGAGACAGAATGGGATCATCAAAACAGCTCCCAAAAGATCTGAAAAACAAAGATTGTTCATTGTCATGGTTTAGGGGAAGGCTACAAGAAGCTTTCCCAAAGGTTTCAATTGTCAATTTCGACTATAGGGAACGTTGTCAGGAAATGGAAGGACACAGGCATAGTGGCAGTTAAACCCAGGCATGGCAGACCAAGAAAAAAACAGGAGCGGCATAGGTGGAGGATTGTGAGAATGGTTGCACACAACCCACAGATCACCTCCAAAGGCCTGCAAGAACATCTGGCTGCAGATGGTGCATCTGTACATCGTTCAACAATTCAGCGCAATTTGCACCAAAACATCTGCTTTTTATAAAGACCAAATAACTTAATTTTTGTCTCATCAGTCCAAAGCATTTTCTTCCAATATGAAGCTGGCTTGTCTAAATGAGCTTTTGCATACTCCATGCAACTGTATCTGTGGCATGGGCGCAGAAAGGGCTTCCTTCTCATCACCCGGCCATACAGATGTTTTGGTGCAAATTGCACTGAATTGTAGAACCATGTACGGATACACAATCTGCAGCCAGATGTTCTTGCAGGTCTTTGGAGGTGATCTTTGGGTTGTGTGCAACCATTCTCACAATCCGCCGCATATGCCGCTCTTGTACTTTTCTTGGTCTGCTAGACCTGGGTTTAACTGCAACTGTGCCTGTGTCCTTCCATTCCCTGACAACGTTCCTTACAGTAGAAATTGACAATTGAAACCTTTGGGAAAGCTTCTTGTAGCTGTCGTGAGAAAAGTCAAGCAAACGGTGATATAGTGTATAGCATCAGGTTTATTTTCAATCAAGATAGCAAGAATTCTCCGCGGAGAGGTCACCGGTTCCAACACACGTAAGTATGTTACAAGAAGTGACAATGTTCACTCAAAATCATGGACTATTTAAGGACATGGTGGGAGGCGGGTAGACAGGTAAGGCTGGGTGGGGGGAAGGAGGGGAAGGCAGGTTGGGAGGCAGACAGGTTTTGAGATATACATTCATATTATAATCGTGGGTGGGGCAGGCTGACCCAGAACAGCAGGAGGCTGTCTGCAGGAACATTGTCCTCTTTCAAATGTATAGTCAGGCTGGCTCCACACGGGAGATTGAGGGGGATGGTTGAACCTACATTTAAGTTAATCAGTTTACACTAAAACACAGTCAATGTATGCCTATACAGGCCTGTAGCAAATGTTTCCTATTTCATTAATAAGCATTCTAACATTTGAGTCCAGACATACATCATATGCAAAATCCGCCACCACACTTCACTGTTTTTATCATATATGATAACATAAAAGATAGCAAACCACAGTAAGGCAAAATATACACTAGGGGAGAAAAAAATAAACCCCAAAACAGTCAAAAGGTAAGGCAAAAGGAATAACAGGGAATAATAAAAAACCTCGTAAGGAAAAAATATAAACCCAGGACAGGCCAAGATTAACACAAAATGAAAAATTTGATCAATGGGAAAAAACCTCGATAGGCGTTGTTTGAGGAAAACATTAAACCAAATTTCTGTGTAAAAGAAACAAAACAAAAGTTTAAGGCCAAAGATACAAAGAAAGCAGAAACCAAAAGACGATAAGGCAAAATAGTCCTAGAATGCCTGTAAAGTTCAAAAACCCCCAAGGGTAGCAGACAGGCATGGACATGCAGCAAAAGCCACCACTGGAGTGTCAGACATTTCCATCAGGTCTGATAGCATGGAGGGAGTGAATCCGGGGAGGGGGGCATCCGTGGTGCAGGATAGGCGGCCATTGCTGGGGGAGGTGGGGGTCGTCTGGCTCTCCTTGCGTCATCTTCCTCGTCGCTGCTGGTGCTGGTCCAGCTGATGTCATCTGGTCCATGCTGGTGGGCTGTAGTCCTGTAGGTGCCTCTCGATCCGTTCGCTGTGACTGGCATGGATCCAGGTGGTCCGTTCTGCAACCTTCACGGCCGTCATGGAGGAGAGGAGGAGTTGAAAGGGTCCTGTCCCTCGCTTGCTTGTCAGAACCTCCGTCTGGGAGCCATGACCACAAACCGATCCCCGGGTGGTGGCTGGTCGTGGTAGTGCATCCTTTCACCAGTCTGTGGAGAGCAGAAAGAGAAGACAGGGGAGTGACCGTGACAGGGACAGTTGACAGCAGGCGTGCTTGGAAAAGTTGTTTGTGGGAAACTCAAGTTTCTTTTGTTTAATGGCAGTCATAGCCGCAATGGCAGCCAAAAGAAACAGTTTGTAAAGGTATCACAAATGCGCCCTGCAACTACTTAGGGTAGGAAAAATAGCATCAAAAGGGTTGTCACTAATATGTGTGTGATGGATGCAGAAATCACCGTGAAGTCAACTTGGCCTTGCTCTGAGGCCGGATGCCGTGAAGCAGAGTCAACCCCTAAAGCTCCAGGTTTGGATGGGACAGTGTAGGCTTTTCCAGAACAGGACAGGACAGGGGGAAACACTGCTGCATACACTGTGACGCATAGAGGAGAGAAGGATATTGTTCAAATATAATCAAAGAGACAGTGACATGAGGTATCAACATGGCAAATTGAGAAAAGCCCACTAAATCAGCTTAAAAGGGAAAGAAGATAACACTTATAGCAGAAAGTCAAAGCCATAAATAACAACAATGTTGACTTGTCAAATAAACAAAGTGATCTTACCTTTTGGATGCAGTCATCAAGCAAAACGTAACCATACTAAACTTACCGATTGGACCTGCAAGGCCAACAATGTAAACTGTGGTGAAACATCAACAAGTTTGCAGCAAAATGTTGATAATGTGCAGCAAATAAAACAAAACAAATTGCAAAGTTAGTTGTGTTAAAATGAGTTGTGTTAGGTTTTAGGAAAACCACAGAATGCGAGAAACAGTACAAAGAAACATAAAAGAAAACAGGTATGGAAATAGAATGAGATGAGCATATTTCCAGGGAAATATTAGAAAGCAGCACCTACAAGAGTCGGGAAGCAAAGATGAAGTTAGTAGCAAAACAAGAAACAAGTTTAAGTAAAACTTAAACGATCGCTGCACGCAATAAAGCAACTGAAATGCACACCCAAGTGCACAGAGTTAATCCAAACAAAATCAAAAGTCAAGCATAAAGAAAATGCTGGAACAAGTTTAAGCAAAGCTTAAACGATCGTTGCGCGCAACAGAAAAACTGAAATACACACCCAAGTGTACAGAGTTAATCCAAACAACAACAAAAACACAAACATACAAAAATCAAGCATTCAAAAATGCCGGCAGCAAGGTGACCAATTTGGCTAATGGTCAGACAGACGCCAGAGATTCCACACAAAACACAGAGAGAGAAAAGGAAAGAAAAAAACAAGCCAACTGACTGATTTTTGGCAAAGCCAGAGATCAGAACTCTGTACCCTCACACATAAAACACACCTCAAACTCAACCAAACTATAACAACAACAAACCCTCTCACTGTCTCACATGTGCTGTGAAGCACACAACATCCTGCAACAAAGAAAACTAAAATCTCTCTCTCTCTCTCTCTCTTTTTTTTTTTTTTTTGTAAAACACAGAACTCTCCACTGTCAACAAAAACAACCAAAATAGAGGGCCAACTCTGCCCTTAGGCTTTGTTCACAAGAAGGGAAAAGTTTTAAAGGAGTTAAAACCTGCTGGAGAAAAGAAAAATTAGTACAAATGAATGCAATGTAGGAAAAGCTTGGAGGGAATTTGCTATACAGTAAGTGGGCTATCAGTGGGCAATAGCTTGTGTGATGTGCAACAGAATGAAAGAACAACAAGACAATACAAAAAAACAACAGGACAAACAATAAAACACTTATGAAATTTCAAAATTCTTGCTATTTGATCGAAAACAAGCCCCACTAACACAAATATCTTGGTCTGTAAAAGGGTTAACAATTCTAGTTTAATCTCCCAGAAGGACCTGTTTAATAATTCAGGCTTTCCAAGCCAACTGCTTGTCCCGGTCCGTCAACCGAACAAGTAACATTACCAATTACTAAACTACCTAAAACCTTCCTCTCAACCTGCTCAGTTCAACTTGAACAAATAAGACAAATTCGGCAATCTTGTCCCATGCTTGGCGGAAGGTCATTCAAATGTATTAACAGACACAAAGCACCCGGGCCGAAGCTAACCCGTGGCTGTTTACTTTGGCGTTCTAGCTTTATTACACTAATGGTTAACTAATGTTCATGCTCACTTCCAAGTAAATTTAAACGGGAGAGTTTCGCTCCGACTGTAGTGTAAAAGTTCCTACAGAGATATCCTTAGAAGTAATCCTTTAACCCAATTGTTGTTGCTTTAAAACAAAACATATTCTCACATACCGATTCGGAGGAGATGACAGAGTTCCCCACGGGACGGTCAGCAGAGATCCTCTCTGTCCCGAATTGAAAGGCTTTCTGTGAGAAAGGTGATCAGCCTTTTGGAGTCCGCTGTCCGGTCCCGTGGACCCTCTGCCGGTGTTCTCCTTCCTGGAATTAGCTCGCCAAAAACTGTCGTGAGAAAAGTCAAGCAAACGGTGATATAGTGTATAGCATCAGGTTTATTTTCAATCAAGATAGCAAGAATTCTCCGCGGAGAGGTCACCGGTTCCAACACACGTAAGTATGTTACAAGAAGTGACAATGTTCACTCAAAATCATGGACTATTTAAGGACATGGTGGGAGGCGGGTAGACAGGTAAGGCTGGGTGGGGGGAAGGAGGGGAAGGCAGGTTGGGAGGCAGACAGGTTTTGAGATATACATTCATATTATAATCGTGGGTGGGGCAGGCTGACCCAGAACAGCAGGAGGCTGTCTGCAGGAACATTGTCCTCTTTCAAATGTATAGTCAGGCTGGCTCCACACGGGAGATTGAGGGGGATGGTTGAACCTACATTTAAGTTAATCAGTTTACACTAAAACACAGTCAATGTATGCCTATACAGGCCTGTAGCAAATGTTTCCTATTTCATTAATAAGCATTCTAACATTTGAGTCCAGACATACATCATATGCAAAATCCGCCACCACATAGCCTTCCCCTAAACCATGACAATGAATAATCTTTGTTTTTAAGATCTTTTGGAAGCTGTTTTGATGATCCCATTCTGTCTCACTTCAGCAGAGAGTCAAAGAGAAGTGCAACTTGCATTTAGGCACCTAAAATACATTTTCTCATGATTAAACAGACAATTCTATGAGGTTCAAGGCTTAACAACATAATCCAACCAACTTTGTGTTTAAAATCATCAGTTTTACATGCTGTTACAGGCATTAAAATCAACAAAACCACAAGGGTACCCATATTTTTGCACAGCCAGTTTTTCACATTTTATTTTATTTCATACAACCAAATACTGCTTTTCAAAAAATCTTTGTTTGGAAAACATCCCAGTACTTAGCTGTTCCTGGTAAATTAAAGACAAAAGACATTTTGTGAAAGCAGAGTCAATTATAATGCCGCCTGAGAGGGGTTCCCAAACTTTTTCATATGATTGTATATATGTATATAAATCAATGAAAATGGGCCAAGCAGATTGCACAAGCATAGGTGTTATTGTTACAAGCCGTAACGGTGGGTATTGGACTGGTGTTCACAGAATCTTCATATATTGTGCATCAAAGTTTGTCATGACATGAAATATAAACAATGAACTACTGTATATGCAGGAAATAAATAACAAACGTTTCATCAAGCATAGTTCAAGCATAGGCGTCCCCACATTTAAACCAGCCAAACGCATTTATAAGCCCGAAAGCAATGCAGGTTTAACATGTCACATACAGTAACGAGCCAAATTACACACATGCATAACATTCCAGCCTATTTCCCTGAAAGGGTACAGCAATTATTTTCTGCACAGTAATCGCATAACAATTCGACTCAAGCCACAATACGTCCGTTATATAATGAAAAAACCTGCAACTGATAGTGCGACCTGTCATCCCAAATCAACTGTCCACTCTGGTGAAAACCAAAGTTCTCACATATATCATTAATTATTATAATATAGGCCTATTTTATATCAAGACAACGCTTAGAACATACAGCAGACAAACACACAAATAAGATTTACACCAAAACTCGAGATGCGCACAAAAATAAAAAATCCCCAATATCCTGGGCCAGCCCCTCGTCTATTCTCTCCATCACTTATAAACCAATCTCAATCACTTGTAAACCAACCGTTTTCCTTACACGTCAAATTAAATCAAAGTAAATCTTTTAATCGAGAACAAGTTACCTCAAACATCGTAAGCCAACCGTTTTCCTTACACGTCAAATTAAAAATTTTGATGAGAAGAAGTTGTCTTAATCTCATTTGTTTCCGTACACGTCAAATGAAAAATTTAAAAGAGAACAAAGTTACCTCTCACAAACTTAAAATGTATCTATAGCCTATATAAAATATGCATCCCTCTCTTGTATTTCTATGAAATTCGAAACAAAACAGAAATTTAGACTGCGTCCTTCCCCATCAACTGAACCACCATGTCATTCAGGGCCGCTGCTAAGCTTTTGGGTGCCCTAAGCTGGGCTGGTCAGGGTGCCCCCCCCCCCCCCCAAACACACACACACACACACACACACACAAAACCTTTAGAATTTGCAATCAAACCGTTGCTATTTATTATAAGTTAACATTAAATATACATAAATATGAACATGTATATTAAGTAATATATAAAACAAAAACAAAACAGCAACAACAGGAGCACCATCAGTGTTCTTTGGAGAGTAGACAAGCCAGCTTATTTGGATTTTTTCTTTATTAGAAAGGGATTTCAATTGGAGGTTTGGGTGAAATGCCCTTCCATCCACCCTTGGAAAAGAAAATTCTGCTGGAACTTTAAATGGTCCTCTTCTAACAATCTCTACCCTGTCAGTGTCTGAAATATGTGCGAGCCAAAATGCGGGGTCTGTTGGAGATGGCACATTTGTCTCTTCATCATCTGCTGGAAGGCTTTCAGTGATGGGTGTGGATACAGTACCTTCTGAGGGTACAGTTGTGTGTTGTGTCTGTATACCGTAACTTGAGGATGGTTCTTCACAGCTTTGTACTGAACTGGAGCCTTCAGACACGGTGGACGGTTGCTGGAGTTGTTCAGTATGCTGGTGGCTTGTGGATGGTTGCTGGGGTTGTTCAGGTTGCTCATCATCTGAATCTTCCTCCTGGCTACGTGTGGCTCCTTGAACATATTTTAGCATTGACCCTGTGAATATTTTGGAAATACAAAAAAATGTGATTAGCAAAAGCTAAATAATATAACCAAAACATTAGGATTTTCCGATAACAAAAATATCATGTCGCACTACTGTTTATAATAGGATAAAAAGTCACTATAAAACACCATATTATGCGTAATCTTAAATCTGCTGTTTATCTGTAAAACACTTCATTATTCCATTGCTATCTAGTCACTATGAAAGTATATTAAACTATTATATTATATTCATTTAGTGGAACATAAACAAAACCTTGAATACCTAATATATATATATATATACTCCAAGTATACACATTAAACAAAACAATGGTGGCATTTTTTAAATGACCAAAAGTGAAGATACCATATTTTAAATTTTCCATAGCCTCATTAGAATGTTGTTGACTTCATATAATAGGCTTCATATAATGTCTACATTGACAACCTTCAACTATTTGCAAACGTGTCACATGCATTGTGAAAAGCTAGAATATGCTTCAGACTACACAGCTGATGAGTAGCGTTTGTGACAGAAAGTGATTTTTAAGATGACACGCCGTCACACAGTGTCTTAACTATTAGCTTCTGCCACTGTGCTGTCATGTGCTAGCATTACAATATCACTGAACGTTAGCAAAACAATTAGACCTATAATTCTCACACACTTACCAACAAGGGATGCACGGGTGTCATCTCTCAGCTTTTTCTTCTTCCGCTTTTCTGCGCCAGATTCCTTTTGTCTTTTACTTGCCATTATGAATGGCCGCGGCCGCCATTCAGAAGCAGCTCGATATCACCGGCAGAAGCATGCTCTGTCTCCGATGCGAAAACACAAGAGCTTCGAAGGCTGTAATCTGCAAATCTAAGTGAGTTGATTGGTCCTTAGGTCAGTAAGCTCCATCTCGCCTAACTCCTGATTGGTGGACCCTAACTAGCTCTGACCTACACTGTCCAGAGGACATCTGGGGTAATCATCACCTGAAGGTGCTATGCCATTTGGGGCCAGGAAATCTGATTCAGTAACTTTAGGACCATCCCTTTAGCCAGGGGCCAATAAATTAGCTGTTAAATCTTAACCAAACTGTCCTAAATTGCCCCGACCAAGGACCTTCTCGGAGCCCTTTATTGTGTACAATTTGAATGATGTACAGATCAGCCTGCTGGCTTCCTCAACTTAAGCAATCCATATTCCTAACTCTGGTCCCTGCAAGATGAGACTAACTCAGTGTCGTGTCCTCCTGAAGCAGTATAGCTTAATATAAAATGTTTAGTAACATAATACACTACAGCATCGCTGTGTGCAGTGGCATTTGAAATGCACAAGTAGGAGCCGCCCCTTGAGTTGGAAATTACTATTGATCGTGGCCAGACCCTCTATCGTTCAAGATATCAGGGTCTGGATTTCCAGGCTAGCCCAATTATAACATAACATACTGTAAACGGGGGTTACTCCAGCCATCTAGCCTATTCAGCCTAAATGCTACGCTGTAAAACCACTAGCTAACTAAAAGTTTAGCTGCCTCCCCCCCCCCCCCCCCCCCCCCGATGTACAAATAAAAGTGTCAAGCATAGTAATGTTTCCCTTTGAAAAGTGAACAGGGACACATCTTGTACAAACAACCTGCTCCCGGGATATGTCAAGGCACATTTAAAACCAAAAAAATTTGAGTGTATAGCCCAGTGCTGAACCTGAAAGCAAATATGTGTCCGTGGCTTAACTTTTAGCTCATTCATGGCCCGGCTTGCCCGCCGTCCACTCAGTGTCGGCCGGATGAATATTAAAACTATAATATACAAATGTTCGTTGTTCGGATGTATGGAAGGTGAAAAATAAAGGATGTCTGAAAAAGGTTTCAAAGTGTTGTTTAATTAAGTCAATTCACAGAACAGCGTATGCAAGTGAAAGTCAACAGGAAAAAAGTGATCTGTCTTCTCTATAGCAAGACATTTTAAACATCTCTCAACAAGGGTAATGATTGGCTAAGGTGTTCTCATGTGTTTTCAAAGTTCATCCTTCTTTCGGGCGTCTTCTCCTCGACCTGCACTATGCGGAAAGAATTATGCTTCTGGCCTTGAATGTATCTATGACTTGGTCAGCTGAGTAAGGAAATACAGAAGGCCTTTGTTTAAAAAAAGATACATCGCCCTGCCTCTAGCCTCATTTATGGGAAAAACATTGTAAAGTTTAAAAGGAGTGCTATTGTTGCTATTCATCTCTCCCTCCACTGTCCCTGCTCAGGGCCTGGAATGAGACAGCATTTTAAATCACAAGTTAAGAATATATCGATTATTCAATTGATTATACATGAGTAAATGCAAATTAATGATGGGGGCTATAACAACATTAATATTTAGAAATTAAAATCCTTACATGAACATAGATTAACACTGAAAAAGTCTGTGCAGCTGGGCAAAAAATACTGTCTTCTGGCTTTAAGCTTACCCTACAATAAAGTGACCATGGCTCCAAGTCGAAGTTGGTTGTTGGTTGTGAACGTTGGTCCGAAGACCCACTAGCCAAAGTTAGCCCGTTAGCCGATATTAGCCAGCTAGCCGGCTTTAGCTCACTGATGGGGCGTGCGGGGTCGTTAGCCGGGTGTGCACCTAGTCTATGCGCTCAGTCAACCTCTATTGGCTCCGGGATGCTTTCTGCCCCCAGTATATCTTTAATAAAGCTGGCGAAAAATTCCATGGGGTGACCACCTTCAACTTTTTCTGGTAGCCCGAGCACTTTTATGTTTTGGCGTCTTGAGTGCACCTCGAGATCAATTACTTTGTCCTGGAGAAGTTTGTTAGCATTCTCGAGCCGTAGCCCCTGTCGTGGTCACTGCTAGGTTCTTCCACCGTAGCTATCCGCTGACCGTGTTCAGCCAGAGTAGCCTGCTTGATTTGAAGAGACGCCTCCAGGGCTTGAAATCCATCGTCTATCTTCTTGCTCATGTCGCCTATCTTCTTGCTCATATCGCCTATGGCTGTGAGAATGACGGCCGAGTCAAGGGTACTGTCCGCCATTAGCTTTGTTAGCTCTGATGCCTCGCCGCTAGCCCCCTCTTCGGCCTGCGGGGATGACGGATTTTCACCGTTAGTTTTCGGCTTTTTACGGGTCATTTTGTTTCGTTGCCGGTAGTAAAGTACAAAGCAGCACTCAAAGTGGGATTGTGCAATAAATTGTCTTTTTTTATGTAAAACTCGATTTATCGGAGAGGAGCGCAAGAAAAATACGTCTATTCCATCGCATGCGCTCTAGTGCCCCCTTATTCGAGAACTAGTTTGACGTTTCAATTGATGAGCCAGGAGCCTACTGGGCTTATCACCATGCTCATAATAAGTAGCACGAGAACGTACTAAATGTCGCTCAGCGTCGCTTGTTGTAAGGAGGTCCAACTCTGCCTGCAGATCATATCTCTGTTTCACTCAACTCTTGGATGGGTTAATAGCATTTTGTCCATCAATATCCCGGATTTTAATTAGGAGTTCATTTAGACTGGCCTTACGGTTTTTATTGCGATGAGCTGAGTAAGAAATAATTTTACCACGCAAATAGGCTTTGACGATTCCCACAATAATGGGTAAGAGACAGTCATCCTTGTTAATAGTTATAAAGTCATCAATTGAGGACAATATAAAGGTGTTGAATGCATCATCAGACAGAAGCAGAGTGTTAAACCTCCAGGGTGAAGAGAAACAAGGTTGGCCTGAAAGTTATATATTGAGACTAAGAGAAGCATGATGTTAGCCTGGCATTCCCAGACCTGCCACTAGGCGCTGGCAAATTAAATTTGCTGCGCCTGTTGGTCTGGCCACGCTCCGTTGAAGCTTTATCAAGAAGACCAGAAATCTGGGTCTCACGTTTCAATTGGTTCTATCTAATATGGGCGCGCCAGAGCCCTTTATATGGTACTCTGGGGAGGACGTAACCTGATGACGACAGTGACGTGCATGCAACGTCGAAGCCGTGATAGTAAACATCAAAGATGGCTGCGGATATGTTGTGTGAGTTTGAGACTGCTTTGGCCTCAACCCTTAACGATTTGGAAGACGGCACTCAAATCTTTCATTAGCAAGTAAGTGAAATGTTCTGTTTGCCAACCGACAACGGCAAACGTTTAATTTAACAGTTTAACAGCTGTTCGCTAAACGAACGTCACCTTGTGCATCGCTCTGATTGGTTGTAGTGCTATCCAACTGCGTGCAGTGGCATTTGAAATGCACGAGTAGGAGCCGCCCCTTGAGTTGGAAATTATCGTGGCCAGACCCTCTATCGTTCAAGATATCAGGGTATGGATTTTCAGGCTAGCATAATGTAACAATTGAATGGTACTCGGAGGAGGTCACTTTGGGGACCAGGGAACCATCAACACAAAAATAATCAATGCGGGAATAGGATTAATGGACTTGGAAAAAATAATAATAATATGCTTTAGTTTGGGGATTATGAAATCTCCAAGGGTCTACAAACCCATTTTGGAGCATAAAATCAGAAATTGATTTAGACATGGAAGATTGGTTGAGAGTACGGGGATTAGAGCGGTCCAGGGTTGGGTTCATAACACAGTTCAGGTCCCCAGCAAGCAAGGCCGGATTATCTATTTATACAGTCGGGCGAGTGCCCTGGGGCACCAGACAAATTGAGCCAATGGGGGGCACCAAATGATCAGGACAATGACCAGAGCCTTAACATATGTTTGTTATATTTTACATATTTTATATCGGCCTAATACACTAGAAGAGATACAAACACATACATTATTAACCACAAAAAATTATTGTTATTTGGGTTGTAAACTAAGGGCCCCCCTCCCCCCAATCATGGACGAGTCCACAATAACGCAGCGGCGCGAAAATATATGTAAACAAAAAATTCAAAAATGGACAGGCTTCAGCAAAGCGGTTTCGCAAAAAGAAAGCTAAAAAAAGAGAAAGAATTGCGACACTTAGCCGCAATTCAAAATGTCCCATCAATCGGAAGCTGTGTTGATAGCAACGATGCTAACTTTGGCGTTAATGAAGCTCCGACAGACACGGCTCAGGCAGCCGAGGCTTCTGTCGTGAATGGAGGCAGTCAGGACGAGGGTGATCGGGAGGACGAGCTCCATGGAGATATAACGGACGATCGGCAGCCGCCGGAGGATTTAACCATCTCTTCAGACCCTGGACTATGGGGAGAAATCACGGAGGAACTTGTCGAAATGGCTATTTCTAAAGGTGCTGCTGCCTTCCAGAACAGGGCTCCCAAATACCCGGCATCTGTGCGGGACATTGGTCTTGGAGGTAAAACGCGGGCTCTTACAAATGATTTGTTGCATTGTTGCTTGCCAAACAAGGAGGTAGTGCCAAGAGACGGGTTGATTTATTCACCATCCGCAGGTATGGTCTACTGTTTTGCCTGTAAACTCCTATCATCACAGCATAATGCTTTTACGTCTGGTTTCTGTGACTGGAGACATCCTGAGCGTATTTCGGACCACGAGAAGAATGCAAACCATCGGCACAGCATGCTTGCCTTATTGCGCAGATCAAGCAATGTGGGCACAGTGGATGCGTCGCTCAGGCGGCAGCGAGATGCGGAGGGGAAATATTGGAAGGAGGTGTTGCGACGCATTGTGGCTGTCATCAAGTTCTTGAGTGAGAGAGGCTTAGCATTCAGGGGTGAAAATGAGCTTCTGGGCTCATCTAGTAATGGCAATTACGTCGGACTTTTGGAACTCATTGCACAGTTTGATCCGTTTTTAAAAGAACACATAGAGAAGCATGGCCAAAAAGGAAGAGGCACAACATCTTACTTGTCATCCACTGTGTGTGAGGAGTTCATTCACTTGATGGGTGAGAAAGTAAAAAAAAACATTGCAGCCGAACTACAGCATGCTAAGTACTTCTCAATCATCATAGATTCAACCCCTGATTTGTCGCACGTTGACCAGCTGACATTCATTTTTAGATTTGTCAGCGGGGAAGGAAAAGTGGTGGAGCGATTCATTGGTTTTGAGCCTATTCACAGCCACACCGGAGCAAGTCTTGCTGAATGTGTGGTCAAAATGGTCAATGATCTCGGGTTAGACCTGTCAGATTGCCGGGGACAAAGTTATGACAATGCAAGTAATATGTCCGGAAAATATAACGGTCTTCAGGCGCATCTGAAACAAGCAAATCCCCTCATTCATTATGTGCCCTGCGCTGGTCATTCGCTTAATCTTGTAGGTGTGAACAGCATTGAAAATAGCTGTAAAGATGCAAGTGATTTCTTTGATCTACTTCAGTCACTGTATGCATTTTGTGCGGCTTCCCCTCACTGTTGGAATCGCATATTTCACAACAAGGATGTGAAAATCAGCAGGACTCTTAAAGGCTGTTACTTACTCCGTAAGAAGAAAGAACAAAGTTCTCGGTGACAGAGCTGCGAGAAGTTCTTTCTGGTCTGACATTACATACTTCACGAGAACTCAACTGCCGAACTCCTCACCGCGGCGCATTGTTACCATGGTAATTGACTCAGTAGCGCCAGCTGATTTCACTTCGCTTTCCTCATTGACTTCAGACTGACCAATCACACAATAGTTCTCGGACAAGCTGCGAGAAGAAAGTTCGGCCCGGGTGATGTGTCGAGAACAAGCTGCGAGAACAGCTAAACAAGAGCTGAGAGAAGAAAATGACGTCATTTTCTTCTCGCAGCTCTGTCACCGAGAACTTTGTTCTTTCTTCTCGCGGAGTATGTAACAGCCTTAAATCACTGTCCAGCACAAGATGGAGTTGTAGGGCTGACTCTACTAAAGCGTTGAAAGAAAACTACAGTGCAATAAGAGAGGCACTTGGAAGGTTGGCAGCAGACGCAGATGCAAAAGATTGCGCCAAGCGCGAGGCTGCTGCGCTCTGTCGCAAACTTGATAAATTAGAGACTGCAATAATGGTGAATCTATGGGATACGGTGCTGAGTAGATTCAAAGCCACAAGTGACACGTTGCAAAAGCCTGACATAAATCTAGCTACTGCACAACGACTACTGGAATCTCTGCATGTGTTTGTGGCCTCACTCAGAGATACATTTCCTATGTTTGAAAATGCTGCTCGGGAAGTGAAAGGGGTGTCGCACAACTACCACCATGAGACGCAGCGGGGGAGAAAGAGAAAAGCGTTCGCAGATGAGTCAACGGGGAACGATACAGTGCTAACCGGGAGTGATCAGTTCAAGGTGGAATGCTACACTGTGATCATTGACAGGTTGCTGTCATGTCTAGCGAAGCGCACTGACGCATACAGGGAGCTAAACGGCCTGTTTGGTGTGTTGTTCGATACGGACATTGACAGTGATAGTGTGCGTAAACGTGCAGCTGCGCTCTCCTCCACATATCCAGACGATCTTGACAACAGCTTTAGCGATGAACTACTTCAGTTCAAAAACTTTTTGCGGGAGGAGGCAACCCGTTCACCTGAGGAGATGCTTCAAATAATCAGAAAAAATGGCATACAGACAACTTTCCCCGGCGTGTTCGTTGCACTTCGGCTGTTTCTAACCCTGCCAGTTACTAACTGCGAGGGCGAGAGATCCTTCTCTCAACTAAAAAGGGTTAAAAACTAACTAAGGACAACCATGGGACAGAAGCGTCTGTCTGCCCTCTCCCTGATGGCCATTGAATCGGAACTGGTTAAACAAATGGACTTTGAGGATCTGCTGAACGACTTTGCCAGCAGGAAAGTGAGAAAGAAGTTATAAAGGTAAGGCCTATTTACCATTATGTCTATCAGCTGTTTGCTGCCATTTGACGCTGTGGTTGTGATGTGCTATCTGCTGCTGTGACGTCAGGAAGGTGTGGGATTGCACTGTTTATTTCAGTAGGCGGTGTATTACTGCTGATAAAAAAGACACGTTCTTATTCTTATGTGTGCAACAGTCGTTATTGGGTTCATGGTTTTGCATGTCCTCTGGCCTTTTATGATGGAAATATTCATATTCCTCATTACGTTGTATGGCAGGGGTCTCCAAACTTTTTTCACTGAGGGCCACATACAGAAAAATCTACGAAGGGCCGGGCCACTTTGCAAAAATAACACATTTATTAGGACATGTAGCTGCTCTGATGTTCAGTTTCATAGTGTCTTCGTAAATTGTAATCCTTCTTCACGGCAACACTTTCCTTGCACATTAAACAGACACATTTCCCCTCTTGTTTATATGCCAATGATACACCCAGTGTTTTCTGCCTTTGCGTCCAATGTCCAGCAGGGTAAAAATAGTATCCAGCCGAGGTCCCGACCCTCCTAGGGGGGTCCGGGGGTATGCCCCCCCGGGAGATTTTTTAAAGTTTTTAAAGCGAAATGCATGAATCTGGTGCACTTTGAGAGGGAAATTAAGAGGCTAAATCTGAAGAATTTTGTATGAAAAAAAATGGAGACACTGTGTCAGATGAATTAGAAGCTATTGGAGAAGGACGCATAGATTTTCCATAATAATATTAATTTAAAATAAAATATTATGCAGGGTCCTCTGGGATGGGCTTGTTGCTCATTTTCTTTTATGGGACATATTTCTCTGTAATATAATGAGTGCATTTAAATTATTTAAAAATTAAAAGCGCCATATTACATTATATTTTTAAAATGTGCCACGGGCCAATCAATCAGTGTTTGACACCCCTGCACTAGTGGGTTAACTAAGAAATGCAAAAAAAAAAAAAAAAAAAATCAAAGGGCCATATTACATTATATTTTTAAAATCGGCCGCGGGCCAATAAAAAGTGGGCCGCGGGCCGTAGTTTGGGGACCCCTGTTGTATGGTAATGGGGGTTGCATTCTGATTTGCGCATCAGTGTGTGTCAGTTTCAGGATTTTTGGTTGGATCTACATTTTCTGTAGTATGTGTGGTGAGTCTGTACTTTCTTGTAAATCTGTGGCCTTTATGCCATAGTGATTTTTTTTTTTTTTGTGGAAAGCTGACGGACACAGGGGCACTTTATGTGAAGTCACCCTGGGGCACCCTAAGGGGGTTGATCCGGGCCTGCCAGCAAGAATAAAAAAGATGGGTGTCTAGGAAAGGCAGGGTGGCAAATAATATATTTGTAAAATTTGGGTTGTCAAAATTTGGAGCATAAATGTTTACTAATAAAACCAGATTCTGGTATAGAAGGCCTGCGACAATCATATATCTCCCATTCTTATCAGCTATGATCTTAGAAGCGGTAAAATGTACCCTTTTATTAACCAAAATAGCTACCCCTCTTAGCCTGGCATGTCCAGACCTGCCACTAGGCGCTGGCAAATTAAATTTGCTGCGCCTGTTGGTCTGGACACTCTCCATTGAAGCTTTTTCAAAAAGTCCAGAAATCCTGACTCACGTTTCCATTGGTTCTATCTAATATGGGCGGACCAGAGTCCTTTGTATGGTGCTCTGGGGCGGACGTAACCGGATGACGACAGTGACGTGCATACGCCGTCGAAGCCGTGATAGTAAACATCAAAGATGGCTGCGGATATGTTGTTGAGTTTGAGACTGCTTTGGCCTCGACCCTTTACGATTCGGAAGACGGCACTCAAATCTTTCATTAGCAAGTAAGTGGAATGTTCTGTTTTGCCGACCGACCACGGCAAAAGTTTAATTGAACAGTTTAACAGCTTTTCGCTAAACGAACGGGGCTTAATACGCCACCTTGTGCATCGCTCTGATTGGTTGTAGTGCTATCCAACTGCATGCAGTGGCTTTTGCACTAGTAGGAGCCGCCCCTTGAGTTGGAAATTACTATTGATCGTGGCCAGACCCTCTATCGTTCAAGATATCAGGGTCTGGATTTCCAGGCTATACCCCTCTAGCTTTTGAATCAAAAGTTGAGTGAACAACTTCACTTACCCATGGACTCTTAAGTCTAACTTGATCCCTATCACGTAAATGCGTTTCCTGTAAGAATACTATGTCGGCATTCTATCTCTTCAAATGAGAAAGTACTTTCGATCGTTTAATGGGGCTGTGAGACCTCTCACATTCCAGCTTAAAAATCTAGTAGTGGATCCAATGTCTGAGTCTGGGCAAGTTGTATTAATCATCTAAAGATTGCGTTTTATCAGGAATGAAGAAGGTAGATGAAAAGAGGAGATCCCCCAGGGCAAAGGAGAAAAAAACAAAACACATGTAATCACACAGAGACATAACACCAGAAACAACCACAATCCACCCAAACCCACCTCCCTCCCGCACATCAATTGTTCCTATCCCCAAACGATGGGAACAGCAGTGCAGACTCCGGCAGACAGGAGCCATCTTCAAAATGAAGTTTTCGACTTTTAAGCTAGAACTAACAAGTAGAACTCTGCAGAGAATCAACTCTAAACATTGAATATTGAATATAAGGCACTTAAAATAGCTACGGTGCATTGGCACAGCAGAACTGAAAATTAGATTGTACAAAAATAAAATTAAATAATAAATAAAAATATGCATGTTCCCACAGACTATACACAGGGCCGTCGTATAGGGGGTAAAGGTTATGACTATTATAAGGGCCCACAGCCAGCTAGGGCCCACACAGCCCCCAGTAGAAACTACGACAAAATGATTATGCATACAGTGAACTAATATATAATCGTAGGAATGAGTCCGAATTAAAACAAAGCCACAAGTCATACAATATTCAAATTTTAATCATTTCAATAACCCCCTGGGCCCCTTCTTAAAAAATGGTTTGGTCCACCCCGCGGTTCGTTCTTCCTCATTGGAATTAAGTGAGCGCGAGCGAACTCAAGCAGGGCAAGGATGCCCCCAAAAAAGCACAAGTTCACACAACAGAAAAGAGTTGAGAAGGAGGCCAGGAGTAGGATATGAGCAGCAGAGCAGGGGCCCAGGACATCAAAAACTTTTTCTCTAAGAATGGTGAGAGTAAAACTACAGAGGGAGGCTGAAACAATTAGCCTACTACTTGTTCATTCATAACATTACCTTTGATGGGGCGCAGACTGAATCCTACGTTAGCTGTCATCTGGCCGCGCTACACTCTGATCAAGTCGCCAGTTCATTTAAAAAAATTAAATTAAAAAAAGTCGCCAGTTCATTGTAGACCAACGGTTCCTACAGTAACTATAACTGAACGTTACTACTACAGTGACTATGTGTTTCACACATATTACTGTCTGACAGTGCTCCAGTAGCCTATGCGCCCATTCTGCGCCCATTCTGTGTTATTGCGCCCATTCTGTAATTATTCCAGAAAATAGTACTAAATAGCTTACATAGGAAACAGTTGATTTAGCCTTAGTTTTCTTCTCAAAGTGCACAAGATTGATGAATTTTACTTTAACATTTTAAAAAATGTCTTCCGGGGGAGCATTCCCCCGGATCCCCCTAGAAGGTCCAGGGTCCACGACACAGTCTCCAAAATTCCTGTGTGAAACACTGTGTGTGTGCATGGTTATTAAGAGTCATTAGACAACCCCTGGTCCCCAGAACCTTTGTAGAGTGAACTGGAAAACGAGGATCGAAGCAATGGACAGCATGCTACGCAACTTTATTTATTCAGTGTTTTAATAAATGTGTTAACCTCCTCTGGGGAAGTGAAGTCACGCTGTACACCACCATAGGTGATGCTAAGCCGTGCAGGAAAGAGGATGCCAAACCTGACTCCATCGATGTCACGTAGTAGGAGTCGGACCTCGGTGAAAGCAGCGCGAGCCCGGGCCGTCTTTTGGAGTGTAGTCCGGGAACACGGAGATGGACATGTTGCGCAGGTTAATCCGTTGTAACTCTCTCGCCTTTCTGAGGATCTTGTTGCAGTCGGTGTAGTAGTGAAGCCTTGCCACAATGGCGTGGGGACGGCCACCTGGTGCGGGCTTTGGCACCAGAGCACGGTGAGATCTATCGACTAGCGGCTTCTTCCCGAGCGAGAAGGCTTCCACCAGCAGCTTGGAAACATTAGCTGCTGATGCTGAGTTGGGGTCGTCCTCCGGGACTCCGATGATTCGGATATTCTGGTGGCACGATCTCGATTCCAAGTCATCGCACTTGTTTTCCATTTTTGGCTGCCTCCTGTGTCAAGTGCTCCATTTTGGCTTGGAGGGCAGGATGTCATCAGTGCAGGTAGAGAGGGACAGCTACATTGCCCCTCAAGCCCCAAGGCTTCCCGGAGCTCGGCTTTAAACATTGCCGCGACATCGACACGGAGAGCCGACAGAAGCTCAGTTCTGAGCGAGGCTACATCTATACTTTCCCGCGGTGGATTTGGAACCTGGGGTGGAGGCGGAGGCGGAGATTCAGGAGAGAGCGAGGATTTAGTCTGTGCAACGGGCCGCAGGTGAGGCTGTATACTATTTCCTTTTATTTTTTAAAGTGCTGGACCGTAGGGGGGGAGAAAAAAGTGCCCCAAAAAAAAAACTCTGCAGGAGCTCAAAGTAACGTGACCTGCATGCTGCTTTGCCAAGCCGATAAACTCTGCCCGGCTGCTGTCAGCTGAGCCGGACGAGCCGCGGTGTGTGGAACACAGTGCGGAGGTTCTAGTGTTAATCATGGTCGAACATACTACCATAGCCTATACTGATTTTAAAAAAGATATAGAAAATATAGAAACAGCGGAGGAGGTTAAGATTGTTTCCAGCAATTATTTTCTTCATGAATTACTTGTGGCAGTTCCATGCACAACAGGGATGTCACTCGTGTCCGTTTTACGCATGGTGCTTTAACGGAAGGAAATGGGGTCTGTATCTCTGGCGATGCCACAGCGATCGCAGGGACTTTTACTTGTGTCATTAAACTTATAAATCTGACTGTATTTCATATCAAAGGGACACAGCAATGACTGTATTATATATCAAACTGATAAAAATTATCCGACTATAGGCTATAGTGTATCACGCATAAAGTATTTTCATATTGACGGACATCGCATCCATTCAGTTAATGCTGATTATCAAGTCAGTTAGATGACTAAAAAGTACTTGTTCATATAGTTTGAATACTTTGTGAATTAGAGTGAATGGTATTCTGCTAAAATATCAAATAGCCTACTTTAAATATACGTGATATACACACCAGTGGTTCCCAGCCTGGGGTCCGCGGCGCCAGAGATCGCAAGGGGGGCGCACAAGTTTGTCTGTGCTGAGGTTGTGATTTGTGAAAAAATATTAATAAAAAATTGCACATTAAATTCATAAAACCCCAATAACATCCAATTGGATAATCAAAACGATGTTTAATGCTAATTAAAACATATTATTGGTCGGTCCACATTTAAATTCATTATTATATGACCTCTGAACTTGCGTAAGCAACCTTCCGGTCGGCTCGTGGGTGGCGGGCAATGCTGATTGTTTCGCTGCGGTCAGCCTCACTTTACACAGAAAAAAAATGTCTGTGAAACGTAAATGTACAGATGGTTCGTCTGGTTGACGTAGCGTTAAGAAGGCTCTAAGAAGGCTTCGGGAAACCGGCCCCTGACACGTTTTATACAACAACGCCAAACGCAAGACAATATAAGAAAGACTTTCATAGATTATATACAAAAAAAGTGTTGACGCTGAAAAAGCATTTGATTCAGTTAATTGGGTTTTTCTTTACAGAGTGTTACACAAGTTCGGCCTTCATGATACAATTATAAAAACTATACAGGCACTGTATAACAATCCTACGGCCAGAATTAAAGTCAATGGATATTTATCTAATAGTTTTACCCTAGAAAGCGGCACCAGACAGGGCTGTGCATGGTCACCTTTACTTTTCGCGCTATATTTAGAACCATTGGCAGAAACTTCCCCATTATTTAACAGAAATGCTGCAAATTTCCGACGGCTTTATTAGACCCGCTCAACTGACACATTCATGCTTAATGTTCCTCAAGCCCGAACTGAGCTTGGAAAGAAAGCTTTTAGCTTCAGTGCCCCTAACTCCTGGAACAACTTACAGCAACAAATTAAAATGAATACCATCATATCCTTTAACCAATTCAAAAATATTCACTTAAATCTGCCAAACTCTACCTGTAACTGTTTGAATAAGGCTATATTGTACTTTCACCAATTTATTTTTTTCCAGCCACCTACATCTGTCTAAATGTTTAATTGTTTTTTTTTTATCAGTTGTTGTGTATTTGCATTGTATATTGTGTTTGTATAGTTGTTTTTGCTCTGCATTTGTTTTACTCGACATCATTGAAAATGAGGGTCACCCTTCAACTGATCTTTTGAGTATAAATATAGGTTAAATGAAAATGAAATGAGTTTAAATAATAAATACAATTTTTCCCCCTTGAAAATAAAAAGATGCATTTCTCCAAAGGTCAAAAACAATAGCAGTGTGGCACTTCTGTAAATTTACTGAAACTTTACTGGGCCATCACTCTCATATGGAATGGAATGAAATCAGTATCAATATTAATGAATGCACAGAGAAGGATTCACACTTGTATTTTGTGATTTATATATAAATGACTCTCTTCTCACAAATACATTTCAGTGCACACACAAATGAAAACCGTCATATATAAATGTAAAATAAATCCATCTATAAGAAAAACGTTTCACAAACACATTTCCGATCCACACACAAATGTGTATTGTTTTAAATAAATGTTATATAAATCCATAAATATATTAATTTAAAAAAGATTTGCAATTTTCATCAAAAATGTGTTTGGATGTTGTTACATTTATATACAAACTGTTACATTTGAATTTACAAAATGCTTTTAATTTGTGAACTTCCTTGCATTCATGTGTGAATCGGTCTGTATTTGTGTGTGGAATTTTGAGACTGCCCTGAGGTCGCTGGTTTCACAAATGTGTTTTTTTCAACCAGGAACTACCTTTAGCCAATCGGATGTCTTCCTCGTTTTTAGCCAATCACATGAGCGCAGTCTCACAAGGGTCCGTTTACGCCCAGAGACAGAGGACGGTACGGCACTACTGAATGAGCTCAACCTCAATGCATTATTTTTAAAACTGCTAATGGAGTTGTTTAGCCGCAGTGGACCACGTTTTTGGTGAATCATAAACGAGTCACCAAAAATTCCAGCATTTGCAGCGTCCATTTCTCCAAAGAAGAGTTTAGTAACTTTGGCTAGAAGGCTGCTGGCTTTGCAGAGCAGCTATGTCTAGCTGATGCCTGCTGGAGCTGCCTTTCTTTACTTACTACCGACCCTGTGCTGATTGCCGATCATGTAAGTCACTTATCAGCTTAGCTGTACATTACATTTTACTGTCTCATTAGCTTTAATTATGCTACTACAGTGTATTTCACTTGCGTGTGTTGCTAACATTTAGCCCTAGGCCCAGTGTTTGAAGCTAACGTAGCTAACGTTGTTATCATAGTAGCCTACTACCGAATGTTTATTTTTAGCAGGTCATGCTAGCTACCTTGATGACAATCACACAAAATATAGCCACTGAATTAAGAATTGTATTATACCCTAACAGAATATCTCTGTATTACAGCATTACAGCCAGCCTATGCCAGAGTGAATGCTAGTGTTGAGGGCTAATGCAACATTGAGCCTGAACCTCTCATCTCAACCCGGGACCCTGGAAGACAGACGATGTGACCTACACCTGCAGTAGTGGAGACGAAAAGGAACAGAGGTATGATGAAGAATCTACTCATGCTAATGTAGTTAAAGATATCCTAAACTGCATTAGAACTCTCTGTATATTATATTTGATTGTTTCACTTAATAAGCTTATTAGGTGAACAAGCAGACTGCATTTATTCTTCTCATAAGGACTGTTTTCTTCAGTGTCATCATTGTAAATATATTCAATTTCTTCTTAAAAGCAGAAACAAGGTTTTACTCAAAGACATCTCGAAGTGCATCTTCACAATCTCACAAAACTATTCATACCCCTTAGACCTTTCCACATGGATAAATCACACGTACATTTATTTTATTGGGATTTCATGTAATAAACCAACACAGCATTGCTTATAATTGTGATGTGATGATAAATAGTTTTACATTTTTTATATTTAAATAAATAAAAAAAACTGAAAAGTGTTGCTTGTAAAATAAGTTCAAGTGGTATGAATACTTTTGCAACCCACTGTAGATCATTTGACAACAGTTAGCCAGGCCTGTGTGTGTTAACCATAAGCAAACCTTTACCTATTTTCTGTCACTGTGCTTTTGTTTTGCAGTTATCAAGAACTGGACGAGAAAGGACAAAGTGTTTTTGTGGAAGTGTCCTGCTCAAAGACCTACTGACTTCAAACTCTTTAAATAAAGCCTCACATATTTTCATTCAACGCTGTGTGCATGTGTATTTATGCATTTTCAAATAATTATTTTAATTATAATATAATTGAAGTGTAATAAATGATGAAGCATTTTCAAATAGTAGATACAGTATTATTGAAGAATGATGGATATTGAGTTATCTAGTAAGCTGCTTTCCCTCTCAAAGGCAGGGTTCCATAATGTGCCCTGTAGAGCAGCTTCTAAGGCATAAGGGTTGAGAAACATTTGGTTCAAGGCCTTGAAGAAGCGTCCTGCACTTTGGAGGCTCCTGAAGCAACTCGTTCCTGACCTGGAGAAAGTATTATTGTACAGGGACATGCACTGGTACAGCAACAATGTTTTTCATAGTAAAGGTAATTTAGTTTATGCTCCTTCAGCCAAGGTAAGCCATCACAGAATATAGATAAAGAGATTTGAGAGGTATAATACATTTATTATTTACTGCACACCAATGTTACAAACTGCAACATATAATTTCAAATAGTTACTGTCGTCGTCTGGCACTCTCCACGGGAACACCTGCAAGTACAATATGTTGTTTGTTAATTGTTTATTGGGCATTTATTGTACATACACTATAAGATTAGCATATGTATTCATAAGTACCTGATCTGCATCCAAAGTATGAAAATGAGGCAACCAGAGGACACTCCTGGACAACACCTTGATGACTTCCAAGTTGGAGGTCTGGTACAGTGGGCTGAGCTTCAAGATGTCTTTGAGTAAAACCTTGTTTCTGCTTTTAAGAAGAAATTGAATATATTTACAATGATGACACTGAAGAAAACAGTCCTTATGAGAAGAATAAATGCAGTCTGCTTGTTCACCTAATAAGCTTATTAAGTGAAACAATCAAATATAATATACAGAGAGTTCTATGCAGTTTAGGATATCTTTAACTACATTAGCATGAGTAGATTCTTCATCATACCTCTGTTCCTTTTCGTCTCCACTACTGCAGGTGTAGGTCACATCGTCTGTCTTCCAGGGTCCCGGGTTGAGATGAGAGGTTCAGGCTCAATGTTGCATTAGCCCTCAACACTAGCATTCACTCTGGCATAGGCTGGCTGTAATGCTGTAATACAGAGATATTCTGTTAGGGTATAATACAATTCTTAATTCAGTGGCTATATTTTGTGTGATTGTCATCAAGGTAGCTAGCATGACCTGCTAAAAATAAACATTCGGTAGTAGGCTACTATGATAACAACGTTAGCTACGTTAGCTTCAAACACTGGGCCTAGGGCTAAATGTTAGCAACACACGCAAGTGAAATACACTGTAGTAGCATAACTAAAGCTAATGAGACAGTAAAATGTAATGTACAGCTAAGCTGATAAGTGACTTACATGATCGGCAATCAGCACAGGGTCGGTAGTAAGTAAAGAAAGGCAGCTCCAGCAGGCATCAGCTAGACATAGCTGCTCTGCAAAGCCAGCAGCCTTCTAGCCAAAGTTACTAAACTCTTCATTGGAGAAATGGACGCTGCAAATGCTGGAATTTTTGGTGACTCGTTTATGATTCACCAAAAACGTGGTCCACTGCGGCAAAACAACTCCACGGCAGTTTTAAAAATAATGCATTGAGGTTGAGCTCATTCAGTCGTGCCGTACCGTCCTCTGTCTCTGGGCGTAAACGGACCCTTGTGAGACTGCGCTCATGTGATTGGCTAAAAACGAGGAAGACATCCGATTGGCTAAAGGTAGTTCCTGGTTGAAAAAAACACATTTGTGAAACCAGCGACCTCAGGGCAGTCTCAAAATTCCACACACAAATACAGACCAATTCACACATGAATGCAAGGAAGTTCACAAATTAAAAGCATTTTGTAAATTCAAATGTAACAGTTTGTATATAAATGTAACAACATCCAAACACATTTTCGATGAAAATTGCAAATCTTTTTTAAATTAATATATTTATGGATTTATATAACATTTATTTAAAACAATACACATTTGTGTGTGGATCGGTAATGTGTTTGTGAAACATTTTTCTTATAGATGGATTTATTTTACATTTATATATGACGGTTTTCATTTGTGTGTGCTCTGAAATGTATTTGTGAGAAGAGAGTCATTTATATATAAATCACAAAATACAAGTGTGAATCCTTCTCTGTGCATTCATTAATATTGATGCTGATTTCATTCCATACTCTCATGCATTCATCATGCTTTTATCTTTGCTCTCGAAGGGGTTCATGTAGATTGGTTGTGTTGCCACAGTGATGTAGAGTCTTTAACTTTCTGTTCAACGTGTACATACCTGAATCCTATATATCCAGCATCTGCTTGCTCCTGCATGTCGTATAGTCATGTACACGCGTGTCGCAGTTCCTTGCGCAGAGCTGCAGACAAACATACACACAGAGCAGCTGATGGTCTGATCAGAGTAAAGCAACGCTTGGAAAGACATGCACACATTTATTTACTGCAAATCGCAGGTTTTGCACGGTTATGACCATGCACAAGCACACATCGTGCTTTGCAGTAGATACATTTTGCAGCACCCTAAAAAAGAAAAGTTTTAATTATTTTAATTTTTTTGATACGAGAAACGGTCGGTAGGTAGTCAACGCGGGGGGCTGCCGTTGTCTAGGCTGCCGCCTAAGCTATAAAGCGCTGAGGGAAACACTGTACTGTATGGTCAACTGATAGTCAAATCTTGTTTTTTTTCTGCTCATTGATCCATATTCTCATCTTTCTGACAACAATTGTGTTAAATACGCGAAAGCTGGAGAAAAGATAAGTGGATGTAGAGAATGCAAAAAACAGCATTGGTGTTTTGTTTGTTCAGGTCAGCAGGTTCTGGGTTTGGTGGAAAACCAGAGTGACTGGTACCTGGGGAACCTGTGGAAGAACCACCGACCCTGGCCAGCTCTTGGCAGAGGCTTCAACACTGGTGAGTATGAACATAGTGAACATTGTAACAAATGTATTTAAATAGCTGTATAAAGGATATCAGTGTGCATGCTGAAAATAAACACTAATGTTTGTGGAAACTCACTGCTTTAAAATATCAAAATAGAAACCCAACTAGGTTGTAGAGGGAAAGCTAGTAACCAATGTTTTCTAGATGTGGTTGTATTTCTCTTGAGGTATATGTACTGGATTAGTTTATGTAGCAAAGCGTAAAATCCACACAAAAAAATGCTATGGTTTTCTATTCTAATAATAACATCTCAGGAAAATACAAATTACAGGTTAGACAACGTGCAGCATATAGTAATAACAGAAAGGTATAGCCACCACAACCAGGCCCGGATCTAGGCATAGGGACTTTAGGTACAGTCATATGAAAAAGTTTGGGAACCCCTCTCAGCCGGCATTATAATTGACTCTGCTTTCACAAAAAAAATATAAAAGTGGTATGTCTTTAATTTACCAGGAACAGCTAAGTACTGGGATGTTTTCCAAACAAAGATTTTTTGAAAAGCGGTATTTGGTTGTATGAAATAAAATAAAATGTGAAAAACTGGCTGTGCAAAAATGTGGGTACCCTTGTGGTTTTGTTGATTTTAATGCCTGTAACAGCATGTAAAACTGATGACTTAAACACAAAGTTGGTTGGATTATGTTGTTAAGCCTTGAACCTCATAGAAATGTCTGTTTAATCATGAGAAAATGTATTTTAGGTGCCTAAATGCAAGTTGCACTTCTCTTTGACTCTCTGCTGAAGTGAGACAGAATGGGATCATCACAACTGCTCCCAAAAGATCTGAAAAACAAAGATTGTTTATTGTCATGGTTTAGGGGAAGGCTACAAGAAGCTTTCCCAAAGGTTTCAATTGTCAATTTCGACTGTAGGGAACGTTGTCAGGAAATGGAAGGACACAGGCACAGTGGCAGTTAAACCCAGGCATGGCAGACCAAGAAAAAAACAGGAGCGGCATAGGTGGAGGATTGTGAGAATGGTTGCACACAACCCACAGATCACCTACAAAGACCTGCAAGAACATCTGGCAGCAGATTGTGTATCTGTACATTGTTCAACAATTCAGCGCAATTTGCACCAAAACATCTGCTTTTTATAAAGACCAAATAACTTAATTTTTGTCTCATCAGTCCAAAGCATTTTCTTCCAATATGAATCTGGCTTGTCTAAATGATCTTTTGCATACTCCATGCCACTGTATCTGTGGCGTGGGCGCAGAAAGGGCTTCCTTCTCATCACCCGGCCATACAGATGTTTTGGTGCAAATGCACTGAATTGTTGAACCATGTACGGATACACAATCTGCAGCCAGATGTTCTTGCAGGTCTTTGGAGGTGATCTTTGGGTTGTGTGCAACCATTCTCACAATCCGCCGCATATGCCGCTCTTGTACTTTTCTTGGTCTGCTAGACCTGGGTTTAACTGCAACTGTGCCTGTGTCCTTCCATTCCCTGACAACGTTCCTTACAGTAGAAATTGACAATTGAAACCTTTGGGAAAGCTTCTTGTAGCCTTCCCCTAAACCATGATAATGAATAATCTTTGTTTTTAAGATCTTTTGGGAGCAGTTGTGATGATCCCATTCTGTCTCACTTCAGCAGAGAGTCAAAGAGAAGTGCAACTTGCATTTAGGCACCTAAAATACATTTTCTCATGATTAAACAGACATTTCTATGAGGTTCAAGGCTTATCAACATAATCCAACCAACTTTGTGTTTAAATTCATCAGTTTTACATGCTGTTACAGGCATTAAAATCAACAAAACCACAAGGGCACCCATATTTTTGCACAGCCAGTTTTTCACATTTTATTTTATTTCATACAACCAAATACTGCTTTTCAAAAAATCTTTGTTTGGAAAACATCCCAGTACTTAGCTGTTCCTGGTAAATTAAAGACATACCACTTTTATATTTTTTTTGTGAAAGCAGAGTCAATTATAATGCTGGCTGAGAGGGGTTCCCAAACTTTTTCATATGATTGTATGTATGTAAGGACTTTTGCCACTAGGGGGCCCAGCAAGAGGAAAAAGTAAAAAAAAATTAAAATAAATGTAGAGGAGACCGGGGCTAGTAGGCACACTTTTTACTCTAGTGAGAATTGCTCATCACCTAAACATCTTTCAATAGTCATTCCTACTATGGTGTTGGCTTGAAATGTGTATCCCTCACTTTTTCTAAACATCTTGTAATAAAGAAGAAATTAATCATCAAAGACACCCTTACACATTGTGACAACTAACCCAATCAAGGGGGCGGTTGGCACACACTATGTGGTTGTTTGTCACAATGTTATCTTCATGGGAATAATCTTAAAAAGAAGGCAAGAAAGCAGAACTAAATTTCAAAGTTTAATTGCATTGTCAAGTTGACAAATAGGCCTATACATAACTTACTGTTTCTTCTTCTCCAGCTGGGGTGGAGTGCACTGGGGTGCAGTAGCCTTGGTAGCTGGTCTAGTTTTTCTTCTGCATGCTAGCTGCCTTTTCCTGCTCTATTCTTTCCTTTTCTCGGGTGTCAGTGAGGATACAGCTTGACAATTTCTTTCGTTATTGGGAATGTGCATGTACACAGTAGGGAATATCAATATGTTTTTTTTTTTTTTTGACCTTTTTTTTTGTGGGAGAAAGTAAGTAGAGAAAATAATTGCTTCTGCTTGAGTATACACCAGAAGTTTAACAAGCGTTCTCCATTCCGCAAAGGTCTGCTCAAAGGCTACAGCTTAATATTAGAAATATCAAGACTAGGGATGGCAATTGATAAGAATTTAACGATTTTGATTCCGATTCTGCTTATCGATCCGATTCCTTATCGATTCTCTTATCGATTCTCATTGTGTGAGAAAATAAGTACAAATGTGTTTATTTGTGTTAACTAGGGTTGGGTATCGGTTGGGTTTTTTCTGATACCGGTTACTACCCGGTACTTTTGAAACGGTTCCGGTGCTTAACCGGTACTTTTACCGGTACTTTAAAGCCTCAAATTGCACACACTTTGTCAAAAAATAATGCCCTTTTATATCCAGTGCCAAATTTAACACAATTAACTTTAACAATATAATTACGAGTAACTTACAGATAAACTATAAAATGTAAATAAAATAAAATTCACACAATTTACATACTATCTAATACAACAATACTGTTTCAAACAATATAATAATGGAGATTAATGTGGAGACTAGCAGGTAATCTAATCTCCATCTTAAAACTTTAGCTAAAAGTAATAATTTTGATAAGAAAGAGTCCTTATGACCTGAACAATACAACACCTTAAAAATTAAAATAGATACACATATAAAACACCCATATGAAATTAAATGCAGTATTGGATTTACAGTAAGGAAATAAGTACACCCAATGAGAACCACAGACTGAAAACAGTCAAGGAAGAGCGTTAGCCTTTTGGAATATTAACAGTGCTCATTTGCATTTAACTTGAAACAAAATTCAACTGACATAAAAAATACAAAGAAGTCTTCTGTAAAGATAAGACCACAACTATTAACTTTGTCAAATTAACCATTTTTGTGCAGAAAAAATGTCATGTTTGCCTTTTCAGGATGGATACGAGATCTTTAAAGTACATGCTGTTATAATGTGCAACGCTGTTTATTATTAATATAACGGCCCGTCATCAGACACATGTAGCCTACCGGATGGTTTTATAAATCGATCGCTCCATAACGTTATCCAAGTCAGAGCTTTTTGTATGGGCAGAGATCATTATTTTAAGTGTGTCTTTATGAAGTGTCTTGTTAAACGTTTCCATATCACCGGGCCGCCGTGTTCCGCTGTGTGTTTTTTGGGTTTGTCTCCACCGCCGTGCGTAAAGGCAGCACTAGAACAGCTGACGGGAGGAAGCGTGCAGGCGGCCGCTGCCTCATCGTCAGCCTACACGTGCCTAATACATGCCTGACAATACTGCTAGATCGCGTGTCATTTGCAAAAAGAAATGCATTGCATTGACGTTCAACAATAGTCTGACATAAAGAGCGATCAGTCTGTGAAACTGCGAACGTGAGCGAGTGTTGAGCACTCGTGCGCGCGCTCCTCGAGACGGTCGGGCTCGTTCTCGTCACTCACAGCCCGGTGAGAAATGCTCCTTGCGGTGTTCACAGAACAGCATCCGCGAGCGGACATGCTTCATCGATCATGACATAAAGAGCGATCAGTCTGTCAAAATACAAACGTGACTACAGCAGGGGGCGGCGCGGCACCCATGGACATATAAAGAAAGGCGGCACCCATGGACGGCGGCACCGAAATGAGGCACCGAAACTTTCATTCTTATTCGGTCTGGTTACTACCGCTTACGTCGGCACCGGTGCCATACTGGTACCGGGTTTCGGTGCCCAACCCTAGTGTTAACCTGCTTAAATATCTGATATGAAGTGTGTCTAGTGTGTGCAAAAATTATCCAGAGTACTTTAGGATTAGGAAATTGTCAATTTTCACATTAATTGGTTCGGACAAAAAAAAGTTGGCCTGTTTAAGCCCAAATGCCATTATTGTTCCCTAAAAACTAAAAACACAGACTGAAAACAGTCAAGGAAGAGCTTGTGCCTTTTGGAATATTAACTGTACTCATTTGCATTCAATTTGAAACAAAATTCAACTGACATAAAAAATACAAAGAAGTCTTCTGTAAAGATAAGACCAACTATCAACTTTGGCAAATTAACCATGTTTGCAGAAAAAATATCATGTATGCCCTCTCAGGAAGGATACGAGATATTGTATGTACATGCTGTTCTAATGTGCAGCGCGCTGTTTATTATTAATATAACGGCCCGTCATCAAACACATTTGCACATCGGTCGCTCCTCAAGTAATCCAAGTTTTTTTTTTGTATGGGCAGAGATCGTTATTTTAAGTGTGTAGTTACAAAGTTTCATGTTTAACTTTAGTGTAGGGTTCGTCTCAACCACCGTGCATAAAGAGTGCATTAGAACAAGTGCATTAGAACAGCTTTTTATTTCTCTTCCTTTTTTATAAGCCCGCCCGCTGTTTATTATTAATATAACGGCCCGTCATCAGACACATGTGCCGGATGGTTTTTGCACATCGATCGCTCCATCAAGTTATCCAAGTCAGTGCTTTTTGTATGGGCAGAGATCGTTATTTTAAGTGTGTCTTTATGAAGTTTATTGTTAAACTTAAGTGTAGACTATTGTTTCCTTATCACCGCCGAGTTCCGCTGTTTGTTGTTTTGGGTTCGTCTCGACCCGCCGTGCTTAAAGGCAGCAGAACAGCTGACGGAAGGAAACGAACGTGAGTAAACACTGCGGGGCTTAAGGCAGTGGTCAAGAAAACCTTTTTGCTTTGCTTTATGCTGCTCTCACCTTTTTATCTCTCTCCCTCTTTTATTAGCCCACACATATGCCTACACACACGTTAATTCTCACACATTGTATGTACAAGTCCAATGGGCAATTCTGGTGTCGACTAGACAGGCAGCGGACATTCAAACGTTTAACTGTCACGATCGCCGTCTGCTCACTTGCGCTCGTGCGTGTGTCATTTGACGAAATGGAAACTTTACAATTGTTGCAAGTGGACGTATTGTCGTCTTTTCAAGTGAAAAACAACCAACATTTAGAGAGATTCTGTCTCAACGCCATGTTTGCTGCGCTCTGAACCAAAACATCGCAGCGCGAGTGTCAAATCATGACGCATTTGCAACGAGCAGAACCGATAAGCGGAATCGTTAAGCAGGCATGTTAACGATTACAGGGAATTGGTAGACTCGGCACCGGTTCTGAAGAGGAACCGGGTCTCGATTCCCATCCCTAATCAAGACTGTGATTCAAAGACTCATAATGGGACGTGGTGTATTAATGCGTGTTTTTCTGTGCACATGTGTCTGTTTTCCAGGGGTGATTTTGCTTCTTTTGGATCGTCTACGGAAGCTGAGATGGGAGCAAATGTGGAGGTTGACTGCAGAGAGGGAATTAATGAGCATGCTCTCCACCTCCCTGGCAGACCAGGTGACATGCACACACACTTCTTCATTAAAAGATGCATCGAATAGGTACCTTGTAAGAAGCCTGCTGACTGCTTAACGTTACCTTGTTTTCAAATCAAGTGTGCTGAAGTGAGCTCAGTATCGCTTAATTTGCAGGGAACACTCACACAAGGCAAATTTGCCCTGTACCGTACTCAAAATACAATTGCCCCCTTTTTTTTTTTTTTTTTTTCATATTGATTATTTGTTTTTGTTTCTTGTGGTGTGGGTTTTGTGTTGTTGGGTGTGAGGGTGGGATGTGGGTGGGGTATGTTCGGGAGAAAAAGGGGAAAAAATTTGTACTCGCTGTGCTACAATTTTGTCGTTATTAACATTTAATAAAAAAACCTAAAAATACAATTGCCCCCCACCCCCCTACTCCCCACTCCCCCACATTGTTCCAATCTCAACTGGGGATGAGCACAGTTGCCTCTTGTACATACGCCATCAATTCGTAATACTATACAAACGTCATCACTGAGCGTTCTTGCTGCCAGAGTTAGTTGAACAACAATGGAGAACAACACAGAGAACACAATTTGTACTTTACTGACTTTGTTGCTTATTTGCTCTCTCACTGCTGTTTTTTTCGATTACGCGAGGCAGAGATTTGCAGTTAATCGTTCTGCACAAGTAAAAAGATTTTTACAGAGTGGCAGGAATCGAGGCGGCCTTCGTAGAGGTACTTGCGGACTACAATTCCCACTCAAGAAGGTAAGAACCAGACTAGTATGAATCAACACCGATACGCTCTCAGTACTTTTTAAGTTTATGTACAGTAAATGGGTATGTGTTTGTGAGCTATTGAGCTCATTCTTACGTTATGTGATGGGAAACGTGTCGTTGTTGTCGATGAGGATTCGGACCCTTACAGGTAGCCTCACGTCTTGATTTATTTACTAGGTAGGCCTATAACATAATGCTCTACTTTTTGTATTTGCTAATTTGGTTTTGACCTGTCTATGTACAATTAAAGAGCTCCCCAAAATACATTGTATAGTTAGGTTACATTGGTAAACATTACAGTAACGTAACCTTTAGGCCACACAGTGTGTTTTGTTTCCCAGAGCGGGGAAATAACTTGTGGTGGTGTCGAGTTTTTTGTAAATTGCATCGTTATTTTCATAAAGAATTTACTTTTTCCTCATACATTTATACTGTATTTTCACCATATTTTCCTTTTTTCGTCAGGACCACTTGGATTCGCCAGAAATATGGAATGTTGTGGGAGCAAGTTATCACCAACTGGACGGATTATGAGTGGCAGTTAAATTTCAGAATGAGAAAGACCACATTCCAGCAGTTGTGCCACACCTTCAAAGACAGTCAACCACATTCAGGAAACCAGTGCCCGTGGAGCAACGTGTGGGGATTTGCATCTGGAGACTGGCAAAAAGTGTGGAGTTCAGGACCATCTCCCATTTATTTGGAATTGGCCAGTCTACTAACGTTACCATGGCCAATCATGTTGCTGCTGTCATTGTTACCATGATGCTGCCCCTGTTCATCAGAAAACCCTCTGAACGTGACTTGAAGGACATTATTCACGGTTTCCAAGACTGGTGGGGTTTCCCACAATGTGGAGGGGCTATCAATGGTACTTATATTGGGATTTTAGCCCTGCCTAGGGCTGGGCGATATGGACCAAATCTTATATCACGATATAGGTAATTTTATATCACGATATGGATATATATCACGGTATAGTATTTTTCCTTTAAATTCAATAGATTATAATAACCGTACTGAACTTTAATCACATTAGATTATTTTCATCTTTTGCTTGGAACTTAAATTTCCATACAAAAGAGAAACTGTTGCAAAATACCACACCAGTCTGGCTTTAGTCAGTCAGTGCAAAATAAAAATGACAGCATCAACCAAATAGCCTACATTTTCCAATTGATAGTAGCCTATATCAAAATAATGAAAGACTTGAATTTTCCTGCAGTATTTGCTCATCTTCATTTAAAAAAGCTGTCAAAATTACCAAGTGAGCAAATGTCTGGTAATACTTTCACTCCAGCTTCAACACAAATAATATTTTCAAGTTTGACATGTTTTAAAGTTACATAAAACCAGCCTTGCTGGCTGTGTCCACCAATAGCAGCACGGGGGTTATGTCCTGAGTAGATGCTAAAGATGTCATTGTTAGCCAGCTAGCTCACGAGAGCTAACCCATGTAGTTTGCGGCTTAAAACAAGCCAACTCTGCGTCACGGCAACAGCACGCTGAAGCGCCGCACACAGCAGCAAGTTTCCTTTTCCCGATGACATTTTTGACCGTTAATACCAGCTGCTCTGCCACCGTGACACAGAGTTGGTTTGTTAACTGTAGTGACGGCGCACCGGAGCTAAACAGCTAGAGCAACAGATGAGGCTTCTTCTGTTGAGGGTAGAGAAGCTGTATTGCAGCCAGGGGCGTTGCACCACATTCTGGGCCCCTATACAGGAAGTCCTGATGGGCCCTCTGAGAGGCGGTCTTACAATGTTTGTCTATAGTCCAAAACGTATGAGTGACTGGTCCCTCTCTGAGCCAGATAACAACACAATGTTTCTATTGATGAATGAGCAAATCATTACGCGTACTTGAACACAACCCCTGGTCTAATGACTCTTAATAACCATGCACACACACAGTATTTCTCAGAGGAATTTGGGAGAATGTGTCGTGGACCCTGGACCTTCTAGGGGGGTCCCCCGGAAGATTTTTTTTAAATGTTAAAGTAAAATTCATCAATCTGGTGCACTTTGAGAAGAAAACTAAGGCTACATCAACTGTTTCCTAAGTAAGCTATTTAGTACTATTTTCTGGAATAATTTATAGACACAGAATCAGACCCGGCGCCAAGGCCGGGCCTGCCCATTTGGGTTCTTTGCCCCCGCCCATTTGATGTCTTTGCCCCCGCCCTTGTAAAAATAAAATGTATTTTACTTTTTTATTTTATTTTTTATGCTAAGATATATATGATGTCAGATACTATTTAAAATCTCTAAAAATAATTGTTAAACTGAATAAAAAATGTGTAGAAAATAGAGACTATGTGATTGACATGTGTAAACCTATCACTATTCAGAATGCGTCACACAACGACAGCGTTAACCGGCAAATTCAAATTAGTAGCCTAGCCCAGTGATTTTCAACCAGTGTGCCGTGAGAGATCGTCAGGTGTGCCGTGGGAAATTATCTAAAATCACCTAATTAGCAAAGTGCTGGCCCGTGTGTATGAGCTGCGAGAGGAACTTAAAGTTTTTCTGACAAACGAGAGGTCCGATTACACAAAGCTACTTGCAAGTGATGAGTTGTGTGCAAAGCTGCAGGGCTCCAGACATGCGCGGGGCACGCGCGCGACTGGGAAATTCGCCGACATATTTTTTCATTATTATTATTACATCCATTATTAGTGCTTTGTGTTTGAGAGAGAGAGAGCAGTCCGCGACTGATCAGTGAAACGATCAACAGCGCGGATCACGTGACAAACTCTCATCTCAGTGTTCCGCTGTCGTCACCTCGTTAACATGTTGCCAACTGGCGACTTTTTCCGCTGTATTTTCCGACTTTCCGCCATAGCGCTAAGGCTAGTTAAAGACTAGACACATCTTGCAACTTTTTTTTAATACCGCGCTCACCAGAGCCGAGTACTAGCAACGGCTGCTGTCTCCTCCTCCTAACCGCTCACAGCCCTCACTCACATGGATTGTGTCAGATAACAGCCACCTGCTACCTGCAGCAGCCAGCAGACAGACAACACCGTGTCGCTCTGAGCAAGAGCTGCCAGATGACGTTTGTAAACCTATAAAACGTAAATAGTTTTATAGGTCCACATTCAATCGGCGATTGCATATCTATAAAAAAGTGATGGCAACTAACAACGTTTTTAAAGTCAGTTTATATGTAAAGAGGCCTAGTTAATTTGTATAGGCCTACTACCTGGTCAGCATTTTCTATTCATTTAGCCTCTTTCAGAATTGCATATTGTGCAAATTAGTTTATGTCATCCAGCTACTACTAGTTAATTTTGGGCCAATGACTATTTTCCTTGTAGAGGAGTCAGCAGAGATAGAGAAGGAAAAATCACAGGGCTCAGGTGTAGAAGGGGTTGTGGTAAAAATGGGTAAAAATCCCAGTCTTTCTACCATTCCTGCCAGGATATCCATTTTGTGTTCATCTAAACAGACCCAAGTTTCACACTAAGTGAGTATAAATACATTTAGAAACTATATTATTAACTATATGTATTATATGTACTGTGTTAGAGTGTCATTTTGTGTCATTTTGGTTAGTGGTGTGCCCCAGGATTTTGTAAATGTAAAAAATGTGCCGCGGCTCAAAAAAGGTTGAAAATCACTGGCCTAGCCTGCTCTGGTGTTTTGAAAATGGATATCAGACGCTGGTTAAAAACTAATGGCCCTACTTATCCGGAAAAAAAACCCTGCAGTTACAGTAAGTAAAGTTATCTTAATCCCTGACCGGGCTGAGCCCCTTGCTGGAGCTGAATTTAAGTGTGTTAATGTGTATTATTTGCCAGCTGCGTGCGTCTTAAGGCAATGCTGTTGGCCATGCTGATGGGTTTGCGCTGCTGTGGACTGTCGTAATTGAGTTTTTTGTAGGCTACACCTGTCTGTCATAATATTGATGCGGGCCCTCTTGTGGGAGCAGATAGGCAAACACTTTATTCGCTTTATTTTTTATCTCATTTCATGCGCATCAGCCTGCTACTTGCTCCGTGTGTGTTTGCAGGAGCCGCGATAACTCCTCATCCAAACAGAGGATGGTGGAAAGTACCGGTATTGTCTCCGTTTCATAAGACTACTCATATTAAAATGTAACGATTTTAAAAAGAGAACAGTTAGTCTTAACAGTTAACCAGTGTTTAACATAGGCAGTGGACAAGATGACGATCAGCTTTTTTTCTCCCCTGCTCACAGCGTTCTCTCTCCCAGCGCATAGAAATGAATTTTTGCCTCATCAACTTATTATTTTTATTTTTTTCCTTTACAGGACTACTTTCAGAACTGAAAGGGGTTTCCCGTGTCTCCTTTTTTCTCTCCACACAAAGCGTTCTCTCTCCCATTGCACACACGCATGCCCCGGCCGCTCCCGAGAGCACAGACAGTGAACCGACAAAAAAATAAAATAAACACAACTTGAACACAGGCCCCGAAGCTATGAAAAGTGAAAATCACTGTGTTATGGTAATTGTTTTGGTAGTCTTTGTCGCTAATTTCCTACAAATTCTGGTGAAAAGAGACGAAGTCTGTTCACATGCCGACGTCATGGCTCCCGACCGGCCCTTTCATTGGATTATGCGACAATGTTTTTGCCGAGCATGATTCAATGTTGCGAATGTTTAGTATGTTTATGTTTATTTGCGCACGCAATGCAAATGTGATTTGTATTTGGCTGTTTGTGTGTGTTAATGTGTATTATTTGCCAGCTGCGTGCGTCTTAAGGCAATGCTGTTGGCCATGCTGATGTGTTTGCGCTGCTGTGGACTGTTGCAATTGAGTTTTTTGTAGGCTACACCTGTCTGTCATAATTGCCTCGTTTGAGATGTCGCCGTCTTGCTAAGACCTGTGCAATTATGACGCGCGTCTTGCTGAGCGCACAACAAACATGCTGCAAAAATGCTGTGCGCTCAGCAAGCCGCGCGTCATAATTGCGCAGGTCTGAGCAAGACGGCTCCTAGTCGAACGAGGCTAATATTGATGCGGGCCCTCCCACAAAATCTACGTGTCCCCTGTATAGATTTTCTCTGGCGCCGGGTCTGCACAGAATGACCAAAAAGCAGAAAGAAGAAATGTACATGTTTTTAAAAAATCCATTCAGCTTTGGGAATTTTTTTCCTTCGTTTGTATTATCTAATGGCCCAATATAGGCCCCTGATCTTCGTAGCCCCGAACAATGTTATTTAAAAAATAACACATTTACTGACGAATGAAAGGCCCCTGATATCGTTTTTTTCCCCCTAAATAACATTTTTCGGGTCCTTCAAAGATCAAGGGCCTATATTGAGCCAGTAAAAAAAATAAAAAAAAATAAAAATACGTTTACATTTTTTTTGGGTGCAGCCCCCCTCTGCCTTGGGCCCCCCAAGCCTGTCCGCAGTCCGACGGCCCTGAACGTAACTGACCATCGTTAGATGCTCATAATTACCTAGTAGAAGTTGAATGCGTCATAATATAATTCAATGCAGCCTCTGAATGGGCGCGTAGGCTACTGGAGCACTGTAGGAACCGTTGCTCTACAATGAACTGGCAATTTTATTATTTTTTTTATTGAACTGGCTACTTGATCAGAGTGTAGCTCGGCCAGATGACAGCTAATGTAGGATTCAGTCTGCGCCCCGTCAAAGGTAATGTTATGAATGAACAAGTAGTAGGCTAATTGTTTCAGCCTCCCTCTGTAGTTTTACTCTCACCATTCTTAGAAAAAAAGTTTTTGATGTCCTGGGCCCCTGCTCTGCTGCTCATACTCTTTGCCTCATTCTCAACTCTTTTCTGGTGAGCGAACTTGTGCTTTTTACGGGGCATCCTCGACCTGCTGGAGTGCGCTCGCGCTCACTTAATTCCAATGAGGAAGAACGAACCGCGGGGTGGACCAAACCATTTTTTAAGAAGGGACCAAGGGGGTTATTGAAATGAATAAAATTTGAATATTGTATGACTTGTGGCTTTGTTTCAATTTGGACTCATTCGTATGATTATATATTAGTTCACTGTATGCATAATAATTTTGTCATAGATTCTACTGGGGGCTGTGTGGGCCCTAGCTGGCTGTGGGCCATTATAATCATCATAACCTTTACCCCCTATACGACGGCCCTGATTGCAGCCCAGAACTCTCCTGCAGAGCCCCCGTGTGGCGCGGCGGTGTAACTGCAGTGTAACTGTAGGGACTCGGAGGGACAGCTACCTCCCGCCACATGAACGTCTTTTCTCCGTGGTATAAACGGTATGGCCAAATCTCTCCCGGTAGACACTTTCATATCGTCCACGGTATGATACCATCATATCGCCCAGCCCTAGCCCTGCCTAACAACCCTTCAGACTACTATAACCACAAAAGTTTGTACTCATCCTGCATGGTGTGGTGGACCATCAACTTTGGTTCATTGGATATTACACTGTGCAAAATTTTTAGGCAAGTTGTATTTTTGAGGATTCATTTTATTATTGAACAACTACAGTGCTGTCGGTCAATCCAAAATGTAAAACTGAGGTTTTGTCTTTCTTACGAGAATATATATATGTTTTGCTATTCTTAGGCAACTATTAGTCAGCAGAATTATTCTGCAACTACATACAAAAACGAAATTTTTCCCATCTCACTTGTTTATTTTCATCTGTTAAAGTGAGAATAATAAAAGAACTCAAAATTTACAAATAAAAATTTCCGACATGTAAAAAAAAAAAATCAGTGATCAATATAGCCACCCTTCTTTTCAATAACTGTCACAAGCCTTCCATTCATGGAGTCTGTCAGTTTCTTTATCTGTTGACGATCAACTTTTTGTGCAGCAGCAACCACAGCCTCCCAGACACTGTTCCGAGAGGTGTACTGATTTCCTTCACTGTAAATATCCCGTTTAAGCAGGGCCCACAGGTTCTCAATAGGGTTTAAGTCAGGTGAGGAAGGGGGTCATGTCATTATTTTTTCATCCTTAAGGCCTTTACTGGCTAGCCATGCAATTGAGTACTTCGATGCATGTGATGGAGCATTGTCCTGCATAAAAATCATGGTCTTCTTGAACATGGTTCCTACAGCTTAATGCAAGTTAAATTTAAGACTTTTTAAGACCTTTTTAATGCCACTTGAAATGAAATTTAAGACCAACGACGCAATCAACAGAAAAGGAAAAAGGTATTGTCTCGGTGTTCAGACATCACAGTAACTCTGCTTTCAGCGTAGACGTCATTATCTGTATCTGTTCAACCAACAAAATAATCTGTATATGTATCTGTATTCGGATATGAAGCCGGAAATGGCAGAGGCTTATGTCTGATTTTTTTTTTTTGTTGCAATTATTGTCCCTTCAGTGCATCAAATTGATTTAATATTGGCATATAATTAATTATGAGATACAGTTCTATCCATACTGTACTTTCATCTGTTTCTCTCTCTCTCTCTCATAAGTTATATGAACTGTCTGAGCACTGTACATCACAGTAATTAACTTTGTCCGTTTTATTTTATTTTTTCATCTCTTTCTCCCTTTTTATTTTTAACTCAACAAAGTTTTATGATATATCGATCCGAGATCTAATCGATCTATTTTGCCCATTTTATTTCCCTCTACTCTCTCTGTTGCTCTATCTCTCCCTTTTTTCCAACTTGGTTCAATGAATAATTACTTTGGATAAGGAAACAGTGTTTAGTGCTCTACAAGTGATCAACGCACAAAGATGATACTTTTTTCAGCATATCTCTTAGTTCTAAACAGACATGAACTAAACAGGCGAAGCGTCACATATCGAATATTTAAAGATCGATTTTGTCTATTTAATGGCATTATACAGCCCGCTGCCTGCTACTACAGAGACATGGTCCACGTTCAGAGGTTTGAAATAAATGAAAGGCAGGAAGGGCTGACGGTGACACGGGCTGCAGAAAATTCCAGCGAAGAGACGGCGGGTAACGGAGCCATGCAGCCGGTCTTTCTCCTCTCCGCCACGGCAGCGGAGATGAACAGCTGATTGGTGCAACTATAGTTAAAGCTGGGGTATGTGATTTCTGATTGGTCAAAATTAACATGAGCTGTACACTTTGACCAATCAGAGCGAGGCTCCGATTCTCTGTTCTTATTGGCTGTTGGGACTGTCCATTCACTTTGGCACGACTTTGTTGGTGTAGAGCGTGTCAGGGAGGGACCATAGGGGAGGGACCAAAGAGAACAAGTGGAGCGGTTGAGGTATTTGGATTCAAATCTCTATCCCAACTGCTATTTTCTCCCCAAATCCTCCACCCCAGCTTTAAGGCAGCACGCGCTGCGTCAATTTAGCGCTTAATAAATAAATACTTGTTCCCCGAATATAACGAGACTATTCGGGAAGTAAAACTATTCGGATCGATCTCATTATCCGTGCTTTTCCGATTAGCCTACACTTGTTCGGATTCGGGCTCATCCCTAGTAGGCGTGCAACCGAACATTGTCTGGAGATTTGGTGCTGCTGTCCCGGTTGTTGATATCGGAGGTGGAGCATGGAGGGGTGGAGGCGGTAGAAACGAGAGTAGAACAGAACTGGGAAATACCTGGCGTTTGTTGACAGCTTGATTTTGAGGCTTTGTGTTTCGCGCTGTGCATGTACACCGTGCCTCGTATAAATTGCCAGGTACCGGTTTCAGCCAGGCAGAAAAATCCTTGTTGGATAGCCAAATTTCGTTGAATTTACACTTTCCCATGATGCGCGCCGACTGCTACTCATGCTGCTACTGCTACCTGAATGACGTGCGTCTGCTCTGAGTCACGGCCGCAAACAAATGTGTTCTTGGTTCCGCTCTCGTGAAACTATTCGGCAATTTATATAAAAAAAAAATTACCTTTTATTTTTAGATTTGAGACCAATCATAAAATCCTACTTACCATGTGTTAACATTTTTAAGACCTTTGAAAGATGGATTTAAGACTTTTTAATGCTAATTAAGGCCTTATTTTTAGATTTATGAATTTAAGACTTTTTAAGACTTTTTAAGGATCCGCGGGAACCCTGTTGAAAGATGCAGACTTTTTCCTTTACCACTGCTTGAAGAAAGTATCTTCTAGAAAGTGGCAGTAGGTTTGGGAGTTGATTTTGAGGCCATCTTCAACCCGAAAAGGTCCAACTAGCTCATCTTTAAAGATACTAATAGTTGCCTTTAAAGATGAGCTAGTTGGACCTTTTCTCCATCTCCATCTCCATCTCGTGACTCTCTCTGCTCCACCTGCATGTACTCTCCATGCTGCTGTCTGTGGAAGGCGATGAAGGTCCCCATGATCTTTCTGGTGGTTTCAGTGTGTGTGGTCCTCTTCTTCCTCTTTCTGCTTGAGGTTGGAAGCCTCGTCACGGGGGTGCAGGCCGTATAAGCAGTGCTGGAGGTCGATGGGGTCCTGGCAATAGAAGGGCTACTTGTGAAGGCAGTGGGTTGCTCTTCCTCTGTTGATAGTGATGATCAGGGTGGGAAATTAACTTGTTTGCCCACCTGCCACAGTGGCGGGTGGATGCCAAATTTTACCAGCCACTTTTATTTTTTACCTGCCACCTTTTTCAAGCACTGCATAACATTTTGAATTGCACTACTCGTAGACTGTAGAAGAGGTGGGAAAAGCTGCTAACTGCTAATAGTGATGCTAACGGAACACGAGCGGAGAGGTGTATCTCCTGCTCTGACCGCAGCTGGGAGGGGCTGCTGCGCGAGGACCGGGCCGCCTGTCAGTGCTCTGTGACGGGGGACGGGCCGGGAGGCTCCCGCTGCTCGTTGAGAAGCGTTAAAAGTGATATTTGCTTCGGCGAAAAAGTCACCAATTACACCAGAAAAAAAGCTAGATTTGTCGCTTGTTGCTGTTTTGAAAAAAAAGTCGCCAGGGGGGCTGAAAGTAGCTAAATATAGCGACAAAATCGCTAATTTGGCAACACTGCATGGATGTATTAAAGGTCACATATTATGCTAAATGCACTTTTTAAATGTGTTCTAACATATCCATATGTCCACGGTGTGCCTAGAGACTGCCAAAATATAAAAAAAAATAACAATCTCTCCTTTTCTCACTCTCCCCGTTTCTGAAACCCCCACCCCTTCCCCCCCAATATACTTCAGTCAGAATTCTTGCAGTTTATGACGTCATAAACTGCACAGCCACCTCCCCATATTTTCTTTATATGTCCATGCTTCCGATGCTTCCCCCCCACATTAGTAAAGTCCACCGTGCAGTTGACTTAAAAAAAAAAAAAAAAAAAAAAAAAAAAAAACCTGGTAACCCCACCCCCCCATTTCTTATTGGTCCACGGCTCCAAGATCCGATGGATGGCTGCCATGATGTTTTCCCCGCTAAGCGACAAGATCCCCATGGTGCAGCAAACCATGCAGAGTGTTGCATAAACCAACACAGAAGCATTCTGCTCATAATCCACTCATTTATCTTAATCACAGCAGTCTTAATAATGCTGCGTTTATAACGAGACAAAGCTTAGGGAACTACTTGTGTAGTAATTCCATCGGTGAAACTAAAAGGAATCTCCTCAATGGTTGTTTGCCTGTTATTTACCTAGTGTAGCATGTAGCTTCGGGAGTAGCACCCAACGTTTGCACCTATTAAACTAACTTAGCTTTCACATTCCAGTTTAATAATGCCTCGTTTTTAACACCACAAAGGGTGGGAAGTTATTCCTGTATAAATCAAACTGTGAGGCTACTGTTTTCACTGATTTTGAGTGTTATTTTTAGCCGTTAATGCACATGTAGCTTCGGATTTAGCATCCAACGTTTGCACCTATTGCACTAACTTAGCTTTCCCATTGGAGTTTAATAATGCCTCGTTTTTAACACCACAAAGGGTGGGAAGTTATTCCTGTATAAATCAAACTGTGAGGCTACTGTTTTCACTGATTTTGAGGGTTATTTTTAGCCGTTAGCGCACATGTAGTTTCGGATTTAGCATCCAACGTTTGCGCCTATTGCACTAACTTATGCCTCGTTTCCACCAAGTAGAGAGGGTCGGATCGGAGCGGTTCGGTCCGGGTAGTTTGGCTTTTCATTTGCCAAAAGTTGGGTAGGGTACGGTTTAAGCGCACCTAACCGCTCTGAGCCGCTCCCGATCTCAGTACTCCTCCGTAGAGGTACTAGCCGCCTGAAAGCGGGCCAAAACGGCGGAGCCGTCATTTGATTGGTCGAAATAATCATTTCCGCCATGTGTAGTCATCTCGGCAAGAGTGAAGAGAGTCTTGTGTATTGGCGAAAATGTGAGCACAGCAATGTTTATTGTGTGGTGTTTTTCCTCGTCAATAAATTAATCAGTTGGTTACACTGTGTCCCACTAGTCGCGTAGCTGCAGCCAGCACTGTTCGCTCACTGTATTTTATAGTTGCAACTTGCACCGAGCCGTCTGTGTGTTTTCGCCATAGATAGTAGTAAATACACGCTCACAACAACACAGGGGGAATAAATAAATAAACGGCTGGTTTGACTAAGCAAAAACGAGAGACCGCTGGCATGTGAGCGCGGCACTGTTTATTGTGTGGTGTTTTTCCTCGTCATTAAATGAATCAGTTGGCTACACTGTGTCCCACTGCAACGATGTCGCGTAGCTGCAGCAGCCAGCGCTGTTCTCTCACTGTCTCTATCAGTTGCAACTTGCACCGAGCCGTCTGTGTGCTCACAACAACACCGGGGGAATAAATAAAGAAGCGGCTGGTTTGACCCAGCAAAAACGAGAGACCGCTGGCTTGACCACAGTTGTTCCACAGCGCGATAGTTTAACCCCCATTCTGGCGGCGGCTATCGCAGTCCAGCCTAAACCCCGCCCTACCAGTAAGGGTAGGGTCGGCGGTGGAAACAACACCGAGATTCTTAAAAGTGAGCTGTCCCGCTCTGAGCCGCTCTGATCCGACCCGCTCTACTCGCTGGAAACGAGGCATTAGCTTTCCCATTGGAGTTTAATAATGACTTGTTTTTAACACCACAAAGGGTGGGAAGTTATTCCTGTATAAATCAAACTGTGAGGCTACTGTTTTCATTGGTTTTAATCATGTCAAACTGTTATGTCAAAGTATGGCTTCGCTTCGGCCGGGTGTTTACTCGGCCGAAGTCACGCAGTGTCTCTCTAGTATCGCGAGAGCACGGCAGAGACGGTGGGAGAGCCCATATAAAGAAAGCCCGGCAGAGACGGTGGGAGGGGCCAGCCAGATCGCACAAATATAGGTCATCCGGAGACCAGAGGACAATCAGGGTATAGAGGCTTGCTACAATAAATGATCTGAACGGGTTTTTCAGCAAACATTTAAAAAAATAAGTATTAGGGACTACTTAGACCATATAAAATTGACAGCAAAGTGCATAATATGTGAGCTTTAAGAAGGTTAGCTTCGATGCTCGCGGCAAATGATTTCCCATGATGCTCTGGGAGAGTCTTGGACCAATCAAAGGTTTGGTTGGTTACGTCATACACCTGTACACCAATGGGCGGCTGCCACGTTTGTGTGACGTAAACTAATGCTCCAAGGCAAAGCCCGGGAGAGCTTCTATGTTTCTGTACACAGCGCTTGAAACCGTGAACACGTTGTAGTATATTTTGAAAAAATCCACCCGCCACTGTGGCGGGTAGACATGGCAAAGTCACCCGCCAATTTGAAAAAATACCCACCATTGGCGGGTGCTAATTTCCCACCCTGGTGATGATTGTATCAGAGCAAAGGGGGGAAATTGTAAAAAAAAAAATATATATATGAACATTAAATTTCAGAAGGCTTTGGATTGAAAGTGGTTTGAGATAGAGACAAAGTGTAAATGAGACAAATATTGAGAATGACCTAAAGTTTATCTGGGGATTAAATTTTCCCATCTAATTAGCATATTATGACGTCATATGGTGGGGGCCATGTTGTAGGCTATTATGTAATTTCCATGAAATACCTGATATTTTGAAAGAGAGTTGAACTTATTTAATCAGATTCACCCCTCCATCCATTTGTAATGATGTCCACTTTGTTGTAAGCCAACAGTTGTAAACTAGAACTAGAACTACACCACAAAACTCATATAAACAGTAGGCGTTTATGATTTTTTTTTACCCACCACCATTTTTATTTCATTTTTCTTCTATTCTTCATTAATATTATTATCATCATTATTATCATTATAATATGATAATATTAATATATATATAATGCTGCGTCGCATGGCTGCACCACTGCTGCGCATGGACGCACCGTGACCGGGGCCGTAGAAGGAGTGAACACCAACTCCCTACTCGTCAACTTTTTGCTTGCCATATCTCTAAATAACTCCTAAATCCAGCAATACCGCTTCAGCATAAATAGCTTCGTGGCACACTATCTCCGATTTTGCACCTAACAACAGCGCGATTCATTTGCAGCCTGGACGCGGAGGTGTGTCACCTCTCTGCTCTGACAGCAGGCTGGGACTCGCTCCGAGGGGCTGCTCCGAGACTGACCGCCTCCGAGTGCCCTTAGACGGGGAGGGGCTCGCGGCAGCACCCGCTGCTCGTTGAGCACAGAGTCTCCAAACACTACAAAAGTTTTCAATAACTTGGGCAGCGAGACGGAAGCCAGTAGGCTAGCGCATCTTTGGAATCAATTGTAGCAGCAAATCGAGTTTTCTTCTCCTCTAGCAGTAACATTAGCGTGGGTTTTTTCTCCTCTGTGAAACTCGCGGTGTTGGCCAATTTGTATAAAAACAACAAACCAGTCAATTTCGGGTTTAAAATGCATTGTAACGCGCGTTTCTGAGCTATGTACCGCGTTACATATTACCATTTTTTTTGCTGTAATGCCTTACATTACCGCGTTACAGCAAAACGTAATGCATTACAGTAATGCATTACTTCCTGTAACGCGTTACTCCCAACACTGATGACTGCTGTATGTTTGAGGTGGTGGTCGGAGGGGTCGTAGGCGCTGAATGGCAGCCACACTTCCGTCAGTCTGCCCCAGGGCAGCTGTGGCTACTATGGTAGTTTACCACCACCAGTATGACTGTGTGTGAATGAATGGAACCTGTAACCCTGTAAAGCGTCTTTGAGTGCCTTGAAAAGCGCTATATAAATCCAATTCATTATCATTATTATCATTATTTAAGGTTTATTTAAAGTAAATAAAGTAAATATTTTACAAAGGAATTTGTCATACAATCACATACGCTTTATGTTAATTTAACGTAACTGTTGTGGTCCTATTTGTTTAGTTTTTTTGTGGGGAGGAGGGGTGGGGGGTGATGAGCGATTGCTCTGTTGAGTGCGCTGTTTGTGCATACTGTCTGTTGTGCTTGTCTATACTGTAAAGAAAACAAAAATCCAATAAATATGTTTGAAAAAAAATACACTCAACAAAAATATAAACGCAACACGTTTGTTTTTGCTCCCATTTTTCATGAGATGGACTTAAAGATCTAAAATTAATTCCAGATACACAATATTACAATTTCTCTCAAACATTGTTCACATATCTGTCTAAATGTGTGATAGTGAGCACTTCTGCTTTGCTGAGATAATCCATCCCACCTCACAGGTGTGCCACATCAAGATGCTGATCTGACATCATGATTAGTGCACAGGTGTGCCTTAGACTGTCCACAATAAAAGGCTACCCTGAAATGTGCAGTTTTGTCTCACAGCAAAATGCCACAGATGCCACAAGCATTGAGGGAGCGTGCAATTGGCATGCTGACAGCAGGAATGTCAACCAGATCTGTTGCTCGTGCATTGAATGTTCATTTCTCCACCATAAGCCGTCTCCAAAGGCGTTTCAGAGAATATGGCAGTACATCCAACCGGCCTCACAACCGCAGACCACGTGTAACCACACCAGCCCAGGACCTCCACATCCAGCAGGTTGACCTCCAAGATCGTCTGAGACCAGCCACTGAGACAGCTGCTGAAACAATTGGTTTGCATAACCAAACAATTTCTGCACAAACTGTCAGAAACCGTCTCAGGGAAGCTCAACTGCATGCTCGTCGTCCTCATCGGGGTCTTGACCTGACTCCAGCTCGTCGCCGTAACAGACTTGAGTGGGCAAATGCTCACATTCGATGGAGTCTGGCACGTTGGAGAGGTGTTCTCTTCACGGATGAATCTCGGTTTACATTGTTCAGGGCAGATGGCAGACAGCGTGTGTGGCGTCGTGTGGGTGAGCGCTTTGCTGATGTCAATGTTGTGGATCGTGTGGCCCATGGTGGTGGTGGGGTTATGGTATGGGCAGGCATCTGTTATGGACGAAGAACACAGGTGCATTTTATTGATGGCATTTTGAATGCACAGAGATACCGTGATGAGATCCTGAGGCCCATTGTTGTGCCATACATCCATGAACATCACCTCACGTTTCAGCAAGATAATGCACGGCCCCATGTTGTAAGGATCTGTACACAATTCTTGGAAGCTGAAAATGTCCCAGTTCTTGCATGGCCAGCATACTCACCGGACATGTCACCCATTGAGCATGTTTGGGATGTGCTTGACCGGCGTATATGACAGCGTGCACCACTTCCCACTAATATCCAGCAACTTCGCACAGCCATTGAAGAGGAGTGGACCAACATTCCACAGGCCACAATTGACAATCTGATAAACTCTATGCGAAGAAGATGTGTTGCACTGCATGAGGCAAATGGTGGTCACACCAGATACTGACTGGTTCTGAGTCCCCGGACCCCCAATAAAGCAAAAAAATGCACATTTCAGAGTGGCATTTTATTGTGGACAGTCTAAGGCACACCTGTGCACTAATCATGATGTCAGATCAGCATCTTGATGTGGCACACCTGTGAGGTGGGATGGATTATCTCAGCAAAGCAGAAGTGCTCACTATCACACATTTAGACAGATTTGTGAACAATGTTTGAGAGAAATGGTAATATTGTGTATCTGGAATGAATTTTAGATCTTTAAGTCCATCTCATGAAAAATGGGAGCAAAAACAAAAGTGTTGCGTTTATATTTTTGTTGATTAATTGATTAATCAATAGTAATGTCGAAAGACAGGGAGTCCTAAACCCCCTTCCTCCATGGGCTTCTGTAAATGAGATTTAGAAATACGAGGGGGGGCTTGGAAGCCCAGATAAAGGGCATGATGATAGAGTCCAACGTCTTAAGAAAAGAAGAGGTGAGAAAAATGGGCACATTCTGAAAAAGGTATATGAATTTGTGGAGTACTACCTTTTTAATAATATTAACACGGCCAATCAAAGAAAGGGGGAGAAGTTTCAAATTATCTATCATATTCTTAAAGAGATCCTATTATACTACTTTTCTGGTCTTAATTTCTTGTTAAAAACTGCTATAGAGCAACCTGACACGAATCACATCACAAAAAACTATGTAGATTTTCGGGACACTCTTCCTCTTACCCTAGCGAGCACAGCAGTCTCTCTCTACACACTGCTTTGAGCTTCTCCGCCCCTCCCCCCCCCTGCTGCAAACCCCACTCCGTTGTGATTGGTTAGCTTCCTTCCAGCAGTGAGAGATTTTCAGGAAGGTGGGGGCATGCAGCTGGAGCTTGCCCGAGCAGCATTACCATACATGGAAACATCCGGGAGCGTGACAGAAACTACCCGGAAATTTGAACAAGTTATTTCTCGACCGGCTGCCATAGTGTTTAGTGCTCTGCATAGCCACCCCAGACGGTCAGCAGGGAATACGTCGAAATGCATGTACGTAATTATTTGATACTCTTGTATGGTTAAACATGACTATAAATCATTATAACAACGTTTATAGGTCATAAAAGTCGAAAAGAATCATAGGTCCTCTTTAAGCTTATCAACAAAATCCAAATAATTGAGTTTGAAGAAAAGTTTTGGATGTCTGGAGATATTATTTCCAAGTACGAAATATGGTCATGGGAAATTCTGAAAGGCAAATTGTCAAGAAAGCTGGGGTCGAGACCGTTAGACAGAGGGATAAAAACAGATTTATGGTAAACCCAGACAGTCGCCCAAAGCTGTCTATCAGATTGAGAAGGGGTGAAAGGGATGTCCTCACGTCGGAAAGAGTCAAAACCACGTCATCTGCGTAATGGTGCAGTCAGAGACGCCACATCTTATGCCAGAAATTTGGGGGCTGGCTGTAATGGCTATGGCTAGCTGCTTGAGAGCCAGAGCGAAGAGCATTGGAGAGAGGCAACAGCCCTGCCTGGTGCCATGGTGAAACTGGAATGATGGGGACCTATCATGATTAGTTAGAACAGAAGATTGAGGACTAGCGTAAAGCATCTTTAGTATAGCCATACATTTCGACCCAAAACCAAATTTATCGAGAGCAGGAAACATGTATCTCCACTCTACCTGGTCGAAAGCCTGTTGAGCATCTAAAGAGATAACAGCCGTGTGGGGCAACTTATTTGAAAACATTACATATAGCAGACACCTAGTGTTTGAGAAGGAATATCGATCAGGGATGAAACCCTATTGATCTGGATGAATTAAAGTACCAATATATTTGTTTAACTGATTAGTCAGCACTTTTGCAATTATTTTTATGCCAAAGCCATCAGGGCCGCATGCTTTGCCGCTTGGAAAGGACCGAATGGCATTTTGTATCTCCTCTAGTGTAAAGTCAGAGTCCAGTTCCTGTCTTGCAGGCTCTGAAAGGACTGGAATATCTAATGTATGGAGAAAGCTAGCGATATCAGTGTCGGTTGCAGCGGATTTAGAGGTGTACAGCTGGTTATAAAAGCTAAAAAAATCTTTCATTGATCTGCTTGTGATCGGTTAATAGCTGTCCAGTGGATGAACACATTTTATGTATTGCTCTATCAGCTTGGATGCTCTTCAGCTGCCTGGATAGCAATTTATCGGTTTTTTCGCCCAACTCGAAAAGCTTCTGCTTTAGTTTGCGAATATAGTTCCCAACCTGCTCGCCAAGAATATGGTTATATTCATATTTTACAGCAGCACCATTATCATTTATGAGTAGAAAATCTGCGATCTTGGCTGAAATGTTGCCACCGAAAGAGTCATCCAAATATAAAGAAGGGTTCAATTATATTGAGAGGCATGAAGATTGAAGTCAATTACCATTGAGAGGGGTGCGTGATCGGAGATTAAAATACTATGGTACAATGAACTTATAACATTAGAAATTAGTCTAGAGTCAACCAAAAGCTAATCGATTCTAGTGAATGTTCCGTGCACTGGGGAGAAAAAAGAATATTGCCTCTCTAAGGGATGCTGGTGCCTCCAGATGTCGACCATGTCAAGTGATTTGACAAGATTATTGAGAACGGGTACGTATTTCAATACGACCTATCCAACAGCGGGTCAAAGTAACAATTAAAATCACCACAAACAATTATATTGTGATTATTATGTTCAGTAATGAGGTTAAATACTTAACAGAAAAATTCAGGGCTGTCAAAATTAGGGGCATAAATATTTAAGAGAACTAACGGAAATTAATTGACCGTGCCAGTTACAAGAATGAACCTCCCACCTGGATCAGTAGTCTGCGATTTGAATAGAAATGGAATGGTTCTGCGAACAAGAATGGCAACCCCCCTTGCCTTGGAAGAAAAGGTGGACTGGTACACCTGAGACACCCACACAGATCGTAAACGTCTCTGCTCTGAAGGTTGGATATGGGTCTCCTGCAAAAACACAATGTCAGATGACAGGGATTTTAAGTGCGAAAAGACTTTGCCCCGTTTAAGAGCTTTGCCCATACCCCTACAATTCCAAGAAGTGAAAGTGATGTGACTTATTTCTAACTTGAGTGAGTAATTAACATGGATCTAAAGAGAGGGACAAAAAATGAAAATTGACATGTGTAATACACAGACCTGGCAAAAATGAAAATTGACATGTGTAATACACAGACCTGGCAGGACATTGAGTGACAAAAATGACAAAAGTGAACAGAAAATAACAAACAAAACCCCCCAAATAAACAAAACCCGCTGAAAAAAACTGAGCGGTACATCCCACTAGTTGACAAGGAGGCTGCCGGGTAACAGAGCAGACCAGACTGTGTACTGAAAAACCCACCTACACTATCGCAATGTGCGCATCTCCAACATATAAAAACATGAAAACTGCACTATCAGGAAGTATCCTAGTTTAAAGAATCATTCAGATCACACTTGGTAGGATATGTGGAAAGGTAGTATAAACGGTGCGGCATAATCAACTTAAAAACATACAAGCTGCGTGTCAGCAAATGATGATTAGTCCTGAAGACAATAAATCAAAGTGACCCAGCAGTTGCACCATGGTAAACGCACATTAAGTCCCACAACACAAATTGTAACACTGCTTCAGAAAAAAACACCCCATGGGAATCGTGTCAACAATCATGTTGTAGTCGACCTGGAGCTTGGCTGGAAAATGCAGAGAACACTTAGCGCCCGCTTCGGTTAGCCGTTTCCTCACGCTGGTAAAGGACTGTCACTGTGATGTAACCTCTGCCGTGTAGTCTGGGAATATGGAGACCCTCTCACCGTGGTAACGCAGGGGTGCATGTTGACAACTGAGCCGTAGTTTGTTGAAAACTTCTCGATCGTTGTGTACCTTGGCGATGATGACCCACAGCCGCTCGTTAGGCTGCGGCTTGGGCCTCAGGCTACAGTGGGCTCAATTTTTACAGGCCTGCTGAAGTTGTCTTGGCCGAGTAGCTCCGGAATCAACTTTGAGACAAAGTCAGTAGGGCTGCCCTTCTCTTCACCTTATTTAATTCCCACGATTCTGACGTTGAGTCGGCGGGAGCGGCCCTCCAGGTCATTCACTTTAGCTTTGAGGAGACCATTAGCCACCTGTAGCAGCGTTGTGATGCGGCCATCCACAGCTGGCAGGCCCTCGTCGAAATCCCTGAAGCGAGCCTCATTTTCGTGGTCTGTCTTCTGAAGCAAGGACAGGGAGCCTTCAATTAAGTCGAGGCGGCCCTCCAGAGATGTCTTTAAGCCATTCACGAGAGTTGTGACTTTAGCTAGCTCCGCTCCATGGAGAGTGATGGTGGCTAATATAGCTTTGTTGCTTGAGTACATTGGGTCCGGCTGGCTATTAATTTTCTTCGGCATTGTGACACCAAAACACCGCCAAGAGGTTGAAGAAGAGCTTATACGGCGTCCGAGCGGATTTTTTTTTTTAAGTGCAGTGTTTTATCGATAAAATTAAGGAGATGGCACGCAGCACTCGAAAAACACGTCTACACCATTACTGCGCACGAGCGCCCCCATGCCGCACCGTATATACTACCTTCCCACATATCCTACCAAGTGTGATCTGAATGATTCTTTAAACTAGGATACTTCCTGAAAGTGCAGTTTTCATGTTTTTATATGTTGGAGATGCGTACGTTGCGCTAGTGTAGGTGGGTTTTTCAGTATGCAGTCTGGTTTGCTCTGTTACCAGGCAGCCTCCTTGTTAACTAGTTGGATGTACCGCTCAGTTTTTCCAGCGGGTTTTGTTTATTTGGGGGGTTTTGTTTGTTGTTTTCTGTTCACTTTTGTCATTTTTGTCACTCAATGTCCTGCCAGGTCTGTGTATTTCACATGTCAATTTTTCATTTTTTTGTCCCTCTCTTTAGATCCATGTTAATTACTCACTCAAGTTAGAAATTAGTCACATCACTTTCACTTCTTGGAATTGTAGGGGTATGGGCAAAGCTCTTAAACGAGGCAAAATATTTTCACACTTAAAATCCCTGTCATCTGACATAGTTTTTTTGCAGGAGACCCAAATCCAACCTTCAGAGCAGAGACGTTTGCGATCTGTGTGGGTGTCTCAGGTGTACCAGTCCACCTTTTCTTCCAAGGCGAGGGGAGTAGACATTCTTGTTCGCAGAACCATTCCATTTGTATTCAAATCGCAGAATACTGATCCAGGTGGGAGGTTTGTTCTTGTAACTGGCACGGTCAATTCATTTCCGTTAGTTCTCTTAAATATTTATGCCCCTATTTTCGACAGCCCTGATTTTTCTGTAAAGTATTTAACCTCATTACGGAACATAATAATCACAATACAATTGTCGGTGGTGATTTTAATTGTTACTTTGACCTGCTGTTGGATAGATCCTCCTTGAAAGTAGCCACATTATTGAAATCCGTACCTGTTCTCAATAATCTTGTCAAATCACTTGACATGGTCGACATCTGGAGGCACCAGCACTCCTTAGAGAGGCAATATTCTTTTTTCTCCCCTGTGCACGGAACATTCACTAGAATCTATTAGCTTTTGGTTGACTCTAGACTAATTTCTAATGTTATAAGTTCATTGTACCATAGTATTTTAATCTCCGATCACGCACCCCTCTCAATGGTAATTGACTGTAATCTTTATGCCCCGCAATATAATTGGAAATTCAACCCTTCTTTATATTTGGATTACTCTTTCGGTGGCTACAATTCATTGCTAGCCAGCGGTGAGGGCTGAAAGCGAGAGGTTGCAAGCACACAGACAATTCACCTACACACTAGACGCATCACACAGCCATTTACAGACTGTACAGAGTAAGCTGCATACTAAACGCTGAAGGTCCCCATGCCAGAACACCAAGACGTTCACCACCACTGACCAAAAATCACAAGAAAATTCAGCTTGAATATGCTCAAAATCGCATTAATAAGCTGTTCTGTGAAGTTCCTTTTGATTTAATACCTGCTCTATCTTTTTCCTCTTTATGTAGTCCTTTAAACATTTAGTTATATAAGGGCTATTGTTAGGGGACCCTTCAATAAATGTTTTGCTATCCGTCACAAAATTGTATGTAGCCTGTTTCAGTGGCCACGTCAATCTCCAGATTATGAAATACATCCTAGTTTGTGCAGTTGAAGGACCCTTTTGTGTCTCTATCCCATAAAGTCACTGTCTTGGACAGTGGCTTATTCCTTTTAAAGGTCACATATTATGCAAAATGCACTTTTTAAATGTGTTCTAACATATCCATGGGTCCACGGTGTGCCTAGAGACTGCCAAAATATAAAAAAAAAATAACAATCTCTCCTTTTCTCACTCTCCCCCTTTCTGAAACCCCCACCCCTCCCCCCCAATACACTCCAGTCAGAATTCTCGCCGTCTATAACATCATAGACGGCACAGCCACATCCCCATATTTTCTTTATATGTCCATGCTTTCCCCCCCCCCCCCCCCCCCCCATTAGTAACCAGAAACTTCCACCGTGCAGTGTTCTATGATAACTCCCCTCCCCCCATTTATTATTGGTCCACGGCCCCGAGATCCTCTGGAAAATTTTCCGAGCGACAGCCATGTTGTTTTCCCCGCTAAGCGACAAGATGCCCATAGTACAGCAAACCATGCAGAGTGTTGCATAAACCAACACAGAAGCATTCTGCTCATAATCCACTAATTTATCTTAATCACAGCAGTCTTAATAATGCTGCGTTTATAACGAGACAAATCTTAGGGAACTACTTGTGTAGTAATTCCATCGGTGAAACTAAAAGGAATCTCCTCAATGGTTGTTTGCCTGTTATTTACCTAGTGTAGCATGTAGCTTCGGGAGTAGCACCCAACGTTTGCTCCTATTACACTAACTTAGCTTTCCCACTGCAGTTTAATAATCCCTCGTTTTTAACACCACAAAGGGTGGGAAGTTATTCCTGTAGAAATCAAACTTTGAATCTACTGTTTTCACTGGTTTTAATCATGTCAGGTCATGTCAAACTGTTATGTCAAAGTATGGCTTCGCTCCGGGTAAACACTAGCTATGTCCCAATACAGAGACCACGCACTTGGTAGGACGCGGTCTCGCGGTCTATGAAGGCTATAGCCTGTGAAGGCCGATTATAAGGCCGGTTTTAAGGCCAACGAGCCTTGTTAAATGAGACGGTCTCCGCAGGTCTCCGTTTACGAGCATTTCCGGTTTGCGTAAACAAGCTGTTACCTTGCGTGACGACTCGCTGCTCCTGTGCTGCCTAGCAACCCTGATTGCTGCCAACGGAGACAGCCCTGTCAACGGAGGAAAAAAGAAAAAGAAGTTGCCTACCAGACGAAAAGAAAAAAAAGTACAAGAAAAAAAGAAAGGAAGATAAAAGTTAAGAAGATGGAGCAACACGTTGCTGTTTTGTTATTTTTTATTTTATTTTATGCCATCTCTGAAAAAAACGCAATGAATCCTGGGATATGTTGGGCCACGAAGGATACATCTGGTGCAGCCTTCAAAACCATGAAACAAAGGCTGCATTTCTCGGCCGCATATGAGGAGCCTTGCAAGGAGCCTTGCAAATGGGACAGCCTTTGCGCGCCGCTATGACGCAATCGGTCTTCAAATGCAGCCTTCGTAGGCTGCAATCCCTGAATCAAGACACAGCCACTGTGTTCGCAGTCACGCAGTGTCTCTCTAGTATCACGAGAGCACGGCAGAGGTAGGGCCCGGCAGAGAGGTGGGAGGGGCCAGCCAGATCGCAGTCTGCAGACACCAATATAGGTCATCCGAAGACCAGAGGAACATCAGGGTATAGAGGCATGCTACAATAAATGATCTGAACGGGTTTTTCAGCAAACATTTAAAAAGTATTAGGGACTACTTAGACCATATAAAATTGACAGCAAAGTGCATAATATGTGAGCTTTAAGAACAGTCTTGTAGATGGGAATTTGCCCGGGCCACACATCCCGCGCCTACTGTTAACAGACTAGGTGGAATCAGGTGTAATGGGCTTTTTCCTGAAGAGGTGGGTTTTAAGTCACTGTGTGACCAGCTGCATCACTGTGTGGTATGGGAGCTGCACTGCTGCCAACCGCAAGACCCTGCAGCGCACAGTGAAGGCTGCTGGACGGATTATCGGTGCCCCACTCCACTCTCTTCCTTCTCTTCCCTCTGCTCCCACAAACATTGGACTGTGAACCCCCCTCCCATTGCCCCAAAGAACGCTGGACTAAGAACTCTGAACCAAGAACTCTTAATCTATTCAACTAGTGCAGTGCCCGTAGTAGCCTACACATAGGCGGTGTCACACTGTCATTGAAATGGCTGTTGCATGGCTCGTCAATGTCACTTTTGGTCTATCTTTAATATTTTTTGCGCTATATAATCCTCTATTTTTTATAGGCAATTTGGTAATTGCAGTTTGAAGGCAGCAGCATGTAATGTATTTTTGCAACCAAAATGAAGGGCATTTTTGCATCTTACATAGTGTGTTTAGGTGTTAGTTTCTGACGGATTTAAAACGTTTTGTGGAAGCGATTGTGTTTACATTCACTGGTAGCAGAGCTATCCGAGACAGTGCTTAAATGGAAAACGCTATTGACACGCTAACTGGAATTAACTGTCGCGGGATTAACTGTATAACAGTCAAAAAAGTTTAACATGCGATCTTTAACACTGAGGCGGACAGGTTTGAGGAGTTGGTGATGTCTGCGGAAAGGTTTTAGAACGTTTTGTTTAGAAAGTCGGGTGCATTGAATGAGGAAGTAACAAGAGGCTTTGTTTGCTGTGTGTGTCACGTCAATGCAAGCTTTGGTCGCAGCAGCCAATCAAATCAGAGGGAGGCGGGGTTTAGTCGGGGATTACTTCAGGCTCCCCCGTCACTGTGGCCTTCAGTGTGCGCATGTATTCATTACCAGCATATAAAATATGATAACTTCTACATATTTTGTCCCAAAAACTTCAAAATGAAGGACGCACACCTTCTTGCCGTATGCAAGCAATATCTGGAAGCTCATGCCGATCTGACTAAAACTCAGAGAGATATGCGAGCTACAGGAACACAGACAGACAGACAGACAGACGTTTCTTGCTTTATAGATAGATATTCAGCCTGCACATCAAAATGCCTTAAAATGTACATCAAGTTGACTGCATATTGCACATATTGTAAATATTTTTCACCACATTGCATATTTCTATTTAACTTATCTACTTTTTACTTTCTATTCTATTTCATACATACTGTTTTATATTGTAAAATATTGTAAAATTCCTTTGCAATACTTAGTATTTAGAATTTATCAAATGTAAATATTGTTTAGGTTATGTTTATCTTATTCTACTTTATATTTATTTTTATTGCACCGTGGGCCAGTGATAAACGCCATATATATATATCGATATGAAAATTTAAAAAAAATACATTATTCATGGAAATCCATATCCTGATATCTTGAACGATAGAGGGTCTGGCCACGATCAATAGTCATTTCCAACTCAAGGGGCGGCTCCTACTCGTGCATTTCAAATGCCACTGCATGCAGTTGGATAGCACTACAACCAATCAGAGCGATGCACAAGGTGACGTAAGCCCCGTTCGTTTAGCGAACAGCTGTTAAACTGTTAAATTAAATGTTTGCCGTTGTCGGTCGGCAAAACAGAACATTCCACTTACTTGCTAATGAAAGATTTGAGTGCCGTCTTCTAAATCGTTAAGGGTCGAGGCCAAAGCAGTCTCAAACTCACACAACATATCCGCAGCCATCTCTGATGTTTACTATCACGGCTTCGACGTCGCATGCACGTCACTGTCGTCATCCGGTTACGTCCTCCCCAGAGTACTATATAAAGGGCTCTGGCGCGCCCATATTAGATAGAACCAATTGAAACGTGAGCCCAGATTTCTGGTCTTCTTGATAAAGCTTCAACGGAGCGTGTCCAGACCAACAGGCGCAGCAAATTTAATTTGCCAGCGCCCAGTGGCAGGTCTGGGAATGCCAGGCTATAATTCATATGGATTTTCCATAAAACTTCCAACGGCCAATCACAAACCAGAAATAAACGCAACAGCCGGTCAGATTGCAGTTTTTTACATTACATTACATTTTATTTAGCTGACGCTTTTTTCCAAAGTGACTTCCATTATGTGCATTTAACCATGAAGGTGCAAACTCAGAACAACAAGAATCACCAAAGTTCTATACTTTCAAATAAACCAAACTATAAAGTGCCACACCTAAGTGCTACATGGAGATGTAGCAAGTGCAATTTTATTTTATTTTTATTATTTTATTTCTTTGTTTTTAAATTTTTTCTTTTTTTTCTTTCATGTCAAAGTACACGCCTATTTCCTGGTGCAATGTGCATGTTTGAGCTTCCAGCGGTAAGAAAAGAGGAGAGCCGTGTGTAGTCACCCCGGCAAGAGTAAAGAGGGTCTTGTGTTTAGCGAGAAATGTTGGCGCAGCACTCTGTCTATTGTGTGGTGTTTTTCCTCTTCATTAAATTAATCTGTGGGCTACACTGTGTCCCGCTGCTATGATGACACCATAGTCACGTAGCTGCCGTGGCCAGCACTGTTTGCTCACTGTTCCTGTCGGCTTGCACCGAGCCGTCTCTGTGCATTTACCGGCGTAATGCGCTCAAAACACGGGGGGCATAAATATACTCCTAGTGGGGCCTCTTGGACCAGATCAATATTGTAAATAAGAAACTGTTCTTAATGTTTTATCTGGAAAAATAAAGGTTTAAAAAAATTAAATTAAATTAAATAGAAGCAGCTATTTTGGACAAGCAAAAACGAGAGACCGCTGGCTTGACCACAGTTGTTCCATGGCCCGATACTATGACCAGTACTCGAGTTGTAAAAAAAAATCAGGGGGGATGGTGGATTGTGTTACTAGAATTATTTCACCAAACTACCCAAGTGTTTGAATAATTGAAACTGAGTCAGGCCTTCTTGGAAGCAGGTGAATTTACTTGCAAACAGCATACAAGGGTCAAACAACATGTATCGCAAGTGGGCTTACATGATTGAATACAAAGAAATGAACAGTGTACATGGGATTATATGCAAGAGAAGTGTGTAGGCGTATACACTCGGTTTGTGTGTCCAGCCCGTTTTGCTGGCGAAAGCAGAAACATTTTAATTAGGCAGATATTCCCAGAAATTCATCTCAGCTGGTGTTATCCTTCATACAATGTCTGATAACAGAATATGGGGAGTGAAACTACTGTGCACATGAATGCGTCATACCTCTGTATGTGCCAAAATCTTATTAGGCAGTTTCTTCTTCAAGGCTAAACAACAACTTGTAGCAAAACACTTTGGAGTTCTTTAAGTTTACTGGGACAAAGTTCAACAGCCAGAAAGCATGTATTGTGCATTAAAATATTATACAATAAAGCAAATTAAATTCTGTTAACATTCCACCCTTTTTATAATATTTAATGCAACTTTTTGCAACACTTCAAAGCAAAAGGGCAAAGCATATGAGTAAATATATTTCAGTCAAGTAGAATAATATCAAGTACATCAACATCACAGTTGTGAAAATGCAAGTTTGTGTACTGGTGCAACATCGTCTATGTACAGTTTCAGAGAGGACAGTCTTTGTAGAAGCCAGGGAACAGGAACCAAGATCTTCTTGATGGTCAACAAGTCCTTTTGTGGCATTCTGACGCAAAGTGTCCTTCATATCACAGTCACTGGGGGAATGGTTAGGCATTACCATAACCTATTCAGATTGTTCCTCAGTGTCCAATGTGTCCTTATTGAAGCATGGTCAGCTTCGTCTTCTCCTTGCATCTGAAACAGAATGAATTTGAGCAGTAACATGTTCTCAAAAGAAATGCTCATCATTCTGCCAGGGTTGTTTCTAAAATATCATCCTATCCATTTTGCTTGCTCTAGATGTCACAATTAACGCACAACAACATTTTAGGATAGGTTTGATTTCATTCTTCAGTTCACATTTTTTGTCTGTGTTTGGGCAGCATTCAAGCACACACAGGCAGTCAGGCCCTCCCTTTTCTGAATGGGACTGAATCACACACACACATTTTCCTTCAGATACTCCCATTTTTCACCTCACAGAGACTGCGTCTCCCACACACATTTTTACATGTGCTCTCTCCTTCTCTCTTTTCAAACATGCATTTCATCTATTACATAACACATTATGATCACATTGTTCAGCACACAAATCCCTTTTAACTTGTAGTTCAAATCAAAAGCATTGAATAATTCTTTTTAGTGAACATTTTCATAAAAAGAACACAAAAGGATGCTTTTTGTAAGTTTATGCTGGGACTTCAAATGATTGACTGCACCTTTAATCTTTAAGGTTTACTATGGGGCTTGGATTGGCGAGATATTCAGCTCTAAACTTTAAAGCGTTTAGCAATTTAGTCAGAACTCTGGTCATCTTTAGGAGACAAGCATTTTGTTTCTCCTTTGTCTTGATAAGACTTTGCAGTACATTCATTTTCTCTGATAGGCATTTTTACAAGTAATTTAATTTTTAAAATGTAAAATCTAACATTAAATTACCCAGTAATCAATTTAAACAGGGTGACACCCCTATTCCCTCCAATTGATTAACAAAATTCACCAATTTAAAACTAGAACCCTCTATTTGATGCTCCCTAAACTGTTAGTAGTAAGACTAAATGAATAAGCTTTACTTATATACTTACTTACTTACTAAACACTTAGCAAACATCATGTGGAAAGTTTTTTTTTTCTTAGTGACCCCCCTTTAACACTAATCACAGCTTTTTGTCCTTCCTAAACAGTGAAACTTCATAAACACTCGTATGATGTCTAACAGTAGTTTTTTCAACCGCAACCAATTGTTTTCATAAATTAAACTCTCAGTTTTATTCTAACTTCCTAGTGTCATGAAACAAAAGATAACTGCTAGACTTGGTTTTTTCAGACATCAACATCTGAATAAAAGGGAATGCGCCGAATCCCACACTAATGGCCATCTTTGAGACTTTATTTGTTGTGAGTGTATTTCCTCAAACACTACAGGTTGAGATAGGTTTGTCTCTAGTGCATCTTCCCAAACACTACAGGTTGAGACCCCAACGTGGGGCCCGAACAGGGACTTGAACCCTGTTCAAACCACTCTATGTAAGCCAGTAGTTACCTTACTCGTCTCTATGTAAGCCAGTAGTTACCTTACTCGTCTCTATGTAAGCCAGTAGTTACCTTACTCGTCTCTATGTAAGCCAGTAGTTACCTTACTCGTCTCTATGTAAGCCAGTAGTTACCTTACTCGTCTCTAAGTAAGAACAAATATAAAACAAAATCAGCTGTTAATATTCACCTGATTTCAAGAAAGCCTCGATTCGCTCAGGCTCTGGATTCCGTCACCCCCCCTCCGTCCAAGTAGAGTCTGCTGACGGCCTCTCCCTGTAGCAACGGGCTGGAGGTCTTCTGTGGAGAGTCCCAGACTCCCCCGTCTTCACGTGCAGGCTCTTCTTGTCCAGAGAAGAGGATGTTGGATCCGGCAACTCGAAGGACCATTTGTTACTAGAATTATTTACCCAAGTATTTGAATAATTGAAACTGAATCAGGCCTTCTTGAAAGCAGGTGAAATTTACTTGCAAACAGCATACAAGGGAATCAACAATGTACCTGGCTTGATACATGGTTGAATACATCGAATGAACAGTGTACAGAGATTATATGCAAGAGAAGTGTGTAGGCGTATACACTCGGTTTGTGTGTCCAGCCCGTTTTGCTGGCGAAAGCAGAAACATTTTAATTAGGCAGATATTCCCAGAAATTCATCTCAGCTGGTGTTATCCTTCATACAATGTCTGATAACAGAATATGGGGAGTGAAACTCAGTGGCGGCTCGCCCATAGAGGGCGATAGGGCGCCGCCCTCCTTGAGCCATATCAGCAAAAAACGAAAATATAATAATGAATAATAATGATGTTTTTTTTTTTTTTTTTTGTATTAATAATCATAATTTATGATTTCAATACAGTTTTTACCTGCATCTAAGTCTGAATATCATTGTACAATCAGCGTCTGTGCTCTGTACCGTCACTCTGGGGCGATGTCGGGCTGGTTGAAAATCGCCCCCAGCGCTCTCATAGACATCAATGTAAAACTTTTTTTTTTCAAACTGCAAGCCTCGCAATGCAATCTCTATGGGTTCCGGGGGTGCTCGCCCTAACGTGTTGTCGTCATACGTACAGTAAACAATAAACCAATTACAGTGACTGATACAGTCACATGTCCAGTATGCAGCCCAGAGCGGTCATATTCAAGACCAACACAACTTTATATCAACTCAGGCTAGGCTGGCAAGCTACTTACTTGATCGGACTCGGACTAGGTCTTTCCCAGACAAAATGTAACCATCAAGCAAGTATCTACCAAGATGGATTGGGGGATCTTATAAACGCGGATTTTCACGGGGCTCGTTTGAACGGCTAACGAGGCTAGCAGGATGCTAATGCGCTAACGCTCTGTCCTGCTGCCGCTGCATGATGATATGGACTGTATACTGGCTTTTTATCCATCCTGATGGCAGCACAGAGACCGCATGGATAACTTTGGGTGTCACCCCTATGCATCATCTCTCAGAAAAGGTAAAACAAACATTAAACATCAATCTGCATATACGAGCCAGCGCCGTTCAACAGCTGATCGGCTATTGAACGGCGATCAGCTGTTGATCGTCGTTTAGCTGACAGCTGCTTTCACCGTCCGACATAAACCCGCCTACCAAGTGCTGTAGACAGTAGTAACCCAAACCAATGTGATGATTAGCACTGTTAATGTTGCACATGCTATGCCAGCATCCATTTTTGTCTCCTAACTTTTAAAGGAAGCCTATCTGAGGAGCACACTGGTAGATGACAAGTTATCTGTGATGGCCACAGCCGGATAATTAAATCATTTTAGAGGTAAAATAATTTTATTCAAGAAATTAACTAACTTAATTTCCAAAAATACTGTACAGTGCAATGCTTGTCTAATGTTGCCAGAGTGGTTATGCCAGATGAACAGGAAAAACAAACTGTTAAATGCAATATGACATTGTCATATGCTATCTGATTTAGGTTAATTTTGGGTCATATTTCCCATCATGGCAACAATTGCCCCCCCTGAGATTATTGTCAGGAGCCGCCACTGGTGAAACTACTGTGCACATGAATGCGTCATACCTCTGTATGTGCCAAAATCTTATTAGGCAGTTTCTTCTTCAAGGCTAAACAACAACTTGTAGCAAAACACTTTGGAGTTCTTTAAGTTTACTGGCACAGTGCATTAAAATATTATACAATAAAGCAAATTAAATTCTGTTAACAGATTGGATTTAACATTTAGGGACAGATCAATTGTGCTGATGACAGCGCATATGATGGGAGACCAACGGTGTACCCTTATGATTATTGTTTAAGCACAGATAGAGATAATTGTTATATTATATTCAGTGCTTGAAATGGGGGTGGGGGGAGTGCCAGTAGGCCTACTCCCTTATTGACATATTAGCAAATCAGTAAACCATTGTAATATTCTGAATATTTAGTGAAGATGCAAAGATTCAACAGCCTCTCCATTCAGGTGTTGTGCTGATACAAATAGGTATAATAGGTTGGCAAAGCTGGGCTACCCAAGATGCTCGCGTGCGCAGCACGCGAGCAGAATTTTTTTGCCCTTGCAAGATCTTTGCGCTTGCTTTATGCCACAGTTACTGTACAGTCCCTGACAAAAGTCTTGTCGCCTACTTTTGTCCTGCCAAAATCTGACCTTTCTGTGTTCATTAAATTATCAATATTTCTGTAGTGAAGCAAATTTATTTTAGTATATTAAACATAATTTGGGAGGGTTTTAGCTTTCATATGAGCCATTTTTTTAAAACCAATGGATTAATTAAAAGTCAGTTTATAAGCTGTTGTTTCTACAAAATTGATAGGCGACAAGACTTTTGTCAGGGACTGTATGTAAGGTTTAGACACATCAATATTGTATGGGGGGGTTTCCATGATAGCACTGCTAAGCATTCCACATCAGTATACAAACCATCTGCCAACTTCTATGAAAAGCAGAAATATTTAATCTTCAAATTTTCTTAGGAAATAATAGATAATTATGATGTCATTAACTCTCAATTAAAAATCCACTTGTGCTGTCAGAAACACTGATATTAAGGAATGTTCCAGACAAAACTAGTAAAATTGCAAGAGGGAAAAATCTAATTTATGTAAAAGAAATAAAAAAATAAAACCTGTAGAACGCAATATGCAATCGACTTTGATTGTTCCTGTGAGAGATTTCATTCTTGCTGTTTTGTTTCCAAATGTTTGATGAATAAAAACAAAACGTTTTTATAAACATCACCCTTTAGTTATTTTTTTAATTCGCCCCTTGCATCAACCTGAAAACATGTACAGTAGGCAGCCTGAGCCGATAAAAGAGAAGGCTTTGGGGGAGCGCTTGCTGAGGGGAAGAGGCAGTGACCCCGATGTTGCAGCAGCAGCATCGTTGGAGGCGGAAGCAGCACTAGGCTTGTTTACAGGCTTAAATAAGCGATACGCTAAACAAAAAGTTCTGTAAGTCGGTTTGGATAAAGTAGGAAGTGAATGAGCTTTTGCGCACAGCATTTAATATCCGAAAGAACAAGTTAACGTGTGAGAAAAGTCGCCGAGTAGCCTACTAACTGCCTTTGCAAAGGGGAGACTGCGCTCTGTGGACGTGATTGACGGTTGACCACAGGAAAGCAGGTGGTGATGCGATGATTGATTTTGGAGGCGGGCTCTCGCCGTGCCCATCCAATCAGAAGCTACGAATGGTAATGGTATATTATATACACATTTTTTAATTGGCTGAACAAATGTAAATACATTTCCCCAACCCTGGCAAGCGCCAGAATCGAGTGCTGAGTGGAGTGCCGGCAGCGTATGCGCAGGTGTTACTAAATGTTGAAATAGTGGTGATATTTCTCCATTCATTGATAAAATAACAGGGGGGATGGCCGATTTAGAAGGGGGATGCTTTTGCGATCTTTATTTCCAAGGGGGGATGCCATCCCCCCCATCCCCCCTCAACTCGAGTACTGACTATGACCCTATATTCTGGCAGCGGCTATCGCCGTCCAGCCTAAACCCCGCTTCAAATTAGCTGACATTAAATCAGTAATTCATATTCTATTCTATTTTAAAGTTCAGTACTTAAATGTGCCAGGGCCTTTGTTGATCCACTTGTTTACTTTTTATGTATGGTTTTGCCTCTCTACAAGATTTAAGAGGTTTGATGCAGCCCTGCCAAAGGAGTTTAATGTGATAGAAGTCCAAGCTTTTTTTTTTAATTTCCATTATTTTCTATAGGTTACTAGGCAAGCTATCTTATATTGTTAGGTGAAGTTAAAACATGTTTGTGAAGTTAAATGTTTATATTTAAATATGATTCAATGTTCTCTTATCAAAAATATGCTAATAAACAACATTGTATAGTTTAACTGATGAAAACTATTGTGATTAATTAATATTGATATTGATCAATACGGAAAAAATAATCATCATAATATGCCGCCCAGCCCTAGCCTGGTGCTACCAGACCATCATACTTCATTTCATTTGTACAGAAGGTCTGGCAGTGCTGTAATTGGCAAACGTTCACTCACTTGGAGGCGGGTGTCTGTTAAAGTTTAAAACTATTGGATCTGCCCAGTGCCACTCTGGATTAGCCAACCAATCGCATAACGTTTGGTCGTCACGTGTGTCATGAGCCGGCTTCTGGCAACTGAAACTGGAGCGCGACTTCGACGTCATCGTTCTCAGCCACTCGCTCGCTCTCTTCGCTGATTGGACACAGAAATTTGTTCGAGCAGAATCCCACTAATACGATCCGTCACCAGACTGACTACTGAAGGGAAAATGAAATTTGGCCGGAAGTAGGTAGGCGGGCGCAGCCAGGCTAGCCCAGCCCTACCGACAACAGAGAAAAAGACGCAGCAGTAACAGATGCAGAAGTGCTACGGAGGTAGACCAGGGGTGTGTGTCCTGGGCCTTAGCTGGACAGTATTATGGTCAAAATTTGACATGGTTTTGCAGTGTTCAAATATTATCTGTTTCCTTAATATTTATTTTAAACTTTGTTGTCACCTGTATAACCTGCTACATATTGTATTAATTTAGGCTATATTTTGCTGCTCCAACTCAAATTCAGCCCAGCCAGGCGATAGTTAAGTTTCAGTTTCGTTTTCATCTCCGTGGTATACAGCTGTTTGGACCAGCTGATCGGCTCCCAACAGCAGGAGTCAGTCTGCGTTCCACTTGTACTGGGAAGTCGGATTTATGGTGCCAGTGATAACTGAACTAAATTATAAAATAAAGCTATCTCTTCCTTCCTCTATGTCTCAATCTTTATCTCTCCACTGCACACTCAGTCACTACTATCCATGCTTAAAGGAAGCAGGATTATAACCTCATTTAGCACATTATTTTTAAATATTTTATATTATTTATTCTTTTTTTTCTCCCCCATCTAATTTTGACGATTTTTAGAAAAATGTGTTGGTTTGTAAGCGCTAAGGGAGCATGTTTAAAGGGGACATATTATGCTAAATCTCGGTTTTAAAGGTGTATTTCCAAGGTCTACTAGAAAAGGTTTTCATGGTTTATTGTTCAAAAAACCCAATAGTTTTCTACCATTTCCCATTTCTTCATCGCCTTTTCCAGCCTTCTCTGCCCTCTATCTCAAAAGGTTGGTTTTGACATCTTACCCCCCTTCGCAAAAATACTAGTCTGCTCTGACTGGTCAGATCTACATGGGTGTGCATGCACCGCCCTGCTCATTTACTCTATACCTACCTACATGGGCATGGCACACGCCCAGCTGTCAGTTTTGTTTACTTTTGGCCAATGCAGCATGGAGACCATGTAAACATGTTTAGCTTAATTTCTACCACAAATATCGGCACACTAACCAGTTCTAAACTAAAAGATGTACAACTGAATCTGTTCAGACAGGAGTCTGAGCTGAAAACTGTGAAAATGGCATCAAGATTTCTGATTTCCCTGACATTATCCTCAGGTAAATACTGTTTAATTATGTCACAGTCAATAACATAATTTGAGCTAAGTATTTATGCATAAACTCTCTAAACTGGTAACATACACCCTGTTTTACATTTGTCTTTACAGGTCTGTGGAATGATCTACAGCCCAGTGGAGTGAAAAAGCTTTGGTTGTGAACCGATACCGAGTTGACATGTAAAAATGTACAGTAACCATAATGGAAAAGAATGTATCCTGAATCATGTCAAGATTGACTGGAAAGGCATTATCTTTTGTAAAATGTATGGTTGAAATAATTATGCTTTAGGTTTGTCAGAGCTGCAAATTATCTGACAACATTTCAATATCTAGTAGATAATGTATCATTTGTATTGTGATCACTCATTCATAATAAAGTTTTACCGTTAAAAAATGTATTGTGTTGCTTACTGTCACTGTTTGCTACCTGTAGTAAAGGATTACTTGAAACTCACATTTTCATCTCGCTGAAGATTTTCTTTGATAAAACAGTATCATTACATTTTAAAAAGACCAAAAACATCCTTAAAAATAAAGCAGTTTATTCATAGCCAGTGGAATGAAAATATGAAGTGTACATATCAAACAGAAGCAAAGCCATAACTTTTATGTAACTGTCCAGTTGTTGTTGGGCCCTGAAGAAGACCACCTGTCCCACCCAGTGTACACATCCTCCTCTGAAGGAACGGATAGTGTGACAGTCTTGGTGGCTCCATCCGGCTCAATCAGGTCACTCAGACACCTGTAAAACATCGCACATTCAATGTTACATCATGTAGCCTAGCTGACATGTATAGGCCTACATCATACATCTGTTATGGCAAAGCTACAACAAATTCAGTATAGCCCTGGCTCAATAAGCAACAAGTTCTGAGTGATACTGTGTGCTTTTTGAAATATAATGGACAGGAAACAAACACCAGCAGAGACAACTTACAGTATTCATGTCTATGTGTACATTACACTGGAGATCATGTAATAGGCCTACTGCTGCTTGCACTACACACTGTCCGCAGACTTATTGCGGTGTGTACTTGAGCTATACAATCAGACAGCTAGCAGGTAGCAGGATGAAGCTATTAAAAAAAATACTCTTCAGTTTCCAACACACCCTACAGTTTCACCGTCTGTTTTTCACACAGGGGCTGTCACGGCAGGACTAACGTGAGCTCACAAAAGAGCCAAATAACAGTCACTGCAAAAGACTCACAGCTCTAACCGTTAGCATAAAGCTAACGGTAAAGCTAGCGGGCGCTAATGCTAACGACTAAACCCGCATTCTCTCATTTCAGTCGGTGTTGGTTATTATAGGAGGGATAAAATAAAGCACATTACAGACATTGAACTAACAAACGGACAGAATTATTTTTAAAATAGGACTACTTACATTTCGGACGGATGGTGTCTCTCAGTCTTCCTGGCACAGTCTCCTCCACACTCCAGTAACACTCCTGGTTGATATGCGTGTGTCTCACGGCCAAAGCGTGAGACTTGGTGACACTGGTCTTGCTTCTACTCTATGCAGCCACAAACAGGAAGTCCCCAACAAGCGTACAATATATATTGAACAACAATGCAGAAAAGCAGAGTGAGATTTATTATAGCTTTGTGTATTCATCGAACATAATTGTAGCAGGGTCAGCTTGACTGTGTTGCAGGCCCGTTGATGAAGAAAAATAATGTGTGCGTGTGTGTGTGTGTGTGTGTGTGTGTGTGTGTGTGTAGGACATCTTCAACGCTGTGATCAAACAGAACCCATTTCTGGTTCACCAGCTGCCCTGCTTCTGGAACGTCCAGCTGTCCGACCACACCCGTTCTGAGAAGTGCTACAAAGATGTGTCAGACCTCAAGGTGAGCCCCCAAATCAGTCACTGCACACATCCAAGATCTCACATGCATTAATCACAAGTCTCAAGTCAAACCCACACTTACAGTGACACAAGTTTTGTACTACTTTAGCTAGAGGCATAGCATTATGGATTGTGTTAACTTTGAAAAAAAATAATGCTTTTACGGATTTCAACACGTAGTTCCCAGTAGGTATATCATGTTTGCATAGGGTTCCCAAGGTCACCTTGAAATATAAATAAACATAACAATTATTTTAACAGATTGTTAAAAATCTGTTAAAATAAAGGTTTGATGGCTTTTGTTTTAACCATACATGAATATTACATGGTAGAGAGCCAAATAAAAGGGTACCAATGTCCATCCATTAGTGTGTGCGATGCTTGAATAAGTTAAGGTAAAACATTTTTTTTAAAGGCACCGGCACATGAAACACTAGTAGGTTGCCCCACATTGATCACAGCTGTATGGTAAAATAGTGTCTTTCTACGCAGAGACTGCTGAAGCCTATAAGCTCTGAATTAATAGCCTCTCGAGGAATGTTACGCGTTCCCACCTTCTGTTCTTCTCTCCTGTTCCCTCCTCCTCTCCTCTCTCAAGTGTCGGTTGCCTACTTGAGGCATGGCCTGTGTGCCGTGCAGGCTCTCTACCGACGCAGTTTTGGCCCCCATTACGTTCGTAGCTTATGTAATGGGGGGCTGTTGGTTAGTTTATCTGTTGTTTTGGTTTTAGTTAGGGAGTTCGGGGCATAGTTTAGGAGGAGGAAGTCCAGGACCAAGCAGTCCAACTGCGGCTGCTCCAGGCTTCCTCCACTTTTGTTTTTGTTTTACAGCCCTTCAGTAACCTTGAGTTTTGAGATTGAGTTAATAAATTAATATTATTGTTTAAGCGTTTATTCTGGGTCTTGTGTGTGTTTTTATTTGTTATTGGGCAGATTAAAGAGCCAGGTATGGTCGGCTGTAACATATTGGGGACTCGTCAAAAGTTTGTTTAGTGCACGTGCGTTTGGTGAATGCGTTTATTTACTGTTCTGCGTCGTGCCGTTGGGGATTACATAGGCGGGAGTGCTGGGGTTGCTTCTTCGTCACTTGCAGTGGTGTTTTGTGGGTACTAAACACGTTGTCCTTGTGTGTGGGGCGCTGTATTAAGTGTAGCGTTTGAGTGTTGTGGTTTTTCTAAAGTGCAATGGAGTTTGATCTGGAAGATTTTGTGGGTGGCCCAACCACTGAGAAACTGGATGGGTGCACAGTAGAGCACCTGAAACTCATTGTGGAAAGATATGACGTCACTGTGAATAAGCAAGGCAAGAGGCTACTTAGGGATCAGCTGTTTTCTGTTTTGGTTGAGCGGGGAGTGTTGGCAGCGCCGGACGCAGTTACCCCTCATAAGGCTGAGGAGGCAGGCTTTAGCGAGCAGTTAAGAATGAAGGAGCTTGAGGTAGAATTGCATAAGCAAGAAGTGAAAGAGAAAGAGCTCGGAGTGAAAGAGATCACTTGCCATTTTGAGGTGAGAAGGTTTTAGGAGGAGACAAATCATGCAATGCTGTTGAAGGAGGTGGAAATGGCCGCAGCTTCTCTGAGAAGGAGGTGAATACGTTTTTTATTCTCTTTGAGCATGTCGCAGCTACTTTGAAGTGGCCTAGGGATGTGTGGACGGTGCTGTTGCAGTGTGTATTCACTGGTAAGGCACGGAGTGGGGTGTTTATGCGGCATTGTCACCTGAGGACATTCTGGATTTTGACAAAGTTAAGACAAAGTTTTGAAAGCATATGAGCTTGTGCCGGAGGCATATCGCCAAAAGTTCCGTAAGCATAATAAGCAGGAGTCTCAAGCTTATGTCGAATTTGCTCGGGAGAAGGAGATATTATTTGATCATTGGTGTTCATCGCAGGGGGTTAAAACTTACGAGAATATTAGAGCCTTGGTGCTGGTAGAAGAGTTTAAAAACTGCTTGCCTGAAGGGGTCGCCACTTATCTTAATGAGCAAAAGGCTGTTAAGTTGTCCAGCGCTGCGGTCTTTGCTGATGAATATGTGCTTACGCTTAAGCCCACATTTGAGAAAACGGTGACGAAAGAAAAACATGTTGAGAGCAATGATGGTGTCTCTGTCCAGTCGTGTAAAATCAGCACTTCTAGTTGGGCAGAGGAGAAGTCCACCAGAGTACGAGGGAGCGTCCAGTGTGTTTCTATTGTAATAAGCCTGGGCACATGGTCGCCAATTGGTATGCTTTAAAGGGAGAAAAGAAACCCGTGAAGTCAGTGTTTTTGTTAAAACGTCTAAACCTGTGTCGGAGGTGGCTCCTGAGTCTAGGGAGTCGGAGCTAGACATCTATGCACCATTTTTGAGGAGGGGCGCTGTGTCTTTAACTCGGTACAGGGATAAAGTACCTGTGACTATTTTGAGGGACACAGCCGTGTCTCAGTCATTCATTCTAAGTGATGTCTTGCCCATGTCTAGTGAGTCTGATATGGTGTCATTTTCCAGGGGTTTGGGAGGCAGTGCATGGGGGCGCCGTTACATACAGTGTACCTTGAGTCAGATTTGGTCTCCGGTCCGGTGGTTGACAGTGTTCGTCCCTGTTTTATGGTTGAAGGCGTGTCTCTTCTTTTGGGAAACGATTTGGCTGGCGGTAAGGTGTTGGTCATGCCTGAAGTGACAGTGGTTCCTATGGTTACAGAGGGTAATGATAGGTTGGCTCAGGAATATCCTGGGGGTTTTTAGTAGGCCTATGTGCGATGACAAGACACCAAGCCTTGGATGATGACGTTGCTGTATCTGACAGGGTTTTGAGCGTAGCTGCTACACCTTCCTCTGGCAGGTTGTCCATTGGGGAAGTTGGAGGAGTAGGTTGCTATTATTGCAAACTATTTTGGTTTATGTTCATATCTTATTTAATGGGGGGCTTTTAGTTAGTTTATCTGTTGTTTTGGTTTTAGTTAGGGGGTTCGGGGCATAGTGTAGGAGGAGGAAGTCCTGGACCAAGCAGTCCAACTGCGGCTGCTCCAGGCTTCCTCCACTTTTGGTTTTATTTTACAGCCCTCCCGTAACCGTGAGTTTTGGGATTGAGTTAATAAATTACATCGGATAGCATACGGTATCCTACCATAAAAATAATCTCCATCTTCTGTCCTCATCTTTCCATTCATTTACCACCCGCGCAGCCAACAAGGCCATTCCAATTCCCAACGCAGTGCCAAGACGCACAAGTCTCGTGTTCTCCCTCATATTTTGACTTGCAAATCACTGACAGATTATAATTCCAAAGCATTTGATTTTGATACAAACTGGCCATGTGAATAAATGCTTTGTTTTCTTTTTTTTCCGGGTGGAACACTGGCTGTGCACTCAGAAACGGCCGGGACATGCGTTTGTGCGCTGGGAGAAAGAACGCTGTGTGTCGAGAGGAAAATGGCCAAAGAGTTCATCCCTAGCAATGCATTCAAAGGCTCGACTCATTATGTTGCGAGTCAACGTGTCAGAGGCATAAATCGGCAGAGCGATCAAATTTTACTGTAGCTGTTTTGCTGGGGTGCTGAGGAAAGATGGCCAACTGCGCTGTCGCTTTACGCACAACCACTGCCACCGTCATTTTTAGATTTCATCATTTGCATCAAAGCCCTAATAAGCCTTAAGTAAGAAACGTTAACGCGCTGGAATCCCCGGTTATCATTTCAGCCTTAAACCACAGTTTTTCTGGGCGGCTGTTAGGGCTGCCCAGCCAGGACCCTCACACATCATTCAGGTGGCCTGGCAAGTGGTAGTGGCCCCTTCCCAAGTGGACCGGACGAGACGTAGGCTACAGGGGTTAATATTCAGACTGCATACTACGTTAAAGTTCAGTATAAAGTTAACGTGAATACTACTAGTGCCTATCAAACACAAACATGAAGTAAATATTAACAAAGGAAATAGATGTGCCAAGAAAAATTGAGATAAAGGAAAGGAAAAGATCGGAGGAAACAACTTTTATGGGTCTTTTCACGGACCCATAGTGTGATGGGGAACTTAAAACTGTGGCAGAGAAAAGTGCCTTGATGGGACATCAAAATTTTAAAAGTACAGTCATATAGAAATTCAATCATAGCCGATCTTTAAATCCCAGGACCGGGCAGTTGAATACTTGATGGAATTAAACTGGTTTACAGATTTACATTAACATGATCAAAACCATGTGCCCTGATAACCCACCTTCCTGTTTTCCTCCTTGTTGTTCTTCTGACCAGGTGATCCACTGGAATTCTCCCAAGAAATTACGTGTGAAGAACAAACATGTGGAGTTTTTTCGGAATCTCTATCTGACCTTTCTGGAGTATGATGGGAACCTGTTACGGCGAGAGCTCTTTGGCTGTCCAAGCAAGGCCGACCACAACAGTGAGAATGTAGGTGGTGCTTCTGTGGCTTATGGATATGGTGTCAATTTATTGCTGAAGAAATGAAGGATGGTGATGGAAAGATATATACAGTAGATTGATTGATTGATTGATTGATTGATTGATTGATTCCAGACATATAAAGGGAGTCATTGTAGGTTATTGCAGTTGTCAGGAATTACCTTCTGTACCTGTACTTATTACAGCAAAGCTGAAGGGTTCTCCTACTTAAAACACACATTTATGGTGACGTAATTAAGGGGAGTAACTAATAGAGCCCAAAACGGGCCCGGATCTAGCCAGTCAGATTAAGGTGGGCTGATAGAAATAGAAATAATTTGCACAACACCTTCACAATGAAATCTTAGAACTTGATGAAATATCACAGTATCTCTGAATTGAAAATTCACTATTGCTGTCAGAAACACTGATATTAAGGAATTTTCCAGACACAATTAGGCTAGTAAAATTGCAGGGCGAAAAAAATCTGATTTATGTAAAAAAAAAAAAATGGAGGGGGCGCTCGTGCGCAGTAATGGTGTAGACTTGTTTTCCGAGTGCTGCATGCCATCTCCTAAAGTCACAACTCTCGTGAATGGCTTAAAGACTTCCCTGGAGGGCCGCCTCGACTTAAAGCTCCCATATTGTGCAAATGCACTTTTCCGATGTTTTTGAACATAATTATGGGTCTACGGTGTGCCTACAGACTGCCAAAGTATCAAAAAAAGAAAGCTCTCTCCTTTTCTCACTCTCCCCTTTTCTGAAACCCTCCACCTCTCCACCCAATATACTCCAGTCAGAATTCTCCCCGTTTCTGACGTCAAAAACTGGAAAGCCAGAAGCTTCCACTGTGCAGTCCACCCCCCTATTTCTTATTGGTCCACGGCCCCGATATCCTCTCGAAAAATATTCCTTCACCCCCATGTTGTTTGCTTGTTGCTAAGCGACAAGATGCCTGTAGTATGGCAAAACATGATGAGTGTTGCATAATCTACTAATTTATCCTAACCACAGCAGCCTCGTTTTTAATAACACAATGGATAGGAAGCTACTTGTGCTTTTTTTCAAACAGTGAAACTGAAATAAATGTTTTTATTGGTATTTTTGCTCGACTGGTGTATAGCTATTAGCTTTGGGACAAGCATTCAGCTTTTGCTCATAAAAACATATTTCTATTCCCCACACCAGTCTGGAAATGCCTCGTTTTTAACAGGACAAAGGATTGGAAGTTATACTGAAGAAGTCTGACTTTGAAGATAATTTTTTCACTGATTTTAGTGGTATTGTTAGCAGCTAGCTCCCGAGCTAGCTTCGCAGTAGCCACCATCTTTTGCAGCATTTTTATTGTGAACATGCCGTTTCCATTAGCGTGTGGCTGTCAGTGCATCTGTATGAACATAGTCTTTCATGTAGACAAGGTCAATAAGTCATGTCAAACTGTTCAAAGTGCGTTACTAGCACTAGACTTGGTTCTTCTCATGGGTAGGCTAAACCTAACTCTGCTAACAGGCTATACATCATCATTGTTTACAAACAGACAGAGGGCGAGGCGTATCTGGCTTCGCTTCCGGACAGGGGGTGGAGGGAGCTCAAAGATTGTATATTTACGAGGGGAGCTGCAGCTCTTTTTAAAAAATAGGCCATTGTGAGATTAGCTGAACATCAGCATAGTACAATAAATGATCTGAAAGTTTTTTTCAGCAAACAATTGAAGAAAAACGTATTAGGGACCACTAAGACCATATAATATGGTGTATAATAGAACCGAAAAGTGTATAATATGGGAGCTTTAATTGAAGGCTCCTTGTCCTCGCTTCAAAAGAAACACCACGGAAATGAAGCTCGCTTTTGGGATTTCGACAAGGCCCTGTCAGCTGCGGGTGGCCGCAACACAACACTGGAAGCAAAGAGCCACAGGTGGCTAATGGTCTCCTCAAAGCTAAAGTGAATGAACTGGAGGGCTGCTCCCGCCGACTCAACGTCAGAATCGTGGGCATTAAAGAAGGTGAGGAGAAGGGCAGCCCTACTGACTTTGTTTCAAAGTTGATTACGGAGCTACTCGGCCAAGACAACTTCAGCAGGCCCGTGAAAATTGACCGAGCCCACCGTAGCCTGAGGCCAAAGCCGCAGCCTAACGAGCGGCCGCAGGTCATCATCGCCAAGGTCCACAATGATCGGGACGTTTTCAACATACTACGGCTAAGTCGTCAACAAGCACCCATGCTACCACGGTGAGAGGGTCTCCATATTTCCAGACTACACGCCAGAGTTTACATCACAGCGACAGGCCTTTAACAGCGTGAGGAAACGGCTAACCGAAGCGGGCGCTAAGTGTTCTCTGCGTTTTCCAGCCAAGCTCCAGGTCGACTACAACAACACGACAAAGTCGTTTGATTTTCCGGCTGATGCTGAACGGTTTGCCAACTCTTTGTTCCAAGCAGATTCATCCTAACTTGTCACAACTTTAGCCAGTATTTAGTTTGTTTTCATATGTCTGTTTTCCTGCTCCCCATCTGTTAATTAGCCCCTCAGTATATATATATTAGTTCATTCCCCTCAGTTCCTGGCCAGATTGTCAGATGTCTTGTGTCTATCCTAGCTCTCCAGCGTTCCACATCATTTTGATCCTTCCTGCCTGTTCCCGTTTTGATCTTTATTTTTGGACCTTGGACTCTCCCTTTTGCCTGCTCCCCTGGACTTGTTTGCCTCACCGTTTACCTGGTTTGTCATCTTCATCTCATTAAAAGCCTTTTGTGAACCTGAACTGTTTCCATGTGTCGTGCAACTGGGTTCTTCCTTGCCATTTTGTGAAAACCTGACGGTACAATCTGGCCAAAAATGAACCCAGCAGACACACACTTTGCACTGGAGTTGAGGGAGGTAACGTATATTCTCACCTGCCTAAAGAATTACTTTAAGTATGCGGTAGACTGTGTGGAGAGAGCGGAGGTCCTTTCGTCAGCCTGCAAGGAGGTTGGGTCTAGACCAGGGGTTTTCAAACTTTCGATAGCTGAGGGCCAATTTAGGAACCCAACATTGGACCGAGGGCTGCCGAAGGAAAAAAAAATTTAAAACCTGAAATAATTTCAATGGCCAGGTTGCGTCTTTACATTTTAAATGTATTGGTCTGCATCCAGTAATGTGTAATTAACACATTTTAATTAATTAATGAAGGGCTATGTTTCATTTCAACATTGGAGGGGACACATTAAAAGCGGGGGTAAAAAACAGTAAATAAAGAAGCATAGAGAGCAGGGGCGGATCTAGAAAAATATTCATGGGGTGGCAAGAGGGTGGCAGGAGATTTTAAGGGGTGGCAACCTGTGGCGGATGTATACAGTATGCCGATTTAATTAAAGCCATATAAATAAATATTTACTTGGGAAAGCCCCCACATTTAGATATGTTGACTAAATAACATAATACTTAATGTATTGTAGCACGAGTGAAGCCTTACATTTAAACATAAAAGGTGTCAGACAAAATGTTAAAGATTATTATTACTGGGGGCGCCTTTAGCTCAGTTGGTAAGGCGTCCCCCTCCCGGGCCGGGCCCAGCAGCAGACCCGGGTTCGATTCCCACCCGCGGTCGTTCTCTGCATGTCACTCCCGTCTCTGCCCCATTTCACCTCTGTCTCTCTGCACTATCAATAAAGCATAAAAATGCCCAAAAAATATCTTAAAAAAAATATATATTATTATTATTACTGAATAATTACTGCATTACCTGCCTCACAACAAACACCTGCACTAATACACCAGCATGGGGCTCAAAATCTATGCAAATAGGGCTGCAATAAGTAATTAGTTAACAGTGAGTCTTTGGTATTTGTCAGTTGTTATGCCGGCCTTCAGAAGGGTGCCTTCGTCTTTGCCGGCCTCCAGAAGGGTTCCCTCACCTTCATATTCGCCGCCACCGGCCTCCTGCGGGGGTTCTTCTTCGCCGATGCCGGCTACCTGTGGGTCGTCGCCGCTGCCTGCCTCCAGCAGGGTGCCTTCGTCTTTGTCGCCGTCGACCTCCAGAAGGGGTTTATCGCCTTCGCCGGCTTCCAGAAGGATTCCATCGTCCTCGTCCTCGCCGAGGCCGGCCTCCGGAAAGGGTTCCTCACCTTCATCTTCGTCGCTGCAGGCCTCCAGAGGGACTGAGCCCTCACCTACCAGGCCGTCCACCTGAAGCTCCCTGCCGTGTCCCTGCTTGCCTCCCAGGCCGTCCGCCTGAAGCTCCCTGCCATGCCCTGGGGCCCTTTTCTGGCCGCCCGCCTGACACCCCTCCATTCTGCCCCACTCCTGTTCCCTGGCCAGCCCGTCACCCCGTGCACTGCCCCACTCCAGCTCCCAGGCCAGTCCGTCACCCCGTGCTCTGCCCCGGTCCATTTTTTTTTCTTTCCTCCACCCACCCTGTTTGGGTTTGACTTTTTATTAGTTCCAGTTAAAGGTCGCCTGGTAGTCGACCTTTAGGGGGGGGGGGGGTTCTGTCACAACTTCAGCCAGTATTTAGTTTGTTTTCATGTCTGTTTTCCAGGTTTCCTTTCTAACTCTCATGTCATTTCAGACCCGGCCACTCCCTCCTGCTTTGCACTCCCTGTTAATTATATTCACCTGGCCTGCCCATACTCACCTGCTCCCCATCTGTTAATCAGCCCCTCAGTGTATATATACTCAACAAAAATATAAATGCACTTTTGTTTTTGCTCCCATTTTTCATGAGATGGACTTAAAGATCTAAAATTCATTCCAGATACACAATTGTACCATTTCTCTCAAACATTGTTCACAAATCTGTCTAAATGTGTGATAGTGAGCACTTCTGCTTTGCTGAGATAATCCATCCCACCTCACAGGTGTGCCACATCAAGATGCTGATCTGACATCATGATTAGTGCACAAGTGTGCCTTAGACTGTCCACAATAAAAGGCCACTCTGAAATGTGCATTTTTTTGCTTTATTGGGGGTCTGGGGACTCAGAACCAGTCAGTATCTGGTGTGACCACCATTTGCCTCATGCAGTGCAACACATCTTCTTCGCATAGAGTTTATCAGATTGTCAATTGTGGCCTGTGGAATGTTGGTCCACTCCTCTTCAATGGCTGTGCGAAGTTGCTTATGGTGGAGAAATGAACATTCAATGCACGAGCAACAGATCTGGTTGACATTCCTGCTGTCAGCATGCCAATTGCACGCTCCCTCAATGCTTGTGGCATCTGTGGCATTTTGCTGTGAGACAAAACTGCACATTTCAGGGTGGCCTTTTATTGTGGACAGTCTAAGGCACACCTGTGCACTAATCATGATGTCAGATCAGCATCTTGATGTGGCACACCTGTGAGGTGGGATGGATTATCTCAGCAAAGCAGAAGTGCTCACTATCACACATTTAGACAGATTTGTGAACAATGTTTGAGAGAAATGGTACAATTGTGTATCTGGAATGAATTTTAGATCTTTAAGTCCATCTCATGAAAAATGGGAGCAAAAACAAAAGTGTTGCGTTTATATTTTTGTTGAGTGTATATTAGTTAATTCCCCTCAGTTCCTGGCCAGATTGTCAGATGTCTTGTGTCTATCCTAGCTCTCCAGCGTTCCACATAATTTTGATCCTTCCTGCCTGTTCCCGTTTTGATCTGTATTTTTGGACCTTGGACTCTCCCTTTTGCCTGCTCCCCTTGACTTGTTTGCCTCACCGTTTACCTGGTTTGTCATCTTCATCTTATTAAAAGCCTTTTGTGAACCTGAACTGTTTCCATGTGTCTTGCAACTAGGTTCTTGCCTGCCATTTTGTGAAAACAAAAAAAACAAAAAACACTTGAAAAGTGCTATATAAATCCAATCCATTAAAACCTGACATAACTTCTATAAGCACACATACTCTTTCCTATTCAAATGAATGATCATTAAGGTTGTAAGATGCATTTGTACTGGGTAATGGGAATTTAACCTTTTGTTTTATTTGAATGGTTTTTAGAAAAAAAATCACATACGGACAAAAAACAGAATAAGTAGACACATACAATACATACACAGATGCAGATACCTGAAGAATTGGGCTTTTGACAGTGAAAACTTTGATACTAGCTGATCAAATGAAGCAAAGTGACCATTTATATAAAGGTCCTCTACTATTCCCTTCCGGCTCCAATCTCTGAATGCTGAATCTGTGAACGATGGGGGGAAGGCATGATTATGCCAGATTGGGGCATGTATGGTCGTGCTCGGTAGTTCACAGGCCTTCCTAATTTGGTTCCAAATTCTCTGACCGTTGGACAGGATAAAGTGGTCTCCTCTAAAGGAGGCAGGCGGTCTGGGAGAAGAGAAAAGGAGGGCAGTAAGAGAAGTTTTTGGGGCCAAGCTTTTTTCAATGGCCAAACAGGGGGGCAGATCAGTTCTAGCGTCTTTTTCATATGTAAATTGCCAATACACCATGACTCTAGCATTGGCAGCCCAGTAATAATGTAAAAAACATGGTAACCCCAGTCCGCCATGCTCCCTGGATTTCTGAAGGTGGGCTTTTGAGATCCTATGTTTTTTATATCCCAAATGAAAGGCATTATAATAGAATCAATTGACTTAAAGTAAGATTTAGGGATATAAATTGGCACATTCTGAAATAGAAACAGGAATCTCGGCAGGGAGACCATCTTTACTGCGTTCACACGGCCAATAAGGGAGATCGGTAATGTTCTCCATTTCTCTATGTTCTCCTTTAGTTTGTTCAACCTTTCCGTAAAATTTAACTTAAAAAGTGTCTTTGGGTTTTTAGATAATTTAATGCCCAGATACTTTATACTGACCAGATTTGTTTTAAACTGCGTATTGGCTAGGAATGTTGGGTCCAGATCTGCTGTTAAAGACAAGAGTTCACTTTTTTGCCAGTTTATGGTGTAACCCGAGACTTCGCCAAAAGAATGAATTAGCTGGAGTAGGTGGGGGATGGAATTCTCGGGGTTGACTACAAAGAGGCCGATGTCAGCAATTTATTTTCAGCACCAACTGCAGCTGCAGAAGAAGAATAAGAAATCACAATAAATGTGTCGATTCATGCATCTGACACGTCTACACTAATAGGTTGGGTCTTTTACTTAGATCAAATAAAAACTCTTTGAAAATAGGCTACACAAAGTAACGGTCCTAACCTTCTCTCTCTCTCTCTCTCTTTCTCCGAGTTAATGTATTTGTTCTTCTTGAGGGCCTTCTTGGTCAGCGCAGAGTACAGAACTGCTTGCTGCTCAAGGTGATCATGGATCAGGGTGTGTTTTGGTATACCAAGCATCTCCTGTTTTGTCTCCAGTATGTGTACAGCTGTTGTGCTATGATGAAAAAAGACATAACCTTTCTGACTCCCCCTAGCACTCTGGACACCTGGCTGAGTCCTGTTGCTTGTATGTGCAAAACATCCAATGTGGGGACCCAGTCCTGCTTCACTGACTGCATTTACAATATTTTTAGCATTGTCTGTTGTGACAGGAAATGTAGTTCCTGGACCCACTCCAAAACATGTCTTACCATGTCCCATTCAGAGGTGATGTGATGGGCAGTCACTATTAAGTAGCTCTTTGTAGCTCTGGATGTTCACCCATCAGTCGTGAGTGTTAAAGTAGATGCATTGGACAGGTGGTGGACCAAAGCAGATTTATTTCCTTCATGCAGAGCTGGTTTGACTTTCTGGCTGAAGTGTGGAGGAGAAGGAACTACATACCGTGGCTCAATCACCTTAGAAAATAATAAAATATACTTTATTTTCATTGCATTTAGATACAACAAAACTTAATTTGGCATTCATTAAACAGCATAAATATAGGCCTACTGAAACACTAGTATGTTAAATATAAACAGTCATACAAGGTATTCATAATGAATAAATATTATATTCAGTTAATTCAGTCAGTCAATAATATTCAGGTATCAAGTATTGTGCAGTATATTACATAATTGATTTAAGATTAGAGTCAGCTTACCTTCATCATATGTTTAAAACCTGTGTTCTCAACAACGGAGCATGGCCATAGATCAGCAGCAATGAAAACACCAATAGACTTACTAATGGCATTTGCCTGTTTGGAATTCCCAGGCAGGGGTTGTTGAAATAGTGTCGGAGCTGGGTTTGCACAGCTCGTTTTTTTCTCACAGAAACGGTGATGTTAACCTTCTGCTCCATAAATTATCTTAATCTCTTTATGTCTTAATCTCTGCCTGCAGCTCCAAAAAACTCTATCTGAGCTGGACGAAGATGATCCTTGCTATGAGTTTCGTCGAGAGCGATTCACAGTCCACCGAACACACCTGTACTTCCTGCACTATGAGTATGAACCCAGCTCTGACAACACTGACGTCACTCTTGTTGCCCAGCTATCAATGGACAGGTACTGCTCTGCATCCACATTAACAGAACAGTCTGCTAAAATATATATATATAAAATCTAATAATATGCATGTAACTATAAAATCTAATAATATGCATGTAACTATATACAGATGTAACATTGAACAGGTGGCAGTGTTTTCCCTAGGTTTACTGCTTTCGGGATGGGTTTGTTGGGCCACATTGTGGTGTGGGGTGGGACCCCAATTTGTTCTTCTTTACAACTATTTATTATTAGGGGGCCAATGCCGAGCAGGAGCTGGGACCGTGTTTTGCAGAGCAACGCGGTTCCCAGGGAACCCTATTGTTTTTGTAAGGATTCTTATTATTATGATTATTATTTTTGGTCCCCTAAAACTGCATCCACAGCCCAAACCATAAAGGGTAGGGACATGCCATTGGATGATTAGATCCATGTCCGTGCTTGGTACGCAGACAAGAAAATTCAGAAATGCCGGCCACTAGGTATCGCTACACCAAGGAAAACGCGTTTGGGGCTATAACTCCCACACCGAACATCCCACAATTAACATTTGCGTATATATCGATTTTTCGCAAAATCTTCAAAATGGACTTTTCATTTCAGCTCCCACAATTTTTGCACAATCTTGCACCAAACTTTGCACAGAACATCTACAGACGCACACGGAAAAAAGTTATTTAAAAGAATTTTGATACGCTTATTTGCGATAGGATAGTTTTTTTCGCAAAATCGTAAAAACTGCAAAACTGTCTTTTTACATCTCCTCCCACATTTTTTGCCCAATTGACACCAAACTTGTGTGGCAGTTACACTCCCACCAATCACCTGTGATTACTTAAAAGTCTTAAGACTGTTACATACTCCGCGAGAAGAAAGAAGAAAGTTCTCGGTGACAGAGCTGCGAGAAGTTCTTTCTGGTCTGACATTACATACTTCACGAGAACTCAACTGCCGAACTCCTCACCGCGGCGCATTGTTACCATGGAAATTTGACTCAGTAGCGCCAGCTGATTTCACTTCGCTTTCCTCATTTAGGGGCGGCAGTGGCGAAGTGGGTAGGGAGTTCGCCTCTGGTGTGCAGGGTCGGAGGTTCGATCCCCCGTCTCCCCGCCACATGTCGAAGTGTCCCTGGGCAAGACACTGAACCCCGAATTGCTCCCGACAGTTAGCTTAGTTAGCTTAGCACCCTAGTGCTAAGCCTACCCTGCGTGGTAGCTGCTGCTATCGGTGTATGAATGTGTGTGTGACTGGGTGAATGTGTACAAAAACAATGTAAAGCGCTTTGAGTCTGTGATAAACGGAGATATAGCGCTATACAAGTCCATTTACCATTTACCATCATTGACTTCAAACTGACCAATCACACAGTAGTTCTCGGACAAGCTGCGAGAAGAAAGTTCGGCCCGAGTGATGTGTCGAGAACAAGCTGCGAGAACAGCTAAACGAGCTGAGAGAAGAAAATGACGTCATTTTCTTCTCGCAGCTCTGTCACCGAGAACTTTGTTCTTTCTTCTCGCGGAGTATGTTACAGCCTTTAAGGACATACACTGCACGTAAAACATCAAATAAAGTGCTATCTAATTTTAGGTAACTAATGAACAGAGTGAGCTTAGCACCCTGAGGTCTTCAGTCTGCTTCTTTTCTTCTTGCCTTCAGTAACTTGCCCTGGTGTTTCCTCTTCGTCAATGCCCTCCGACTTACTTGTCGTAGTGATTCCTTCGGCCATATGCTCTTCACGAGAACTGTCTCCTTTCTTCTTTGCTTTCTTTCTGTTGGATGTCTGCTTTGACTATCCTTTATCTTCTCCCACCTTTCGCTAATTTTTTTCTTCACTATACAACGTCCTTTTCCTTTTGGGCGTGTCACTTGAGGTGGTTTGGAGGGACACAGCAGGCATTTCTGGGCTCTCGGCCAATGTTGACTTGTTCTTTCTTTTCAGCTTCCTTTCTAGGCATCCAAGACGGTGGACAGCACATATCTTGGTTTCTGGTAAGTTAGGTCTGTCTTTCTTGAACGTCAGTGGCATTTCAGAGTGATCATCTTCCTTGAGCCCGATGCCTTTTCCCTTCCTTGAGAGGAGTGGGATATCTTCTTGAGACATGTTGCCGTCCTCTGAAGCTCTTTCAACAAGGTCAGGATACGGCACCTTGATGACCGCAGGTGAGACTTCTTCCTTGATCTGTGTTCTACAGACATGGTGCACTTCACTTGTGAGGTTTGGGGACGATGGATTACCTGGTATCACTTGCTTCACGATGACCTGGTGACTCACTCCAATTGCTTCTCCATTATCTAGACATTGGTTGCCGAAGCCAACTACACTCCAGCCCAAGTCTGTTCTCAGTGCAAAGGGCTGATTTTCTTCACCAGGAACAACATGTCTTGGAATGAGAGCTTGAGGACAGTTGTAGCCAATTAGCAAGCCGACGTCGCAGCTTTGGTGCTGAGCTATCTTATCTGCAATGTGTTCGAGATGTGGCCATGCTTTTGCTGTCTCTGGTGAGGGAATATGATCTCTGTTTGCAGATATGAATTCTCTTGTATAGGTCACTGGCAGGGGAATTATCTTGTTGGAATACATTCCTCTTACTTGCAGGCCAGTCAGTTTCCTACAGGACACAACAGTGTTTCTTGAAGCCATTGTTGAGAGTTTTAGTTGAACTGGTTCGCTCTTCGTGCCTAGAGCCTTTGCAGTGTCTTCCAGGAGAAAGGTTGTGTCACTCTGTGTATCTAGAAGTGCATACACAAGAACTTCACGATGAGGCTCACTTGTGGCGGACACCCACACTGGGATGATGGTGGACGTATGAGTGTCTTTGACATGCTGGATTACTCTGTTTGATGTAGCTTCATGTGAGGGTCTTGCCATATCTTGAGAGTGTTCAGTATTGCCACAATCTCTTACTCCATCAGGCCTTGTTAACATCCTTCCTTCCTGGGTGCGATTATCGTGGAGGCAAGTTGGGTGCCTTTTCTTACAGGTTTTGCAGGTCATTCTGTTTTCGCAGTCCTTTGAGCGGTGGCCAGACTTCAGACAGCCATAGCACAACCTCTTTTCTTGCACAAACTTGACTCGGTCAGAGACGGTTTCATCCATGAATTTATAACAATTGTGAAGACTGTGACCTGCCGTCTCACAGAACACACAGTTTGTGACCGTTTCGTCCGAGTTTGTTGCTAATACGTTTGCGCTAGGACTTCTGTTCCATGGAACCTTGCTCTTCTCATTTTCACTTGGTTTTAGGGCGTTGAGGGATGATATCGGGTTGCATGCGATTTTTGCTTCACGTGTGATGTACTTAACGAATTGGCTGAAGCTTGGGAACCTGCGACCTTGTTCTTCCTCTTCCATGACTTTCCTATTCCATCTTGAGGTCAGCCAGTCTGGAAGTTTAGCAAGCATCTTCTGATTCTCGTTGCAGTCATTGAGTATCTCAAGACTCTGAATCTGAGACATGGCGGCCTCACAGCTGCAAAGGAAGTCAGCAAATTCTTGAAGTTCAAGGCTACCTTTGGAGCTTATCTTGGGCCATGAATCAAGCTTGTCTCTGAAGGCTTTGGCGATGAGGAATGGATTGCCATATCTCTCTTCTAAGATGGTCCATGCTGCATGATAGGCAGACTCTGTGCCTAGAATGAAGTAACTCTCTATGGCCCTTTTTGCAACTCCACCCACATACCTTCGTAGGTAATATATCTTCTCGTCACCTGGTATGGTTTTCCGGTCAATCAGTGTCTTAAATGAAACCTTCCAATCGTTGAATCTGAGTGGATCGCCATTGAATGTTGATGGTTCAGGTATAGGAAGACGACTTGCGCTGATGGAGTCTGCGAACACTTTCATGAGGGCTGCTGTGGTACCTTCTTGGTTCAGAAGTGGCGTAGCTTGTGGTTGAGGGTGGGACCTTGACAGGTTAATTTCCTGTTTGACCTCCTTCTTTTCCTCCTTCAACGGGACATGTTGTGCATGTTGAGCGCGTCGATTTCTTCATCCGAGCCTTCATTCTGATCATATACTTGCAGTCGTGCCTTGGCAGCCTTTAGCTTCATTATTGTATCCATTCACTCTATTTGCCTGCGCTTGGCCTCTATAACCTTCTTCCTCTCTGATTCTTCAGCTTCAAGTTTTTCAAGTTCTTCGATATGTTGTTCTTTTTCGAGCAGAACTTGCAGTTCGGCTTCATTGGCAGCAGCTTCAGCAGCAGCGTATTGCCTCTGTGAAGAAGACTGACTTGAACATCTGGACATGTTTTTTGAGCTGCATTGAGAGTTTTGGGCAGAGAACTTGGAGGACTTGCTGCGGTGAGATTTAATGCTTATTCTATCTGCGGCTGCAGATTTGCTCACAGATCCTGTTTCTTTAACAGCTTGTTCTTCATCCACTTGACATTCACCCTTCTCAGTTCTTAGATAACCTCTTGCGGTTTCGATTATCTTCTTTGTTACTGCTTCACAGGTGTCTACTCTGCGACGTGTGTCTTGGTCTGGAATGTTGATGTGTCTTAACTCTTCATAAACATCCTTTAGATTATTTGAAGCTTTGCTGACCTTAGTGATGTGTTCATGCAGCAGGTCGTTTGAGCATTGACCACTCAATGTACCTTTGGCGTCCTTAATGATAGTCTTCCACTTCTCGTAGCTCAGGCTGAAACGATGTGCAACCTTTCATACTTGCTCATTGTGCAGTGCTTGGCCCTTTTCCGTCAATTTACGAACTCTTTGGCCTCTCTGTGGCTCTTGCGAGGTAGTGGGGTTATCAGCTTTGGTGCCTTCGGTAGTTTGTGGTTGTGCTTCTGTGCGGTACTGCTTCATGTCATCATCACTGACACCTTCTTCATCACTCTCAGGGGCTAGCTCAAACTCTGACATTTTAGTAGGTTACTTTAGTTTGGTTTAAATCCAATATTATCTTTAGCTTAGTAGTAAGGTTGGGTTCAGGGTAGCTTACAATATTTTTTGAGGTATTTGTTTACAGCTGTATTTAACTTATATCACTCAAAGTGAAAATAAACACAAATATATATTGCCTCTTGCAAAGGTAAGCTACAGACACCTTAAACACTTGCTAAGTAACAGCAATACACCTTTAAATTCACAGAAATACAGTTGTCTCTTAATTTAGTGTTATTGGTTGAACAGAATTTGTACAGTGTAACCACCAATATACACAATCTCAATATCAACACAATGCGAGTCTAAATGCACTTCAATTAAGTCAACTTGTTGTATGAAATTTAAAATAAAGTTTCAGTCTCTTGAGTGCAAACTAGTTGCAGCAAAGTTCACGCTAAGTGCACCTTAACCGCCCGGTGGGCTTGCTCTTCTTGCGTTGCTGCGTTGACGGTGGTAGAAGATACACATGCGGTACGGAGATGGCCGCTGCCGTCTTGCGTCTTCCTCGGCTACTCATGCAGAGCAGTCGAGTTCTCACTGTAGCTCCCAAGTAGTTTCACGCGAGGCAGAGGTCTTTGTTAAAAACAGGGTTTTTATTTCCACGTTGGTTCAACCCGTGAGAACTGGGTTTTAAAAGAGAAAAAAGAAATCAATAAACAAATACAATTCACAATGGCAATGTCCGGTATACATTCTTCATATAAATAAATAAATGGTAAACAAACCTCGTCCACTGCTAAACTACTTAGGGAGGGAGTCTTGTTTCTTGTCCTTTTAAGGTTTTTTCTTCTTTCTTTGTGCCTTTAGCTTTACTTTAACTTGTAGCGTATAGAAACGGGTGCTGCTTCTTTCATGCTGTTGGCAATGTACGTCACCTAAAGTGCGGTAGCGGAAACATATACCGGCGGCAATTAGTTCCGCCCCAATAACACTGACAGGTAGGAACAAAAAATCTGAGTTTTACTAATTAAAACAAACTGCCAATGTGCGGCAGTTACACATGGCAAAATAGATATGGGTCTATAGTTATTAAAACAACATGGATCATCAGCTTTAAACAGAGGAATAACTTTGGCAACTTTTAAATCCTCTGGTACAACGCCTGTTTTCAAGGACAGAGAAAATATGTGAGTAAGTGGCTGCAGTATTGACTGTTTTACCTGTTTGACAAGAAATGCAGTAATATTATCATGACCAGCTGAAGATGTTTTTAGTTCCTCAATTATGTCACTTATTTCTTGGATATCAGGGGGTTTAAAAGAAGAAATAATAGGAAAATGTCTCGGAATAAAATCCAGTGGATTACCATGACATGCAGATATTTTGTTAGCTAATTCATAGCCAATATTAACAAAAAAATCATTACATTTTTGAGCTATATCAAATGGATTTTTCAGAGAATTTTCACCATCCAAAAAGACTGACGGTAGCTCTGGGACAGTTTTTTCTCTTTGGAACAACTGATTTATTACTTTCCATGTGGTTTTAATATCCGTTGAACACCTCTTAAATTTTTCACTGAAATATTTCTTTTTTGCAGATCTAATGGAATGAATATATTTATTTCTATAGGATTTATAAATACCATGGATAAGAGGAGTAGGATTTGAGACATATTTTCTGTATAGTTTATTCTTTTTCCTCAACAGCTTCAACAAATCTACTGTAAACCAAGCCTTATTGAAGTCTTGACTGCATTTCCTGGAATTTCCAAATGGAAAACATTCATTAAAAATAAAGCTAATAACTTTGCTAATGTTGATATGCAAACTCAGCATTATTTTCCTCATATAGGTCATCCCAAGAAATACTGGCAAGTTTGTCTTTAAATTTTGAAATATTTGACTTGCTCATAATTCTTTTGTGCATTATTTTCTTGGTATGTTTAGTTCTATTAACCTTGATTAGAGAGTACTGGAATATGGGAAAATGGTCTGACACTGATACAAGACCCCAGATGTCATTCCTTCACTCAAAGAGTTAGTTAAGATGTTATCTATCAAAGTTGCTGAATTGTCTTTAACTCGTGTAGATTTATTAATAAGAGGAAAAAAATAACTAGAATAAAGAATATTGAGAAAATCCCCAGTAAGGGTATCTGATTTATATTTAAAGAGATTTATATTAAAATCTCCTAAAATGTAACTGAGTTTATCTTCATTGTTTATCAGATGAAGAGAATTTGACAAACTTTCATTAAAATCTTTGATGATAGTCAGGTGTACGATAAATAACACCAACAACAACATTCCTTCCACCAGAGACACCAGAGAGCTCTACAAAAACAGATTCCACCTCAGCCCCATCAGACTCTAGAGAGAGATCATCCCTAATTTTAAATTCATAGTCACCATTGATAAACAGAGATACTCCGCCTAGAGATCTATTCTCTCTTACGTAGTGAACCGAATTATATTTAGGTAATTTAAAAATGTCTCTAGAGTCCTCTGTAAACCATGTTTCTGATAAAGCAATAACAGAAAAATCGTGTTTAAGTGAAGATAGATAATGAATGAATTTGTCATAGTTGCTGGAAAGACTTCTTATATTCAGATGAAAAGTAGAGAATATATTAGGAGGCATAGAAACACACAAGTCATTAAACTGAGTGTCATTATAAAAACTACAAATGTTAGAGGCATCAAATGATGAAAAAAAATGTAGGTCTGGGTCAACATCAAAATTGTAAGACTCAATAGTAGAGGGATCAAAAGGCTTAAAAATCTGGCCTTCAAAATCAGGTTTGTTGTAGTCCATAGTGTGTGTAAGGAATAATGTGCTGTACGTATATAGTAGAGGTGGGCATAGATTAATTTTTTAAATCTAGATTAATCTCATTGAATTTTGGAATTAATCTAGATTAAAATGGCTCATTTGAATTCATTCATAATATGTGTGTGCTCCCTAAATAATGACTCAAAGTAGGCCTAAGTCTTTGAGAACGTGTTTCTCAAGCCAGGTGGCTTTCATTTCGTCATCAGAACGAGTGTCTAATTATTGCGAACAAATAATATTCTAACAATTTAATCAGATATAAGGCTAAAAATCACAACATTGCACTGTTTTTTGTGGTTAAAAAAAACGAAAAAACTAATTTGTTGGGTATAGGCTATAACAGAAAATAAAGCCATTAATTTTGTGCTTCAAGTGAAACATTAAATATAATTTTTACATAAATAATAAAGTCCTTATAAACTTTTCAAGAAGCTGGACTAGAGTGAATATTGGACAGGCTTTATAGGTCCATGGCTTTTACCTGTGGGACAGCGCTTCACCTAACAGCTGGCTGCAACACCAACCTACAGTCTATTGTGCGACGGAGAGCTAGTTATCATTAGCATCAGCGTTAGCCGACATCACGGCAACAGCTGAATAATGTAACACATTACACAAGTTACACTACATGAAAACAACGGGCTGTAGACGCTAGAGTTATAATTGCGTGTAGGAAACATTGTTGAGACTGGAATTTCGTACCACAGCGGCCGTTCCATAATACAACACTCCCTTTAGCAATGGCTGAATATAAGACCTCCCTCTGCTGTGTATCTGCGGGAGCGAGTGGCATTAATAACTTAAAAACAGTAAACGTTTAACATGATTACGGGCTTTTAGATGCTTTAATCATATGCCGAATTTATAAACAGACCATATTATTAACAATAAATTAAGTTATGTACATGTCAGAGTTACGTACATGGATACATTCATAAGTAAACATTGAATAGACAGATTTGTGAAGGGGGTTTGGCGTGTTGAGTGTTACATTAGCGATCCTGCAGCCAGGTGCTGTGTGTCGTGGGCAAGTGATGGAGAGAGAGAGCGGCGGGTGTGTGAGAGAAGCTTCGCTCCTGCAATAAAGGCTCCTCAAGTGTCAACAACGGCCCCCGGCTATTATTACCCGACCAGAGAACACACGGAAGGGGGTTCACCCCGACGGCGAATAGCCATCGGCCCTGGAGGGAACCATCTCCCCTGAGCCGAACAGGAGGTGGAATAAGAGATTAACGGCGATATTTTTTTTTATCGCCGATAAGAGTCTGGCGTTAACGCAGCACGTTAACGCCGATAACGGCCCACCACTAGTATATAGTTAAATAATCAAAATACTGAAAAAAAAATATCTAATGATAAAACTAGTGAGCCAAAACTAATGAGCCAAAACTCTGAGCGTTGTCTGGGGACAGCTATAAATTAATTCAAAAAAAGTTTGAGCTCCATCGGTCCACCGTGAGGCAAATCATCTACAAATGGAGAGCTTTAAGAGTGACTGAACATCTGCCTAGAAGTGGACTTCCTTCAAAAATATCTTCAAGCGCCACAAGAAAAGTATTTTTTTAGTTAAAAGCCAACCCACACATTACATATAGTGATTTGCAGACCTCTCTTGCAACATCTGGGACAGATGTGCATGGTTCCACAATAAGAAGAAAACTCAGTCAACATGGCTTTCAAGGGAGGGTTGCTGAAGAAGCCTCTGCTCTCAAAAAAGAAACTACGTTCACAAACTACTATGTGAACATATTGGACCCAAAACCACACAAAAAAATCGAAAAACATATTTTGAAAATTATATTATTTTTACTATGGGTAACAAACATTCACAACAAACATTTTGAAAGCTGAAAATATATACATGGGATGTCATTGTGATAATGTAAAACTTTCATTGAAGTGGCAGTAACCTATTTACAAATTTTATGAACAAATAGCAGATTAATTTCTTTAATTTTGACGTATTATGTGAACATATTGGACCCAAAACCACAACAAACTAAAATAAACATATTTTGAAATTGTTAATAATTTTTTCATACACATACAATATTCAGCAAAACATTTGAAAGCTGTAAATATATACATGCAATTCATTATATTAATGTAACAGTTTGATTGAGAAAGGATAAGCCTATGTAAAAAATATACAGACAGTATATCTGTTCTTGGCCTATATGTGCCACTCTTCAAAACAGTTCCTGTCAACTACGAGACAGGAACAACATCACAGGACTTGCACTTCCATGGTGTGATGTTTCTCTTCCCGTGGACTTATTGGCAGTGTTGGCAGTGTTGGCATCGTCTGCGGCCTTCTGTTGCCTTTCGACTGGCATTTGCCCTCCCCTCCCCTCCCCTGCCCTCCTCTCCCTGCTAAATGCAGCCCATAGACATGAATACACTTTGATGAGCACAGCATCTACTTCCGGAATGAGTTTCTGATTAGAAAATGGCAAAATACGGCGGAGATATTAAAATATTTAATGGCCGCCGCATTCAAATTCTCATACGTTTGAGCCCATCAACTTTAAACCATTGTATCTCCGTTTCTACTGGGTCAATTTGTATGAAACAAAGGTTGGTATTGAGTTTCAAGTGAGCACTTTCGACAGGAGCTGTTGGTGAAGTTTAACATATACAGGAATTAATTATAGCAATAATATTTACAATAACTATCAAACAAATTATTTAAAAAAAAAAATATATATATATATATATATATATATATATATATATATATATATATAATAATTAAATAAGATCCTGAGGGACCAACGAAAAATTGAATAAATAAACATAATGTAAAAAGGGTAGGCGCAATAAGCTAAGGCTTCAGCCTACACCTTTTCGATCAATACTATTTATAAGAAATTAATATATAAATTACGATGACAACTTTGTTATTTTGTGTGTTTTTTATTATTTTATTTTTTTAACTTGTGTAAGTGATGTTGTGAATATGTTTTGATCGAAATAAATAAATAAACTAAACTAAACTAAACTAAAGTTGGCCCGACTGTTGTTTTTATGCAGCGCTAGCTTGAATTGGTCATGTGATTTGGTCACCCCAGTGTGCCGGGAGACCCCTAAGGGTTAATGGTATTGACAAGCCCATTCACATTATAAGTTGCTATATTAACTGATTGCATTCAGTGTCCAATAAGAGGAAAAAAAGAAATTAAATAAACCAAAAAGACACCACCTAAAGTCTCCATACATAGAAAGATGTATCACAGGTTACACCCCACAGGCTGCAAAGAACAGCAGCAAAAACTGCCACAAGTTGATGGTGCACGGCAGGATGGATCCATGCTTTCATGTTGTTTACGCCAAATTCTGACCCTACCGTCTGAATGTCGCAATTGAAATCGAGACTCATCGGACCAGGCAAGATTTTTCCAATCTTATATTGTCCAATTTTGGTGAGCCTGTGTGAATTGTAGGCTCAGTTTACTGTTCTTAGATGACAGAAGTGGCGGCCGGTGGGGTCTCCTGCTGATGTAGCCCGTCTGCAGGTTGGACGTTTTGTGCGTTCAGAGATTATATTCTCCATACCTTGGTTGTATCAAGTGGTTATTTGAGTAACTGCCTTTCTCGCAACCTCGAACAGGTCTGCCCATTCTCCTCTGACCTCTGAAATCAAAATGGCATTTTCGTCCACACAACTGCCACTCACTGGAAATGTTTCCTTTTTTGGACCATTTTCTGTAAACCCTAGATGCGTGTGCGTCAAAATTCCAGTAGATAAGCAGTTTCTGAAAAACTCAGACCAGCCAGTCTGGCACCATCAGTGTCACTTAAACCCCCTCCCCCATTTTGTTGCTCGGTTTGAACTTCAATGAGTTGTCCTGTCCAGGTCTACATGCCTAAATGCATTGAGTTGCTGCCATGTGATTGGCTGATTAGGTATACAGTCCCCTACAAAACTATTGGAACGGTGAGGCCAATTCCTTTATTTTCGCTGTAGACTGGAAACATTTGGGTTTGACACCAAAATGTGAATATGAGACAATAGATCAACATTTCAGCTTTAATTTCCAGGTATTTACATCTGGATCTGATACACAACTGAGAAGATAGCTTTTTTTGTAAAGGAACACCACATTTTTAGGTGAGCAAAAGTATTGGAACAGATAGACTTAAAATAAATTAAAATTAATAAAACTTAATATTTTGTCACAAATCCTTTGCATGGGCAGCTGCGGCTACTATCGTAGTTTACCACCACCGGTATGACTGTGTGAACGAATTGAACCTGGAACCCTGTAAAGCGCTTTCAGTCACAGAGAAATAAAGCGCTATATAAATCCAATCAATTATTATTATTATTAAATTTGTTCGGTCAGTAAGTCAATTAGTTGATTCAGTTGTTAGTTTGTTTAATTGTCTACTTTAATATGTTGAGTAGGTTTAGTGTTTAGTGGAACAGAGACAAACATCGATGCTCCAGCTGTTTATTTCGATTTATATTCCTGTAGTCTACAAGATTAAGCATGAGAGGCTATTGTATGTTCATCCAGTCTTGACTTTAAAGGTCACATATTATGCTAAATGCACTTTTTAAATGTGTTCTAACATATCCATGGGTCCACGGTGTACCTAGAGACTGCCAAAATATAAAAAAAAATAACAATCTCTCCTTTTATCACTCTCCCCCTTTCTGAAACCCCCACCCCTCCCCCCCAATATACTCCAGTCAGAATTCTCGCCGACTATTACGTAAAAGTCGGCACAGCCACATCCCCATATTTTCTTTATATGTCCATGCTTCCCCCCCAGAAACGTCCACCGTGCAGTAGTTTATGATAACCCCACCCCCCCCCCCATTTCTTATTGGTCCACGGCCCCGAGATCCGATGGAAAATGTTCCGAGCGACAGCCATGTTGTTTTCCCCGCTAAGCGACAAGATGCCCTTAGTACAGCCTGAATGTTACATACACCAACACAGAATGCTTTTGCTCATACTCCACTAATTTATCTTAACCACAGCAGTCTATTAATTCCTCGTTTTTAATAACACAACGGATAGGAAGCTACCTGTGCTTTTTTTTAAACGGTGAAACTAAAATAATAGTTTTTATTGGTAGTTTTGCCTGACTGGTGTATAGCTATTAGCTTTGGGACAAGCAACCAGCTTTTGCTCATAACACGCTGTTTATATTCCCCACAGCAGTCTGAAAATTACTCGTTTTTAACATGACAAAGGATGGGAAGATATTCATGTAGAAATCACACTTTGAAGCTACTGTTTTCACTGGTTTAAATCGTCTGAGTCTTATTTTTTGCGTTAGCGCCCATGTAGCTTTGGTTGTAGCACCAAGTTTTGCTCCTAATACACTAACTTAGCTTTCCCCTTGCAGTCTTATAATGCCTCGTTTTTAATAACACAACGGATTGGAAGCTACCTGTGCTTTTTTTTAAACAGTGAAACTAAAATAATAGTTTTTATTGGTAGTTTTGCCTGACTGGTGTATAGCTATTAGCTTTGGGACAAGCAACCAGCTATGGCTTAGCTCCGGGTAAACACTGTGTTCGCAGTCACGCAGTGTCTCTCTAGTATCGCGAGAGCACGGCAGAGACGGTGGGAGAGCCCCATGGACATATAAAGAAAGCCCGGCAGAGAGGTGGGAGGGGCCAGCCAGATCGCACAAATATAGGTCATCCTGAGACCAGAGGACAATCAGGGTATAGAGGCTTGCTACAATAAATGATCTGAACGGGTTTTTCAGCAAACATCTAAAAAAATAAGTATTAGGGACTACTTAGACCATATAAAATTGACAGCAAAGTGCATAATATGTGAGCTTTAAGATAGGAGCATGGTAAATATCACATCATCTGTTAAAGGAGAAAACAAGTGGGTAACACTTTATTTTGATATGTTACATACATTCAACTAACTGCCAGTAAACTATATGCAAATGTTAAGTTTTTTACAGATTTTTAAAAAACTGTCTTTTTTGTAAAATCAACAAACTCTCAGTAGTGTCAACTTCTAATAAGTTGACTATCAACTACAGTTATTAACCGACATTCAACTAACTCTCTGTAGAGTGTTAGTTGAAAGTCAACAGTATGATGTCAGAATATGATGATAAATAGCCTATGTCCCACTCACAAGGTTTCTCAATCTCATCCAATGAATGACCAGTCAACTATCTGTTGATCATGTGTTCATTGAAAAATAAAGATATGAATATTTTGACAATCAGTAGCTAATTAAGCACCTTATGTGTAGTTAACTATCTGTTGATTGTCAACTAATATATAGATGACTGTCAACAAACTATCAATCTACATTCAACTAAGCATTTGTAGACATCTGTTAGGACTATCAAATGAGAGTAAAAACGGTAACACTTTTCAGCTCTGCCAGCGTGCATGTGTGAGACGAGCACAGACGAGAGAGATTGATATCAATCTCTCTCGTCTGTGCTCGTCTCACACACTTGTCGCTCTACCTGTAGAACCCCAGGGCCTCTTTATTTATACGCTCGCTTGTCATTGAAAATGTAGCCTACTGTATTACCAGGCAGATCTGGCGCCTCCCATCTGAAAAAGCCACTATGGCGAGAGTTTGTTTTATTAGTTAGGCCACAATTAATGGAAAATATCCCACATCCCAAATATCCTCCCGAAAGACCCGGTCTTCAACCCAGGCATTACTAAAGTGTTGTCCTTACTTGTTTGCACAAGTATGTATTTTGTTCATGCAAGTTTCTATCTTGTTGACAAAGGTTGGTATGCCTACTGCGTTTTTGTGATATCACTGATCTCTCCATAGGCTCCAGATGTTGGAGGCAATCTGTAAGCACTGGGAAGGCCCCATCAGCCTGGCCCTGTACCTGTCTGATGCTGAGGCCCAGCAGTTCCTGCGTTACGCTCAGGGCTCTGAGGTGCTGATGAGCCGTGGGAATGTTGGTTACCACATTGTCTATAAAGAGGGACAGTTCTACCCCGTCAACCTGCTGCGAAACGTAGCCATGCGCCAAGTCAACACACCTTACATGTTTCTATCAGACATCGACTTCCTGCCCATGTATGGTCTCTATGAGTACCTCAGGTAAGAGAAATCCAATAGAAACCAGATAAATTCGAAGTGTTAATTACCCCTTTACACTTGTCAGATCTTTAGATTTTATAAACACAATTATGATAAGATAGTCACCTTTATGAATTCCACAGCAGGAAAATGTGCATTTTACAGCAAAGGGGACTTTTTTTTAAAAAGTAGACAGACAGCAATATATAATAAATAAGTATATAAACACTCACAATGTTGTATACATTATGCATTTATATTATACATGAGTGAATTGTCAATTTAAATGTATAATCTACTCAAAGCAGTGTTGACTTTAAAGTCTTAAAGCTTTAGGACGAGGGGGCGCCTTTAGCTCAGTCGGTAAGGAGTCCCCCTCCCGGGCCGGGCCCAGCAGCAGACCCGGGTTCGATTCCCACCCGCGGTCGTTCTCTGCATGTCACTCCCCTCTTTGCCCCATTTCACCTCTGTCTCTCTGCACTGTCAAATAAAGCATAAAAATGCCCAAATAAATATATTAAAAAAAAAAAAAAAGCTTCGGGCAGGATTCCCCCTTTCCCTAGGGACTGGACAAGTCTTGGTTTTTAGTTTCATAATTATAAAATGCATAACAGCGAAAGTAGAAACAAAAAATAGTTTAATTTCGGAGCATTACAAGCGGCATCAAAGAACGACGGAAGACAGCAGTTAGGACGGGAATAACTGCTGCGGTCAACAGCGTTGGTGTTGACAACAATCTCCAGCTGAGGATTTTGCATTTGAGGTTTACATCAGTATCGCTCAAATGCTATAAAACAGCATATACAATTATATGTCGCCATTTCTTTACATAGATGAAGAAAAAGTGGTCCGACTCAAAAATTGCCGCTAAAAAAGCGCGTTGCTGCTCTGAAATGCAACCAACTGGAGGTGCGGGCATAATAGCCCTAGTGGTAGAGGAGAGAAAGACGCACCAACTGTCCGATAATGGTCCCCATGAAAGAAATATACGTCTGCAGAGATTTGAATGATTAGAATGTATTGGCCCTTTTAGATAGCACTACTCAAAAGGGTTTTAAAAACTAAAAATAACACATTTTGCGTTTTACTGTATGACAGTTTGCGCTTGGCACGAGTGGTCAGCCCGACCGTCAGCTGCAGAAGCCGACCCGGCAACGATCAGCTGTGAGAGAGTGGTCCGACTCAAAAATTGCCACTAAAAAAGCGCGTTGCTGCTCTGAAATGCAACCAACTGAAGGTGCGGGCATAATAGCCTTAGTGGTAGAGGAGAAAAAGACGCACCAACTGTCCGATAATGGTCCCCATGAAAGAAATATACGTCTGCAGAGATTTGAATGATTAGAATGTATTGGCCCTTTTAGATAGCACTACTCAAAAGGGTTTTAAAAACTAAAAATAACACATTTTGCGTTTTACTGTATGACAGTTTGCGCTTGGCACGAGTGGTCAGCCCGACCGTCAGCTGCAGAAGCCGACCCGGCAACGATCAGCTGTGAGAGCGCCCACCGTCCTGCTCCACCAGCAGATTGGAAAAACAACCCGAAACGTGCCGGTTAATGGTGGAAATAAATCGCTTGCTCAAGCGATCAATGACACATTAAAAGAGGAACTAAAATCTCAAAAGTGCGTAAAATAAATAAAGTGTTGAGCTGAATGTTGTGCCGTGTATTTTTTTTCCATAAAGAGCAGCGTATTACTTGCATAGCTTACATATTTAATACTTAGGCTAACATTTTGTATGAATGCAGCCCCCGTGCCTCAGTGTCCCCCCAGCTGCTCCAAGTCGGAGATAACTGCCCTTACGCAGTCCCATGCAGTGCTCCTAAGTGGCCGGTGTGCGCACTATTGAATCAGCGCTCCTACATATTTTTAAGTGATTAATATCTTTATTTCGGTCTGAGCAAACACTGCATTTGTATTATCTTCTAATAATTGTCCAACAAAGTCATCGGCTACCCGGCACAGCCTGCACTGCGAGTTCATGCTGTTTACAAACTTGCGTACACGAGCTGAGAGCTGGCGTGGGATTTGAGCGTATCCTACGCTCACGTCCATATTGATAAATGCCGAGGTTTGTGTGGAAATGTGCGTACACCCACTTTTCTGGTCTACGCACGGTTGATAAATGAGGGCCATTGAATGCTTATCTAACAGTTTCCTGTCAATCAATCAATCAACTCTTAATTGTAGTTTAAAACTTTAATTATAACAGCCAATTTATTAAAGATTTTTGGGTCTTAATCGGGCTCAGGCCCATAAATAAGGTTATTGGAATAGGTCGGGTGGGTTTAGACTAAACACACACATGCTCAGGCTTTTAGCAGTTGAGATGCTGCTGACCGAGCATACCACTACTGAGAAAATGGCTGATGCCACCACAGAGTAAAAAGAAGGTCTTCAGAAAAACCAGTCTCCTCAGCAGAGGAAGTATGAAATTAATTTGTATTATCAATTCAGTCGGTACCTTCGGAAGCCCACCACCAGCTCCTTAATTTGCCCTGCATTGAGGTAGTTCCACTAATCAATCAACTATGTCCTCGGTCAAATTTCTGTACTCCGATATCCCCACCTCTGATGATGCCGATGATTGTGGAGTCTGCAGAGAGACTTTTGCAGGTTGCAGTTAGCTGAGTTTTTCATGAAGTCTGCAGTTTGAAAAGGGAGTTATCCAGAAGTCTTCACTTTATGGCCCCTGTGCTGTAGACAGCCATGTTGGACTGACATTCCCATATCCTCTATGTGGTCATTAGCTACCTAGGATCCATCTTTGAGGTCGATTAAGCTTGATCCTCATATGCGTGGGCTGTATTGTATTGAACGCACAGGAAAAATTATCATGATTAATTATATTTGTATACAGTATGTAATATAAACTAATGTGTGTTTGTGTGTTTGTAGAAAATCTGTATTGCAGCTTGACATGGCCAACACTAAGAAAGCTCTAGTGGTTCCAGCCTTTGAGACGCTGCGATATCGTCTGTCTTACCCAAAGTCCAAGGCTGAGCTACTCTCTCAGCTGGACATGGGGACACTCTTCACCTTCAGGTAAACAACTGCATTATTTTTATAGCCAGCAATGTTCAAGAAATCTTCAGGTCTACATGTAAGGAATTGAATGGACTTCACGTCGGACAGTTCATGCCTCCACGTCGTCCATTTATTCCTGATGATTGACATCTAGAAGGGCCTTAACCAACTTATACAGTTACAATCAAAATTATTCAACCCCCATTGCAAATTACGTATATCGTCAAAACTTACAAACCCTCAGCTGTTTGAGATAATCGGATCAAAAAAGGACAATTCAAATAGCTCAATAACTAAAACAACAAGGGTTTCTCCAAATCCAACAAAAATGCCACTTTTAATGAATTCTGCAGTCTCAAAATTAGCACATTTTCCAATCCGGTGTTGTCTCAATCACACCAGTTTCATTATTTGCATCAAGTGTGCTTGGAATGGAAAACATCTATTACTTGGACAGTGACATTGACTGTATATTAAAAATATGGCTTATTCAAGAGAATTGGCCATACAATTAAAGCGGCTACGGGTAACATTTAAATATCTTTTGAACAGCCTCATGTTTCCTCTCATAATCACAAATGACCTTTAACAGCAAACAAGACCATCAGTGCAAAGAAATACGTTTTTATATAGTTTTTACTACTGCGTTTGGTCTGGTCGCACACCCAGTCCGATTTTCGGTTCACGCGTGCATGTTCTATGGTCACATATCCGTATTGGTCGCAGATTTCAGTGTGGCGCAGGAACGCGATTTGAGAAGCCTATCCCTCCAGGTGAGGGAAGGGGAGCGGGAGCCTTGTTTGAGACAGTTATTTGTCGTCATAATGACTGATAACGGGGCTGAACCATCAAAGAAAAAAAAGAAAATGCAAAGAAGAAAAGCTAAAAGGGAGAGTGATAGGCAGGCGGGAGGGCGTTGTGTGTAGCACTGACTGGCATTAGTTGATGCTGTGTCACTAACCACTCTCACGGAGCCGAAAAGAGTCCGGTGCCCTCACACTTTCAACACACGGACATGCACTATATTGCTTCCTGATCATTTGAATCTCGCACGCCCGGCACGAGCTAGAAAACAGCTTCACAACAGCTGGCGTCGTAAAAATACTACCGCTTTTGTCCAAAGGGGCCGCCAACATGCCATGTTACTCGTAGTGGCTTTAAGGGAAAGCATTATCCCCAAAATCAATAACACATTTCACTGAGAAAATGACTGGCGAAAGTGTGTATGGCACATGTGAGGGCTGACACTGACTGATAGCAGGAAGCTCAGATAGACAGAGAAACACATGTTGCTAAACACATTTAAACTCAGTTACTAACCTTTTTCAAATTAAACAGGGAGCTTACTCACCCTTTCAAGGGATAACCATTGCAGTTTAGCTAGAGGCTAGTTTAGCCACTTCATTTTACTACTATCATTATTGCAGCTTGTGTGTAACGAGCGCCATCCTGTGTTTTCAGAGGCTATTGCATGGCTGGATAACACTGTTGGAAATAGTTTTATAGGTAGACTAGATTTATTTTAGGCTTTATAAATCAGTTATCAACATTGTTTAATCAGCGGTGACGCATTAAAGTGGACAGAATGTTTAACTGGAACTACTTGAGGAGTTCCATCTACGTGTCCATATATCAAAGGTTAATGGACACCTATTGAATGAACTCCAGCCATTCAGAAAAGAGTATTCACAAAGACTATGATATAATCAAAATTCACTTCAGTAGCTGTGGTAGATTTTGTGTATCTATTTTTACAGTAATTTACTCAGGTCTAACTTTATCCACAGGAAAATGCCTAGACTCATTTTGACTTGAGCTTAACAGGCAACACAACGTTTAGATATGAATGACTGCTGTCTAGTCAACACACACAATTTTTTTATACAAGTCATTCAGGTTTCTGATCTTGTCAACAAAGAAATAACACAAGCTATTGCAGTCCTTATTTGTAACATCTGGAGGTGCAGTGGATACAATGTTACTAATTAAAGTGAAGTAATGATCACACAAAATAAACATAGAATAAAAGTGAGTATGGCACGAGTGAGTCCCAAGATGGCGCTGGAGATGGCTGCCATGTGTTGAGCTCCTCCTCAAGTTTTTATTGATTTATTTTTAAATGTAATTTATGACTGTGTCGGACTTGTTTGTAACATGCAAACAGCCCAAGCTATCCCTATCATAAAATATGATAGAGAACAAATAAACAAAATAAAAAGCCATTGAATTTTAAAGATGGGGTAGAGAATTTGGGTAGAAAATAGCAGTTGGGATAGTGACTTGAACAGTTGACAGTCCCATTTATTTTATTTTTTTTAAAGAATCGGAGCTTCGCTCTGGTCAAAGTGTACAGCTCATGTTAATTTTGACCAATCAGAAATCACATACGCCACCTTTGAGCCGTGAATATTTTTGCATGAAATAATGTATATGAATTTTTTGCCACTGTATTAAACCCATTGAATTTTTAGTGTGGAATATATGCATTGAAATAACGCATCTGAATTTTTTGCCTCTGAAATTAACTCTTAAAATTTAAAGCTGGGGTATATGATTTCTGATTGGTCAAAGTGAACATGAGCTGTACACTTTGACCAATCAGAGCGAGGCTCCAATTCTCTGTTCTTATTGGCTGTTGGGATTGTCCATTCACTTTGGCACGACTTTGTTGGTGTAGAGCAGTGGTTCTCAAAGTGTGGGACGCGCCCCACCGGTGGGGAATAGAGACATGACAGGTGGGGCGCAACGAACGGGAGGAATATGTGTCCGCATCCGTGGCGCATAGTTTTTAGAAATATTTTAATATAGCCTATGGTTTTTTTTACCGTTTCCCAGCATGAGTTGGAGGAGTAGAGGACAGGCCCCTGCTATTTCCCTTCTTCAATTTACACATAAAAACTAGGGCTGTCAAGCGATTAAAAAAATGTATCTAATTAATTACAGGCTCTGTGATTAATTAATCTAAATTAATCGCATACTTATATGACACTTGTATGCCTGTTTATAAACAACTGTATAGGCTACCGTTCGTTTCTCTCTCTCTCTCTCTCCATCTCTCGTAACTTCTGTCTCCTCCCCTCAGTCAGGTTTCTACATGAAATAAATTTGGGAACTACTAGCGCCGGAAAAAAAACACAAAAAAACAAGCAGGCTAAATGACGAATGTCTATCTCCCACAACAGGCAGCGCTGCACTGCCACACAGGTGCGCATAGCCTATGCCGACTCATTCAACATCGTCCTACTCATAGCCAAAAATATTGACACACACACACACACACAATCAAAGGAGGAAAAAAGACAGGCATATGCTAGGAAGAGTGAGAGGGGGCGGGTGTCCGTTTGCTGGAGACGATTGCAGCTAGCAAACAAAATTGAGACACGGAGGAAGATTGAGAGATACTGTTTTGAACCTACATTGTTAATTAGGCACCCACTAAATCAATGCACAGACACTGCGGAGAATAACATAAGACGTATTCCTATACCTTCATGCTTATTTGCCCGGAGTAGCCCATAACACATCCATAGAGCCCTCTCTGCTTCTTTCTTTACTCTTTAATCCCATGCGGCCCGTGTGCGCAAGCTACAGGTGCAGCTCCGCTATCGTCTCACCCCTTTTGCACCGGGTCAAAGGGCACTATAGAAGTGCGATTAATCTGCATTAATTTTTTTTATCGCGTTAACTTTTCTGTGATTAATTAATCGAAATGAATGCGTTAATTTGACAGCCCTAATAAAAACCTTAATAACGAGGATAGAACAGACGCCGAAATCAATGGCTCAGCAGCGGGCCAGGCGCAATCACTAATAAACGGTGTGGCGCCAGATGCGCAATGGACACACTGTGTCATTCACCGGGAAGCGCCGCTAGCCCCAAGGCAGCTCATTCTCTAACTAAACAAAGTTTTGACAGAGGCTGTGAGTGTGCTCAATTTCATGAAAACCCGACCAGTGAAAGCGCGATTGTTCTCCGCACTTTGTGAGGAGATAGGAGCTGATCACACACACACACACACCACTGATCATACAGCTGGGCTCACAATGAGGCAAGGTGTTGTAGCGTGTCTTTGAGTTCAGAGCGGAGATTCGGCTCTTTTCTTCATAGACTGCATATAAAAGTGTTGTAGGCCTACCTTCAACTGTCTCACTTTCAAACTCCTCCAGTATAGTTAAAAAAAATTAAAATAAAACTCCATCAGCTGCTGCATGCAGCTCGGAGTCCGAGTCGGCACCGTGCGCATCAACAGTCATTCAAAGTAGCGGTAATAATCACAGAACCGGACGGTGGAAAAGGTCCCGTCAGTTAAAAATAGTGATCCAGAGGGGCGCTAGAGCGCATGCGATGGAATAGACGTGTTTCACTTGCGCTCCTCTCCGATAAATCAAGTTTTACATAAAAAAAGACAATTTATTGCAAAATTCTCACTTTGAGTGCTGCTTTGTACTTTACTACCGGCAACGAAACAAAATGACCCGTAAAAAGCCGAAAACTAAAAGTGAAAGCCCATCACCCCCACCGGCTGAGGAGGGGGCTAACGGCAAGGCGTCAGAGCTAACAATGGCGGACGGTGCCCCTAGCTTGGCCGTCATTCTCAAAGCCATAGGCGACTTGAGCAAGAAGATGGACAATAGATTTCAAGCCCTGGAGGCGTCTCTTCAAATCACGCAGGCTACTCTGTCTGAGCACGGTCGGCGGATGGCTGCGGTGGAGGAGGCTAGCAGTGGTCACGCCACCCGGCTAACCCACTTAGATCAACAAGGGCTGCGGCTAGAGAATGCGAACAAGCTTCTCCAGGACAAAGTAATTGACCTCGAGGCGCGCTCTAGACGCCAAAACATAAAAGTGGTCGGGCTACCAGAAAAAGTTGAAGGTGATCGCCCCACGGAATTTTTTGCCAGCTTTATTAAAGATTTTGGACCGGATTCATCTATCCCGCTCGGCTTTGAGTCACCCAGGGCTCCGACACATCGATACTCTCCACTCCGGAGGAGGCCACGAGATTTGCCGACAACATGCAGGGCAGTTCGGTGTCACCAGTAGGGATGGGGATCGAAACCCGGTTCTATCAAGGACCCGGTTCCACTTTTTTCAAAACCCGAAAATCAATAACGTTTGGGCTTATCGATACCACTATCGAGTCTCGGCGTTTTTTTTTCTCCCGTGTGTACCTTGAGTCGCGTCACGGCATTTAAATCAAATCAAACCAATCATTGCAGCGTGTCCGCCAATATTTTTGAATTAAATTGTAAGCAAACAGGTATTAAAAGTAAAACAAGTGAAGTCTGGCAGTTTTCTTCGCTCGCGAGGATGGCTGAACGGGCGGAAAGGTCTACAGTTTGGCTTTATTTTACCAAGCTCGAAGATAAAGCGGAAGCGAAATGCAACTTATGTTGCAAAATCATTTCTTGTAAAGAGGGGAACACAACCTCAATGGCCAAGCACATCAGCATTGTGCATCAAATAAAGGCCAAATGCAGTACCTTCGACTGTCTCCGGATTGAAAAGACTCCTCCTCCTGCTGCTGCCGCCGCACCACACACGGGCCCGTCTTCATCATCCACAAAGTACCAGCGGTAAACGCACACACAGACTGTGTAGCTTGTTGTCCCGTCAGTTAAAAATAGTAATCCAATTGTGAAATCCGTGTTGTAATCGGCAGCATACAAGCTAGTTAGCTTAAAAAGTAAACAAAGTTTTCAGACGTGCTGCGTGATGATGTGTTCAGGATGGCTCAGTAAAACGACTATTAGGTTATCATGATGCGTTCAAGTGTAACGTAAAGGAATGGGAAATTGAGTTTTTGGTGAGAAACATGAGTAATACAGTTGTATAGTGCTCTCATCATCTACTGATGCCAATATTTATTAAAAATTTAATTTAATTTAAAATACAATTATTTATTTCCTAAATATTTTCCTAATCACTAACCCACTATTGAAGGCTAGACACGTTTTTGTTATGCTCACTTGTTAAGCAATAAAAGCAATACCAGTTCTGTTAAAAACATATTGTTGCGTCGTCTTTCAACCAAATAATAGAAAGGTATCGATAGTGGTATCGATAAAGACCCGGATCGATAAGGCCTATCGATAAAGGTATCGATATCAATAAATATTAACGATCCCCATCCCTAGTCACCAGTGAGCTAAAGGCGGCTAGATGGCTAATATCAGCTAGCGGGCTAACTTTGGCTAGTCAGACCAACGTTCACAACCAACCTCGACTTGGAGCCATGGTCACTTTATTGTGGGGTAAGCTAAAAGCCAGAAGACAGTATTCTTTGCCCAGCTGCACAGACTTTTTCCCGTGTTCATCTATGTTCATCCCGCCGACACTGGGTGCACTGGGCTATACGCCTTATTTTTGTGGTTTTAAATGTGCCTTGATATAATCCGGGAGCAGGTTGTTTATACGAGTTATGTTCTTGTTCACGTTTCAAAGGGAAACGTTACTATTTTTGACACTTTTATTTGTACATCGGAGGGGGGGCAGCTGAGCTTTTAGTTAGCTAGCGGTTTTACAGCGTAGCATTTAGCTGGCCTTCGGGCTGAATAGGCTAGATGGCTGGAGTAATCCCCGTTTACAGTATGTTAGGGTATTTTCCCTCGCTTTGTTTGGGAAAGTGGGGAGGGTGGGAGGGCATGTTCGAGGGCTGTATGTGTTTTTTTACTAGTGGTCTAACTGTCTTTTTGTTTGGGGCAAACTACTGTGTCACTGTGTGTGTATTATGGCGTATAACTTTGTATGATACCTGGGGGTGATGATACAAGCAGGGGGGCTACCGTGGTGAGCTGGAACGTGCGAGGCATGGGCCATCTAATTAAATGAGCTAAGGTTTTTTCACATCTTAAATCTATCTGCCGATAATGTGTTCCTCCAAGAAACTCACATTAGACCTTCAGAGCGGAACTGGCTGCGCTGCAGATGGGCAGACCAGATATTTCAATACACTTTTTCAAGCAAAGCCCGCGGTGTGGCAATTATTATTAAGAAAAACATAGATTTCAAACATATCTCTTCAGTAAGTGACCCGAATGGTCGTTTCCTTATAGCAACTGGGTACCTTTGCTCTGTTCATGTAACATTTATGGCCCAAATATTGATGAAGCTGCCTTTTTCCGTAAAACCTTTGATATGTTACCCGACCTTTTGGGCACAAATGTGATTGCTGCTGGGGACCACAATGTAATCCTTGATTGGCATATGGACAGGTCATCAAAGAAAACAAGCTACCCTTCTAACTCATCTACAGTTCTGAAAAACTTGATTTCAACTACTAATTTAGTTGACATCTGGAGAATACAGCACCCCACAGATAGAGACTACCGTACTTTCCGCACTATAAGGCGCACTGGACTATAAGTAATAGATAGTGTTATAATGTTTAATTACCATATGTAAGAATTCGTGCACAGAGGGGATTGTCGTGAAAGAGATGGCTGCTTGAGCTCCCATTTATTAACATTTCAACAAACAAGTTGCATATTTGCATAACGTATTCAAGTGTTACCATTTAGTGCAATAGCTACTAGGGATGGACACGAGTGTTTTCACTACTCGTGTGATCGCTTGCATTCCTCGAGGATCAATCGATTCCTCGTTAAACTTTTTTCTATTTTTAGAACGCAGCGCATCTGTCTGCAGAATAACGGTGCATCGCAATAAAGCCAATAACCTGCACTTAATGCTTCTTGTCAAACAGTCACAGTTGCCATATGATTGTAAGGATTTATTTTCCACAAGTTTAAAACACATTTTCCAACTGAAAGAAATTAAATAAGCGGGCCACAATTTAAACCGATCGAGTTGGTCTGCGGTGGAGAGAAAAAAAAAGAGAGAAAAAAAGCATGGGCTGTAGTTGGCTAACAATCAAAATAGACACCATTTAAAATAAGAAGGGCAGCAAATACAATAAAATTATTGTCCTACAATTTAAACACATAGATTTTAGGCTAAATAACTCACCAAAGCAGTAGAAGTAGTAGTTGTAGCTGAATGATTCTAGCAAAATCAAAAGCGTTTGTCCAATTTCAGCTGAGGAATTCCATGAGCACTTTAAAAACTTATCTGATGGGGATACACCTACAGATGAGCTCCAAGAACTTGAAAGTGACGGACATTTAATAGACAGTAGCAGGGCTGTACGCTTATTTTTTTAGGTGGTAGCACCGGTGCTAGCAAGCAAAAAAATTCAGTAGCACAAAAATAAATTTGGTAGCACACAAAGTAGGCTATGATTGAAAACTTGCATAACCTTAACCCTTGCATTTTGCTCTAATTACCTTTGAGCATGTCATCCTGGTCTCATTTGAGATTCACAATTAATATGATATCCTAGTGTGTGCAGTAATAATTGTAGAAAAATGAATAGGGGTGCACTGATTGCAATTTAGAAAAAAGAATCTAACCTGCCAATTGCAATTTTTTGCTGATTCAGAATTATTATTATAATGTCCTTCTGTTAATTAAAACCAAACTTTAAAACATTAAACATAGCCTATTAAATAAACAAGTATACATATTGGTACAATTTAGGATAAATTAAATAGGTTGTTGTGAATGTGTTGGGAGTAGCTTTTCAGTGGCTTATTTAAAACTTTGTTTAAATAGACTAGGCTACTGTTGACTGCTCTCTGCAGCTGAAGGAGTTGCCTTTCAAGCTAGAAAAAAGCGCTAACTTCCTGTTCTTACCGGCTTCAAAATAAAAGTCAACTCACGTTTGGCTAGTAACAGGCTTTTAATGTGAAGGCGCACAGGAAATGTTCTGTTTGTACACACGCTAACTTAACTGCGGTAATGTGCCGTCTCCTTCCGGTAATTGCCGTTGAAGCCGCGAAGTTTTTATACCTAGAATCGCTGCACGAACACAGATCCCGAGCACACATCTTTCACCAGCCAAAGTGAAGGGTGGACTCAATAACTTACTTGCCTAAGACTCATTTACCCGCAGTGTTAATGTAGAGCCCTCTAAGCAGTGTTGTGCATCTGTCCTCTGTGTTTCAAAGACAGCCTCTCCTCATTATCAACCTGTCGCACGAGTGCGAAAGGATTCGTATTCATCATCGCACGTGATCAATTTCAGTAGCAAATGCGATCAAAACTGTCGCACTGTACAGCCCTGGACAGTAGTGTTCTGAATGTGTCTTTCACAGAGCAAGAAATTAATGAGGCTATTCGAAAATTAAAACCAGGAAAAGCTGCAGGCATAGATACAGTGCTGAACGAATATATTAAAAGCACCTCAACTATTTTTATGCCTTTATATGTCCTCTTGTTTAATAAGATCTTGGACTCAGGTGTTATTCCCGAGGACTGGGTGCTTGGTCTAATCGTGCCCATATATAAAAAGAAAGGGGATATGGGCGACTGTGATAATAATAGAGGAATCACACTTTTGAGTTGTCTAGGTAAATTATTTACAAATGTATTGAATGAAAGGCTATGTACATTTTGTGAAGAGAATTCTATCTTGAGGGAGAACCAGGCAGGATTCAGAAAGAACTACTCGACCATTGATCATCAGTTTTTTACTAAAACAAATTATTGATTTGTACTGCTTTAAAAAGAAAAGTTTATTTTGCTGTTTCATTGATTACAGTAAGGCATTTGACACAGTCTGGAGAGATGCACTCTGGCATAAGCTCTTACAAATAGGTATTCAGGGTAAATTCCTTAATGTTGTTATCAATATGTATAAAAATATAAAATCATGTGTATATGTTAATGGCGCTAAATCTGAGTTTTTTGCAAGTTTAACAGGAGTTAGACAGGGTGAAAACTTATCACCACTGCTGTTTGCCCTCTTCATTAACGACTTAGAGGATTATCTATTACAAAAAGGTTGTGAGCCCATTACTTTCGATGATGCTGTGTTAGACAATTTTATACAACTAATGGCACTGATGTACGCTGACGATACTATTATCTTGTCTACAACTAAGAGAGGGTTACAGAAAGCTATAAATCATATGTGTGACTTCTGTGAGAAATGGAAACTAAAAGTTAATAGCGATAAAACTAAAGTTACAGTTTTTGGATTTAGGAGAGCGGATACTAGTAAACTACAGTTTGTGTGCAATGGTCAAAGTCTAGAGACTGTACATTGTTTTAGATATCTTGGTGTCATCATGAGTTACAATGGCTCATTTAAAACTGCTGTTGAGGAACTGCATAAGCAAGCATTGCGCGCAATGTTTGCTTTACTCAACACATGCAGAAAGCTTCAGCTTGCTGTAGATGTCACTCTGGACCTTTTTGACAAATTGGTTACTCCAGTTATGTTGTATGCATGTGAAGTGTGGGGGTTTGAAAAACTACATCTGTTAGAAAAACTTCATCTCAAATTTCTAAAGTACATCTTAAAAGTAAAAATGACAACCTGCAGTAATATGGTATATGGGGAACTTGGGACGGTACCCACTCTGTGTTACAGTTAAAAAAAGAATAATTGGATATTGGGGGAGACTGTTAGAAAGTAAAGACAGTAAACTTAGTAAAATCATGTACAATCAGCTACACAGCCTGCATAGCAGCAGTGTGTATGCATCACCCTGGGTAGCACAGGTGAAACAGATACTGGATGACTGCGGGTTGTCATACATCTGGATAACACAAAAGTACAACAACATTAACTGGCTGAAAAGAACTGTTGAGCGGAGGTTAAAAGATCAATTCATTCAGAAATGGCAGAGCGAGCTTACAAGCATGACTTCCTGTGACTTATACATAGAATTTAAACAAGAGTTTAAACTAGAAAAATATCTGTTGTATGAAAATCAAAAGTCCAGACAGGCCATCTGCAATTTTAGAACCAATAACACCCGCATACCTAAAGTCACAGGAAGATACAAAGGGCTGGAAAGAAATCAAAGAATATGCAACCTTTGTGATTCTAATTGTGTTGGAGATGAATACCATGTACTTTTTGAGTGTAAAAATGTGGATGTAATGTATTTTAGAAAAAAGTACCTGCCAAATTATTATGTTTATTTTCCATCCATGACCAAATTGATTTCGCTTTTGAGGGCAAGTAGGCCAGGGGTTATTGTTAAAACAGGTGCCTTTTTGAGAAATGTTTTGCCATTGTTTAAGTGATGTTTTTGTTTTGTTTTGTTTTTCCTTGCCGTGCACCATTGTTTTGTTTTGTAATGATTCCAGTTGAATTGTGTGCTCCATGCCATGTGCTATGGCCGTGAGCCGTAATAAATAAATGAAATGAAAATGTATATCCAACCGCGTAATGCTCACTCCGTGTCCGTGACTAATTACCGCGACTAATTCCTCGTTAACGGAACGTTACACCGGTCGGCTATTGAATCTCAATCCTATATTCCATAATAAGGCTTCTTAACTGTCGTTTGCTCGAATGTGCCCGAAGTCAGCTTGGCTTCTTTACGTGACTTTCCAAGTTTTCCAGCACCGCATTCAGCTCCGCGGTGCTGTGGAGACCACACACTGGCTGCGCTGCACGGAGGTGGCAGTTATTTGCGGTTGCTGTTTGACACAACGCTTAGTTTATTTAACTTGGATCAAAATATTTAATTTTGTTAAACTTTATTTTATCCGTTTTGTGCCGTTTTGTACCCGTATATAACATTTTAAAATAGGGGCGGCCCGCCGGCCGGCCTAAGGGCTACAAACACAAAAAAAAAAAAAAAACGATTTTCCTCATCCACCAATCGAGATCATTTGAAACGAGGAGTACTCGAGTACTCGATTACTAATGCCCATCCCTAGTAGCTACAGAACATATACTGTGCTGTGTAATAACAGGGTCGAAAAACGGGGAAAAAGCGGCTTATAGTCCGAAAAGTACGGTACTCCTTTTTTTCCAAAATGCACAATTCGTATTCTCATATTGATTATTTTTTATTAGACTCAAGACTCATACCCAATGTAATAGACACCAAATATCACAACATCCTGATCTCGGATCATGCCCCAGCGGCTATTATTCTTGACTTTAAGAGATCCAAACAGCGAGCTAATTGCCGGCTACGTCCTTCTGCTCAACGACAGAAATTTTTGTAAATACATGTCGGGAAAAATCACTGAATATTTAGAGACCAACGATACCTCGGATGTCTCTGACTCCACCTTGCGGGAAACTTTTAAAGTGGTCATGAGAGGTTATCTCATTTCATATGAAAAGGTCTTTAAAGAAATGTAGAGAAAGACGTTTAAAGGATATTGACTTGGAGCTCACCTCGTTGGAGACATTATACAGAAACACAAATAACCCCCAAACTCTGCAAAATATTCTTAGTCTTAAATACGAGTATAACACTATTTTAACGAGTCAAGTGAGTGATCAGCTTCTCAGACTTAAGCAACATTATTTTGAATTAGGGGATAAACCACATACCTTGCTGGCCTGCCAGCTCAGAGGGCAACAAGCCAGCAGATCCATACATACAATACAATCTAGCAGAGGTGTGGCTTTAACTGACCCGAAACAGATAAATAAACGCTTTAAGGAGTATTACCAGGAGCTTTATAAATCCAAAGCTAACGGTGATATCGACGCATGGTTAAAAAAGCTAAACATACCAAAACTAGACAGCGCCTCCTGCGAGGCCTTAACCTCTGAACTGTCCCCTGCAGAAATCACGGACGCTATCAAATCACTGCATTACAGCAAGAGCCCTGGGCCAGATGGCTTCGTAGTTGAATTTTATAAGAAGTTTGCTGACCAAGTAACCCCGATCTTGCATAGAATGTTCTCCCACTCAACCGAAGCGAATAGGCTCCCACCAACACTGTATAACGCAAACATTTCTCTCTTGTTAAAACAAGACAGGGATGAAACTAACCCGTCCTCATATCGACCAAATTGAAAAACTGAATTCGGAACGAATACAATTATTCTATTTCAAATCAACTCTATGAATAAAATAATTACATTTTTTAGATCAGGATTATTGTGCATTAATATCACACTAATGCAGGTATCTGAAGGCCTTCACACGGGGACACCAAATGTTGGGAATTCATAAGGGGTAGATTTGGTCAAAGTCAAGAATATTATTAATTTCAAGGAAATTATAATATTAAGAAAAATTGTTAATTAATTATCAATTTAATAGATTAGCTAATCAAAGCGGAGCACCAGCCTTTTAAAAAGGGAACTCTGTACCAAATCAGAAAAACAGTCTCAATGTTAAAGGGATTTACCTTGAAAATTTCAAAGCTGGTTACAGTGTACATTTAAGGTAATAAAGGAGTGAATATTCGAGCATGGACCTTATTTACCAGCAATTAGTGAAATACAAGACACAAATATCACAGACACTGCTTCTTAAAATTAAAATGTAAGGGTTTATTCACTTTGGCAAGTTGATTAAAACGATACACATAAGTCAATAACCATTAACTAATCTAATTTAAGAAAGCAAACAAAGCACAAGCAATAACAAGAACAGTTTAGATTCTAAAACCCATGTATATATATATATAGATTTATTTTTTATATATTTATTTTTATGCTTTATTGATAGTGTAGAGACAGAGTTGAAATGGGGCAGAGAGGGGAGTGACATGCAGAGAACGACCATGGGCTGGAATCGAACCCGGGTCAGCTGCTGGCCGAGGCCCATGGGGGGACGCCCTACCAACTGTGCTAAAGGCACCCCCAAACCCATGTATTTCTATGTAGTGTGTGTGTCACAGGAACGTCACTCTAGAATTTAGATGGAGAACTACAAAAATGGCGGAGGTGAGAGTTCGACGTCACGCAAACGTTTGAGGTGGCTATTACGCCACGAGGTAGATAAGTTGCATTGAGCAATTTGGTGGGTAACTTCTGAAAGGTAACGTTAACTAGTAGGGGAAGTAGCATGCAAAGCATGTAGTATGTAACCTACTGATTCAATCAAACACATAAGAATTATAAAGGATGATGCGGGGGAACTTTAGTTTTGTCTTCACGCGATCTTAACTTTAAAATTACAGAAACTCAACTCTCATGTATTCATTAAGAATACTTGAGGGGAAAATCACGAGTGTAAGTGTGTGTGTGTGTGTGTCATGTGAGTAGTTAGAAATGAGAAAGAGAGAGAAAACAAAACACTAGCCGCAGCTCCAGTGCGCAGTGAACCCATTCCTCAAATCACACAGTGGTCACAGATGCGCATTTGCGTACACTGAGTTGAATTGATAAAGAGGAAACAATTCACCGGCTTTAAGAGTGACAGCATCAAAAACACATCAATGCATTCCCGGTTAACGGGAGAAAAACACTGAGCGGAAAACACTTATGTAAAACATAAGTGAGTCACAATTACTTTAAATCAGGAAATAATGAGCTTGTCAACTCACGTTTACGTCAAATTAATGAACAACATAAAATAACTATCTTAGCCCAGACAATAGCCTTACGTGAATCGCTTAGTCCAGCGATGATTTGTTGAAGGCAGCTGGAGAAGTTGAAGATAGGAGGAGGCCGCTTACCGGGCTTGTGCTCTAATGGAGCGCGTCTTGTGGAAGACAGTGGTGTGGAAGCAGCTCAGCTGATAAGGGTAGCAGGCATCCCTATGTCAAGGGAAGGCAAGCAGGGGGTCAGCGGCTCTTCTTGGCGGTCCAATAGGCATCAGGGGAGCGTAGGCAAGGAGGAGAGAGGGGAGCGGGAACCTCGGCCCATCTTGGTAGGAGTGGAAGCGGAGAACTCCACTCTGCGTCGGGCCTTGCGCTCTGCTGACGCTCAGCGTAACGGAACCACTCAGCTGGTAAGGCAGCGGGACAACGGCTCTCCACAGCAGGTCCGCGGGCTGGATCCGGTCCGTGTAACAGGCAGTGCAGGCATCTTGACAAAGGAATCCTGCGCCTTTGCGCATGCTTTGCGCGTGCAGGGGTCCTGTTTTGAGGAGATGTTGAGGTGGCTGCTTCCGCTCTGGTGAAGAGGTTTCTGTAGGAAAACTCTCTAAAATCCGGGAAAACAGAGGAGGATGTTTCAAGCAGTCCATGAACTCGTCCAGCGAGTATAAAGACTGGGACTTGGGGTTGCTTTTTCCTTAGCCTCAGGTTAAAGCATTTAGTAAGATAAGATAAGATAAGATAAGATATACTTTATTCATCCCAGCAGGGAAATTCAGATGCTACAGCAGCCAGCATACACAGAACACAACACAGCACATATAGGCCTATCCCCACCCAAACATGAGCATACATACATAGCCAAGATGAGAAAGTGGTATGGATAGTCTCTGTGCATAAGTGCATAAGTAGCTGTTACTCGTATATAACAGTACACAAATACTAGCTCTGCCAGTGCATATGATATGATAAAAAACAAAAATTATGCTAAAAGAAAAAGCAATCAAGTGTGCAATTATACATGTGCAAAATATGCAGCGCAGGCTAAAGTTTAAAAGTTCAAATGTCCTCTGTCCTTACTGAAAGGGGAGTCATTATAAAGTGCAATTGCAGTAGGTAAAAAAGTGCTTTTGTATCTGTTATTTTTGCAGCTTAGCCGCCGTAGCCTCCCACTAAAAACACTCCTCTGTTTACACACAAGACTGTGTAAGGGATGCGATCGACCTACAGTGGCTTTTCTGCTGTGGCAGTTGTAGTGAGGAGAGTTTGCCAAGTGCGCCGTGCTTTTACGCACCAACACTGCTTCCGTAATGTTCAGATTTTATAGATTGCATCAAAGCCCTTAGGACAATAAGAATGAGATCGCTTTTTTTAACCGATGTCCATGCTTAGGTGGTGATTATATTAACTGTGTCGGCTGTGTCACTTTGCAGTTAGTCGGCAGTGAGATTGGGGATTGGGGTATCCAGGCTCGGGACATGCAATCGGATCGCGGAGCCTGTCACCCGTCTGTCCCCTCGACACCCGTTAACGTGCAGGAATACCCTGTGATCATTCAGTCTTAAACCACAGTGTGTCTGCAAGGCGGCTCACACTGGCACGGTCTCACTGTGAACGACACCAACACAGCGTTTCACCGGGTGACGCGCTGCTTCGCTCAGACATTGAGTGTAGGCTCTGAGGGGGGCAAGGGTGGGCCAAAAAGCAGGCGCAGAGATCTTACAAAGGCAAAAAATTCTGCTCGCGCACTTAGCGCGCGCTCGCATCTTCGGTGTCTCTGCCCTAATCTAACTGTCTAGTAGGCTCAGGCGCAAAGAGTCTCTTTCTCTTGCGCAGCGCCAGAGAGCTTTTATAGAATTGTATTTCACTCTCTCTCTCTCTTTCTCTCTCTAGGCTGCGCGCTGCATTATAATGTGTGTGATTGTGGATTGCATGGTGTGCTAGTGCGTGTATTTGCGTGTTGGTAGGGGTCCATGGCAGGTTTGTGTCCAGGGCCCGTGTTCATGTTAATCCGTCCTTGAACACAATACTAGATCGACAAAGCTTTTGTACGACCTAAAGTCTCTAGTTTTTGTGACAAACCTAGAATGGCTGTTTCTGGGTTGGGATGGAGGATGTGGCCGTAGAAATCTGAATAACAACAAAACACGCTTGACCAGAAATTCTGGAGTCTGGGACAGAACCAAAACATATGAGCCAGGGATCTATCAGAGTGCTTGCACCTAATAAAAAAGGGGGGAGGAGGAGGGATAAAATGAATGTAATTTGACCAGTGTTGGGCAAGTTACTTCAAAAGCGTAATGCGGTATTTATTACTTAATACTGGCATTTCAAAGTAGTTAGTTACATTACAATATTACTGTCTTTGAATTGTAAGGCATTACACTACTTTTACATTACTTTCACCAAAATAACATGAAATATGGATTTGGTGTTCTCAATAGATCTTCTTGTGTTCAATGCAGCTCATTACACAGCAGGAGGTGACATGGTATGGCATAATGACTGAGCTAGGCTTAAGGCTAACACAAGTAGGCCTATGCTATATAATATAATGGTCACATTCATGGCTCATGGTGCAATACATTTTATAATAGAAATACTGTATCTTTAGGTATTTATTTAGCCTATATTAATATCAATAGAGCTAGAGCCTACTACTGTAGATGGAAAAAGTAAATTGAGCCTCAAAGATTTGTTTCTTGCGTTCTGGCGACTTAAAAGCACAAACAAGTTGTTCACATCATCATCAACTTTTGCCTTTTTTAGTTGTTCCAAAGAATCTGCCTTATCATCTTGCCATCTAATCTAAATGATAACAGCCCATTATGTTTGTTTATCGTCTCTCTTGCGTGACATTTTATAATAACAATAGTAGCCTAAATATATATCTCCTTTGCTAATTCAAAGCATCCACTCATTATGTTGGGAGTCGACGTGTGTGTCAGAGGCATGAATCGACAAAGCGATCAACTCTTATTGTGACTTTTTTGCTGCAGCACTTTTAGTGCTGAGGAGAGCTTGCCAACTGCGCTGTCCTTTACGCACCATCATTGCCGCCGTTATGTTAAGATTTCATAATTTGCATCAAAGCAAACCCTTTAGGCGCCGGGTTTTATTTAAAAAAATACTAGATTTTGACACTTAAATTTCAGAAGGCTCTGGATTGAAAGTGGTTTGAGATAGAGACAAAGTGTAAATGAGACAAATATTGAGAATGACCTAAAGTTTATCTGGGGAGTAAATTTTCCCATCTAATTAGCATATTATGACGTCATATGGTGGCGGCCAGGCTATTATGTAATTTCCATGAAATACCTGATATTTTGAAAGAGAGTTGAACTTATTTTTTATTATTAGTCTTTATTGAACATGGTTTAAAAAATAATAATTAAAATAATAATACAAACATAAATAAAACAATTGAGCAATAAAAAAGGAGAATAATAAATAAAAAAAAAAAAACAAATGGGATCCTAAACAACAAATACATAACTCAAATAATATAGTTCATGTTCAATAGGGATAGGAAGAAGTTAAAAAAAACTTTTCTGGTCCTACCCCCTCTTACTTTTTATAATTGTTTACAAAATAAAGTAAAATAAAAAAATAAAAAATGAATCTTCAGTAAGTATAAAATAAAAATAAAATAAAGGAACAGATGAACAAAAACCATGAAATTGAAAACAGCAAAACAGAAATTCACTGCTCCAGCTCATAACAATTCAGTGTTTTGATTCTGAAAAGCTTTTTTAGTTTTGCTATTGTTGTACAGTTTTTCAGCTCATCATTGCAGTTGTTCCACAGACTTACAGCCTTTGTGGTTATACAGTGCAGTTTTGTATTGGTCCTTATAGATGGTTTGTTAAATATACAGGTTCCTCTTAAATTGTATTTGCTCTCTCTCAGTTGGAACAACTCCTGGATGCCACGAGGCAATTGGTGATTATTTGCTTTAAACATTATTTGAATAGTTTTATAGTCGATCAAATCTCGAAATTTAAGAGTTTTTAGTTCAACAAATAATGGATTTGTTGGTTCTCTGTAAGCGGTTTTATGTATAATTCGTATAGCTCTTTTTTGAAGGATGAAGATCGGATGTATGTTTGTTTTGTATGTGTTCCCCCATATCTCCACACAGTAGGTCATGTAAGGAAGTATGAAGGAGCAGTACAATGTATACAGGGAGGTTTTATTTAGTAGGTATTTGGTTTTATTCAGTATTGCTATTGATTTAGATATTTTAGCTTTAATATAATTTATGTGAGGTTTCCAACTTAATTTGTTGTCAATTAATACTCCCAGAAACTTTATTTCAGATACTCTTTCTAGTTCTATGCCATTTATCATGAGTTTCTTTTCTGTGTTGGTTGATCTATTCCCAAAAATTATAAATTTAATGTGAGTTTATTTTCATCAAACCAGATCTTCAACCTGTTTAATTCCTTTTCCATAGTATCCAGAAGCTGTTCCAAGTTATCTCCACAGCAGAGTAAATTTGTGTCATCAGCAAAAAGAACAGTGTAGACAGTTTTTGATACTTCACATATATTATTGATGTACAGATTGAATAATAATGGCCCTAACACTGAGCCCTGGGGCACCCCACATGTAACCTGTTGCAATTGTGATTCATGATTTTGAATTTCGACATATTGTTTCCTGTTCTGTAGGTAGCTGGATAACCATGCCAGTGCAATGCCTCTAATGCCATATCTTTGTAGTTTTTTTATTAACAGCTCATGATCAACAGTGTCGAATGCTTTTTTTAAATCCAGAAATATCCCCACAGCATATTCTTTATTTTCTATTGCCTTGGTGATTTTGTCTACAAATTCTATGATTGCAAATGAAGTAGTTCTCTTTGCTCTAAAACCATATTGTTGTTCATACAGTATGTTATGTTTGGTGATGAATTAATTAATTCTTGTATAGAATATTTTTTCCAGTATTTTGGAGAACTGGGGAAGCAATGAAATCGGTCTGTAGTTTGAGAGTATATGTTTGTCTCCAGTTTTATGTAATGGTATGACTTTAGCTGTTTTCATATTGTTTGGAAATACACCAGTTTGAAGAGACTGATTGCAAATGTGGGTTAGAGGCCTTGCTATACATTCAATTACATTTTTGACGGTGCACATATCAATATCATGACAGTCTGTGGACTTTTTGCTCTTAAGTTTTTTAACAGTGTCAATAATTTCTTTTTCCTCAGTCCCTCTTAGAAACATTGTTTCATCAACATATATGTCTTTACTTTCTACACCATCACTAATACCAGTCTTTGGAATTTCCCCGGCCAAACCAGGACCAACCCCAACAAAGAATGTATTAAATTCTTCTGCAGCTGAAGCCCCTCCATCCATTTGTAATGATGTCCACTTTGTTGTAAGCCAACAGTTGTAAACTAGAACTAGAACTACACCACAAAACTCATATAAACAGTAGGCGTTTATGATTTTTTTTACCCACCACCATTTTTATTTCATTTTTTCTTCTATTCTTCATTATTATTATTATTATCATCATTATTATCATTATAATATGATAATATTAATATATATATAATGCTGCGTCGCATGGCTGCACCACTGCTGCGCATGGACGCACCGTGACCGGGGCCGTAGAAAGAGTGAACACCAACTCCCTACTCGTCAACTTTTTGCTTGCCATATCTCTAAATAACTCCTAAATCCCGCTTCAGCATAAATAGCTTTGTGGCACACTATCTCCGATTTCGCACCTAACAACAGCGCGATTCATTTGCAGCCTGGACGCGGAGGTGTGTCACCTCTCTGCTCTGACAGCAGGCAGGGACTCGCTCCGAGGGGCTGCTCCGAGACTGACCGCCTCCGAGTGCTCTTAGACGGGGAGGGGCTTGCGGCAGCATCCACTGCTCGTTGAGCACAGATTGATACGTGCTTTCACGTCAGAGTCTCCAAACACCACAAAAGTTTTCAATAACTTGGGCAGTGAGACGGAAGCCAGTAGGCTAGCGCATCTTTGGAATCAATTGTAGCAGCAAATCGAGTTTTCTTCTCCTCTAGCAGTAACATTAGCGTGGGTTTTTTTCTCCTCTGCGAATCTTGCGGTGCCAATTTGTATAAAAACAACAAACCAGTCAATTTCGGGTTTAAAATGCATTGTAACGCGCGTTTCTGAGCTATGTACCGCGTTACATATTACCATTTTTTTTGCTGTAATGCCTTACATTACCGCGTTACAGCAAAACGTAATGCATTACAGTAATGCATTACTTCCTGTAACGCCTTACTCCCAACACTGAATTTGACACGTGAATAGTGGAGCAGATGTACAACCTTATATATTGAATTAATTGGTGCCTTGAGTTGATCGAGTAAGAGTGTATGCTGCGAAGACACTTTGCCCAAGCATCTTCTGAAATTTCTACTATTTCGCTCTCAAAGGACTCCCTCAGATGCTGCGTGGACGGGGCAAATGAGCAAATGAAGAGAACACATTATCAGTGTACAAGTCCTTAATAGTAACAAGACCTCTACTTTTCCAGACTGAGAAAACAGTAGGGGAGTGTGGATTAACTTGAGCCAGTGGGGAAGTAGTGCCACCCCTTGTTTCTAGAAAATGATAGAAGAAATTGGAAATGTGACCACATATTTGAGAAGAGCCATCCATTTGGCTCATCCTGTAAAGAAGGGAGACACATGGAATAAGATATAAGCTCAAAATACAGTTTTTTGTCTTTCAAAGTAAAATATCCATGATCAAGGTTTTCTGATTATTGTGTCCGAACAATTATAGACACGTTTGAAAACATTTGACATGTGTTTTAGTGCTTTAGTATGCTACACTTTGAGTCTATACAGTAAGCACGATGTCAGCCCTTATTTGCTGCATCATGCTAATTATACAAAATTCTGGGGTTGGGGTAAATATTGACTCTTTAAGCCTTCTCAGCAATAGACGGTCGTGGCCTGTCAAACATTGCATTTTTACGCTATGGTTCGTGGTTTCGTATTTGTGGTGCCCCCTATGAGTTCATCTCAAAAAGCTTTGGGAGACATGCTACCACACTTGTTCTGCACATATCCAGAAAGTTCTATGATGATTGGACCTATTCAATGAGTTATGGCAAATTAGCTGCTATGCCCCACCCCTGTGTAAACGTTTTGGTCAATGGTGGCCTCTCAAACTTTCGGGGCTGAATAACAGCGCCACCTTGTGGAAAATCAACAAAAAAAAGAATAATAACACACCCCATGGAGTGGGGATGCACGTTCATGAAATTTGTTTCGTTTATAAGTGTAACGTGCGGGCTGAATTGAAGTTAGAAAAAAGGGAAGGAAGAAGAAGAAGAAAAAGTATGGTGGATAAAAATAAGTTTCAGGCCCTCAATTCATTGAGATGATAATAATAATACATTGTATTTATATAGTGCTTTTCTAGAAACAACAAAATCACAAATCATGTTCTTTCAGAAAGACTGGATAAACTGTACAAGCATAGTTTACACTTGCTTAAAAGATTTTCTATTCTGTCCTGCAAGGTACCATGTGTGGACTAAAGGACATGCACCAACTAATTTTGCCAAATGGCGAACAGCTACTACACCCTACAGGGTGCAATGGGAAGCCGACTTTGAGCCCTATGTCATGGTGAGGAGGAACAGTCCTGAGTACGACCGCCGCTTTGTTGGCTTCGGATGGAACAAGGTGGCTCACATCATGGAGCTGGATGCACAGGTAACTTACTCCCACCTCAACTTTCCATCCATCTGTCTTAACTTTCAATTTAATGTCCACAAACTACTTCTTCTTCATACTTGATGGTGTCTGGAGATCTATCTATCTATCTATCTATCTATCTATCTATCTATCTATCTATCTATCTATCCTGGCTCAGAATGCCTGTTTATAATAAAAAAGAACACAATAGCTAGATCCCAATCCAGAGGTCTATGAAGGCTATAGCCTGTGAAGGCCGATTCGAAGGCCGAACCAGGGCCGAACGAACGTTGTTAAACGAGGCGGTCTACGCAGGTCTTCGTTTACGAGCATTTCCGGTTTGTGTAACAAGCCGTTACCTTGCGTGACGACTCGCCGCTCCTGTGCTGCCTAGCAGCCCTGATTGCTGCCAACGGAGACAGCCTTGTAGACGGAGGAAAAAAGAAAAAGAAGTTGCCTACCAGACGAAAAGAAAAAAAAGTACAAGAAAAAAAGAAAGGAAGATAAAAGTTAAGAAGATGAGCAACACGTTGCTGTTTTGTTATTTTTTATTTTATTTTATGCCATCTCTGAAAAAAAAACGCAATGAATCTTGGGATATGTTGGGCCGCGAAGGATCCATCTGTTGCAGCCTTCAAAACCGTGAAACGAAGGCTGCATTTCTCGGCTGCATATGAAGGAGCCTTGCAAATAGTTGCAAATGGAACAAGCCTTTGCGCGCCGCTATGACGCAACCGGTCTTCAAATGCAGCCTTCGTAGGCTGCAACCCCTGAATCGAGATCCAGCTTACGTCTTAATATTGTGTCATCTCATCGTCAACTGCTTATTCCGGGTTTGCTCCCGGGGGCAGCAGCTCCAGCAGAGGTCCCCAAACTTTCCTTTCCCGGGCCAAATTAACAGGCAGCCAGGGGGCATCATTGCCAGATGCGCGAACCACCTCAACTGGCTCCTTTCAAAGCAGAAGAGTAGCGGCTATGCCTCGAGTTCTTCACGATTGACTGATCTACCATATCTCTAAGAGAGCCGCCAGCCACCCTCCTGAGACACTTTCAGACACTTGTACCAGCGAGTTTTTAAAGTAATCGCGGATTACATGTAAAAATCACAAGAATTAACAGTAGGGGAGAACAAGGTAATGTGAGACAATGGGTAATGTAATGTACACTCCCTGTATCTAGGCAACGGAACACATTTTTGGTCATTTGAGCATTATGTTTTTAAGCCCCTCCCATTTCCCCTTCGCCTTGAACTTACGGTGCTGTTGTAAGCATGTTTTTTTGCATTTAAAAGTAGATGTTCTTGCTGTTAACTTAATCAACTGTACTTCTATCATACATGTTGATGAATTACCAATATAACTGAAGATTAGCCTGAATTGCTAAGAGAGGTAGTTTTTTCTCAAATTGTGGTGGTGGGGTAAAGTCAGACAGTGTATGTGCTCTCTTTTAATGAATCCATTATATCTAAGGTAGCAAGGAGACTAGTTTGAATAAGACAAAAGACAACACGGGCCGGGGAGGTGGGGATTGAATGGTTGAAGGGGTGTCAGCAAGGGCTTGGTTTGGCAGGTATGTATTTGGGGGCCCAGGAAAGTGACCTTTAACATCAATGGACTCAAAGCAATATGTCTTTATTCAATGAATGATCCCAATAAAACAAATGCAGAAAAATATAAATCAAAGAGTCAAGAGATGGAAAATGACTAGTGTGTTCTGAGTCCCATGCTGTTCTAGCTGGTTCTGATTGTCCTTTGCTCTGATACCCAGACACTAGTATGCTCTAAGTGTCCTGTGTTCTTACCCCCAGACTGTATTTAATCTAACTGGTTCTATCTGTCATCAGGGTTTATCCTGCATAGAGACATTTTTGGCGCCCCCCAAAGAGGATTTACCGAGTGCCAAAGGAAAATCACCAGCGCCAAAATGATACATTTTGAGAATAAACATAGCCATTTAAAACCTCTCCAAATTCAGCCCAATTTAAGTCATCCTTCTTGAGGGGCTGGGCAATAACGTCAATTTTGCTTACTATTACGGCTTCCCTCAATCATGAAAATAATTTTTCCGCACGCTGGGGAATGCAGGCTTGTAAATGCAGCGAACCCTTCTGCTGTGCGCTCCGCTCGGCCCCTCCCTCACCTGATAGTTTAGCTTTCGGAGAAGGAGGGAGATGTTGCGCATTGCCGGGTGTTTTAAAAAACTTTGGAGGACGGCAGTAAGTCAGCCTTTGGTCGAGAGGAAAGGTAAAACTAATTGTGTTGTCTGAAAACACTTCAGACTCACAACAGACTAAAATAATGTGCAAGATATGTCACATGCGGACACGCGAGTCAGGTGACATACTCGACCGTCGGAGAGAGAAAAAAAGGCATATGCGACCATGTCTGCACCTCAAAACATCTCGACCAATTAGTTTACTCACTTTAAGTCCAATCTTAGTGGTCTATGACCAAGCAATAAATGAATAAAAAATATAGGAGTTTAAAGCTCCTTGACTCCTGCCACCACAACAGTCAACACTGTACAATGCTCCTTTTCAAACAGCAACTTTTTCCTCATGTTTTTGAGAATATACTGTAGGGGTAAAAGTTGCAGCTGGCTTCTAGTGTGGACTGAATGTTATTGAAATAATTTCTGTCTGTGGTTCTATATGGTATGTGGCAATTATTTAGAAAAATAGCAGCCTGCAGCAACATATTGAAAAAAAAGAACTATGAACTAGTTCATTTTTGAACTGTGAACTTAGTTCAGAATTTTGAAATATGAACTATGAACTGAACTAGTTCATTTTAAAGTGTGTGAACTGAACTTTGAACTAGTTCACGTAGAAAAAGAACTTTCCCAACACTGCACATGAGCTCCACACTTATTGAATATCCAATCATCCTATTGCCAATGGGTGATGGCAATTGTTAACAAAACTTTGTTTCTTATATATTATAATAACATTGTATTGTAAAACATCTCATGCTTTTGCTGTAAACTTTGTTTGACCTCACAAGAGAGGTACTGTGAATGTCCTTGCAGAAAGGAGTAGAGAGACTCCCACATTCCGTTCTCAGATAAGAATATCTGCGCAATTAAAACTCATCTTGCAAGAAACTCAATGACCTGGACACACAAACCTAGTGTGTTTTTGCACACACCATCTTCACTGCATATAATCCTGCACAATTGTACAGTTCTTTGTCTCAATCCTCTGTGCCACACTTGTGACGTATGTTGATTGAGCACCCTTGTAGCTGTTTGCAAGTAAAAACTTCACCTGCTTTGAAGATGCCTGACTCAGATTCTCTTTATTGAAAACACTTGGGTTTTTTGATGAAATAATTCCTTTAACAGCAATGCTCCTTTTAGACTGGCCTCTAACCTGAACAACTGCCTGGCTTACCTGCCAGGGGTACAGTATCTCACAAAAGTGAGTACACCCCTAACATTTCTTCAAATATTTCATTATATCTTTCCATGCGACAACACTGAATAAATGACACTTTGATACAATGTCAAGTAGTCAGTGTACAGCTTGTATAACAGTGTAAATTTACTGTCCCCTCAAAATAACTCGACACACAGCCATTAATGTCTAAACTGTTGGCAACAAAAGTGAGTACACCCCTAAGAAAAAATGTCCAAATTGGGCCCAAAGTGTCAATATTTTGTTTTGCCATCATTATTTTCTATCACTGCCTTAACCCTCTTGGGCATGTAGTTCACTAGAGCTTCACAGGTTGCAACTGGAACCCTCTTCTACCCATTCATGACGACATCAAGGAGCTGGTGGATATTAGAGTCCTTGCGCTCCTCCATCTCCCGTTTGAGGATGCCCCAAAGATGCTCAATAGGGTTTAAGACTGGAGACATGCTTGGCCAGTCCATAACCTTTACCCTCAGCTTCTTTAGCAAGCCAGTGGTCGTTCGGAGGTGTGTTTGGGGTCGTTATCATGTTGCAGTACTGCCCTGCGGCCCAGTTTATGAAGGGAGGGGATCATGCTCTGCTTCAGTATGTCACAGTACATGTTAGAATTCAATGAACTGTAGATCCCCAGTGCTGGCAGCACTCATGCAGCCCCAGACCATGACACTCCAAACACCATGCTTGACTCTAGGCAAGACACACTTGTCTTTGTACTCCTCACCTGGTTGCCGCTCCACACTCTTAACACCATCTGAACCAAATAAATGTATTTTGGTCTCATCAGACCACAGGACATGGTTGCAGTAATCCATGTCTGTTAAGTAAGTAAGCCGTAGTCTGTTTGTCTTCAGCAAAACTTTTTGTGGGGTTTCTTGTGCATCATCTTTAGAATAGGCTTCCTTCTGGGATGACAGCCATGCAGACCAGTATGATGCAGAGTGCGGCGTATGGTCTGAGCACTGACAGGTTGACCCCCCACCCCTTCAAGCCCTTCAGCAATGCTGGCAGCACTCATACGTCTATTTTCCAAAGCCAACCTCTGTGTACGACGCTGACCACGTGCACTCAACCTTCGTAAACTGGGCCGCAGGGTGGTATTGCAACATGATAACGACCCCAAACACACCTCCAAGATGACCAGTGGCTTGCTAAAAAAGCTGAGGGTAAAGGTTATGGCCTGGCCAAGCATGTCTCCAGACCTAAACCCTATTGAGCATCTTTGGGGCATCCTCAAACAGAAGGTGGAGGAGCGCAAGGTCTTTAATATCCACCAGCTCTGTGATGCTGTCATAAATGGGTGGAAGAGGGTTCCAGTTGCAACCTGTGAAGCTCTAGTGAACTACATGCCCAAGAGGGTTAAGGCAGTGCTGGAAAATAATGGTGGCCACACAAAATATTTACACTTTGGGCCCGATTTGTAAATTTTTTCTAAGGGGTGTACTCACTTTTGTTGCCAGCAGTTTAGACATTAATGGCTGTGTGTCGAGTTATTTTGAGGGGACAGTAAATTTACACTGTTATACAAGCTGTACACTGACTACTTTACATTGTATCAAAGTGTCATTTCTTCAGTGTTGTCCCATGGAAAGATATAATGAAAAATGTGAAGAAATGTAAGGGGTGTACTCACTTTTGTGAGATACTGTATAACAGGTGCCTCTCATGATATAGATTTGTCTCTTCAAATGCCACTGCACGCAATTTGATAGCACTACAACCAATCAGAGCAATGAACAATGTGACGTATTAAGCCCTGTTCGTTTAGCGAACAGCGGGTTAACTGTTAAATTTAACTTTTGCCGTGGTCAATCTGCAAAACAGAACATTCATCTTACTTGCTAATGAAAGATTTGAGTGCCGTCTTCCAAATTGTAAAGGGTCGAGGCCAAAGCCGTCTCAAACTCAAACAACATATCCGCAGCTATCTTTGATGTTTACTATCACGGCTTCGACGGCGCACTGTCGTCATCCGTTTACGTCCGCCCCAGAGTACCATACATAGGGCTCTGGCCCGCCCATATCAGATAGAACCAATTGAAACGTAGCTCAGGATTTCTTGACATATTTAATGAGCTTCAATGAAGAGTGCCCAGACCAACAGGCGCAGCACATTTAATTTGCCAGCGCCTAGTGGCAGGTCTGGATTTCCAGGCTAGTGCCATTCCCTTTCCTATGCCAAATAGACAAGATGTAGAATCACAGCCTGAAATGGCATGGAGAAAGAGGAGATTGTCACACACCTTGGGACCAAGTAACTCCTTTGTCTACTTTATGCACCATATCCGTCTTGTTTTTGTTGCTTTCTTTGGTTCGTGTGCATTCAGATCAGCATGATGCAACAAGAGTACTAACAAGTCTGTGCCAGTCTTTTGTTCTGGCAGAGGTAATGGCAATTTGGACAATGAGCACATCTGCATCGTGCTTTGCATGGTTTGTGATATACCATTTTTATCTATATAAAAAAATATGGCCAAGAAATATTAATGTAGGCGGGACTTATTAATAAAATTTGATTTTTCTTCTTTTTTTTTTGGTTGGCAAATTCAAAATAATGTCTCGTTTTAAAATGGAGAGATTGACAGCCTCTCCACTTTTTTACAGTGGAGAGGCTGACAATCTCATTTTGCTCATAACTCCCCAACCAAACATCCCATATTCAAAACCTTTATATCCACAGATTCACTGAATTCTGCTGCATCTTTAAGCATAGGCCACACCCATTTAAGCCGTTAAGGACATTTGCAAAATCGCAACTGCAAAACAGACTTTCCATTTCAGCTCCAACAATTTCTCTGCGATTTTTGCAAAAACGCGGTCTGCGACGCTCGGGTCCCGACTTGCGCTGGAGGCTTGGCCCCCGGTCATAACTGCTTGCAGTTCTAGTTGTTATTGTTATTTTACCTTCATTTTTACCTACTGAATGCACTATGTATAGCACAGGTGCTTTTATAAATACATTTTACTTACTTACTTACTTACTTCTAACTCAACCCAGGCCCTCTGGCACAAATCACCCCAACCCCAGAATTTTGGATAATAAGCATGATGCAGCAGTTTAGGGCTAACTATATAAACACAAAGTGTACCATACTGTACTGTCGAATCAAATGTTTTCAAACGTGTCTATAATTGTTCAGACAATAATCAAAAAACCTTGATCATGGAAATTTTACTTTGAAAGGCAATAAACAGTTTTTTTAGCTTAAATGTGCTTTCATCTTATGCCATGTTTCTCCCTTCTTTACAGGATGAGTCAAATGGATTGCTCTTCTTAAATATATGGTCACATTTCCAATTTCTTCTATGGTTTTCTAGTGGCACAACTTCCCCACCGGCACAACTCATCCCACTCTCCCCTACAATGTTTTTATTTATTTATTTATTGCTGGATCTGACAACCCAGATGCACGTCGCTGTATTTAATGCCAATCCATCAAATACATTTTTCAAAGGATAAGTGGAAACCATTTTTTTTTTTACTGCTGGTCTACACAAGGAGAACATTGTAACAGAATATATCCCTTTACATTTATGATGACATTCATGGTCAGTGTTGTTGTTACCAAATCATTTTAACATTTTCAAATAGATTTGGCCATAAAAGTGATTTCATGCTGTGTTCACTTGAGAAGGTCTTGTCACTGTGTGGGTGCCTGCAACAAAAGCTTTAACTACTAGCAACTCTTGACATTAACATGACCATACTTAGTGTGCAACACATTCTTTACTAACTAACACATACAGGGGTATTGGAGCTGAACAGTCATCAGGTGAACACAACAATAACTGCAAATTAGTCATGTTTAAATACAATATTGAGTGTTTTGTTGTTCAGATGCCCTTTCGTGGCCAAAGAAAACCAATTAAATTTTAATTGAGGTGCTGTTATAAGGAAATAAGGTGGTTCTAGTACTTGATCATCCAGACAAAAAATGATTCCTTTTCTTCTCTCTCTATAGGAATATGAGTTTGTGGTTCTTCCCAATGCCTACATGATCCACATGCCTCATGCGCCAAGTTTTGACATCACCAAGTTCCGCTCCAACAAGCAGTACCGGGTTTGCCTAAAGACCCTAAAAGAAGAGTTCCAGCAGAACATGTCACGACGCTATGGCTTCGCCGCCCTAAAATACATGACAGCTGAGAACAACAGCTAGCCACCACTGCAGAGCCTAACACATGTGGCCCTGAACTACTGATTCCATAAGCTGGGGAACGGGGCATGGGAAATAAACCTTCTGAGGCCATTGGGATACTTTGATGCTCTTACGAAGAAAGTGTGTGACTGTTAGGGTCTTTATGTCTATTATTTGTCCTCTGCTGTGGATGGAAGCGATAATACAGAAAGCGATCACTCCTGCCGGGATGTAAAACTGTGAGTGTCTGCTAAGCCTGGGCTCTGGCTGTCTCAGACATGGGCCGTGTCCGAACTGCCATACTAACGTCCTACTCATACTCATTTTGACTTCAATTTGAGTATGTGACGGTTGGGTATGCGAGTTTGGGTATGTGAGAAATTCCCGGATGAGTACTAACTTCCGGGAAGATTTTGGGTATGAATCGATTGTATACTTTTCCTACTCAACCGCCCCACAATGCATTGTGTCAATTCTACCCGCCCAGGAAAATTTTATATATTCGAGCAAGTTGCTAGGCAACAACAATGTTTGGGGTCCGCGATCTGACAACTGTACGTGCAGTCATACAATAGATAAGAGATGAAGATAAATACCTAACAACATTAGAGTCACTAAGTGAAATGAGTGAAGTGAGTCTGATAGTGGAGAGAGATTAGAACAGATCGCTGTTCCACACACTGCGGCTCGTCCAGCTGACAGACAGCTGAGTGCTGATGAGCCGGACAGAGAGCGTCGGAGGGATCCTCCGCCTCAAAACATAATTATTATAAAACAAGAGGTCTAAAACACAGATGATGAACACAGGACTGTAAAAATCTAGTTCAATATCTAACCTGTAGAGGGCGGTTATACGCTTAACAGTGTCTAAACGTTTCGACGCAGCTCGCATATACAATCGATCTTTGAGTAGAGAGTATGCAGTATATAGATGGTGAGTATGTAGGATGTAGGACGCTAGTATGGCAGTCCGGACACGGCCATGAGCTCTGAGGTCTCATGAGGTCCTGAAATCTGACAGAAAAGGAAAGCAGAGATTAAATTACTTGCCATACTTTTAAAATAACATTGTGGGCTGCATTTATTTTGTATGTCTTTGGGTGTGTGTACATGCAGGGGGATGAAAAGGATTACTGTATGTGTGTTCCTGTAAGACAGTGCTTAGCAAAAATCTTAATGAGTCATGTGTTTGCAAACCTTCCAAGTTATAAAAATGGCAGAAGCTTTTAGTAACTTTTTCCAAGATTGTATTTGTTGGTTTTTAACAACTTTACACATACAAAGTCTTAAACATTAATCATTAATAATAGCAAGGTGTGGGACAAGGTGTAGGACATTGATGTAAAAACATCACAAATAAAACAACATAAAAAATAAAGAAATACCATTTATTCAAACTTGGCATACACATTGTATTGCATTCAGGCCAAACACTTGGTCTCATCTGACTATGCTGTGTATCCCCCGCATGGCTTGTGGCAAGGGTTGGAGGAAGGTGCTCTGGTCAGATGAGACCAAACTTGAAGTTTTGGTTAGAGTTGTTTGGAAGATGAATGGAGCCAAATACAGGGCAGAAAACCTTTTAGAGTCTGCAAAAGACTAGATACTGGGACGGAAGTTCCCCTTGCAGCAGGACATAAACATACAGCCAGATCTACTACCAAGGCATAGTAATGTGTTAGAATGGACCAGGCAAAGTCCAGACCTAAATACAAATGAGAATATCCAGAAAGACTGGTAAATTGCTGTTCACAGACGCTCTCCATCCAATCTGACGCTGAATCTGAAAGCCTGAGCTATTTTGCAAAGAAGAATGGGTAACAATGTCAGTCTCTAGATGCGCAAAGCTGGTATAGACATACCCAAATAGACTTTCAACTGTAATTGCAGCGATGGTGGTTCTACAACTCAGGGGCGCTGAATATTTTGCACAACACACTTTTCAGTTTTTAATCTATAAAAAAATATTGAAAACCACATTTAATTTTTATTCCACTCCACAATTATGCACCACTTTGTGTTGGTCTATCACGTGAAATACCAAAGAAATAAATGTACGTGTGTGGGTGTAATGTGACAAAATGTGGAAAAGTTCAAAGGGTATGAATACTTTTTTAAGACACTGTATAAAACTCCTATTATTTATTCAGCCCAGAATATGAATCGGATCTACCCGCAGGGGGTGAATCCCCAGATTGGGCTAAATAGTGAGAGAGACATGCTCCAAGTTGTTTCTTAACTTGGTGTAAAACACTAATCCTATTTTTAACAATGGGGTTCTTTGTGGTTTTTTAAGCTTTTTAACAATATCCGAGTACAGCCATCTCCATCCCTCCAAAGAATGGCTTCCTCTCCTGCAAGGTCATCAGCGTTCTTAACTGTGCCACCCTATAATACCAGAGCGGATTGTGGCACTTAAGCCCCCCCTATCACACGGCAAATACAGCAGTGACAGACACAACCGGAGCATCTATTGTGCCATATAAATCTAATGAACAGTTTCTTTAGGTGAGAGAATAAATTACTCTGTGGTGGCAGTGGTACATTTTGAGATAGATACAGCAATTTTTGCATTACAGTCATTTTAAAGACATTTATTTTCCCTATCAAAGACATTCGTATAAATTCCTTCATCCATGGATGTGGACTTCGAGAATTAATGCTCCCCAAGTTGTTTCTTAACTTGGTGTAAAACACTAACCATATTTTTAACAATGGGGTTATTTGTGTTTTTTTAGGCTTTTTAACAATATCCGAGTACAGGAAGACGGGAAGAGGGAGGCTCAGCTGTTGGCCTCCATCTCCCTCCAAAGAGGGGCTTCCTCTCCTCAAAGTCATCAGAGTTCTTAGCTGTGCCGCGGATTGTGGCACTTACAGTTTTTTTCGATTGCTAACCCACAGTGGGCACAACTGTAGCTCAATGTGCAAAACTCTAACTACAGTCTGCACTACCAACAGTCACTGAAGCTGAACAGTTCACTTCACCTGCAAAATAGGCTCAGTGCAGCAAACACTATGAATTGTCCTCACTGAGATAACACACACTGTCACTCAGAATATGCTCAGAGTACAAACACTAGCATCAAACCCCAATACATAAATGACAAACTTTTAATCTTTACAGTTTGAATAATTTGAGTTATTTCACACAAATTACGTAATATTTTCTTTGATGAAAGGGTGAAATTATTTCACATGAAATTGTTTATTTTATAACATACCAGTTTTTTTAGGAAAACAAAAATAAATGAAAATCAGAAGTTTGCTTCAATAGATACACATTTTGTATATTTTAAGGAAAACATTTCCAAATGTAGTATTTATCTGTGTAAATATTCTATAATTGTAATACAGAAATCTATCCTGTAATGTTGTAATTTACTGTAAGGATGCAACTCTAAGCTGTTTGTTTGCTGGAAAATTCGTATTACAGATGCAACTTTAGATTTTTGCAGATTGGGTTGCACTCTCAACCCTGCCTCTCTCAATGAGAGACCATGATTCACAAGAGGGTCTATCAGTGTACCCCTTACTGTATTTCAACAGACATTACAGCTCTGTCTTCCTCCACACATCCACACTCTCACTGCCACTCTTCTCCCTCCAACAACCTGTCTTCATTGGTCCATTTACAAAACAATATATATATTTGAGTTTTCTCTTTATACTATACTAACAAGTCTAAAACAAGACAACTTCTTAGTGTTTCAGTTGAAATTGCGATCTGCAGTGTTTGAAATGCACTAGGCATTCATTCTGTTTTGAATGTGTGGTTTACAGTTGTGGCAGTAGTGTGTTAGCGTTTGAAAAAAAGTGCTGGAAATCCACAGTGTTGTGCAGGTTGTGGTTAAGCCATGAGATAGGTGTGTAGAGAAGATCTAAGACCTGCGCATGCGCGCGATGGAACATCCAGTGCTGAAAGCGCCGCCTCTGGCGGTCAGTAGGAACGAAATAGAACAATCAACAACTTTAAATTGAGCAGCTTCTTGAGGTGGGGATTTCCTTTCTAAATTATTTAATGGCATAATTGAAGTTTTAGATTTGTTTATCTTGTTGCCTGATGTGTTCTAAATGTCTTGATCAATTCTAATAAAACTGGAATAGTTTTTCCTATATTATTATGCAAAATGGTGCTTCTGTATGGTGTACGGTAGCTGTCAAAAAGATGTGTCCGTGATTCAATAATTCATATTCATAATATTAACAATTCGTGGGTCAAAAAAGTTGTTGCACACAAAATTCTGCTGTCATATCTGTGAAATTGGGTTCGGGTTAGAATTGTTTTTATGAGTATGAATCAAAAAGCTGTAAAAAGTACTAAAGTACAAAGTCTTCACTGTGAATACGACTTCGACTTTACGCATACGAGTAAAAAAGTGCCAAAATGACGTCACTGAGCTCACAGCATAGATATACAGATGCTGCCTTCTAGATCTAAATCTTCATAACTTGCTGAATTTTCAACTGATTTTGAATCTGTTTGGTTTGTTATTAAGGGCAGATTGGTTTTAATGATACCTTATTTATTTTACTTAAGGCAGGGTTTCATCATACCAAACTACTAGTGAACAGGAATAGTTTGCTAGGCTATATGATTTTAATTTTTTATTATTGTGTCATGCATTAGCATGACCAGCCCAATAGGGCTTACAAGAAACCATTATAAAAAACAGACAGACCAAAAACCAAAAATAGACGCTAAACAATAAACAATACTTCCATCAACGATATTAACCATTCTGACGTTTCATCCAGGCTTTAGTAACAAAAGAGGCCAACTTATAAACATTAAGGGTAAACAAACATTCCATTCTGACATCATCATTACTCCAAAATATGTCAGGGTTTTGAGCAAACATTTACTAAAGGAACTCACAGTGTAAAAGAAAATGTCATTCTAAATCACAAAGTTCACACAGTCTCTGTTCCTCTGGGATATTTTTAAATCTGCCGACCTCAAGTGCCAGGGGAAGGAATCCCATTCTTAATTGGGCAATCAAGGATCTCTGATTTCTTGGTAATGTTTTAACATAGGAGTCTGTTTCATAATTAGGGGGCCAAGCCCGAGAAGGGCCTGGGACGGCGTTTTGCAGAGCAACGCGGTTCCATAGCCCTGCTGGGCAGGGAACCCTATTGTTTTTGCTGGGATTATTATTAGGGGGCCAAGCCCGAGAAGGGCCTGGGACCGCGTTTTGCAGAGCAACGCGGTTCCATAGCCCTGCTGGGCAGGGAACCCTATTGTTTTTGCTGGGATTATTATTCTCCGCGTAAAAGTGGTGCTGCAGCCCAAACCGTAATGGACATGCGACTTGCATGGCTTATCCAGGTCCATCCAAGGAACGCAGACAAAAAAAATCAGACATGCCGGCAACTAGGTGGTGGCGCTACAAAAAAAGGAAAACGTGTATAACTTCCACACCGAATGTCCGACAGTCAAAAACTTTATATCCACAGATGCCCACAAATCAGCTGCATCTTTTGAGATAGGCCATGTATATATAGATTTTTCGCTACGTCGCAAAAACTGTGTCAGTCACCAAAACATACTCCTCCTACAGTGTTTGCCCGATTTGGACAAAACCAAAAGCATTATGCTCTACCCACTCCCACGAGCAAAAGTTGTATAAAGAATTTTTCTATGACCATCGGAAGACCAAACGGTAGCGCTTTAAAGATTTGCACATTAGCTACCTTGTACCAAACTGCTCCTAAATCCAAAACGATTCATCCTATTAACACCAAACTTCACACATGTGTTTGTCCTATGGTTCTCAGGTTGGTTCCACTTTTTCCTTAAATTGCTCCAAAAGGGGGTGCCAAAAACACACTTGAGCATCTTTCTCTGAGATTTTTTTGCCCTTTGGTCTATAACTCCCAAACCAAACATCCCACATTCAAAAACTTTACATCTCTGGATTCCGTGAAGCGAGGGGCCGGCGCCGCGGACGACGACGCCCGATCCCGAGTCGCGTGGGAGGCTTGGCCCCCGTTCACAACTGCTTGCAGTTCTAGTTATTATTTGTAGTCACCTAGAAGTGTGTCCACAGCCCAAACCGTAAAGGGTGCAGACTAGATCCAGGTCCGGGCCGTGTACGCAGACAACAAAATTCAGACATGCCGGCCACTAGGTGGTGCTACAACGAAGGAAAACGCGTTTGGGGTCATAACTCCCACACCAAAACTCCCAGTTAAAAACTTTATATCCACAGATTCACTGGAGTCAGCTGCATATTTTGGCATAGGCCACGCCCATTTGCGTATATATAGATTTTTCGCAAAATCGTGAAAAACTGACTTTTCGTTACTCCTCCCACAATTTTAGCACAATTGACACCAAACTTTGCACAGAACATCTACCGACCCACACGGAAAAAACTTGTTCAAAATAATTTTTATACGACCTTTGATGACGAAACGGTAGCGCTTTGAATATTTGAAAATTAGCTAACTGTTACTTTCCTTGTACGTAAATATTCATACATCCAAAACTATAAATCGGATCAAGTCCAAATTTTAGAGTATGTTGGTGCTACCCTTAGTTGCGTTCAAAAATAAACTCGGAAAATTTCGCCATAAGGGGGCGCCATAAACGAGGAAATTTCATATCTCCTAATTGGCCAAAGGAATTTTCTTCAAACTCAAGTGAAACCATCAAGGGGCATACCCGAGTCTATATAAAAAATATGGCCAATAAATATTAATGTGGGCGGGACTTATTCATAAAATTAGATTTTTTTTTTTGTCCATCAAAGTTTTTGGGCAGCAATGCTAATCGCAGCTAGCATGTCCATTGACATTACATTGTGTAGTTAGCTCCGGCCGCCATTTTGTCAAGGCTGACAATCTGTTTTTGCTCATAACTCCCCAACCAAACATCGCACATTATGTGTGGCTGGTCATTACCAGCCACACATAAAAGGCCCAAGAATATCCTAGGAAGCGATAATGGGGTGTTGAAAATGAGGAAGTGATCACGTGATGCACCGACCCGGATAGACGTGGGAAAATCAGCTCCCCGCTTAACTGCTATAAACTCTATTTTTTAACAAATATTTCACCAGCTCTGAAGGGGGCACGTTTGATTTACAATGTCAATCGACGCATTCTTTACGCTCCCTGGGTCGAGCAAGAAGAACAAAACAGTTCGTAAAAAGGAAGCTAAAGCTAAAGCTAAAGCTGCACAGGCTAACGCAGCCTTTAGCCAAAACAATGAGCTTGATTCGGAGGATGAAGCAGAAGTAGCGTTCGGGACCAACTCCACCGCCAACGAAGAGCTAAGTGAACAACGAGACCAAAGCATTGTGGACTGTGTTACCGCAAACTAGCCAACATAATCAAGCCAGTTAGCGAAGTCTCGGAGAAACTTGACGGTCGAACAGCGGGTCTCGGACCTCGAGGACGTGTCGTCAGCATCAACACCCCGGATGAGAGACATGGAAGTTCAACTGCAGAAGGCAATAGACCGTCTGGAATCCTATGAAAACCAGAGCCGACGCCAAAACGTGAGAATAATCGGTCTGAAAGAAGGTCTCGAGTAGCCTGGAAATCCTGACCCTGATATCTTGAACGATAGAGGGTCTGGCGACGATCAATAGTAATTTCCAACTCTAGGGGCGGCTCCTACTCGTGCATTTCAAATGCCACTGCACGCAGTTGGATAGCACTACAACCAATCAGAGCGATGCACAAGTGACGTAAGCCCCGTTCGTTTAGCGAACAGCTGTTAAACTGTTCAATTAAACGTTTGCCGTTGTCGGTCGGCAAAACAGAACATTCCACTTACTTGCTAGTGAAAGCTATGAGTCCCGTCTTCCAATTCGTTAAGGGTCGAGGCCAAAGCAGTCTCAAACTCACACAACATATCCGCAGCCATCTTTGATGTTTACTATCACAGCTTCGACGTCGCATGCACGTCACTGTCGTCATCCGGTTACGTCCTCCCCAGAGCACCATATAAAGGGCTCTGGCGCGCCCATATTAGATAGAACCAATTGAAACGTTATACCAGATTTCTGGTATTCTTGATAAGCTTCAACGGAGGGTGTCCAGACCAACACGCGCAGCAAATTTAATTTGCCTGCGCCTAGTGGCAGGTCTGGGAATGCCAGGCTAGGTCTCGAGGGCAAAACACCGGTCAATTTTTTTGAAAAATGGATACCAGATATCTTGGATATGCAAACCGACCGCATCCAGCTTGAGAGAGTGCATCGCACGGGCCCGCCGACAAGAGAGGCCGGTAAAGCGGGACCGAGAGCGATCTTGGTGAGGCTCCACGATTATACTGACAAACAGAAAATCCTGCAAGCAGCGAGAAACAAAGGTACGCTAAACATCGACGGCAGCAACGTGTCTTTCTACCAGGATTTCTCCGCGGAGGTTGTGAGGAAGAGGGAGGAATCTGCAGATGCCCGTAAACACATGAGAGAAGCTGGAATACGCTACTCTTTTCTGTACCCTGCTATCATCAAAGTATTCCACCCCAATGGCACCAGCTCCTCTTTTTCCACTGTCAAGGAAGTCAACGAATACATCGGCAAAATGACTGCATCAAAATAATCTTCTGAATATGTTGGTCTTCACATCTGATCAGTCTCAGGTATGATTGTAAAGTGTTAAAAAAAAATTGCCTCGCGTGAACTGAAGTGCCCTGGAGGCTTCCCGTTTTCTATTTTATTTTTCTTGCGAAATGAGTATTTACAAGCTGGTATTTTACAGTGGCAGTTCAGTAGGGGAAACTGAACTTTTTATTTGTGCTACTGATGCTCATAGCTGCCCTCACTGACCGCCCCCAGGTGGTCAGAGTCGGAGGAGGTGTAGTGTCAGGACCCCTGATCCTCAACACGGGTACCCCCCAGGGGTGCGTTCTGAGTCCACTGCTCTACAACATTTACACACATGACTGCATAGCCTCCAGCAGCTCAACCTCCATCATCAAGTTCGCCGATGACACCGTGGTGCTGGGTCTTATCAAGGGAAACAACGAGCAGGGCTACCTGGACCAAGTGGCAGACCTGGCACTGTGGTGTCAGACCAACAACCTGGCCCTAAATATCAAAAAAACCAAGGAAATGGTGGTGGATTTCAGGAAGAAGCAGGGCAGTGGGCTCACCCCACTTATCATCAGGGGAGAGCCTGTGGAGAGGGTCCCCAGTTTCATGTACCTGGGGGTTCACCTCACTCAGGACCTCTCTTGGTCTCTCCACACACAACACTTGGTCTCCAAGTCAAGGCAGCGGCTGTACTTCCTTCGGCGGCTGAGGAAGTTCAAGGTCTCCCCCTCCATCCTGAAGACCTTCTACTCTGCGGCTGTGGAGAGCATCCTCACAGGTTGCATATCAGCCTGGTATGGAAGCTGCACCGCACGCGACCAGGCTGCCCTGCAGAGGGTGGTGCGCTCAGCAGAGCGAACCATCAGGTCACCCCTCCCCACCTTGGTATGTACATACAGCAAGAAGGTGAGGGCAAGAGCCAGTAAAATCAGACAAGACGCCTCTCACCCGGATGCTGGCCTCTTCACCCTGTTGCCGTCAGGCAGACGCCTACGCTGCCTCAAAGCTCGCACTGAGAGACTGAGGAGGAGCTTCTTTCTGCAGGCAGTTAGACTGCTTAACTCCGATGGACTATAGCTGGCACTCTTGCACTTTCTGCACCACTTTCTAGGCACTTTTATATTTATACATTTTTATATATATATATTTTTTTACTTACTTACTTACTGTTTTTATAGCATAACCTATATGGGATGTTTTTAAATTACTAATTACTATTACCTATTATTTATTCAGGTTACAGTAATTTGCACAACAAATGACAGAGTGATAACCCTTTTTAATTTCACTGTATGTAAAATGTTATTTTTGCAATCATGTGACAAATAAAAACTTTGAACTTGAACTTGAATTTAATAGTACAACTAGGTACCTTTTTTCTCTTTTTTTTTCTCTTTTTTTTTTTGGTGTGTTTTTTTTTTTTGTTATGCACCGTCTTGATGTATCAATGTTTGTGGTGTTTCTGGGCTTGTTGTTCAGTTTTTGCTCAGAACACATTTCTAGGTTCAATAGAACTGTTCTTTTACTCAATGCTACAGGCTGGTCCACCTCACACGAGATGGCTATACTTAATTGTGACATGCATATCATAGCACTATTTTGTGTAAATGACTATTAAGATAAACACATGGAATATTAAGGGATCTAATAATGTGGTAAAGAGGAAATCCATCTTAAATACTTTGAAAAAAGACAAGATTCAAATAGCCCTTCTACAAGAGACTCATTTAGATGACGAAGAGCACAAAAAATACTGCAGGGAATGGGTAGGTCAAATCTTCTTTTCATCATACTCTACAAGTAAGAGAGGTGTAATCATTTTGCTGCATAAAAATCTCCCGTTTACTGTCACAGCTACTTTCAAAGACACTGAAGGTAGATATGTTCTGGTTAAAGGGGTATTACACGGTGAAAATATTCTATTAGGTAATGTTTACGCCCCTAATATCCAGGATGAAAACTTTTATGCATCTCTACTTTGTCAAATAGCAGACATGGACTGTCCCAACATGATAATTGGGGGTGACTTTAATTGTGCCTTATGCCCAATGATGGATAGACTTCCCCCTCAGACGAATATATCTAAAAATGCCAAGTCTGTTTTAAATATTAATAAGGAATTTGATCTCTTGGACATATGGAGACATTGTAACCCACTTTCAAAACAATATACATTTCACTCTCAACCCCATTCGTCAGCTTCGCGTATTGACTATATTTTTGTTTCTAGGTGTCTTTCACATTTAGTTGAACATGTAGATATAGGCCACATTGCTCTCTCAGACCACGCTCCTGTAGTCATGACTATGCAACCGCTTAGACCAAATGATCGTTCATATTCTTGGAGAATGAATGCAATTCTGCTTATGGATGAAAAATGTATAAAATATCTGGCAGACCAAACTGATTTATTCTTAGAGACAAATGATAAGAATGGAGCTGATCCAAGACTTGTTTGGGACACTTATAAGGCCTACATGAGGGGTATGATTATATCATATACGAGTCGGAAGAAAAAAGAGCGAACTGCCAAACAACTTGAGATAGAAAACAAACTAAAAAAATTAGAGGAAGCCTATTATACAACAAAATCAGATGCAATCCTTATTGAACTAAAAACAACAAGAACAGCATTACATAATATGATAACAAGGATGGCAGAAATTGATATTCTTTTCACTAAACAACATTTTTTTGAACTTGCAAACATACCAAATTGCTTCTTAGCACGGCTAGCAAGAAATGCCCCTGTAAAATCATATATATCAGCTATATTGGACGAGAATAATGAAAGACATATTAATAATTGTCAAATTAATGAGAGCTTCAAAAGATTCTATGCTAACCTATACAGTTCAGAGATTGACATGGAGAGGCTTAGAGCAGGTGACTTTTTAGATCGGTTATGTATTCCACAACTATCAGAGGAACAGTCAAACTTCTTGGACTCCCCTATTTCCATACTGGAAATTGATAAAGCCATCTCAACACTTCAATCAGGGAAAAGTCCAGGAGAAGATGGCTTTCCAGTAGAGTTCTTCAAGATAATGAAGGGGAAAATCAATAACCTTCTGCTAAGGGTTTTTAATAAATCCTTTGAGGAGTCTAGGCTCCCGGAATCTCTGTATAGGGCCAACATAGCATTAATACCAAAGAAAATTTTAAATCCAGAGCTATGCTCCTCCTATAGACCAATTAGCTAGTTAGTTAGTTAGTTAGTTAGTTAGTTTATTCGTCAAATGCACAACATAACAGGCAAGCAGTCATAGCTGGCAATGAAATTTTTGTGTTCCAAGCTCTCCTCAATAATGCAACAATAAAAAATTTAAAAATAGTATAGAGTATATAGAGTAAAAGAGTATCAACGTATAGTGCAATAAGAACCAAATTTTAGATAAAATAAACCTAGAATATATGTACAGTATATATACATATATATACACACACATACACACATATATATATACATAGCCTCCTTAATGTAGACAATAAAATACTATCCAAGATACTGGCTCTTAGACTAGAGAACATTGTATCCTCAATTGTGGATGCAGACCAGACAGGATTTATTAAAGGCCGAAATTCTTATCACAACACAAGACGCTTATTCCATATTATTCATTATCTTAATCTTTCTGAGCTGGATTAGACTGCTTTACAAGGCACCTACAGCTTCTGTTCTGACTAATGGACTGTTGTCTGCTCCCTTTAAAGTGACAAGAGGCACGGCTCAAGGGAGCCCACTGTCTCCTATTTTGTTTGCTCTGGCTATAGAACCATTAGCGTTGGCTATTAGGCAAAACCCAGATATTCAGGGGGTAACGCTTGGGTCAAAACAACACAAAATTCTGTTGTACGCTGATGATTGCCTTGTGACATTAACAAAACCTTCTAAATCATTAGCAGCATTAACTAAATGTATTGAAGAATTTGGCCCAATATCCGGTTATAAGGTAAATTTTGATAAATCCGAAATAATGATCCTAGACGATGGCATAAATGCTGAACCATCCTACATTCGTCCCTTCCGTTGGGCTCCGTCTGGGTTTAATTATCTAGGAATTAAGGTCACACCCCAGCTTAATCAACTATATGCAGAAAATATTAATCCTTTGGTTAAAAGTATCAAAGAAATGTTAACAAGATGGAGGAGTCTCCCTGTCTCATTTCTAGGTAAAATCAACATCATCAAGATGACAGTCCTTCCAAAAATACTGTATCCCATGTCCATGCTGTTTGTGAATCTTAATACAAATGACATAAAAACTATCAATAAAGCTATATCGGACTTTATTTGGAACGGCAGGAAACCCAAGATCAAATTGGTAACACTACAGCTTCCAAAGGAGCACGGTGGATGGGGTTTACCAAATATAGAATACTATATACTATCCTTACAAGCCAGGATTATTTCTTCTTGGGTGAATGAATGTGCAGACTCCCCATGGCTTAATATAGAGTCAGTTGTTTGTAAACTCTTCTGTCCTGTGAACCTGCTGGGTAAAAGCTCTAAAGAACTGCCAAATATTGCTAAAAACAATAATTTGATAACTAATGTATTGCTGGCTTGGAGAAAGCTTTCTAAAATATTCCATAACACTCATCCTCTTTGCTTTATAACAACATTGACAGATAACCCTGAGCTTTCCCCATTGGGAAGTGGATCAGACTTCACACTTTGGCAAAAAGCGGGTGTTGTCAGGGTATTTGACCTTTTTGAGAATGGGAAATTTAAGACATTTGAAGCACTGAAATCTCAATATCATATTCCAAATAGAGACTTCTACAAATATTTACAGGTCAGACACTTTGTGTATAAGATAAACAATTCGCTGGAAACCCCACACGACTCCCATCCGTTAGATAGATTTTTTCTGAACTATAAACAGCAAAAACATTTTATATCCAAGTTCTATTCGGAGATGTTGAGCTTGAACCTAGGCAAACGTGCATGCTTAAGAACATCATGGTGTAATTTGCTTAACTGTGTAATAGAAGATGATGCGTGGGATGAGATCTTGCGACTGCCTTCCAAAATTTAAATTTGTAACAGATATAAAGAGTCACAATATAATATTTTACATAAGGTCTACATATCGCCCTATATCTATAGCAAGTTTACAACAGGAGCCTCTCCAAATTGTCCAAAATGCAAATCTCATGTAGGTACAAGGTTGCATTGCTTGTGGGAATGCAAAAAAACTAAAATATTTTGGAAGGCAGTATGCACAGGTATCAGTACAGCAATAGGTCAGCAGGTATCATTAGACCCACTTCTTTGTCTGCTTGGAAATATCCCTGTTTCTCTTAAAAATAATGAAGATGTGATTCAGTCGCTTTTAATGCTAGTGAGGAAAGCCATAATGTGAAATGGGTCGGTGAGGACCCTCCCTCTGTTTCCACATGGAAATCTCTCATCTTGGACGTCGTGACCCTGGAAAGACTCAGACACTACATTAATGGAAAGACTCAGCTTTTTCTGCAAAAATGGAGGAAACCACTGGAACTTTTGGGACTGGACTATATTTTGAATTTGAATAGATAGAAGTAATGTTTTACAATGATCACAAATTTGTTATGGATTCAATGGAAATGGCTTTGTCACATATTGTACTTGTACTGCTGTCACTGTTAAAACAAGTATCAAAAACATATCTCGCTTAACTATTAATATCATCTTTAATATTTTACTATATGGACCGGTCTGGTAGCAATGTTGTATGTTTATTGTTGTTTATTGTGTTGTTTGTACATTTGTCTTAAAAAAAAGAAAAATGTAATAAACAGAGCTTTAAAAAAAAAATGAGGAAGTAAAATTATTCTATGCAGGTTTCACTTTGCTGTGAAAAAAGTATCAGGCGTAATTTAAGACTTTTTAAAATAGTCTGAGTATATGATGATGTTTTCATAAAATCAGCAGACAGACAGACAGACAGACAGACAGACAGAAGTGTCCATGCTGCCTTGAAATTTTATGTCAAGACAACTAAGACAATAAGTTAACTTAAATAGATATTTCTAGTTGACTCAACTCCATCTTCAGTCCATATTACTTGAAACCTTTAGTTGACATAACTTTACCTTGAGTCAAAACTATTTAAATGTATTAGTTGATTAAACTTAAATAGCATTATAAGTAACAACAGTTGTACTTATTTATGAACTTATTGAATATAAACCTCAATCAAGTTTACATAAATGTATAAGTTAATTGAACTGATGTACTAGTTATTTGCACTTACCAATATCTTAAATACTCTATTAAGATCTACTTACATTTCTAAGTGGATATGATTTATTTTTAACCTGTAAATACATTGCTCAATACATATTATCTGCGTACATCACATTTCATTACGTCTAAGGATTTTTTTTTTCAAAAGAGTAAATGACGAGCCTTTACACCAGAGATTGGCAGTCACAGACCAACAGTTTTATTGTAGGCCTACCTTTTTCTTTTTTTTTACTGAAGATGAAATCTTCACATATAAAAAAACAAAACAGTAACAAGTTACAACTGTACCGACACGTCATCAAAATAACAAATCTGTACTGTTGAGGATTTTTACAGCCCTTTTCTGCATATATTATTTTGTTATCAATTATATTATGCACACATATTCGCAAAATACTTGTTATTTTAATGAATTTCATTTAGGTATCAATCCTAAAATTATTTCCTCCCCCAAATTTCTCCTACAGATTTGTATTGTGATAACGTTAGTTGGCATTCAACAATTTGCTTTTACAAATAGTGCAACAAAACATAAAAAAAGGGATGCAGGGGGAAAACTAGTCTGAAAATATGCATTTCAAGTTGTAAATGACTACCAAAAATACACATCATATATAGGTGGTGTCAACTTGAAAAAATAATAATTTGTTGCCATGCAACTATGTGGATTTACAAAAAGTAAGTGAACAACCCAGAATTTTCTGTATTACTGTCCCCCACATCTAGACAGTGTCTAAGGGCCCGTGTCCACCTACCGCCTTTTTCCCACCGCAAGCGCCTTTTTTCAATTGATTCCCAATGAGAAGCGGCCGCCACGGGAAAAGGCGGCCGCTCTGAGAAAAGGCGCAGCACCCAGCGGTTTTTTTCGAGCGTTTTTGTCTTTTTGTGCGGCCGCTTCGAGATTTGCAAGTTGAAAAAAGTTCAACTTTTCAGAAAGGCGGCGGGGACGTCACCGCCGCTTTTTTCAAAGGGCCAATCAGATAGTAGATCGTCGGGACTCGTCGCCTTGGCAACAAGGAAGACGGAAGAGAAACTGCTATTTCCGTCTCTGTTTAGCCGAAACTGTACGAAAATAGTGACTTAAAATGACCAGAACAGAGGGAGGAGAGCCCGTTTGTGGGAGCAGATTAGGCGAACACTTGATTTGCTGTATTTTTTATCTCCTACGGATCGTTTCATGCGCACACGTCAGCCTACTACTTGCTCCGTGTGTGTTTGCAGGAGCTGCGATCACTCCTCATCCAAACAGAGGATGGTGGAAAGTATTCTCCGTTTCATAAGACTACTCGTATTAAAATGTAACGATTTAAATAGAAAACAGCAAGCCTAAACAGTTAAACCAGTGTTGATCATAGGTCTGACTGACAGGTGACGATCAGCATTTTCTCTCCCCCGATCACAGCACTCTCTCTCCCAGCTCATAAAAAACGCTTGAAAAAAGCGGTCGAAAAAAACGCTCAGTAGACACACTCCCGAGCGCACAGCCAGCGTTTAACGCTGGAAAAAGGCGTTAGGTGGACACGGGCCCTAAATCTTCTACAGCGGCCATTCACTTTACGCTTATAAAGTGTCAAACTATAATGCCCATCCAGGTCTTTATTTAGTTAACCAGAACGAAGTTGGTGCTGTAACTTGCATGGTTTTCAATTAAGAGTCAATTTCTCATACCATGTCCACATTTGGTTGGCATTCAGATTATATTCAGTAGATCTTACATGTTATACAATCACCTATTTTCATTCCACAAACCCATGAAGATGGTGACATTTGGTTGTTACCAAAACACAGTAAACTCTGCTTGAACTCTTAAACATGCACGGTTTCAACAACTTAATTTCTTACATTTTGAACCAATGCAGAACATTGCTTTGTTCAGATCGCAAACACCTAACCTTAAATGAGTCCATTTAACACTCAACAATGTTCACTTTTGGTCAGAAATGCGTAAACTGTGCTTTTTAAGCTTATATTTTCTTCCTCAAGAGTCGGTTTTTTAAGCCATGAACCAAGGCAGAGCATTGCCCTCCACCTATGTCCATAAGCACCTTCTGAATAATTTAAAAAGTGTACTTAAGGCCCCTGGGGATGTTAAGGGCAAAGAGCAGACCCATCAGCAGTGCCACAGCAGTTGGGAAATCACTTAGGCTTGGAAAGATGATCTCTTCCTCGAGGACCACTGCGAAACGGACCAGCTCATCAATCTGTGCCACCATAAGGATGCCGACTGCCATTCCCTTTGTCCAGTCCTCCTCTGCATCTGTGACCTACATAAAGTGGACAAATATGTTAAAAAAAGATAAACCTTTACTGATACCCATGGGGAATTTCAGGTTTCATAACATCAACAGCAGTAACAGATACCAATATTAGGGAGTGCACAATTCTGTTAGCCATATTGGCCAATTAAATTTTAATAAATTCCCCAAAAATGTAGATAACTTATTTTGTGATCCATTAAGTATGGTTCAAACACTTGTGACAAGATATATTGGAACTTTTCTTTAATTGTAATATGAATTGGGTGAAGTATTACAAATAAAATCATGTGGGACATTTTTAAACAGATTAAAGGCAGAGTATGCAACATTTAAGATAAAACAAAGTAGAGTCACACTAATAATCCCTCTCAATGATCACTTCTGCCGCTCTAGAATGTGTGGTGCTGGTTTATCTGGTGTGGTCCGGTAAATTATTATTGAAAAACATACCTGTACTTTCTTGTACAGTGTGGACCCATCTTTTAAGTAGTGGGGGAGCCCCATCAAAACAACTGCCCTTTGCCTTTGGTTGGAACCCTGTAAAAATAATAGACAACATACAGATGGGATGTATTAGACCAGAAATCAGAATATAATTCTAAGTGATGTTATATATTCTACTTAAGTCTTCATACTGTTTCAGTTCAGAAATAATCAATATGTTCGGAAAAGATGGCTATTGGACTAAAATGAAATAAATAACTTTTCATTATAGAAGTATGCCAAAAGTTCTAGCTCAAAATGTGAGTCTACAAGAGGTTTTGAAACTATTGCCCTATGATCTGTAACACATGGGAAGGCAGTGTTTCCCCTAGAATTTTTTTTAGGCCCGGTGGTAAGAGCTGATGAAGAGTATGCGCGCCACGTGCGTATCAAATTTCTAGAAGAAATTGACCAAATTTCCCCATGGCTCTTTCAGGGCCATGGGGAAATGAGAACCTCATGGTGCTGTGGTAAGCATGTTTTTTTTCACCAAAATAGGTATTTTGCATGTAAAAGTACATTTTCTTGCCGTCAACTTAATCAACTATTGTGCCAAAGCAAATGTATTCACGTAGAAAAACTTCTATCAAACGTGTTGATGAACTACCAACATATGAAACCATGTGATGCTGATAACTGAAGATTAGCCTGAAATGCTAAGAGAGGTAGTTTTTTCTCAAATTGTGGTGGTGGGGGAAAGTGAGCCAAATGCTGTGGGGGAAAGTGAGCCACTGTCTCACTTTCAACCACCATGAGGCACAAGTTAAGTTTAGTCTTAAAGATATTTTAATGTTATATTACATAACATATGTTTTATTTTAATGTCATCCACATTGTATAAAAGCCATCATGCCAAGGAAATACACTAGGAAGACGACCTGGGGCAACCACACGGAAAGAGCACCTTCTCAACTGGTTGTGGTCGAACCAACAGGTCCAACCACAACCAGTTGGAGATCATCAGCGCTGCAAACTTCAAAACATCTGAAGTGGTCCAGGTACCAGGCAGAGAAAGGTTGAAGAATAAAGAATGCCTTGTTGTCCACTACCACAATGTACAGAATTTGACAGAAATCAGGAAGTCCGCTTGTGCTTCCAAATGATACGTACATTCCCTTTACATATTTTGTCCCATGTATAAAGGCTGTTGTTGAAAGTGATGCACTGGTCAGATGACTGAATTTGTGCTGAATAGCTTGTCTGACTGAGGTTGACAGATTTTCAAGGGAACTGTGTGTTGCTCTTTCTACTTCCACTGCTGGCTTGAACAGGCACGGCTCGTCAAAAAAGTATGACAACAAGTTGGTGTCTGTTGGCCAAGGATAAAACAATGTTCTTGAAGTTATTTAGATCACGGACCGCTTTCTTGAAAAAGCTATGTTTAGCTTCAAAGCAAAATGTCCAGAAGTCAACCACAGGTCCAAAGCATCGAATTAGACAGGGATAATGTTCAAGGAAATTATGTTTGGGTTTGAGTTTTACATCAGGAAACACTTCTATTAAAAGTGTCCTATGTTCAAAGATCTTTGCTTCCAAGTAAGAGAGGCTTTCTTCTGTGAAAGTGGACGATACCAAGATTTCAACAATGTCTTTCAGTTTGAGAATCACAGACCAAGCGTTATCATTTTCAGGAACAACATCACCAATAATTAATGGCAACAACCTTAACAGAGTCCAATTCTCATGGCCATTCCCTCCTATTGTTCCAACCAAATGAAAAATTACTGGAATAATCTGAGGGCAATTGGTTTTGTCTGAGAATTTATAAGGGAAGTGCTGTATGGCAGTATTTAAATTATCTACAGTGAAATATTTCTTATCAATTAATTTTTTCAAAACATTTTTTGAAAGTACTGTAGCTAATTTAGACCAGTCCCTTTTTACCCCATTCACACTTTTCTTTCAAAGGTTTTTTTATTTATCAAAAGATTTGCGAAGCAAATACAGTACAATGATTAAGTTTTTCCCCTTTTTTCTTCCCCCGAACACACCCCGCCCATATCCCACCCCCACACCCAAACGCAAACAATCCTGCATCAAAAAAAAAATCAGCACAAAAAAAACAAAAAAAAAATACACAATGTTAAAAAATTACATAAACGAAATACACGCTACAAGAAACAAAAATAAACAATCTATGAAAAAAAACAAAAAAAAAACAAAAAAAAACATAAAGAAATAAATTTAAATCAGATAAAAGAGGGGAGGGGGTAGCTAGGTATTGTTGTTGTTGTTTTTTTTAAATAATTTAGGAAGGGGCGCCAAATTCTGTCAAATTTATTCTCGGATCCCTGGGTAGTATAACGTATTTTCTCTAAATTCATACATGACATAATGTCTCTAATCCCAGGGTTTTTCCTGCATTCAAAAAATGTTGGCGCCCGCCAAAGGAATTTTAGCGCCCCCCAAAGGAAAATCCTCAGCGCCAAAGTGTTTTTTTTATATATACTGTATATAGATAAATAAATAAAAATCTACTTAAAACGGCTCCAAATGTGTTTCCATTTCCGCGCCATTCCAGTCATATTACTTGCAATCTCAGTTGTAAAAAAAGAAATCAGGTCGGGGATAATCGTTATTAAACTATCATTGTTCCGCTCGCCGGGGCATGCAGGCTTATAAATGCAGCGCACCCTTTCAGCCGTGAGCTCCGCTCGGCCCCTCCCTTACCTGAGTTTAGCTATCGGCTCGTCCAGAGTAGGAGGGAGATGTTGCGCATTGCCGGGTGTTTTGAAAAACTTCTAGATGACGAGAATAAAAGGTAAAACTAATTGTGTTGTCTGAAAACACTTCAGACTCACAACAGACTAAAATAATGTGCAAGATTTGTCACACGCGAGTAACGTGACATACGCGACCGAGAGAGAGAGACAGAGAGAGAGAAAGAAAAGTGATATACGACCTGATCTGCACCTCTAAACATCCCGACCAATTTGTTTATTCACTTTAAGTCGAATCATAGTGGTCTATGACCAAGCAATCAATGAATACAAACACAGGAAGTTTAAAGCTCCTTGACTCCTGCCACCACAACTGTCAACACTACAATGCAACTGCCTATCCAGCCAGCTCCATGACATAAATAAATCATGCCCTTACATTCAATGCTAGCAAAAGACGTGCCCTATCAACACCATTTACAACTGGTTATTTTTATTTTGACATATTTTTTTTAAATTATTAAAAATATGTTTCACTTATTTAGCCTATTTCTATTCTCCCTGTTTTAAGTTCAATTAGGCCTTTGTTTAAAGTCCAAAGTCATGGTGTTGTTAGAAAAAAACCTTGTTAAAAGTAAAATAAATGCATAATGTTCTTAAATCAATGATTAACTGTCTTTAATAATCGTGATAACACAATGTGATTACTCAAAATAATCATGATTATGATTTTTTCATAATCGAGCAACCTTACCTTCTTCCATGGTTTAGATCAATTAGAAACAATTAAAGTATTAGGCCTAAATAGGTAGGCCTAGTCATTATTAGTATTTTGACTTCATATATAGGTTGTTTATTGTGATTTCATAAGCGTCAGTGAGCTCAATGGTAACACAGTGATTGACAGGCTGACTGAAATGCTCTTGAGCTGGACAGAAACTCCCCTCTCCCAACCCAACACCCCTCTTAAAATACACAAACCGTTTGCCTTTACTGTCGCGACCCCAAAAAAAGTCGGTCGCGTACTGACCCCCCAAAGGCCCATTCTGAGCCAGGAAAAACCCTGAATCCAATGTGAGTGGGAAGGAGGAGCAGGATCTTTCCACTTGAGTAAGATAACCCTACGAGCAAGTAATGAGGTGAAGGCCAGTAACTTCAGCTTCACTTTAGGCAAACCCGGATTTGGAGCAATCCAAAAATTGCAGTGAAAGGGTTCGGCTCAATTTGATGCTGAAGTACTTCAGAAATTGTTTGAAAAACTGATGTCCAGAACTCAGTCAAGGTGGGACACAACCAGTACATGTGAAAGAGTGATGCCGGTGCGCTCTTACAGCTATCACAGGTCGGGTCTACATCAGGGAACATACGAGCTAATTTAGTTTTAGACATGTGGATACGATGTACTACTTTAAATTGCACAAGAGCATGGAGGTAGAGTGTATCCGATCCAGGACTGAATCCCACATGTGAAGGCAGAACCTAGGTCCTGCTCCCACAGGGTTCTTATAGCTGCTAATGAGGGGCTATGCAACTTCGAAATAAGGTTGAAAAACACAGAAATTTAGCCTTTTAATGTGGGGTTTACAGAAAGAAACAAATCGACATGATTGGCTGGCGGTTTGTGAGGGAATTGGGGAATTAACTTCTGCGTACAATGCCTGATTTGCAGAAATCGGAAAAAATGAGTCTTTTCGATACCAAAATGTTTTGTCAATTGAGAAAAACTAGCAAATAGATCATTAATAAATAAATCACCGATGCATTTTAAGCCTTTTTTATGCCAGATCTTGAATGCACCATCCACTGTCGAGGGAGTAAACAAATGATTAGCTGCAATTTGGCTGAAAAGTGAAAAATTCTGCATTCCAAAATTCTTCCTAAATTGGGTCCAAATTCGAAGGGAGTGCTTAATCACGGGACTACTGTTGGGAATAGCCGAAGAGAGTGGAAGTGCGGCGCTTAAGAGGGCAGATAGAGATAATGGGCTAATAGCGCTGGACTCCATTGTTACCCAGACTGGGGCTGAGTCGTCAAGGTGAAAATGCACCCAATACACTAAAGAACGGATATTAGCAGCCCAGTAATAGTATTGGAAATTAGGGAGGGCCATTTCACCTGTTTGTTTGGGTCTTTGAAGAAAAGCTTCCCGTAACTGAGGGTGTTTACCATTCCAAATATAATTTATCATTAAAGAGTCAAGGGCCTGAAAAAAGGATTTGGGGAGAAAGATGGGGAGACATTGGAATAGATATAGGAACTTTGGGAGTAATGTCATTTTAATTGAATTTATTCTACCTATGAGAGAGAAAGCCAGAGGAGACCACTTCGATAATATTTGCTTCGCCTGATCCAATAATTTGAGGAAGTTCGATTTAAATAGGTTTTTAAAATTTCTGGTAAAACATACCCCAAGGTAACTCAGATGATCTGTCACCACTTTGAGTGGGAGAGCTGTATAATCAAGTTTAAGAGCTTCTTTATTAATCGGAAAGAGTTCGCTGTTACTCAAGTTAAGTTTATAGCCAGAAAACTGACTAAAGACCTCCAGCACAGAAAGTGCCTCCGGTAAAGAGGTGGCTGGCTTGGCGACAAACAAAAGTAAGTCATCGGCGTATAATGATACCTTATGTTCAATTCCTCCTCTCCATATCCCCTGAATCTGTTTGTTACCGCGAATGGCAATTGCAAGTGGTTCGATTGCAATAGCAAAAAGGAGCGGGCTCAAAGGACAACCCTGCCGGGTCCCAAGGTGCAGATCAAAACTACTTGAGTAACGGCTGTTTGTTAATACTGAGGCAGAAGGGCATGCATATAATAATTTAACCCAAGAAGTGAAAACAGGACCCAAACCGAATTTTTCAAGGGTGAAAAACAAATAATTCCATTCTACTCTATCAAATGCTTTTTCAGCATCCATAGAAGCGAGGCATTCTGATTCAATATTTCTGGGGGAATATAAAATGTTCATTAGCCGGCGGGTATTATAAAATGATTGGCGTCCCTTTATAAATCCAGTTTGGTCGGGGGATATGATAGAGGGGAGAGCATCCTCCAATCTATGGGCGAGAATTTTAGCAAGTATCTTCACATCCGTATTTAATAGTGAAATTGGTCGGTATGATGCACAGCAGGGGTGGCCAACCAGCCAGAGACAAAGAGCCACATTTTTTACTGTGTTACTGCAAAGAGCCACATCGTACACATGGGTACACACTAGGGTTGCTGAAATTTCCCGAAATGGCCCCTTTTCAAATCCCGGGATTTCAGAGCTCCTCACGGGATTTCCCGTTGAAACCATTATTGCCCTTTAATACTACTTTAATGGGACTAAATCAATGCCAATAGATAAATAAATGCAGCAGAACACCGCTATATTACATCACGTTTTATTTCTACTTAAATAACATGAAGAAAAGCCATTCAAATTAGGCAAAATATTTTCCAGAAGTTAAATAGGCCTATTGAAAACGGTGTTTTTATGAAGAAAATACGAAAAATGTTTCACAGAGGTTCAATATCAAAACATGGCCAAAAAACGGTGTTTGGCGAACAAATGTATTTCAAACAATCTATTTTTATTTCTATGAACGAAATCAGTTTAAATTGAATATTTTCCAAAGGATAGGCAAATAACAAAAAATGCACTACCGATTGCTCTTAACGTGTGAAATAAGACATGACAGAACTAACAGCCTATTCAAACTGACACGCTAAGCAAGATTACTTTCCAGCTTTCCTTTCTTTTATTTTCATGAAGTGTGACTTCAAGAAACATGCTCAGCCTGTTTCTGAGCTTTGTCACGAGCTGACCGCACACCGAGAACGCTCTTTCTTCCACGGACGTCGGCTGTATGGTGGAAAGTGCAGAGTAGAGCTGCTGCAGGTGTTTGGGTCGCTCTTTGGTTGCCTCGAAGAGCGCAAACTCGTTTGAAACTATTTTGTGGAGGTCATTCCCATACCTCTGGTCTGGCTCGGGACATTGCATGCAGTCATTAGCCTCGTTCGACTTGGAGCCGTCTTGCTCAGACCTGCGCAACTATGAAGCCCGTCTTGCTGAGCGCACAACAAAAATGCTGTGCGCTCAGCAAGCCGAGCGTCATAATTGCGCAGGTCTGAGCAAGACGGCGACATCTCTAACGAGGCTAATGACTGCCTGCTGCAGATGTGCAGTAAGGCTCTGGGTCATCGTCTGCTCGCTTGGCTCTGGCTGATACGCATATTCTTGGGTATCATCAGACTCTTCCTCGGACACAGCACTTACAGTATTGTAGAGGCGCTGGTATTTCGTATGCCTGCCTGTCTAAATAATATTTAAAAATATATCTCCCCTAAAAAAAAACGAAAAAAAAAAAAAAAACGGGAGGACGGGTCCCGCGGCCAATTTCCGGTACTCCCGGACTGACTCATTTCACGGGAATCCCGAAATCCCGGGACCCGTCCAGCAACCCTAGTACACACAGTGGCGATTCCAGGAAATTTTGACTGGGGGTGGCCAAGGTGGGCCACAGAGTTAGAGTGGGGTGGCCATCGCACCCCTGAATGAATAGCATGTGATATGCTGTACAACCAATTCAAAGATGATTTATAATCCCAAATGCCCAAATCATGTTAGTATCTATTCTAATGTTTGTCAGAAAACTAAACCCCTGAAGGGGGGTCTGGGGGCATCCCCCCCAGAAGATTTTTTTGTGTTTTTAACATGTAATCTAAGCATTCTGATGCATTCTGGCGAAGATAATAAAGGAAAAAGTCATTATTTATTTCAGCTCAGATGAATAGTAAAATTAGCAAGACAACATAACTTGCTAGCAGCCAGATGCCTAACAAATGCACAGAGGGACGGATGACCACTAACTTTTGACCAAATATCTTGCTAAAAAATTAAACCTTTATTTATGAAAGTCTGCCCTTGCTAAGAACATGTTACACTCGCTAACTACAAACTTTAATTTTTTTATTCAGATTTCAAAAATCTGCTGGGACACGTGCCTATACACATGCATGGGTGGCACGCATGTCACAAGCACACTTATTCTGTTTTCAAGACCTTTGCTGACCAGAGACCAGTTCTAGTGGACACAGTCCTACCATTAATTTAGTAATTGAAAATTGCAAACTGATCTCATACCAGTGGATTGGAGTGTTTGTGTGATGAACTTGGCAACTACCTATCAAAAAAAGTTAAGAAAGAAAAAAAAATACATATCATCTCTGAACTAGGACACATATCAGGAAAAACATTTAATTAAAAAAATAAAATGAAAATAAATAACATTTGAACTGGGGGGGGGCACTGGGGTGGCCGTTAAGATTTCAGGGGGGGAGCGTTTTTATTTTCGCGGGGAGCTTGAAAAAAAAAAACAGGGGGCCCCACACTAGGACTTGAAACGGGCCCCCAGATCGTTAAGGCCGCCCCTGTGATAATGACAGGACTGGACACCTACAGTACTAAAGACGACAGGGCAGTCATTTTCAACAATGAACATTGTGTGCACTGCCTCACACACAAACTCTCAGTTCAACCAAGTCCACAAACAAAAATATAACAATTTAAAATAGCGTTTTTCTCTTACTATGCATGTTGCTTTGTGGGACTTACTTTTAGCATGGAGAGAGCTGAAGTGGCGCCGAAGATTTGAAGCCTTGAAATGCGCAAATGACACCTGGCATATAAGGCAGAATGGCCTGCCATAACATTCAACAAAAAATGTGAACTCTCCCACTCTGTTTCGGAGCGAACTTAACACAAATAGTTTACTCACGGAAAACCTCCCTCCAAGCTGAGCGGGAAGTTTTATGTTGCGTCCGCACCAAACGTTTGCGAACGTTATGTTGCGTCCTCAATTAAACATTTGCGAACAGGCATACACATAGGGCCTACACATTAATAAAATAAAAAATGAAATAATAGACACCATGTAAAACGAACGTAAGAGCCGCATGAAACGTTTGCGAACATGCACACACATAGGCCCACCAAAAAAAAAAAAAGTATAAAAAAAAAAAAAAAAAAAAAAATTATAATCACATAATTTGATATGAACTGAAGAGCCGCACAAAGCTGGGCAAAGAGCCGCATGCGGCTCGCGAGCCGCGGGTTGGCCACCCCTGATCTAGAGGATCTTTATCCTTTTTTAACAACAAGGAAATACAGGCCTGGTAGAACGAAGGCGGGAGTTTACCTGAGTCAAATGAGTCTGAGAATACTGAACATAAAAAAGGCGATAATTCGGCTGAAAATTTCTTAAAAAAGTCAGATGGAAGTCCGTCTGGACCAGGAGATTTGCCTGATTGCATAGATGTTATTGCTGCAATAATTTCTTTCTGAGTAATAGGTGCCTCAAGGCTATGTCTCAGGTCCTGAGAAAGGGAAGGCATGTTCAGGCCACTGAAAAAGGTTTCTACCACCGTTGCGTCTACTGTACAATCAGAACTATACAAATTTGAATAGAATGTTTTGAACTTTTCGTTTATCAATTTCTGATCTGATGTTGTACACCCACTGTCTGTCCGTATTCCAGTGATGAGTTGCTTCGCTCTAAATCCGCGCAGTTGATAGGCCAAGAGTTTGCCAATCTTGTCACCATGTTCGTAAAAAGTACTTCTGCTCCTAAGCAACTGGTCAGCAACTTGACGAGAGGAAAGAAGGTTGAATTCTGTCTGAAGTTTTAAACGTTCTTTGTAAAGTTCAGATGAAGGTGCGTTAGCATATTGTCTGTCTATGTTCAGAATCTGATCAGCTATTTCAGTTTGTTTCTGTTTTGTACACTTATTTTTGTATGCTGCAAATGATATAATTTCACCTCTCAAATAGGCTTTCAGGGCTTCCCAAATTGTTGCATTGGACACATCTGGTGTTTTATTTATACTCAAAAAAGTTTTAATATGTGTAGAGATGTGTGAAAGAAAACTCTCATCTGTGAGCAACAATGGATCCAGTCTCCACAGCCTTCTGTATACTCAACGACGTCAGAGAAAGCCAGTTGAAGGAGCAGAGGAGCGTGGTCTGAGATCACAATACTTTCATAACTGCATGACTTTAGGTCTGACATCAATGAATTATCAACAAAAAAATAATCAATTCGGGTGTAAGTGTGGTGGACATGTGAAAAGAATGAATATTCTCTTCCTGTGGGGTATAAAAACCTGTATGGATCAGAGAGGCTATAATCAGCAAGAAATGATTTGATATAACATGCAGATCTGCTAAGAGTGGCAGGTTTGGGGGAAGAGCGATCTAAGATCCCCACCAAGAATAAGAGAATGGGAATTGAGATCGGGGAGTTGAGAAAAAAATCTCTTGAAGAATTCTACATCATCGACGTTAGGCGCGTAGACGTTGGCCAAGATGACTGACTTATTGTAAAGTTTGCCTGAAACAACAATAATAAGACGTCCATTTTTTAGGGATGGGACGATCCACTTTTTTTAGTTCCGATCCGATTCCGATACCTGGGGTTTGGATATCGGCCGATACCGATACTGACCGATACGATATCATAATTTTTATACATTTTTTCGTTGGTGGTGATGTTATGTATTAGGCTAGGAAGGCTTAAGCAATTCTAATTTAAAAGAGCAAGAAATATACACAAATGCATATAGGTTTATCTTAAAGGCAGAAATCCTTCTCAATGATCACTTCTGCCCCACTAGAATATGTGGTGGTCTGTTTGTCTAAACAGTCTTTCTCTCTCTGGCTGTATTTTACATAGTAGAATTTGTCACAAGCCTCTCCACTTCCTTGACTTGGATTAGCTGTGGTTAGCTCACTGGCTAACAAACTGATATGTACTGTATGTCAAATTATAAAGTGATGTCCTCTCTCCCTCCACCGAACGTCGGCGCATGTTCGCTCTTACATAGTAAAAAAAAAAAAAAAAAAAAAAAAAAAAAAAAATTATAAAAAAAAAAAAAAAAAAATCGGATTTTAATATCGGAGCTGTCAGTCCGATATCCGATACGCAGATTTCGGCCATATCGGACCCGATACCGATACTGGATCGGATCGGCCCCATCCCTACCATTTTTATCTGATATAACGTTTGAGGACTCAAAAGGAATATTACTATCAATAAGGATAGCTGGGTAGCCTTACCCCTGAAATTAGAATGAAAAAATTGTCCACGCCAGCATTTACTTAATCGCCCATGGTCCGAGTCATGTAAGTGGGTTTCTTGAAGGAAAACTATTCCAGCCCTGAGCCGTTTTAGGTGGGTTAAGACCTTACCCCTTTTCACTTGGTGATTTAGCCCCTTGACATTCCAACTAATTAAATTAAGATTGCCCTTCATCTAGCTCAGTTATAATGAGAATAAAAAGAGTTACTCCGATAAGAAAAAGAGTAGCAAAATACAGAGGAAAAGAAAAACACACAAAAAAAAAGGAAAACACAAATAACTGAAAACACAGCAGGTGATAACTTATCAGCTAAACCCCCAGTTAACACCACCCCATCCCACCCAGAACCCACCCCATATATTGCTCTAAACAGCAAACCCCAAAAGACCCTTACTAGTCTCACAACAAACATTCCAAGCCTTAACTTTCTGACCTGTGCTAGCTTCCCACATAAGTCTTGTACAATTCACCCCATAACAGCTAGTAACACTATGAACAATCCAGCAAACTGTCAAAATGACAACACACTAAACAAACAAACTGTGCTCACCCAACAAATTTGAAATACAAAAAAAAGAACAAGGCGTGAGTTAGACAAGCTGTCCAAATGGCAAAAAAAATTTAAAATAAAAATAAAGAACAGACGCTTATCTAGCCGTTTTAAAATAGAGATACAAATAAAAAAAAAGCGAGTGAGCTAGACAATACGTCAAAATGACAAGCAACAAAAATGTCACGTTCACCCAGCTAATTTACTCATTTTAAAAAAGGGAGAAAAAATGCGTATAGTACCATCAGTCTGAGAGTTTGGCTGGGGATATGAAAAGAGCGTTTGTCCAAATTGTATACTCACAGCAGGCAATCGTATTCACTACCCACTCACACCCAATGTAGATATGTAGTTAGATGCTTCAGAGACAGACCTCAGCCACTTTCTCTCGCCGCTCTGGAGAGTAATGCGAAGCCTTGCAGGGTAAAGAAGAGAGGGACGGAGACCGCGCTGATAAAGCTCAGCCAAGACCCCCCTGTATTTAGCCCGCTGCTTCACGACCTCCGCGCTGTAGTCCTCGTAGAACCGGAGCTTGTGGCCGTGGTATTCCAGCTCGCCCTGTTTACGTGCCTCTCTCATGATCCGGTCTTTAATCTGGTATCGGTGGAGGCGTATGATGACGGGCCGCTATCTCTCGCCCGGGCCAGGTTTGGGTGCCAAAGTGCGGTGAGCTCTGTCCAGTTCCGGGGGAGAAGGGAGAACTTGATCACCAAAAACCTCGAAGAGGAGCTCGGAGAAAAAGGCGGTGGGGCGTGCACCCTCAAGTGACACTGGTAAGCCCACAATACGAACGTTCTGTCTCCTGCTTCTCCCTTCCAAATCCGATAGTTTAGCTTTCAGCAACTTGTTATCTTCCTGCAGTGAGGAGCACGTAGCCTCAAGTTGCTCCAGGCGTCCGCAAACAGCTTCCGCATTCTCCTCGAGATCGGTTATACGTTTCCCCTGGCCTGAGACCACGGCCTGGATGTTGTCCAGCTTAGTGTCCATGCTGGCGAACGATGATTTAAACTCAGCGGCAATGGATTTAAACTCAGCAGCTATGGCTGCTCTAAACTGCTCGAGCAGATCCGGAATGGAAGCCATTGAGCTAGCACCAACGTCCATGCTAACCACGCTGTCCGAGGACATATCTGACTCTGCCGAATCTCTTTTTGCGTTTTTCTTGCTTCTAGGCATTTCTCCAAAACAGTATCAGTGTTACCGGCAACACAAGCACAAAAAAAAATATGAAAATAGGGTTTAATCAGTTAGGTCTGAAATAGTTAGTGGGAGCTATAGAGCGATCGCACCTACCCCATGCTCTGTAACCCGGAAGTCCCATTCACACTTTTCAAAGTCACATTTTCTTTAAGCTAAGAGAGGTCTAGGTTATGTGACTCTCTTGTTTTCAATACAAATGCACCACTTCTTACAGAACAAGTTTGAATATCTTTACGACTTGCAAGGCAAAATCTGCAAAACTTGTCCACATTAAATGATTCTTGAAAGCATGGGCGTAAAATTGCGTATGGACGGTGTGGACGTGTCCATACCAATATTCAAATGTGCTGAAATTGTCCACACCAATATGAGAAGGATATGACAACGACGAGAAAGGGTTAATGCGTTGCCTCTTTATAGTCCCGCCTTATGTATTTTGTGATTGGCTTTGCCTCCTGTTGGTTGTTGTGGGTTGTGTTTCGGTTAGCGGTGATTGGTTGCTTAATTTGAGAGCGGCAAAACAGCTTCTGCTGTCCTTTCGGAATCTATCAGCTCAGCTGCTGCCTATGAATGCGGCTGAAGTTTGACGTCAACTGAGGAAGAATGTCGGGGAAATAAAGGAAAGGAGAATGCAGAACCAAAGCGCTGTGCAAATTTCGCACCATATATGCCTATTGATTCTGCTCTGCTATGTGCTGTAGTAAAGATAGGTGGCCTTGGAAACAATTAAGCCCCCGTATAGACCGCGAGCATCTTGTCTTTTTTACTGGCGCGAATCACCATTCTCTGCAGCCGTCACAGGCTCTGTGTTGTTTCTCTCTCACTGGCTCGCCGAGGCTCGGCACGCTCGCGCTTCAGCTGCGCTCCAACTCCCCGGTTCACTCGTAAACTGAAATTCCTACTGTGAAACATAATCAGCCAAGGATGTATGAATATAATAAGTTTTTTAGTGCAAAACGATTGATAGCCGCTCAACTCTTGACTAAACTGTACATAGATACATGATAAAACTGGTTTGGTTAATAAACTAGTGAGCGGTTGGATGCTGGGTCTGGGGAGAGGGCGTTTCGCCAAATTGTGTGACGTTTCGCCAAAATGTGTCCCCACTAATATGAACATCAAAGTTACGCCACTGCTTGAAAGCCAGCAAAAGAATGTGCCCCCAAATTATCTGATGAAATGTATAGTACTGTGCCTCTGACACTAGTTCCCAATCTGTTGACGTAAATTCCTTGATTTTCAAGAAATTTTAGGTCTCTTAGTACCGTTGAACAATTGGACTGTAACCAAATGTTTTAACATCTTGACTTTTGCATAGGGCAGCCAGATATATAGTAGATAATGATGATCTGTCTCTTACAGGTAAATTAGCAATTATCCAATAGATGGCACACAATTTATGTTTTTTTCTTGATGTCCCTAAAGGATTACAGACTTCGAAATCATCAATATACAAGCCCAGAGAAATACTCAGATCTTCACCAGAAATAAGTGGATTTTCTTTACAGTATGATGCATCAGAAAATGATGTATAATGGCCACATTGTGATTTTTGGCTTTCTTCTAAAACTCTGTCATGTACATCACCCCTATTTAACAATACTTGAAGAACACCAAAGATTGACACATAAACAATGTTCGTTTTGATGACAAATCTAAAACAAATTCAACTAGGTTAATAACACTGAAGTTCTCTTTGAAAAATTATAACCTTCTTTTTTGTCAGTTCCCAAAGACCCACCTTCAGAAAGACAGCTAGAATGATTAGCCTGGCACAAAGTATCTTTAACTATATTTAAAGTGTTTTCATCAATGGTACAACCATGCTGCCCCAATGCTTTATCAAGAGTGTTTTTGTTTAGCTCACCAACTAAAACACCAACACTCAATTCTGTAACTATTTGCTGAACCGCTGTCTTTGAGACATGCTAAACTGTTTGCAATTGCAGAAATAAAGATGCAAGTCTTGCCTGAACTGTATCAGTGTTAACCTCCTGCTCGGTTATATTCTTCTCACCCCCAGAAAATTCAGCATCACTGATATCTGACTGCACTTGATCAACCAGGTGATCATTTACATTTGTTTGAATAACAAGCTCAGATTTCAAGTCTTGCAGTGTGACATTGTTATGAAAACGAATTTTGTGTGAAGTAAAGGTAGAGTAAACACTTGATTTGAAAGAACAATGATTTAAGGGGCAGGTCTCTTTGCTTTTAAGATGTTTCCCAAGATGAGAGAAATACTGTTTTAGTCACTGGATCATTGAAATTGCATAACTGACAGTTAATAGGTCCATGCTGTGAAACTCCATGTTGTCTCAAGTGGTTTTTCAGAGATTGTTGTGATCGGAAAACTAGATGACAGTCACTGTAGATACAGTGTTATATAATGTTCAATTATTCTTGTACGATTTTCTGAGAAGTAGGTACAATACTTACAAATCCACCGCATTTAAGTTTGCATTCAAAACATGTAGACCTGGAAAAAGAAAGAAAAGAGAATTAGGAAAGATATTTGAGCGTAGACCCATTAACTATCAAACGATGCTCCCAGTACATAATCACGTTATTTTACACCACTCATCCAATGTACACTGTAGGAATATTGGGAGCATATTTTGATGCTGATTTATAACGTGTGTATTGAAGATTTCAGGGGTACAGTAGGCTTTGTGAGACCAATTGTCTCTATCAAATAATGCTGCCACTACAGAATCACGTTACCATGTACACCCCCCCCCCCCTCCCCCACCACAGGCGAAAACTTTCTCCACTCCGAGTCCGGTAAAGTTCATTTATTTCTATAGCCTATACAGCAGCAAAGCCAGTGTCTACATGCACATTTGTACATGCTCACAGGTCAGAGGGCACAATTTAAACATATGTGTAGCATAATTACGCAGTTAAAAACATGTTTTCTTTCTTTCAAAGTTTTTTTTATTAAATGTTCGTAACAAAGAAATTGTAGCACGATTAGTACAAATTTTTTCCCCTTTTTCCCCCCCCAAACATACCCCACCCACATCCCACCCTCACACCCGACAACACGAAATATACACTACAAGAAACAAAAATAAACAATCAATATGAAAAAAATAAAAATAAAAATGAAAAAACACATTAAGAAATAAAATTAAATCAAATAAAAAAGGGGGGTAGCTACTCTTCTATAGTTATTATTGTTTTTTTAAAATAATTTAGGAAGGGGCGCCAAATTCGGTCAAATTTATTCTCGGATCCCTGGGTTGTGTAACGTATTTTCTCTAAATTCATACATGCCATAATGTCTCGAATCCAATGTGAGTGGGAAGGAGGAGCAGGATCTTTCCACTTGAGTAGGATAGCCCTGCGAGCAAGTAGTGAGGTGAAGGCCAGTACTCTCAGCTTCACTTTAGGTAAGCCTGAATTTGGTGCAATGCCAAATAAATGATGAGCTGCAATTGGGCTGAAAAGTGAAAAATTCTGCATTCCAAAATTCTTCCTAAATTGGGTCCAGATTCGAAGGGAGTGCTTAATCACGGGATTACTATTGGGAATAGCCGAAGAGAGTGGAAGTGCGGCGCTTAAGAGGGCAGATAGAGAAAATGGGCTAACAGCGCTGGACTCCATTGTTACCCATACTGGGGCTGAGTCGTCAAGGTGAAAATGCACCCAATACACTAAAGAACGGATATTAGCAGCCCAGTAATAGTATTGGAAATTAGGGAGGGGCATTCCGCCTGTTTGTTTTGGTCTTTGAAGAAATGCTTTCCTTAACCGAGGGTGTTTACCATTCCAAATATAATTTATCATTAAAGAGTCAAGGGCCTGAAAAAAGGATTTGGGGAGAAAGATGGGGAGACATTGGAATAGATATAGGAACTTTGGGAGTAATGTCATTTTAATTGAATTTATTCTACCTATGAGAGAGAAAGCCAGAGGAGACCACTTCGATAATATTTGCTTCGCCTGATCCAATAATTTGAGGAAGTTCGATTTAAATAGGTTTTTAAAATTTCTGGTAAAACATACCCCAAGGTAACTCAGAGTCACCACTTTGAGTGGGAGAGCTGTATAATCAAGTTTAAGAGCTTCTTTATTAATCAGAAAGAGTTCGCGCTTGCTCAAGTTAAGTTTATAGCCAGAAAACTGACTAAAGACCTCCAACACAGAAAGTGCCTCCGGTAAAGAGGTGGCTGGCTTGGCGACAAACAAAAGTAAGTCATCGGCGTATAATGATACCTTATGTTCAATTCCTCCTCTCCATATCCCCTGAATCTGTTTGTTACCTCTGATGGCAATCGCAAGTGGTTCGATTGTAATAGCAAAAAGGAGCGGGCTCAAAGGACAACCCTGCCGGGTCCCACGGTGCAGATCAAAACTACTTGAGTAACGGCTGTTTGTTAATACTGAGGCAGAAGGGCATGCATATAATAATTTAACCCAAGAAGTGAAAACAGGACCCAAACCGAATTTCTCAAGGGTGAAAAACAAATAATTCCATTCTACTCTATCAAATGCTTTTTCAGCATCCATAGAAGCGAGGCATTCTGATTCAATATTTCTGGGGGAATATAAAATGTTCATTAGCCGGCGGATATTATAAAATGATTGGCGTCCCTTTATAAACCCAGTTTGGTCGGGGGATATGATAGAGGGGAGAACATCCTCCAATCTGTGGGCGAGAATTTTAGCAAGTATCTTCACATCCGTATTTAATAGTGAAATTGGTCGGTATGATGCACAATCTAGAGGATCTTTATCCTTTTTTAACAACAGGGAAATACAGGCCTGGTAGAACGAAGGCGGGAGTTTACCCGAGTCAAATGAGTCTGAAAATACTGAACATAAAAAAGGCGATAATTCAGCTTAAAATTTCTTAAAAAAGTCAGATGGAAGTCCGTCTGTACCAGGAGATTTGCCTGATTGCATAGATGTTATTGCTGCAATAATTTCCCTCTGAGTAATAGGTGCCTCAAGGCTATGTCTCAGGTCTTGAGAAAGGGAAGGCATGTTTAGGTTACTGAAAAAGGTTTCCATCACCGCTGCGTCTACTGTACAATCAGAACTATACAAATTTGAATAGAATGTTTTGAACTTTTCGTTTATCAATTTCTGATCTGATGTTGTACACCCACTATCTGTCCGTATTCCAGGGATGAGTTGCTTCGCTCTAAATCCGCGCAGTTGATTGGCCAGGAGTTTGCCAATCTTGTCACCATGCTCGTAAAAAGTACTTCTGCTCCTAAGCAACTGGTCAGCAACCTGACGAGAGGAAAGAAGGTTGAATTCTGTCTGAAGTTTTAAACGTTCTTTGTAAAGTTCAGATGAAGGTGAATTAGCATATTGTCTGTCTATGTTCAGAATCTGATCAGCTATTTCAGTTTGTTTCTGTTTTGTACACTTATTTTTGTATGCTGCAAATTATATAATTTCACCTCTCAAATAGGCTTTCAGGGCTTCCCAAATTGTTGCATTGGACACATTTGGTGTTTTATTTATACTCAAAAAAGTTTTAATATGTGTAGAGATGTGTGAAAGAAAACTCATCTGTGAGCAACAATGGATCCAGTCTCCACAGCCTTCTGTATACTCAAGGTGGGTTAAGACCTTACCCCTTTTTAACTTGGTGATTTAGCCCTTTGACATTCCAACTAATTAAATTAAGATTGCCCTTCATCTAGCTCAGTTAAAGTGAGAGTAAAAAGAGTTGCTTCGATAACAAAAAGAGTAGCAAAATACAGAGGAAAAAAAAACACACAAAAAAAGGAAAACACAGATAGCTGAAAACACAGCAGGTGATAACCCATCAGCTAAACCCCGAGTTGACACCACCCCATCCCACCCAGAACCCACCCCATATATTGCTCTAAACAGCAAACCCCCGAAAGACCCTTACTAGTCTCACAACAAACATTCCAAGCCTTAACTTTCTAGCCTGTGCTAGCTTCCCACATAAGTCTTGTACAATTCACCCCATAACAGCTAGTAACACTATGAACAATCCAGCAAACTGTCAAAATGACAACACATTAAACAAACATACCGTGCTCAACCAACAATTCGAAATACAAAAAAAAGAACAAGGCGTGAGTTAGACAATCTGTCCAAATGGCAAAAAAAAATAAAGAAATAAAAATAAAGAACAGACACGCTTATCTAGCCGTTTTAAAATAGAGATACAAATAAAAAAAAGCGAGTGAGCTAGACAATACGTCAAAATGACAAGCAACAAAAATGTCACATTCACCCAGCTAATTTACTCATTTAAAAAAAAAAAAAAAATGCGTATAGTACCATCAGTCTGAGAGTTTGGCTGGGGATATGAAAAGAGCATTTGTCCACATTGTATACTCACAGCAGGCAATCGTATTTACTACGGACTCACACCCAGTGTAGATATGTAGTTTGATGCTTCAGAGACAGACCGCAGCCACTTTCTCTCGCCGCTCTGGAGGGTAATGCGAAGCCTCGCCGGGAAGAGGAGAGAAGGACGGAGACCGCGCTGATAAAGCACAGCCATGACCCGCTTGTATTCAGCCCGCTGCTTCACGACCTCCGCGCTGTAGTCCTCGTAGAACCGGAGCTTGTGGCCGTGGTACTCCAGCTCGCCCTGTTTACGTGCCTCTTTCATGATCAGGTCTTTAGTCTGGTATCGGTGAAAGCGGATAACGACGGATCTCGGCCTCTCATGCGGGCCCGGTTTGGGTGCCAGAGTGCGGTGAGCTCTGTCCAACTCCGGGGGAGAAGGGAGAACTTGATCACCAAACACCTCGACGAGGAGCTCGGAGAAAAAGGCGGCGGGGCGCGCACCCTCAAGGTAAGCCCACGATACGAACGTTCTGTCTCCTGCTCCTCCCTTCCAAATCCGATAGTTTAGCTTTCAACAGCTTGTTATCTTGCTGCAGTGAGGAGCACGTAGCCTCAAGTTGCTCCAGGCGTCCGCAAACAGTTTCTGCATTCTCCTCGAGATCGGTTATACGTTTCCCCTGGCTTGAGACCACGGCCTGGATGCTGTCCAGTTTAGCGTCCATGCTGGCGAAAGATGATTTAAACTCGGCGGCTATCGCTACTCTATGCTGTTCGAGCAGATCCGGAATAGAAGCCATTGAGCTAGCACCAACGTCCATGCTAACCACGCTGTCCGAGGACATATCTGACTCTGCCGAATATCTTTTTGCGTTTTTCTTGCTTCTAGGCATTTCTCCAAAACAGTATCAGTGTTACCGGCAACACAAGCACAAAAAAAATTGACGAGAATAGGGTTTAATCAGTTAGGTCTGAAATATTTTGTGGGAGCAATAGAGCGATCGTGCCTACCCCATGCTCTGTAACCCGGAAGTCCTAAAAACGTGTTTTAAAGAAAATACTCGCCATCAGCCAAAAAGGTAGCAGAATGTGACGGCTGGCTACGCAGATTTATTATTTTCGGAATGCGCATGCGCAGAACCACTAGGGAGCAAAATCTGATAGGTAGCAGAAAATAACAAGTCACCGGTCTTGTAAACGGCAAAGTTCCATTTATAATGCTTTAAATCTATTGGGAGCTATTGAAGACCGCTGAATAACGTTATGGTCCAATTCAACCTTGTCATGCGTGTGCGCGTGTAACATGGTTGGTTGAGTTCTTGTTTAAATCCAGCTAAAATGGTTCAACAGTGCCATCTACTGTCGTAAACGTGTACCTGCATGGAGTAGTTGGGTCATTAGGGCAATGAATTCTGGGGATTTTCCAAAGCCATTGAGAGAATTCCATGAGTGAACACACTCTTGTCCGTGCCCACGTTGATGACTCTCTCCGCTGTTGTTTTCTATAAAATATGCAGATGCAGAGCCATTAAAAAAACTGCTGTTGCCAAAACCTGGGTTCCGAGACGTTATTGTGCGAGAGACCGACCACAGAGGTCACATTGGTGCCGTGACTCGTCCATGACCACGCCGGACCGGACAGATGTCTTCTCGCCACTACATCGTTTTGGAACTGTGTCCTTTTTATTAAGTGTGTTTAAGTGCCAGCCTAGTTGCTATATTTGATTGAGTTCTTAGCTATAACTGGTGACTTTTGATGACAAATATGAGCTTCAGTAACTTTTGTAACTCTGATATCACTCCACTGGGTATTGGCAGGGGTAGAGGGTTACATAGCACCCCAGTCCCATTTTCTCTTGGTGATCATCATGTGGGGAATAAGACATATTTTGGTGATGATGTAGCGACACCTCACAGCGAACCTAAAGTTGAGTTATGTCCACCACAGTGCACTAACACATCAGCCCCAGCCCCTCCCCATGATGATGTTAGACTCTTTGACCAAATGAGCACTATTGTGCAGCAGATAGGACAGCAGTTGGCTGATAGCGTAATGTCCCACCTTAACACATCGAGCCCCAGAGCTGCTGCACACACAAGCCATGATGAGTCTTGCAATAACAAAGAGTCCTTCCAGAGCCACACACTAGATCAATCCAAAGTCCAGCTGGTCGCACAGAGAGGAGTTAAAGACCCACCTGCGTTTCGAGGGGAGAGCTCGGATAAACTGGATGTTGATGACTGGGAGGACTCGATGAAGAACTACATCAATAAAAGTGGCGTGCAGCTGGAACATCAGGCTGAGGAAATTCTCGTCCACCTGAGAGGCAAGGCAAAGGATGTGGTGAGATATGGGATAAGAA